>NC_140931.1:15835000-16437500 GCF_014529385.1 Adiantum capillus-veneris | reverse complement strand
CACACTTCTTACCAGCTGTCCAATGGTTACACTCCACTCTACTTGATGTTGGTATCCTGTGAATAGACCACTTTGTGTCATGGACATTTTGCTCTAGAGCTTGCAACAATTCACTGCATGGTTGCTCATGTGCTGCATTTGACGTCTTATCTTGCGTGACATAATTATACTCAGGCCTGTGGCTACAAATGCTTGTATCCATATCCATTAATGGTCGCTTGGCACGCATTGTCCTCTTCTCACCCTTGAAATTAACTCTGTTATTGAACATTGGAGTACCCATGGAAGCATCATCCACTGCCCTAGAGGTGGCTGCTGGTGATGGACTAGTCTGCATCCTTGACATGGCTCTGTCAACTAAAATTTCCAATGTTGGCCCCCCTCCAATATATTTACCATCCAAGAAGGCTAGACGTCGGGCACACTGAAGATAGGCATTAATAAGATCAGTGACACATGCATCATAAAGACTAATTTTTTGCTTGTACCCCTCTCCAGCCAACCAACTTGCATGTTTGCTCTCAGAGAGGTTGGTCCTTGGAATCAATGCATTCATTATGGGCTCCCCATCCTTGACCATCATATGTCCCCAATGGCTAACCCTGAAATGCCACCAACTCAACCAACTATCTAGCTTTGGTATGTTTTTATCTGTTGTCTTGCCTGTTGCACACCAGCTCCTAATCCTACGAAATTGCTCGAGTGCCGCATCTGTTGTTTCAGACAATCTCCACTTCTCACACATCTCTTTATGCTTTGATTGGTACTAGGAGTGGATATACCTCTGTGTGTGCACCCTCAAATTATCCTCCCAGTGCCATAGACAAGACCTTTCCCTACCCACCATTTCCTTCTTGTCCCCGAACACATATCTCACTGCATTCCAATTTGCTCCTGCCTCATCTGACATGAATCCTTGAAAATTGGTTGGCCTATATGTGTGCTCAATCATAACCTGGTTCATAGATTCCCAAAACATTATTTGTGCTTCCTCATCCTCTTCTTTGAACTCGCATGTGGCAATAGTTAGAAGATCTCCAATCCTAATTTTATTACAAAGCCATGAGCCAAGGTATACAATAGTTTACACAATTAGTATCCACATCCACTTATTTATTTTTTAATACTTATTTGTTACTTACGTGTGATCATAAACATGTGCTCCCATTGTGTGCCATCCTCCTTCTATTCGATGGACATGGTCAAAACAAACCCATGATAATCGGAGGTCTTCATGTCCATCTCTATCCATCCTTCTGACCACATCTACTTCTGAACCTGGGCCAGTAGTAGACATCTTGAATATGAAGGACCGCTCTTGTGATGTTGATGCTTGCAACGGAAATCGAGAGCCATGGAAGAACTGAAAGTGGCACTTTCTCTTTAGTTCAAGAATTGCATCATATCCATCACCCATTGGTCGAGTGGTCCTTCTACACTGCATCACCATTTGCTTTACCCTACAACATACATAATCATGGGTGAACCAATTTTTCAAGAATACAAGTGTTTTGGTGCTTATAAGTTGAAAACTTACTTCTTCATGTTGACAAGGGTAAGCAATTCTTGGGACATCTCATGGACCTCCTTCTCACTTATAAAATCCCCACTTGTAATATTGTCATCTGTGAAGGCCTTGAGCACCATCTCTCTAGCCAATATCATTTGTACCTTCCTAGGGCCTGCTCTATTGTCCATTGTCACTGCCTTAGCTACTAAGGCTTTTATGTTCCGAATTGATGCTCTAGACATTCCCTTAGGGACGATGTGTTTGTGCTTTCCATGGTGCATAAATAGCCTACTATGGCAAGAATCCCTAGGCATAAAGTAGTAAACTGTTGCTGGACAATCTTTCACACACATGGGAACATGCTTGCAAAAAAAGCATTCCAAATTTCCATAGCTCCCCATGGCTAGGCAGCCATTCTTTGGGAGCTTGGACAACTGACCATTCCAATGTTGCTTGTTAGTTTGATTAGTTCTGCTCCTAAATGAGCATCGCTCATTCATACATTGGAAAACCCCTCCACAAAAACTCTTCCTAAGGACAAAAGATTTTTGAGTTCTTGTCTGAGTTTGTGGTTTTGTCCACAAATTTCCCTCATACTTTTGCTCCATACCCTCCATTGCCTTCCCCTCAATCATTTCATAGATGCAGAATTCTTGGTAGGTTTTTGGTAGATCTTTGACCTTGCCCTTGTATTCACACTCTTGCATAATAGTGTGAAGCACATCATTGGGAGGGAGTGTACGGATGATCTGGAATGCAGAAACTGATGTCTCAAAATTTAGAGTTTCTTCATCTAGCTTATCAAATTCAACATGATCTTCATTTTCCTCATCATCATCAATTTGTCTGCAAGAGAGCAAAAAAAATAGTGAAGAATTGTTCAAATTCAAACCTTCCAAAATGATCTTGGACTTACATGCACTTACATTGGTGCAGGTGATGGACCAATTGGAGATGACTCAGGGGTCTGAAAGATGTCTTCTAGTCTTGCAGTGTAATTTTTAGATAATGATTCCTCCAAGATGAAGTATGCCTCCATATAAACCCCCGCATAGGTGGGAAGAGGTGCCAAAACATTAAACTCTTGTCCCTCCTGAACAAGAGCCTCGACAATGACCCTAGTTGTACCACACAACTTCTCTTGAAGGAGCTTGATGGGAAGGAGGCATTTTCCATGGATGAATGGAATGTTGATGGACTGTCCGGACACAGATTACAAGAAAATTTTAGCTTCCCTGTATAAAAGAGAACTTTCAATCAGATCAACACCATATCCATAGTTAATAATTTTGAGTAAATTGAACACGTGTCAAGTCAATCTGTACCAACAACTCTGTAAAGTTAACAATTTCACATTCATTCAAAAACTCTCAATCCGAGTTTTTTTTTAAAATGAAATTCTGACAAATGCTTAAAAAATGTTAATCTTGAGAAATGTTTTAAAAAACGTTAATCTAGCGAAATGGTTGTAAAAGTTAATAATTTCACAGACATTCGAAAACACTACTATCAATCCCAGTTTTTTAAAAAAATGAAATTCTGAGAAATGTTTAAAAAATGTTAATCTTGAGACATGTTTAAGAATATGTTAATCTGGAGAAACGGTTGAAGAAAGTTAGTTTGGTTTTTTAATTATATTCTAACTTTTCAAAACATTTTTATTGCCCTTCAAATGTTCAACTTTTGAAATGCACACTGCTTATTCTTAATCGTTCATATTGTTTGCCTGGTTTCCATCCTTTGCAAAGCCATGAGGAAGGCAAGGCTCTTGCAAACGTCGCCACTGGCCAAATACTTCCACCCCTTAAGCCCCAAGAAAACAGCAAAGGTAAGCTTAACCTTTTGATTTAAGGACCATCTTTCTCAAATCTTTAAGCACGCTGAGCGCGCTTAAAGATCTGAGAAAAGAGAAGGTGAATTTGACAGCAAATGAGAGCATTTGAGTTGAGCGTAGGTAAGAGAGAAATGTAAGATTCCTGTTGCTGTGTGTATTGAGCTGTTGCTCTGTATATTGAGCAGGTGGTAGCACCGTTGACGCTTGCATCACTACTAGTTCGTGGTAGCAACAGAGCTGAGAGAGAGAGAGAGAGAGAGAGAGAGAGAGAGAGAGAGAGAGAGAGAGAGAGAGAGAGAGAGAGAGCTCCTATGAGAGACACTGTGTATAGTAAAGCTCCCTTAACACCTCAAACAGCGTGAGATGCAGGGTGTGAGTTGTCGATGGAGAACTAGAGAGCAAAGCCAGGAGGGGTCAGCGTGACTGCGAATGGAGAACACACACACACACACACACACAGAGTCACTTACATGTTTGCAGAAAGAACAGATAGATTCTTCACATAAAGCTCCAGGAGAATGGAGAAGAGCAAAATGATAAGTGGTAGTATAGAGGTGGTGCGAGATTTGTAAAGTGATAAATGTGCCAGCTGTAATGATTTCAACTCGCCATAATGACTCTAACACACCACAACTACCCATAATTTAGTTAATGGCTGGAGCGAGATTCGTGGTGATAAATGTGTCAACCGTAATGATTTTAACTTGCCATAATGACTCTAACACAACACAACTACCCATAATTTAGTTAATGGCTGATGTTGTCCTTTCCAATGTGTCCGATTCAGTCATTCATATGGCTTTTAACTAGATTTCATATAATCGAGAATTTTCATTCTTTCAAAGTGTTTATGCACTTCACAAGATCGAATTGTGAGGATGGTAAGTGTGAGGCAGATATTATGAGTATGGTAACTATGCCTAAGAGAAGGAAAATTGTGCAGGGTCCAGGGGATTCTGGAGCAACATACAAGAGAAGAGGTAGACCATCAAAGCAGGACAACTTCAATAGGTCAATTGCAAGAGCGGGTAATCAAGAGCATTCTCAAGTAAGTCAAAAGGATGCTGAAGATGTTGAGGAAAATGGTGGTGCTGAGGAGCTGGATGATAGTATTGTTCATGACTTGGAGCAAGAAAACGTTGAGAAGGTAGTGGATCAAGTTGCTATTGAGAGAGAGGAGCAGGGAGCTGATACTCAGAGAACTCAGGAAGATGATCAGAGTGAGGAGGTGGTAGTTGAGAAACATGACCAGGTGACTAAGGGGCAACGTGATGATGAGGTGACTGAGGGGCAACATGATGAGGAGGAGGGGCAACATGATGATGAGGTGACTGCGGGGCAAGATGATGAGGAGGAGGGGCAACATGATGATGAGGTGACTGAGGGGCAACATGATGATGAGGTGACTGAGGGGCAACAAGATGATGAGGTGACAGAAGGCCAGAATATCTCCAATCTTGCAGGGGGGAGAAGAAACAAATTAGAGGTGTTTGGTAAGATCCTTGAGATCTCTACACCAGAGGCATTCCTTGAAAGAATCAGAGTCACATTTTCTGGACCACCCCCTAGGATCCCATTATGCAGGTTACTGTCTAGTGAAGCCATTAGAAAAGTAAGCCCTTCCACCGAAAGATCACTCACAAGAAGTTTTATTAAGATGGGAGGATATCTTGAGATCAAGGGAGCCTTTATTGTCTCCATTATTGATCTAGAGGGGGAGGAGACACCAATCACTCAAGAAAGGATAGATTCTTGGGATGACTGCTGGAAAACAATTAATGAAAGATTTGAGAGGTCCCTTGATTTAGAGACAGAGTGGGGACCCTACTTGAAAGGAAAGATGGTCCATGTCCTGGATGGCAACAATCGTCTGCATGCATGGATGGAATGCATTAGACAATGTATTCTTTAACTTAATCTCCTTTAAGAACTTTTGTTGTGTTGATTGCACTATTTTAATATAATTGTACAATTATGCAATACAGGGTTTGAGAACGACTTGTCTAGACATTGCTCTGTGGTCTGCCACTTTTTGCAGTTTGCAAAGACTGATGTGGGGGAATTAATGTTTTCCTTGGCAAGATTGAACAAGTAAGATGATGTTGGGCATCTACTATTCTCCTTGAAAATTTTAATTGTTGTCTTGGAGTTATTGATATTATTTTTTGTTTTAATGCTACAGGATGAAGGATTATGCATATGTGCCAACCACATTTGGAGATAGGTTGTTCCAATTGAGAAGGCTAGGAGAGGCAGACAAGACTACTCTCTTGGATGGTTTGTCTATTGAAGACAGAGCATGGGTGGAGAAAGAAATGCAGGTTGTTTCATCTCGAGGGAAAAGGAGTTGGTTTACACTCCCTGTGCAAATAATGACATGGTTGCTCTTTAAGGATGAGATGGAACAGAAGATTGAAGAGTTGGCTAAGGGAATGGATGAAACTGGTAGGGCCAAGGTGATAAAGAAGATGGAGATTACCTATAGGGGAAAGACCTCCAAGTATGCAAGGATTGCAGATCCTGCAAATGGAGAGAAGTTTTGGTGTGCTACTCTATCCTTGCCTTGGCATGAACCGAGTGCGCATATTGCGACTGAAGAGAAACTCAACATGATTGGAAATGCTTGCATAACAGATGTGGATAAGGCACACATTGTGAAATTGTTAGATAGCTCACAAGTATCAATTCGATCCTTGGAGTGCCTTCCCAATGACAAAGCTAAAGTTAGGGACTGGCTCCACATGTATTGCTTTTGGCTGCAAGTCAATCAATATGGTCTAGGTCTATTACTAGACATTCAAAATGCTGATCGAGTAAGGCTGCCATTGGAACATCGATTCAGCAACTTTGTCATGCTTTGCCGAAGAAAGTACTTCAATAGATAATTTCGCGTTGTGGAAGGTGGCATTAAGTCGACCAATGCCATGAATGAGCAACCCGGATTACACAATGCAACCCGTCGAGTTGTTTATAGGTTTGTTAATTTGTATGGTTCAATTTTTTAGTCCTCATTAAACTAGTACTCAGTAGTTGGTGTGTGTTTAGATGGCTACTCAAGGAGATTGCACAACACATGCTTGATGAGATGCCCCCCTTGGCAAGTGTATGGACATATGCAGATAACCCTACGTTCATGTATTCCGATGTGAAGCTTGGAAGGGTAAGCGATGCATTACATTGCATTTTTTATGTTAACTCTTAACGCATGGGGAGATTATGCTAAATAATAGTTGTTGATTGTGCAGTCCTTGTCCACCATAGAGAAAGCCAAGTGTCCGTGGTGGCTAGACATGGTTAAGAACCATGTTCCGGATGAGGAGTTGGAATTATTTCAGCAACATAAAGCAGCCCTTCAACTTACAACTACTACGAATAGTGTCCTGGAAGAGGAGACGACGGCAACTTCTCAAGTAGTAGCATCCACTGCATCAGCATCATTTCGTAAGACACTTCCTATAAATCTTGGTAGGGAAGTCGTACATAGGGCATTACAAGCAAACAAGGCTATAGAGGATGGCAAGATGCAAGGGCAACATCAAAGCGCAAGTAGCAGTGGAGGGCTAAGAGAAAATGATGACATAATCAATGAAACATTGGAACCTACAGGTAGTGTTGATGCCTTTGCTTTGTCTATCTAATATGATCCATGGAGTGTTGTGATTGTTGATACATTTTCTTAAATCTAAAAGCTTTGATTTGTAGGCACTATTTACGTTTTCAACATTTCTGTTGAAGAGCTTGTTCATATTATTGAATATCCCCAACAAGCAGAGCAAATGGGGCTTGAGGTGTTAGAGGCCTTCAATGTAGTTTGTAGCCAAGGCACTGTGAAGGGCACTCAGCTAGACTTGTGCATAGACCTCATATTTGCAGATTTTCCATCTAACGTGGCTGTCGAGGGATGCTTTTGCAATAAAGTTCCGTTTTGGAACAAGATAGTGGATAACCTGTATGACACCACATTTCAGCTTGCAGACTCATGCTTGAGTGATAGGGGGTTTTTTGTTTGTTTGTACACCATGGAGGAAGGGGTGAAAGTCGAGCAAGCTGGCAAGCAAAAAGGGTTTAAGATATATCATCGTCAGGTTGTGAGATGCACACCACCTATTGGAAAGAGGTTGGGACCCATTGTCACACAGGTACAAGTAATTGATTCTTGATTTAATGTGCAATAGAATTTAGTGTGGCATCCTATTCTTTAATGACATGTATGACATAAAGCTTTCTATTTGAATAGGTGAATTGCTTGATCTTGTCTGCTTTTGTTCGTTGTTCGACAACTTGTGTGTATCGTATACATCATGATCAGTTGCCAGAATTGAAACTTGGTGGTGACCTTCAATTTGGACAGGACCTTATCTTCGATATGTGAGTTGACTCTATCATTTACTTGTTTATATGCCTAATCCATCATTTATATATATATATGCCATTAAAGTAAGTAAAATGTGTATTCAATGTCAGAGTACCTGAAGCAGATTTAGTAAAGAGGAAAGGAAAGCCATGGAGGGGTGGTTGTCAAAGAGGTCAAAAGCTTGTGAAGTACATAATCGCACTTTTTAGCCGTCCACAGGATGTAGTCCTTGACATATTTGCTGGCACGGGTACACTTGGCTTGGCAGCTCGCTTCATGGATAGACATGTCATTATGTTTGAGAGGGATGAGCGCATATATGATCGCTTGTTGAAGCCATTTGGAGTCAAGGTATGTTAGGAGTAGGTTCGTTGAAAATTATAAGTTGATTGACAAGAGGGTATGTATTAAGCAATTGTGTATTTTTTTGCAGATGGATTGATTTTAAAGGGTCGCAATGTAGTTGAAGATTGGATCCAAAGATTGGATCCAGCCAAGCTTCACATTTTCTTTTTGCTATTCTCTTAGATGATTGTGCTCAAACTTAGACTCATTGGCAGTGTTGTAGATTTCTTCAAAACTACCTTTCTTTTATGGTTGTATAAGAACGGTCGAATATGGTACTCGTGTGTTTGATGGTTGTATAAGAACAGTCGAATATGGTACTCGTGTGTTTGATGGGGCTGTTTTTTTGGGATAAAAACGCTAATTCTTTAGGCTGATTTGGGGCTAATCTGGGGCTGTTTTTTGGGCTAAAATCGCTAATTTTGTTGGCTGATTTGGTGGCGGATTTGGGGCTGATCTGGGGTTGTTTTTTGAGGCTAAAAACGCTAATTCTTTAGGCTGATTTGGTGGCGGATTTGGGGCTATTTTTTGGGCTAAAAACGCTAATTCTTTAGGCTGATTTGGTGGCTGATCTTGTCTGGGATGTCGTCTCATGGAGTGCATTGACTACGGATATGCCCAACATAAGCGAAAAAGGCGAGGAAGCTTAGGGCTTTTTTTGAGCATATGCAATGCAAGGACGCCTCTCCAAATGCGATCACCTAATCTTGCATCTTCACGGCATATGCCATTACGCAAGACACTAATATGGGCAAAATAGTTCAGATGATATTGTTAGTCAAGGGCTATTGAAAAACGATGTCTTTCTTGGAATTGCCTTGGTCGACGTGTATGCCAAATGTGCTCTATCTCAGCAAGCACAAAAGGTGGTCGAGGAGTTGCTTGTCAAGGATGTCGTCTCATGGAGTGCACTAATTGCGGGATATGCCCAACACGAAAAAGGCCAAAAAGCTTTAGGGCTGTTTTTAGCATATGCAATGCGAGGACTTCTCATGGAATGCACTGATTGCGTGATATTCTCAACACAGGAAAGGCCAAGAATAGGAGCTAAAAACGCTGATTTTCTGGGCTGATTTGATGGATCATTTAGAGGCTAAAAACGCTAAGTTTTAGGGCTGATTTGGTGGTTGATTAGGGACTGATCTTGTCAGGATGTCGTCTCATGGAGTGCATTGACTGCGGGATATGCCCAACACGAGAAGGAAAGGCGAGGAAGCTTAGGACTGTTTTCAGCATATGCAATGCAAGGACGTCTCTCCAAATGCGATCGTCTACGCTTGCATCTTCAAGACATGTGGCATTATGCAAGAGGCTAATATGGGTGAAAGAATTTCGATCATATTGTTAGGCAAACATTTCTGAAAAAAGATGTCGTGCTTGGCATTGCCTTGGTCAACATGTAAGCGAAACGTGCTCCACCTCAGCAAGCACCAAAGGTGGTCGAGGAGTTGCTTGTCAGGTATGTCATCTCATATAGTGCACTAATTGCGAGATATGCCCAACACGGGAAAGTCCAAAACAGGGAGCTAAAAATTGCTGTAATTTTGGGCTGTTTTGATGGCGGATTTGGGGCTGATCTGGGGCTGTTTTTTTTGGGCTAAAAACGCTAATTTTTTAGGTTGATTTGGTAGCTGATTTGGGGCTGATCTGGGGCTGTTTTCTTGGTCTAAAAACGCTAATTTTCTAGGCTGATTCGGTGGTGGATTTGGGGCTGATCTGGGGCTATTTTTTTGGGCTAAAAACGCCAATTCTTTAGGCTGATTTGGTGGCTGATCTTGTCTGGGATGTCGTCTCATGGAGTGCATTGACTACGGATATGCCCAACATAAGCGTAAAAGGCGAGGAAGCTTAGGGCTGTTTTGAGCATATGCAATGCAAGGACGCCTCTCCAAATGCGATCACCTAATCTTGTATCTTCACGGCCGCTATGCCATTACGCAAGACACTAATATGGGCAAAATAGTTCATATGATATTGTTAGTCAAGGGCTATTGAAAAACGATGTCTTTCTTGGAATTGCCTTGGTCGACGTGTATGCCAAATGTGCTCTATCTCAGCAAGCACAAAAGGTGGTCGAGGAGTTGCTTGTCAAGGATGTCGTCTCATGGAGTGCACTAATTGCGGGATATGCCCAACACGAAAAAGGCCAAAAAGCTTTGGGCTGTTTTTAGCATATGCAATGCGAGGACTTCTCATGGAATGCACTGATTGCGTGATATTCTCAACACAGGAAAGGCCAAGAATAGGAGCTAAAAACGTTGATTTTCTGGGCTGATTTGATGGATCATTTAGAGGCTAAAAACGTTGAGTTTTAGGGCTGATTTGGTGATTAGGGACCGATCTTGTCTGGATGTCGTCTCATGGAGTGCATTGACTGCGGGATATGCCCAACACGAGAGGGGAAGGCGAGGAAGCTTAGGACTGTTTTCAGCATATGCAATGCAGGGACATCTCTCCAAATGCGACCGTCTACGCTTGCATCTTCAAGACATGTGGCATTATGCAAGAGGCTAATATGGGTGAAAGAATTTCGATCATATTGTTAGTCAAACATTTCTGGAAAAAGATGTCGTGCTTGGCATTGTCTTGGTCAACATGTAAGCGAAACGTGCTCCACCTCAGCAAGCACCAAAGGTGGTCGAGGAGTTGCTTGTCAGGTATGTCATCTCATGTAGTGCACTAATTGCGAGATATGCCCAACACGGGAAAGTCCAAAACTAGGAGCTAAAAATGCTGTAATTTTGGGCTGATTTGATGGCGGATTGGGGCTGATCTGGGGCTATTTTTTTGGGCTAAAAACGCTAATATTTTAGGTTGATTTGGTAGCTGATTTGAGGCTGATGTGGGGCTGTTTTCTTGGTCTAAAAACGCTAATTTTTTAGGCTGATTTGGTGGCGGATTTGGGGCTGATCTGGGGCTGTTTTTTTGGGCTAAAAACGCTAATTCTTTAGGCTAATTTGGGGCTGATCTTGTCTGGGATGTCGTCTCATGGAGTGCATTGACTACGGATATGCCCAACATAAGCGAAAAAGGCAAGGAAGCTTAGGGCTGTTTTGAGCATATGCAATGCAAGGACGCCTCTCCAAATGCGATCACCTAATCTTGCATCTTCACGGCCGCTATGCCATTACGCAAGACACTAATATGGGCAAAATAGTTCAGATGATATTGTTAGTCAAGGGCTATTGAAAAACGATGTCTTTCTTGGAATTGCCTCGGTCGACGTGTATGCCAAATGTGCTCTACCTTTGCAAGCACAAAAGGTGGTCGAGGAGTTGCTTGTCAAGTATGTCGTCTCATGGAGTGCACTGACTACAACATATGCCCAACACGGGAAAGGCCAAAAAGCTTAGGGTTCTTTTAGCATATGCACTGCGAGGACATCTCTCCAAATGCGGTCACCTATGCTTGCATTTGAAGGACATGTGGCATTATGCAAGAGGCTATTATGGGTGAAAGAATTCCAATGATATAGTTGTCATGCATTACTGAAAAACGATGTCATGCTTGGCATTGCCTTGCTCAATTAATATGGGCGAAATAATTCAGATGATATTGTTAGTCAAGGGCTATTGACAAACGATTTAGTGCTTGGCATTGCCTTGGTTGACATGTATGCCAAATACGCTCCATGAAAATGTTATATAATGGACTTGGGAGTTGGTTGACTCTCTTACAGTGTTTTATGGCTCTCTAGCTTTTATAGACATGTAGAATGTCTTACTCTATTTAACTCATGAGCAATATATAGGTTTCTCACCAAACTTGCCATCTCCCTCCAACTAGGATTTTTTGTGCATGCCGCTTGCTCCTATTGCACTTAGATTCTTGATGGTAATAGTTGCTCGCTCTCATGGGCTCGCTCAACGGCCACCCCCCCATCAAATAATCTCGAAACACCACAGAACTTGAAGGAGACCCTACTACCACCAATAGGTCGCTCTCCATAAGGTCTATGAACCAAAACCACAACCCAAAACACCCAGTGCAAAATCACGTAGGATGTCTGGCCGAAATTTGCAGGTCATCGTTTCCAAAATCTAAAGTGCCTAATGTGTAGCTCTACTCAATGCGAACGCGTGGATATGCTAAAATGCAAAAATGGACAACGTATGCTCACCAAATCACCAGATGAAGCTCGTAGAAGGAGCTCGCAAAGCCAGACCGTACGCGCGCAATGTAAGTATTGGTGCGTAGCTCTCGTCGGGAGCAACACGTTGCACTTCTCCGCACTCAATTCCGACCACCGATGCTCGCGTAGCGTCAAGAAGAAGCTCTCACTCTCTCTCTCGTACACAGTACGCTCACTCACAGACAATTTATTTTTCAAAATGACAAAAAGGTTTTTCATTAAGGTCAAAAAGTGGTATAAATACCTTACAATTCTCAAACCCTAAAGTTCCAAATCAACCATCTACTCAATCTAACTATCAAAACTGAGATACAATCTGGAAACTTCTGTAAGCCCCTGTATTTACAAGGTGAAATGTCGAGTTTTCTCAATAAATGAATAATTACAAAAAAAAATGATAATCTGCCGAGAAGTCGGTTTCCGTAGGGTGTGTCCAGCTTCTAACACTTGGGAGCCATACTCAATAAGGTAAAATAGGAAAAAGTTCATTTTTAAAGCTTTAGTTAAACGTGCACAACTTTAGTGAGAATTAAGTGCTAGTTAAATCTGTAAAGGTACCATGTTTTTATGAACAAGGCTTATGTAAAAAACTTAAAAGCCGGAAGCAAAGCTATTCACTACTCACACAACTCAAAGAGATGAAAATGCACTTAAAAAAGTTGGTCTACCTATCTTTTTTTTGTCGTTGATGTCATACACTAGATCTCGAGATTGTGAAAGTAATGCCCCCAATAACACGAAAGGCAAGAAAACCGGATCCTAATGCAAGGAAAAAATAACTTATTGAGCTCTTTATGCAAGCTCTAATGTTAACAAGTTGATTTGTTTTTTAAATCACACTAAAAGTAATACCCACCACTGAGTCAATACAACAGATGTTACTATGTGTGACTGTAGCTTGGAAGTTGGAGTATTCGCTCAACAATAAAGGGCTCCACTAAATAATCTACAAAGCAACATGTTCCATTTCCAATCAAGGGACTTCAAAAATCAAACTTAGCTTTTCGTAGTTCATCAAAGGGTTAAAAAAAAGAAATGAAATCGGCCTACTTTGATCGTTCGATAATTTGATGACTCACGAATGGCAGAGAGGGGGAGCTCAGAACGCAATGAGAGGTGGGAAGGAACCATCCTGGAATTGTGTTGTTGGAGAGCAGTAGGATGGAGTTTGGAGTCCAAACTACTAGGTTTTGCACACCCAACATGCCCGAGATGGAGCGCACACTAGAGGGGCTGCCAACAACGCCGCAGGCTGTATGCCTTGTGAACGAAGCTTGAAAGTTGTCCGCTAGAGCCTTGTGCCCTGCAAAATCGCAACCTGCAGATGAAGTAGGCTAGGAGTTGTGAGCGCATGGCTCAGAGGAGGCTCTTGGAGAAAGTTGGAGCCAAGAGTCTTGACGAGTCTTGAGTTTGATGCAATTTGACCCGACGCTTGCAATGCTTGAAAAAAATATAGGTTAAGTGTGATCCCAAATTTTAAACTTAAAGTTGAGAAAACCTACAAAATCTAGAGAAACTTAGCATAATTTGGTGTACAAACCTTCAAATTTAGTCAGTTTACCACTAAAATTCTCATTTGCCAAGTTTTTGAAACAAATTGTTTTTCAAGTAGTGAACTTTTGTCAATAATGACACTAAAACTTGTGTAAATTTCTCGATTTTCTTCAAGGCAGCTCAAAATCTAGCCAACATTTTACGATTTCAATCGGTTAAAATACGATGAACCCCTGGTATTTTCTAACACGAGAGAGAGAGAGAGAGAGAGAGAGAGAGAGAGAGAGAGAGAGAGAGAGAATTCACACATAATGTCATAAAAAAGGGAAATTATCAAAATACCCCTCTGATTTATGATAAATCCCAAAATACCTCTCAAATTTTAAAATTTCCCAAAATACCCCTAATATTTTGTCATGAATTCCCAAAAGGGCCCTTCAAATTTTCCAAAATTCCCAAAATACCCCCTGTCGTAAAAGTTAAATTTCTCTAAACATAATTTTTTTTTTTGCTTTTCATAAGAAGAGTAATTGTCTATCAATACAAAATGCTAAAACTACAATTTAAAAATGGTTACGTAGGCTTTGGAGATGAATCGCTTCATTATTTTTGGACATAATCGCCTATTTTGTGCGGTAATATGTGACAAATTACATGCTAAGCACTCAAAAATGCATCTCAATTGTCAAAAAGGAATAAAATTTACAAAAGCCTTATCAATCCGACCAAAATAGATACATACTTTGGGAATTATAAAAATTTGAAGGGTATTTTGGTAATTTTGACAAATTAGAGGGGTTTGAGCTTGGCTTTAAGAAAACAAGAAAATTTACATGAGTTTTAGTGTATTTATCGACAAAAGCTTCTAATTTTGACCAAAAAATCAAGAGAATTTCAAGTTTGCCCTTATTTTCACCACTCCATGAAAGTACTCATCGATGCGCACACACACACACACACACACACACACAGAGGGGGAGAGAGAGAGAGAGAGAGAGAGAGAGAGAGAGAGAGAGAGACTTACTAATGTATTTAACGTGGCTCAGGTAGTTGAATGTAGCCCCAATGTAAAACCCCCCCCTCCCTTATGTATATGGTATGAGTATGCAATAATGACAGGCTACCCCTATTGTATATGCTTATGTACAAAATCCAAAAAAACCCCTATCGTACACTCACGTGGTACCGTATGAAAAAACATAGTGAATCCCCCGGGCTCTTGGTATGCACTTGACGGCAACGTGACAAGGATTCGCGGATGAACAGCCACTTGAAGACTCGAAGTTTGCAAGAAAATCTCGTACGAGAGCTTGCCATGGGATGGATGGTTGCATTATGGTCAAGCATTGGCAGAGCGAAGAACATCTTCCTTTCCCATGATTTTCTTCCCATGGGGCTCCACTCTTAATTTATTTAAGCAATATAATATCTATATTTTGAGCCTCCACTCTCACTAAGCTTAACCACATGGTGTGCTTGAATGCTATTGGTTGGGCTAAAGATGAGCTTCTAGTTCCATCCAACAAATATCTAGATAATTTCAAGCTCTCTCTCTCTCTCTCTCTCTCTCTCTCTCTCTCTCTCTCTAAGGGGTAAGGAGGACACTTGTCAAAAGACTACCCATGTACTTGATTGCATGCTACATGTGATTGGCTAGGGGGAGAGGGGTCCAATGAGCTTGCAGCATGTGGAAAAGTTGCAACTCGCCCCAAGCAACCAAGGGGGGTGCTAAGGGGATATACACCATACACACACACACACACACACTCATTTTGGGGACCATTCTCACTTGGTGAAAGTTGAGGAACACCACCTCCTTCTCCAAACTTGTGAGAAGTGAGAGCCTACATCAACACTCTTGGCTATGGAATGCAAATCCAACCAAGAGTCATGTTTCAATGCTTGAGCTTTCCATCTTCTCCATCTCCATTACTATGCTATTATGTATGCTAGCAAGAAGAGTAAGGAACTATTTCTTTCTCCTATGGAATGTTTCTTCTTCCTCTTCCCTATCCTCATTCCCTGCTAGCTCTCTCCACCTTCGAAGGTGTTTGAGGCCTTGGGACTGAGGCTTGGGATAGTTAATGCTTTCTACAAAGTTTATGTTATGCTTGTGATGCATGAAGCTTTCCATCTTCATTGCATCACCTAGGTCACAAGGAACACAAAGATTGTATTGTACCAAGTCTCCCTTGATGGGAGAAACTATAATACAAATGCCTATTGGAGGGGGGACCAGCTCCATATGAATCTGGTCCTCAACTATTGTCATGTTCTCTAAACTCTCTCTCTTGCAAAAGTATTTGTTGGAGTATAAAGCCCAATGTGGTCGCCCAGGTAAGTGGGCGGGCCGCCAGGTATGTACACATATTCTTTTGTAAAAACCTAATAAGAACTCACTATGCTCTACACATTACAACAGAGCGAGTTCACCATATCGTCATGCTCTTCTTCTCGCACTCTCTCTCGCATCGCACTTCCGCTCGTACTCCTTCAACTGGTATCAGAGCTCATATCGAGGCTCGGGACCGCATTGTAGGAAGCTAGAGTCACCTGCTCAGATTGGAGTGAGATTCGACAAGCGAAGACACGACCCCAAATCCTGTGGGACAGCCCAAAGGGCTTGGTGTTCTCAAAATTTCATTCTGAGGTCATCTCGGCCACCGCTCGGCTTTGACAAAGTTCTGCGCATGCCATTTTTGACTACGTGGTCTCGGCGGGTGCAAATCGGACTCTGCAAATTTGGGGTTTCGGCCTATGACTGCAGGTGCTGAGGATATCGGCACTCCCAAAGTACTGATTTGTGGCTGTATACACATCAAAGGACGGCTCACAGTTCTTGGAGGCGTGTCACATACGACACGGGCACATCTACACACAGACTGTAGGCGACATCCACTAGTTCATCAGGTAGCTTGTGTTTGCTACTTGATATTCCAGATTTCATCTTGACATTACAGGTACTTCCACATGGGATGTATTGTCAGAGATGATGTATGTCTGTTGAGGGTTTGTTGGCTGTGAGTCACGCAGCAAACAACCGCCGCAGCGGTTACAACATATAGTGGGAAATTTGTGGATGTATGACTTTGTGGGAAGTCTATGTATTGTCAGATTTACTGCAGCCTTTGTTGAGGGTCGAGTGAGGTTTTATTGAGCTGGGGGATTCTCGAATGTTGAGATCCTTTCGGTGACACAGGTCTTGGAGCGATCCCTCGAGCATCCTTAAATAGGCAGCTAGGATGTATTGACTGTGAGTTAGACAGTTGGGATTGCATCTTTGCTTTACTGCCGCTGAGGCATTGTCGCAGTCTATGCTTACAGGACAGTGACAGGACAATGAGAGACAGTACAGGTGCAGGACAGGTTTACCCACACCTTACAGTGTTAGAGAGACAATGGTTTTTTGAGTTGTTTTTTGGTCTGTTTTTTAGTACACCAAAACCATTTTACAAAGGAGACTCTACTGAAATTTTTGCAGAATCTGAAGCTTTCTTGGTTCATTTGACAGGTTGATATTGGTTCAGAGGTCAGTTTACAGGGGAAACTCTGTCGAATTTTTCCCAGGAAAGTAAACTACTGTGAAGCGTAGCTATGGCTAGATCACAGGACACTGCTCTTTACAATATCAAGAAGCTAGATGGAACCAATTTCCCATTGTGGAAGAAGCAGATTTGGCACGTGTTGGTACAAAAGAAGCAGATAAAACCTATAAAGCTTAAGGGGATAAAACCAGAAGATATGGACGAAGATGAATGGAGCGAAATGGATGAATTGGCACTTTCTACCATTATGCTGACTTTGGCAGAAAGCGTTTACTTCAATGTAGCAGACGAGATGTCGGCTTATGAAGCATGGACAAAGCTGAGTGATCTTTATGAGAAGCAGAGTGCAACTTCACAGGTATACTAGCTTAAGAAGCTTGTTCACTTGAAGATGAAAGAAGGGACACCTATGTCCAATCATCTGAATGAATTCAACACCATATATAGTCAGTTGTCAGCTCAAGGTGTCAAGTTTGATGAACCTGTTAGAGCTATGTTCCTGTTGATCACATTGCCGGAAAGTTGGGACACTTTTCTCATAGCTTTGAGTAATTCTGCACCTCCAGATGGTTTGACCATAGCAGGTGTAGAAGGCAGTCTACTTACTGAAGAAACCAACAGAAAGACAATGGACAAAGGCAAAGAAACAGCCTTAATTGTCAGGGGAAGGACCAAAGAAAAGTACAAAGGTGGAAAGAGGAATCAATCTTGTAGCAAGTCCCGTAGTGCTAAAGGCAAGAGTGACATAGAATGCTACCATTGTGGCAAGAAGGGTCACATGAAAAGAGACAGCAGAATGGAAAGCAGAAAAAGGCAAAGAGAAAGCTGAAGACCATGGTGAGAAGAACAAATCCTCAGTGAAGATTTAAGAAATAAATGTGACAAACACTGTTGCAGAGGATGACAGTCTAGTGTCAGGAGACATCTACTTCTTGAAGAATACAATGGACTCAGCTCTTCTTATAGCATATGATGGACATGCACTGAGTGACTAGATTATAGACTCAGGGGCATCACTTCATGTGTCTCCAAACAAGGAGTGGTTTACCTCTTATGTGACCACTAAAGATCATGTTCGGCTAGGCAATGGGCAGGCATGTGAGATCTTAGGTGTTGGAGATGTTCAATTGAAGTTTCAGAATGGCTCTTCTTTCATGCTGAAGAATGTGAGACATGTTCCCGCAATTACAAAGAGGTTGATCAACACAGGTTTACTTGATGATGCTGGCTACGTCACCACTTTTAAACAGAACATGTGGAAGATATCCAAGGGTTCTATGACAGTAGCACATGGAGTAAAATCTGGAGGACTTTACATGATTTATGTATCAAATGTCTCTAAAAATGTAATCAATGTAACCGAGCAGCCAAACGTTTCTTTGTGGCATAGCCGATTAGGACATATGTCCAAGAAGGGAATGGAAATCTTGTCTCCTTCTGGTTATTTGCCTGGATTTTCATTTAATGATTTTGAATTCTATGAACATTGTCTGTACGGTAAGCAAACACACCAGCCACATAAGCATAGAAGCAGTAGAAGAGATACACACTTGGCACTTGTTCATAGTGATTTGTGTGGACCTATGCCTAACCTATCTCTAGGGGGAGCTTCTTATTTTATGACATTTATAGATGATTACTCGAGGAAAGTTGGTTTTACTTTCTCAAGCACAAGAATGAAGCGTTTAATGTTTTCAAAACGTTTGTGACACTTGTGGAGAATCAGAGTGGCAAGAAGCTTAAATGCTTACGCACTGACAATGGTGGAGAGTATGTTTCAAAGGCCTTTCAGGACTTTTGTGAACTTATTGCTCCTTACAATCCTCCTCAAAATGGTGTTGCTGAGAGGATGAATAGGACCATACAAGAGAAGGTCAGAAGTATGTTGTCTAATGCACAACTGCCAAATGGGTTTTGGGCTGAAGGTATATCAACGGCTGTTCATCTTATAAATAGATCTCCTAGCAAGGTTTTGCAGAAGGATTCAGTGGGGCAGAGATGGTATGGTCAGGCAAGGTGCCCTCATACAAGCATCTCAGAGTCTTTGGCTGTGAGGCATATACTCACATTCCAAAGGAATTTAGGAACAAACTTGAGCCAAAGAGTAGAAAGTGCATCTTTCTAGGCTATGGTAATTCTGGTGAGATGGGGTACAAACTTTGGGATCCCGAATCCAGAAAGGTTATCCGCAGCAATGATGTTCACTTTAATGAAGCCAAATATCATTCTAAACCAGAGAGGGTTGAGGAGATTAGAAGAGTTGTCTTCCAAGAAGATGGACCTGCACGTGTAAGACAAAATGTCAGGGCTCAAGAGGAGCAAGGACAGGATAGAGTGGAACCACAGGTTGTGGCTGAGCCTGAGCCACCTATTTTGCGTAAATCTGGACGTATCACGCGACCTCCTGATCGGCTTGTTCCATCTATGAACTATGTCATGTTGACTGATTGCAATGAGCCTTCATGTTACAAGGAAGCAGTGCAAATGAAGGACTCTGGGAATTGGCAATTGGCCATGAAGTCAGAGATGACAGCTCTGCATAAAAACTAGACATGGAAGCTAGTTAAATTACCACAGGGCAAAAAGGCTCTACCTTGTAAATGGGTTTACAGGTATAAGATCACCGCTCATGATAGTCAGTCAAAGTACAAAGCAAGGCTTGTTGCCAAGGGCTTTAAGCAAGAACAAGGCATTGACTTTGATGAAGTCTTCTCTCCGGTGGTCAAGATGACTACATTGAGATGCTTTCTTGCATTGGTTGCCATATTAGATTTGGTGTTGCACCAAATGGATGTCAAGATAGCGTTCTTGCATGGTGATTTAGATGTGGAAATTTACATGAAGCAGCCAGAAGGGTTTGTTGAGAAAGGCAAGGAAGATTTGGTATGCCACTTGTTAAAGAGTCTTTATGGCTTAAAACAATCACCGAGGGCATGGTACCATAAGTTCCACAAGTTTATGCTTTCTCAAGGCTACAAACGTAGTGATTTCGATCACTGTCTATATACAAAGAAGGCTAAGGATGGCAGTTGGCTGATCCTTATTTTGTATGTGGATGACATGTTGATTGCTGGCAAGCACTTGGAAGAAATTTCAGCTTTGAAGTCAAAGATGGCAAAATCGTTTGACATGAAAGACATGGGTGAGGCAAGTCATATACTTGGTATGTGCATTGAGAGAGACAGATCAAAGAAGTTGATTTGGTTATCTCAAACAGAGTATATTGACAAGGTTTTGCAATGTTTCAATATGGAGAAGGGAAAGGCATTGAGTGTTCCATTGCCACCATATGTGAAACTTAGCAAACAAGATTGTCCTGTGTCTGAGGAAGAACGGGCTGAAATGGATGAGATTCCATATGCGTCTGCAGTGGGTAGTTTGATGTATGCAATGATTGCTACTCGCCCAGACATTGCATTTGCAGTGGGAGTAGTAAGTCGATACATGTCAAACCCAGGCAAGAAACATTGGGAGGCAGTGAAAGGAATATTGAGATACCTGAAAGCTACAAAGAGTATGCGTATATGCTATGGGAGTCAGGAGCTAAGTGTAAAGGGTTTTACAGACTCAGATTATGCAGGTGACTTAGACAACCGAAGGTCTACGTCAGGGTATGTCTTTACATTGGCTGGTGGAGCAGTATCATGGCGTTCTAGATTACAAGATTGTGTTACTCAGTCTACTACATAGGCTGAATATGTTGCAGCATTAGAGGCATGCAAAGAATCAATTCGGCTTAATCGACTAGTAACAAATTTGGGAATCAAAGAAGAGATGCCTGTGTTATATTGTGATAGTCAGAGTGCTATACAATTGGCTCGCAATCCAATTTATCACTCAAAGACAAGGCATGTGGATGTGAAGTATCATTTCATCAGGGAAATGCTTGAGGATAAGCAAATTCAGCTTGTCAAAGTTCACACCACAGAAAATCCTGCTGATCTACTTACAAAAGGACTTCCCTCAGAGAGCTTTGCGCATTTTCGCAAGCAGTTAGGTGTAGGGTAGTACATTACTTCTCTACATCTCTTGTATATTAGCTTGTATAGTAGCCTCTCTCACACTTAAAGTACCACATTGGACTTTAAGTGGGAGGTTGTTGGGGTATAAAGCCCAATGTGGTCGCCCAGGTAAGTGGGTGGGCCGCCAGGTATGTACACATATTCTTTTGTAAAAACCTAATAAGAACTATGCTCTACACATTACAACAGAGCGACTTCACCATATTGTCATGCTCTTCTTCTCGCACTCTCTCTCGCGTCGCACTTCCACTCGTACTCCTTCAGTATTGTTCATGCCAAGTTAACTAAGTACCATGTTTATGTTGCTACCATCAATTAAGTTCACCCGCTATGCTCACAAAGTAATCTCACAAAAAGTGCTTCATCTAATTTCCCTATTCTGCTACTCTCAAAGTTCATAGGACATTTCCATTACATTGGTATCAGAGCATTTGGTTTCTGTTTTCTTACTTAAGAAGAGAGGTCCTTAAGTAGCCTATCAATGGTTGATTTTGTTAATTATATTAGAGTAAATGGAACTGGGATCTATTATTGATTTTGTTGAGCCCACTATGTGGGATATGGTGCACACCTCGAGAGCTTTGGTCTTAATAATGGAGTCTTTTTATAGTTGGCTAGGACTTTACCATTATTGAGCCATAAGAAGTCCAAAAGGAGCTATCCCTTGGAAACTCTGCTATGTTAGACCCACTCCACTACTCTCTATACTTAACCAAATCGAGCCGTGGGTGTAGATACTTAAGTGCCTATCTTTCAAAGGCTAGGAGGAGTAGCAACTAAGGTTTTGAATTGCCAAAGCATACACTAAGCAAACACCTAAGTTTAATTAGCATGGCTGACAATAACCAAGAGAGTAGAATGAACATTGATAACTTTGATTTTTCACATGAAGGTGTTAATGATGATGCCCCCATGTTTGTTAATTTTCTTGTTAGTAGGTTGCAACAAGCTATGGGCAACCCCGCTTTGCAAGCCAAAGTTACTCAACAACTTTGTGCTTATGGGGTTTCCTTTCCTCTCCAAGAGGAGAGAGAGTTTAGGAGGCCTCTTAATGAGACCCCCAAAAGAAGACTCTCTCCCATATGAGAGGAGGAATCCAAAGATCAAGAAAGTAATGAATCCCTGAGTTCCTCCAAAGATGTGGCTCCATGAAGGTGGCGGGCTAAACGATCGCCAACTCCTCTCAAGAGAAAACGGTTAACCCATAGTTCTTCTCCTCGCCACTCCAAAAGGGAAGAGAGGAAACAAAGGAAGAAAAGGGCAAGAAAGAGGTCACCCTCTTCTCCTTCTTCTTCACCTTCCTCCTCTTCCGACGAAAGAAATAGTTATTCTCCTAGAGAATACAAGAGGGGAGGACATCACAAATCTTATCCTCCATGGTGAAGGTCACAAAAGCTCAAGAAGTTCAAAGAGGAAGGAAAGAGTATCTCTTTTCTCACCTATGATGGCACCTTTGGTGCTATGGACAAAGTATTGGCCTTCAACCAACAATTTGATGCGGCCTTTGGAGACGAGGGCTTCGTGGAGTCCTCCAAGCTACGCCATGTAGCTATGCATTTCCAAAAATCGGCTCGTCAATGGTGGGCTAACCTTCGTGGCAACGACAAAGCCCCAAAGACATGGAAAACTCTACGAGTTTCCATCATGAAGCAATTCCTTGCAAGCGATGCAAAGGACAAAGTGCTCACCAAATGGCGGAGTTTGAGGCTTCTCTCTCATGAGTCTATCCACAAATATGTGGACAAGTTTTGGGATTTACATCTCAAGGCTACTGTCTTTCCAAAGATAGACTTCGCCAAGAAAAAGCAACAATTCCGTACGGGATTACCCAAGAGAGATGGCCAAGTATGTCAACTCTCAATGGCCTGGTTCTATCACCGAAGTAATCCACCACACCATGGTTTCTTTGCGCATCAATTTCCAAAAAGGGGCTAGACGAAATGTCAAACCCATGGAAAATAAAGACAAAAGTGATGCCAAGAGGAAAACCAATGCCCATTTAATTCAAAGTTTTATCTTCTAAAAAGAAAGAACTCTAGGTCCTCGTTGGAGACCTTACTTTAAAAGTTCTACATCCTTAAGTTCTAAACTTAGCTTTAAAATATCTAAAAATAAAAATAAAACATCTCTAGAGATTAAGGCTCCAAAGGATAGATTGAGATGATATAGAACTTTAAAGCTTTTAAAGTGGGATTTAGAGCTTAGGGATCTAGAGTTTAAAATTTGTGAAA
Organism: Adiantum capillus-veneris; assembly: GCF_014529385.1. Classification (NCBI taxonomy): domain Eukaryota; kingdom Viridiplantae; phylum Streptophyta; class Polypodiopsida; order Polypodiales; family Pteridaceae; genus Adiantum; species Adiantum capillus-veneris. The sequence goes on along the minus strand of NC_140931.1, from coordinate 16,414,033 downwards.
GGGGCTATGGAGCTTAAAGATGTAGAATTTTTAAAGTGGGGTCTAGAGCATAGGACTCTAAAGCATAGGGAGGTAGAGCTTAGGGGTGCTATTTTAATTCAATTCTCTGTGCTTCTGTTTGTTTTCTTTTTAAAGGTTGGAGATGTAGAGCTTTCTTACCAAGGCTATTCCAACAGCAACAGCAATCGGTCCAAGGAGAAGGGAGTTTACAAAGGTAAATATAAACTCTCTCCTAAAGAGTTAAAATCTTTTCATAAGGACCACAAATGTTTTAAGTGTGGGGAGCAAGGCCATGGTTATCGTCCTTGTCCCAAGAGAATTACCCGCAATGAGACTCCTAGAGCCTCTATGTTTGAAGCTCCAAAAGAGGATATTCATTGCCAAGGATTTCTCATTTCCTAAGCTTGGGGAAAGATGCAAGAGCATGATGCCTTTATTTTGTTTAACCTTGGTTCAACTCACAACTTCATATCCACGGAGTTGACCACTAAGCTAGGCATACAAGCCCACGAGATGGGAGATGCATTGAAAGCCAATGGAGCTACCAAGGGACAAGACGCCCTAGTTACTTCCTTAATTGGAAAATCAAGGCTTCATTTCCAAAGCTACGCGGACAAAAAGGATTTTTTCATCTTCCCTCTCAAACATGAGAATGTTATCGTTGGGGCACCATGGTTTAACCGCATGGCTTCCAACATGAAGTTCCTTTTGAAAGGAGAATCTACTTTACCTAGAGGGAAAACAACATGTACATAGATGCTAATGAGTTGGGGAACACCATATCCCTACAATAAAGGGAAACAAGAGGAATTAGAGTTGTCTAATTTCCTAAATGGATTCCAAGATGTTTTCATTGATGACATTCCTAGTGAGCTATTTCTAAAATGAGGGATGATGACCATGCAATTGAGCTCCTACCAAGAAGCTCACCGACTAACAAGCCTCCTTATTGAGTTTCGCAAGCTCAACAAGAGGAGATCATGAGGCAAGTGCATGAATTGGTGAAAAAAAGGGATGGTGAGGTCTAGCTCCTCTCCATTTTGTTCACCATTGCTTTTAGTGCAAAAGAAAGATGACACATATCACATGTGTGTCGACTATAGAGCACTAAATAACATCACTATCAAAAATAGATTTCCTGTGCCGTGGGTAGAAGATCTATTTGATAATTTACAAGTTTTGGCCTGACAAATGCTCCATACGCATTCAAACTCATGATGGACAAAAATCTTCAGGCCATCCAAATTCTCTTGAAGAGTACAAGTGACACCTCCAGGTAACCTTTCAAGTTGTGAGAGAGAATAAGCTTTTCATTAATCAAAAGAAATGTAGATTCAATATTTAGGTCACATTATCTCTAAAGATGGCACCCGTATGGATCCAACAAAGTTAGAGATAATAAAAGGATGGCCTAATCCAAGGAATCTACATGAGGTACGAAGCTTCATAGGTATGTGTGCATACTATAGATGCTTCATAGAAAAAATCCTCGCTAATAGTAGGCCCGTTTTATGACTTAACAAAAAGAAATGTTAAGTATTCATGGACTGCAAAAGTGCAAGAAGCTTTTGAGAAGCTTAAGGAGAATCTTATCTCTCAACATGTGCTCACACTTCTCTCAAAGCCATTTGAGCTCTAGTGTGATGCTTGTGGTGATTCCCTTGAAGCTATTTTGCTTCAAGAAGGGCATGCCATAGCATATGAAAGTCAAAGACTCAACTTCAATAAGTGAGTATTGGGCAAATACGAAAAAGAGCTACTAGCTATTCTATATGCCTTAAACACGTGGAAAAACTATCTCTTGGGGACTCCATTCATCCTACAAATGGATCACAAAGCCTCAAGAACTTCATGACGCAAACCAAGCTCTCCGACAAACAAGTGAGGTGGGAAAATTTTCTTTTCAATTTAAATTTCATATTGCTCACATTGCTAACAAGCACAATCAAGTGGTCAATGCACTTTCACTACGACCAAGGGTATATCTAACTTTACCAAATGATTTTCTCATATTAAACTGATCATTTAATGTGGGAGAATAAACGGGAACAAGAGTTAGAATAGAGACATGTGCTTCTAGACCTATCTCAACACAGGACCAAAAGGAGAGATGGTTACATCTCAATAGGGGTCCAAAAGGATATGGTCTATCAAAGAGCAATGTGCAATAAGCGTTTCTAGACTTACCTCAGCAGGGGACCAAGAGGAGAGATGTTTACATCTCAATAGGGATCTAAAAGGAGGTAGTCTATCAAAGAGCAATGTATATCTAATGGAGCTTAAAAGACCTTAGGGTTAGCTTCATTAAATACCTTCAATGGTTAGTGTTAAAAGTCCTTTGACCTTAAGCAAGCTAGGGCTGAGCTTGAGGTGGAAACCCAACCTAAAATTGTCTTTGACCTTAAGCAAGCTAGGGTTGTGCTTGAGGTGGGAACCTGACCTAAACTTGCTTTTGGCCTTAGGCTAGCTAGGGCTGAGCTTGAGGTGGGAACTCCACCTAAGGTGCTTGTCATGCTTGATGACTAAGGTACTTGAGGTACTTGTCATACTTAATGAGGAAGTTGCTTGAGAAGCTTCCTATGCATGGGGGGTAAGGTGCTTGAGTCAAAAAGAGACCCTACAAATTTAATGAGGAAGTTTCTTGAGAAGCTTCCTATGCATGGGGGGTAAAGTGCTTGAGTCAAAAAGAGACCCTACAAACTTAATGAGGCAGTTGCTTGAGAAGCTTCCTATGCATGAAAGTCCCAAAGTTAGGGGAATCTTTGACCTAACCTTCCACTCACCCAAAGGACATCCCTTTTCTAAAAGGGCACATGGGACACATGTCAGACTCTCACTAAGCTTAACCACATGGTGTGCTTGAATGCTATTGGTTGGGCTAAAGAGGGTTTCAATGAGCTTCTAGTTCCATCCAAAAAATATCTAGATATTTTCAAGCTCTCTCTCTCTCTAAAGGGTAAGGAGGACACTTGTCAAAAGACTACCCATGTACTTGACTGCATGCTGCATGTGATTGGCTAGGGGGAGAGGCGTCCAATGAGCTTGCAGCATGTGGAAAAGTTGCAACTCGCCCCAAGCAAGCAAGGGGGGTGCTAGGGGGATATACACCACACACACACACACACACACACACACACACACACTCATTTTGGGGGTGCTAGGGGGATATACACCACACCACACACACACACACTCATTTTGGGGACCATTTCCACTTGGTGAAAGTTGAAGAACACCACCTCCTTCTCCAAGCTTGTGAGAAGTGAGAGCCTACATCAATACTCTTGGCTATGGAATGTAAATCCAACCAAGAGCCATGCTTCAATGCTTGAGCTTGCCATCTTCTCCATCTCCATTACTATGCTATTATGTATGCTAGCAAGAAGAGTAATGATGAGTGAGGAACTATTCCTTTCTCCTATGGAATGTTTCTTCTTCCTCTTCCCTATCCTCATTCCCCGCTAGCTCTCTCCACCCTCGAAGGTGTTTGAGGCCTTGGGACTAAGGCTTGGGATAGTTAATGCTTTCTACAAAGTTTATGTTATGCTTGTGATGTATGAAGCTTTCCATCTTCATTGCATCACCTAGGTCACAAGGAACACAAAGATTGTATTGTACCAAGTCTCCCTTGATGGCAGAAACTATAATACAAATGCATATTGGAGGGGGGACCGGCTCCATATGAAGCTCCTCAACTATTGTCATGTTCTCTAAACTCTCTCTTGCAAAAGTATTGTTCATGCCAAGTTAACTAAGTACCATGTTTATGTTGCTACCATCAATTAAGTTCACCCGCTATGCTCACAAAGTAATCTCACAAAAGTGCTTCATCTAATTTCCCTATTCCGCTACTCTCAAAGTTCATAGGCCATTTCCATTACAAGTATTCTCTAAATCTTCCCGATATGAGACTACTTGGACCATACTCTGATCAGAAGGTGGTCCTATGGGTTGAGAAATCCTTACCATAGCCCTATTTTTCTGGGGTAATGGAGGTTGATGTCCCAACACAGGTTGAGGTTTTTCCTGCCCTAGGATTGCATTATTTTGCCCTACTTGGTACCTTGGAGGGGGTGGAAATTGTTGCCCTCCATGTGGTCCGTATTGTCTCTCTCTAACATAGTTCCGATTATAGAAATATTCGTGAGTTTCATGGTTTGGTTCGGTAGCACACCACTTGAGTACTCGCTGTGCATTTACTCCTAGCCTTTGTTGAAGGTTGCACCATTGGGTTGGATGATCTCCTCCACAAGTGTCGCATTTTTGGGTGGGCGGTTGTCGTGTATTTGGGTTCGTCCTGTTTCTTTGGTTTATCCTTTTGATCACTTCCTCGATCATTTGATCAACGTCCGGCACAGTTGGGTTTTGCTCACCCAATTTTGTCGTGGACTCACTAGTGGTTGAAGAGGTGCTACTCGTTCCTTGATTTGTGTCTTTAGTCACCTCCCCATATGCCTTGCAATTATCTACTAGATACAACACCTTTTTCGTGACTTGCTTAAAAGTTACACATGCCTTCAAGTGCAAGTCCTTTTTGAGCGTACATTTCGCAATCCTTCTATGAAAAGTATTGATAGTCTTTCATCATGAGGTAGTTCTGAAGCAGGGCATATTTTCATATACTGCTTGAAACGAAGCGATGCTTCCTTCACTTTCTCTTTCTCCTTTTGCTTAAATGCATAGATCTGGGAGACAGCGTTATGCTTGATCCCCCTCTGATAATTCCTCAATGAACTCTTGGAGAAGTTGCTCAATACTTGGGAATTCCAAGTTGTTCAATGGTTGGAACCAAGTCAAAGCAGTCCCTTCTAATGTCAACCCAAAACCTTCATATTGAGTATGGAAGTCAGTTACCTGCTCCACTCTCTCAACACTTGTTTGAAGATCAAAACATGGGCATACGGATCTCCTGATCCATTATACTTTTTGGGCACGCATTTTGCCATTTGAGATAGTCGCATACGTTTGGCCTCTGCAACCATTCTAACAACACCTGGTTCTCCTGGTGTGGCTTCTCTAGGTTCATAATCTCCTCTTGGTACTACCAGAGGTATCCTATCCGCAATACGTTCGTCAAGTCGATCTCATGTAATAGTCGGAGGGATTTTAGTGGTGTAAGTGACATCAGGAACAGTCCTGTCCCTATGTGTGTTCATGGAAGCCCTAGACCCTGTTGGTCCTAAAGGCCCTGTGTTTGGGACTCATTCATGTCCAAAAGACTCCTCCACCCTGGTTCTAACTGGTCTCACAGGTACAGTCTCAGGTCTTGTGTGAGTAGTCGTGGTTTTTACCTCTTCCGGATTTACATAGTATTGGTGGACTGGTCCCCCAAAATATGTATATCTCTCTAATTCCTTACGATCCATTGGAGAGTACTTTCGGCCATACTTGTCTATTATGACCACCTGAATACTTCTCCCCTCCGTGTACGTGTAAACATACAGGTTTTTACGGTCAGTCAATTCCTTGATGCGGGGCTCGTCACATCTGTAATAGAGTGTTTGTTCTCCATTATTGAACTTATATAGCCCCACATACGTGTAATCTGTATTCATGCACTCTGTCTCATTTGTGCATTTGAGTACCACGTTTTGTTTCTCCATTTTGGGTGGCTCATCGACCAGCTCATTATCTACCTTGTTCTTGGTGCCAATTATTCCCCATTTATCCACAATATAAGGGTTATGAACCACTAGATACATCATTTCCTCTCGGTTGAAATATCTATCCCCGTCATAAATCAACATCTACAAGGTCTCTGAACTCGCTCGGCTTATTTTTCAGCTTACCACAATAGCGGTCCATTCCTTCCTTATCGATTTTGGCCTTAAGCACATTTTCAAATTGAAACTTCAAATACAACAATTTTACATCAGATGAAGGCTGAGAAGGACCTGCCCCCATCAAAGCTGTTCCCTTACGGTTCGACTTGTTAGAATCCTCAGTCATGAGGCTGTATGATCTCTCTGACGAAGTGTCAGAGAAGCTCTCCTCTAAAATGGGTTCTAAAGGCGGCAGTGGTCTATGATTCCCGCTTTCTTCCATTGAGTGATCGCTCCCTTGGTCAAAGATGCTAGGATTCCTATTCTGGTACAATCTTCCTGATCGCAAATTCATGAAGAATTGGTAATGCAAAATATAAACCGGGTTACCTCATTAGATAGTTTGAATCCCCCGTTTGATCTTGCTTGCTGGGTAGTATTCTCTAGTACCTGCAACTTGTCAAAAATTTGCTTGATAGCTGTGAGCTTACAGCCGTTCTTGTTAGTTCTTTCTTTTAATTGACAAAATTTAGCTAGGTTTTCAGTAGCACAATATTCCTCACACAACATCGACAATCGAGGTCCAATTTCAATTTTGAAAGATCCACCAGGGTACTGTGGACTAGCTCTTTGTGTGGTGAAATTTTGCTTTTGTTATGACTCAGAGGTACATGGATCGCGATCCATGTTGGAAGCCAAATGAACTTTTGTTGATACCATCAGGTTCAACATGATTAAGAGGTCTTATGGTATCAATTTTTTAAAAAATGAACCTCTGGATTGGAAGCTAGGTTAATTCTGTCACTTTGCCAGAGCTCCTGCCAGTTTTGGGCTTTTAGGATGGTTTTTTGGATCCAAAATCAATTTGGGAAGGACCACTAGACTTTTGTGATGCCCTCTAGCTATGGTGCCAGTTTGGTATCAAAATGTGTCAGGGGAACACGGATCGTGATCCATGTTCCTTAGTGTCAGTATGCACTAAAACTTGACCCACAGCTAGTCCTTGGCCTACTGATGCTAGCTATATGGTTTTTGAATGTTTTGGAGTCTTTTTTAGGTCAGTCAAAAGTCAATTTTAGGGTTTGTTCCAGTGGTTTCTCCCTTGATCTAATTTTTGCTCCCTTTTGCCCTCTTTTTGAACTTTTCTGATAAGGGTCTCTTGGAAGAAAGTGCTTCAATTGTTATCACTTTTCTACTTGCCCATTATCAGCTCAAAATTCCAAAAAGGTACATGGATCGTGATCCATGTTTGGCAAGATTTTGGACTGATACTTTGTGAGTTGGTGACACAAGGTCTGGTGATGTTATTCCCCAAATATTTTTGGATTTGATCAAATTTTTCCAAGTCAAAAGCAAGATTTCGTGTCTGTTTTGCGATTTTTTACAAACAACTTTTGGTATTTTGATCATGTTTTTTCACTTTTTGTCTATGGCTCCTTTTGGAAAAGTTGTCCCCCTAGTAATCAGAAGTATATTGGTCAAATCTTACTGTCAGATGTCTACCTGGAACATGGATCCCGATCCATGTTGGGAAGCATCTGGTCATGATTTTTGGTTCTATTGGTTCCCTGCTTCTAGTTGATCCCAATTCTCTTCCCTTTTCGAATTTGGACAAGTAAAAGTTCAGTTTTTTCGCATTTTCTCAATTCCCAAAGGTTTTGCTCTGCTCACCCCAATCTCTTGATTTTAGTGATCTTTTAGCACTCTATTTCTGACCAAACTCAAGGTTCTGATGCATGAGAGCCTGTTTCTAAGCAAGGGAGACAATTTGAGCACATTTTGCCAAAAAGGTACATGGACCATGATCCATGTTTGACAGGCAAATTGGAAATTTTCTTCACAGCCTGTTTTAAGCAAGTGTTTTTATCCCCTTTTTGAAAGTTTTGCTGGGTTTGGTTCAATTCTGAAGCTCTGACCATCAATTCTTCAACTTTTCAGAGTTATGGTCTTCAACACCAAAATAAGGTTTTTGACAGTTTTTTCCTCGATCCTTTTGGCCCCAAATGATGGTGTAATTTGTTTCCTAACCTACTCCTATAAACTGAAATAAATCTGCAAACATAAATGAACTTAACAATATAAAAATGACGAAGTGTGTGGTGGAACAGTCCTTTCCAAGCATGGAAAAATCAAAGAACGAGATACTATCTTGTACTTCACTCACAACTTTCTTTGCTCTTAAGGAGTAGCACTGGTTAGTCTCGGACTCCAGTCTCTACCAAAACACTAAACCTACGTCTAGCTGCTTCACTATCTATGTGTAAGCGGAATGGGTGTCAAAAGCTTTGAAGAGAGTTTTTTTCGTACACTGAGTTAGTCACCACCTAAGGATCAGTTTCTCCAGCAATGGTGCCAATGTTAGCGGGTCGCCGTGACGGACGTCTGCAACATAACTCTTTTGTACTAACATAATGTAAATATGCAAGGGAGCGACTCGGGATGGGACACAGAGACTTAATGCGAGTGTTGATCTCACCAAAGTGAACTCAGAGGGTTACTCATTCTACAATAAAAGCAAATCAACCACTTACTAGTTAGAAAATCAGTATGTGTCCAATCTCACCGCTCTAAGTCATCACGCCTTTTCGACATCCAAACGAATTCGGAATGCAATGAAACTTAAGGACAGGTATCACAACACGTAGGGGCACGATCCTACCAAGTTTTGTCACCATCTGAAAAGGTACATAAATCACGATCCATCACAAAAAATGTGCAGAAAGCTGAAACAGAAGTCCTTGGAAAGGTCTCCCTTAAGCATAGAAACACTTATCCATGGTCAAAACATCAAAAAACAACCATTTTAACCTTCAACTCAATACATTTAGCTCACAAGCAAAGCGTCCTGAACCATAGCAGAATTGAAAATGGTTATACTTAAATTGTAGAGCAAGAGACAAGGAACACAATGTGCTATTCGGAAATGACTTCTGATTACCAGTTCAGGAGAAAAGAGGATTACAATTTGTAGCAGCAAGAAGCTCTCACAGTGAACAATTTTCAAAATCCTTCAAAACTAATGATATCTCTTTAGTCCAAAACTAAGGGTTTTGACTTAAAAGTTAAAGGATCTTTCCCACGGCCATTTGGCCACTTACAAGGGTGTAGACTCAGAGAGGTTGAGAGGGTACGTCAAATTATATTACAATTACAAATCATCCTAAGCTCAATTACATGGCTTCTTTCAAAAAATTGAGTGAGTGTTTACAGGGTTTGGTGTGCATCCGCCTGTATACACCAAACAAGATGACGCCAAGGGCCTCGTGAAGATGTGCACATGGGCAATAGAGTTCGAGCAACCACTAGCGCAATAGAAAGCTCATCGTAGAAGAGAGAGGTGGAGGAATGAGGCCAATAATTAAGACCCTCATAAGAGGGGCAACAAGGAAAGAAGTAGAGAGGTAGTTCGTAGATGCTAGCCCCATCCCTGTGGCGCAAGGAGAATCCCTCCTAATGCACTCATGCTCATTGCTATTCTACCCTTGCACGTTCGAGCGGGGAGAGAGACGACAATTGCATCCTAGGATTTAAATGAAATGGGGGTCTATATTGAAATTTCCCCTTGATTCCTTTGGAAAACATAAGTTTTTTTTTTTTAAAAACCATCAGCACGGGGAAGGAAGTAGGGAGAAACTATACACATATCATGTATTTACAACTGTACATTGCTGCACATTACACCCTCGAGGGGCAACCGTGGGAATCACCCCCCCAATAGGGGAGGAGAATACACCCAAGAGAATGCAACTTGTGAGCCTCGAACTCTCAACCTTGGGGTTACATCTCAAAGGTCTCACCAACTGAGCTACGCTACCCGAAAACATAAGTTTCAAACTTGTTGCTACATGCGAGGCTTTCAATGATTTGCCTCCCTACTCTAGACGACCTTGTTCTAGAAAGCCAAAAACGTGGGAAGTGTCGGCTAGCTTTAGGTGATTCCCGAGCAGCATTTCAAATTTTATTATATTGCGAATGTCCTTCACTGGCTGCACTTTCATTTTGTTCTCTGGGCCCGCCTTGTTAGACTTTGAGCAGCTAAACTGCGATTTTCTTTGTGCCTGCGATCTGCATCTCGTCTTTCTAAGGTTGAGCGCCATGCGGAGAAAGGGCGATGCTATTTCTGGTCTGCGGGCAGGATCTCGAGATGCAGCACAGGTGGGCGTTGCCGTGCTGGTAGGCGTCCTCATGGGCATTGTCTGGTCCTTTTATAATCCCCGTGTCTACGGTGCCTCTTCTTCTGTAAGCTTTCAGATCTTTTCACTTCTTGTCTGTGTGTTCCGTTTTTAGCTCATTTTGCAGAGAGAGAGAGAGAGAGAGAGAGAGAGAGAGAGAGAGAGAGAGAGAGAGAGAGAGAGAGAGAGAGAGAGACGTGTCCACACCAGCATGGAGAGGTGGCAATTGTACGTGATTTTGAGGATGTGGATTATTGTATTTGATGAGCAATGATCTCTACGTACTTGTATTTGGATTTAAGGTACCATTATGCACATGATGTGTACAATTTTGCAAGCCATTTTTGAGGAACAACCATGATATGTTTTGCTAGGTGGAGCCTTATAAACATCGCATGACACACCCACACATTGTGCATGAAAATCTTTTTCATTCCCTGGAAACAGGAAATATCTGAAATTTTTGTAAATAAGGGCGAAACAAGGTGGCCAAGCAATTATTTAAGGATGCCATAAAAATTGGTTCTGATTCGAGAATGCTATAATATCAATAATTTTGAGAAAAAAGCGAGTGACATTGTGTTCCATTCCCTCTCCGCACGTGGAAGCTCCAACACAAGTCTTCGTATGTTTGTAGAGTACGTAATGCGCGCGAGAGCGAGAGAGCGAGAGAGCGAGAGAGCGAGCTTCACTGCCCAGCAAAGAACATACACATACACAATGCTGCCCGCCCCTGCTTCGCAACTCCTTAGCCGCCGTCAAATCGCATGGGAAATTCTTTGCACTCGATGACACCTGGCTTTCAATTCTTATGTCAAGCCATCAAGGTCTAATTAGGGGTGTTCCCAAGTTATTGACGCGACTTCTGAGCCACGACCCCTTTTTGTGTATCTGTGTGTGCCCAACTGTAGGATATGTCACATTCCTTCCCCCTTTAGAAGAAATTTTGTTGTCGAAAATTTGATTGAAATGAATAATCTTAAAGTCAAGGAACCTTTTATGGAGAGTGCTTACTTGCTCCCATGTTGAACTCTCTTTAGCAATCTCTCCACTTAACTAATCACTCTTTATAAATTGTATTTTTAGTTTTTTTTCTTCTAGTTTCTAGTATTTTCTTTGGCTCATGTGAAAGAGATTGAGTATTTATGAGTTCCACTATCTGATCATCTTGAACAAGATTATCCGATTGACCCAGTTTCTTTTTGAGTCTGCTAACGTGGATTACTGGATGTATGCCCTTATCTCCAATTTTCTTTAGTATTGTGTAAAGTCCACAATACCTTGATGATAATTTTGGACATGGTCCCGTCTTCATGGTTTCAGACTTTTCAGGCACTTTTAGATAGAGTTGCTCCCCTTCCTCAAAGGTAAGAGGCCTTCTATGCAAATCAGTGTATGTCCTTTTTCTACCTTGAGTCTTTTTAATACTCTCTTTAGCAAGCTTAAGCATTTCATTCATATCTTTTAAAAAGTCTTTAGCTTCCTTTTCCTTTTGCAATCCTAGTGCATAAGGAGCTCTAGGCTGAAACCCATACATTAACATGAATGGACCATATCTAGTGGAAGAGTACTTGGCACTATTATATGTAAACTCTACTATAGGTAAGTAATCTTTCCAATTAGTTTGTCGTTTACTTACATATGCTCGTAGCATATCTTTTAGGATTTGATTAACCCTTTCAGTTTGAGCATTTGTTTGAGGATGCTTAGTTGTGCTGATACTTAGTTTAGTTTCTGTCACAGGAATGGGCACCACTTGTCAACAAAAAAGAATAGAATAAACAACTCAAAGCACTTCAAATAACAACTGAACTGAAAGAGATGCACGACACGAGACGAGGAGTGGCGGAGTTCCACCCTGAGAGTGTCACAAGACGGGCACCACGTGCCAATAGAAAAGAACAGACTGAACAGACTTTTAGCACTTCAATAAAATCTGAATTGAGAAAGAGAGAGAGACGACACGCGACACAGAGTGGCGGAATTCCACCTCAGAGAGTATTGGCCCCAAAACTTGGCGCCCCTTTCGGTATTTCTTTATATTGGATCAACACAGTACAAGCTGGTACTCCACACTCTACACCTTCTCCAGGAAGCATGCCAGAGAATGAGCCCTAACCTCATATTTAAAGGCCCTTGGCCTAAAAGCAGTTACAATAAAAAGCCTTCAAACTCAAAAGCATCTGGTCCAAAAGCAAAGCCAAAAGCTGCCAGCATAAATCACGGAAATCTGTACAGCTGCCACACCATCAGCCAACGCAAATCGAGGAAATCCGTACAGCCTGCCACGTCATCATGCCAGTGCAATTTTTGGAAATCTACCACGTCATCAGTTTTTGCGTGTGTGCGGGTCTTGCTTTATTTTAATTCTTTATGTCACCAGGGGCCCCATCGGACAGGGTCCCCATAAGTTGGGAGGACTTCTTCTATTACTTGTTCTTAGGGTTTAGGCCCCTCGGCCGGCATCTGTAAGTTGTCTCCATTCTTTAGGCTTTGACACGTCAGCAGTTTGTTACAGAGAGAGCACTGGTCCTAAACCTTGGCGGCCCTTTTGGTATTTCTTTATATTGCTTGAACTCAATACAACACCAATACTCCATCCTCTATACCTTCACCCGGAAGAGTGCTAGAGAATGAGCCTATGGCATATATTTAAAGGCCCTTGGCCTATGAAAAGCAATTACATGAAAGCTTCAAACTCAAAAGCAACTGGTCCAAACACTGTTAACACCTTTTGCGAAAATCCGTAGAGTTGCCACGCCATCAACGTAAAACGCGAAAATCTGTACAAGTGCCACGTCAGGATGTCAGTGTAATTTTCGGGTGTCCGTACAGTGACCACATCATCATCTTTTATGCAATTCTTCTGTGTGTGTGAGACTAGATCTTGCTTTATCTTTAGGTCACTTGGGCCCCATCAAACGGGGTCCCGTAAATTGGTGGGAACTTCTTCTACTTCTTCTTTCGGGCGTTCGTACAACTGTCACGTCATCATCCTTTACGCAATTCTTTTGCGTGTGTGTGTGAGTGGATTTTGCTTTATCTTTAGGTCACTTGGGCTCCATCGGACCGGGTCTCATAAGTTGGTGGACTTCTTTTGCTTCTTCTTATGCTGCTGTCCCGTGACACATCTTACCCTATGTGTCTGTGGACAAGCTACTTTATAACAAGGGTTCAGTCTAGTTAGTCAGTCTAGAATAAGAAGTGATCTGGCACTTTTGTGAGTCTGTTCGCAGACCGTGCACGTCCAGACACTTAGATTAGATGCATATCCTCTGGTTGGACACATCATGATCATCAGATTACCATCAGAACCCATTAGGAGCATTTTTACAGTGCATAGACCTATTTTCCCTATTTTAGCCAATTTTCACTGATTATTTTTAAGTGACTTTTGTCGGGAACTAGGTAGGGCAGTTTTAGTAGCCAAGTATATAAGCAAATCTAGCGCTAACACTTTCTGACAGAAGAGGCAGTAGGAACCTTGTGTTCATCAGGCACCTTCTCAGCAAGACCCCCACATCAGCAGACCTAGCGTTTTTGCATCTGCGAAGGCCTACCGTTTTCATCCACAGATCAGACCTGGCGTTTTTGCATTGCAGATCAACCGACAGTAGCAGAGAACAGATCATCACTAGCGTTAGTAGTTTGCACCAGCAGATTCACAACGTTTTTGCAGCAGGACCCATTTTCAGCCCTAGCGTTTTTGGATCAACACAACCTCCCAGCGTTTTGCAGATTCATCGCGACAAGACTCAGATTTGCACCAGCGTTTTCAGTTTTCAGCAGTTAGATCCCGCAGAGCAAGTCCCAAACCTCGCAGATCTCACCTTCTTGCAGCAGCAGATCCTCGCCGCACGGTCAGATCCCGCGTAGTTTACAATTGCAGCCCGGAAAACACAGATTTCAGCATTTGCGTTTTCAGCGCGTCGTCGTCGCATCGTCATCATCGACATAGAGTCAGAATTCAGCAGATAAAGCTTTGCAGATTTCAGCCTTTAGCATTCTCAGATTTCAGCCCATCTCGTCGTCGTCTCATCGTCGTCGACAAGTCCAAAGCATTGTACCAGATTGTGCAATCAATAGTAGACCACTCTCGATGGCGAGAGTGGGGCCTTGGAGGAGGGTTTGACAACTTCCCGGTGTCGTATTTTTTTCTCTCTCTATCTCTCAGTCTCAGCACCTTCACGCACAGTGTCTATTCACTTTGTTTGTGATCACTTGCACTCTCTCATCAACGAAACGGAAGGCTCTCCCTTCCATAAGTTTTGAATGAAGGTGCTGAGAGAGAGAGAGAGAGAGAGAGAGAGAGAGAGAGACCAGACGGTTCTCAATCCCTCCTCCAAGTGCTCCCCTCTCTATGGCGAGAGAGGTCTATGCTATTGATTGCACAAATCTGGTACAATGGTCTAGATGCAATGGACTTGCCGACGATGTCGACGACAAGGACGGGCTGAAATTTGAAAACGCTAGGGTTGAAATCTGCAAATGCCGACTTTCTCGTGAATACTGACATTGTGTCGGCGAGGACGGCGATGCCGACGACGCGACGATGATGCGCTGAAAACGTAGATGCTGAAATCTACGGATAGCGGGCTGAATGTCACGATTGTGACTAGTTACACTCTTCTTGATTCTTTACAGATGCAGATGCGAAGTGTGACTAACCCAGGAGGACTCCTGTTCTCGAATGGTCACACCCCTTCGCCCAAAAGACATACCTCTTCGCCAAAAGCCACACTCCTTCGACGACTGGTCACACCCCTTCACCCTACGGATGCGACTCTTCACCCAATGGTTGCAGCTCTTCGCAGAAAGGATGTGTCTTTTCGCCTAAAGTCATGTCTCTTCACAAAGAGACATGCCTCTTCACTGATGACTATTCAATTCCTATAAAAAGAACCCTTGTATCACACTTTCAATCAATCAAACACAGAGTCTTCTAAGTCTTGTTTTGAGTTCAATTTGAGTTTCTTAAGTCTTAATCATGAGTTTAAGTACTTAATTAAGGATTAGCGACTAGAATCCTTACAGTGGTATCTGAGCAAATTTTTCCCGGGACCCGAAGGTTGTGAGCCTCTCACCCTCACCGCTACTCTCCCCCTTCCCGGAGTTGTATGGAAGCAGAAGAAAGATGGCCAGGACCCATGTCAGCATGAGGTAATTTTTTTTCTCAAACACATACAAAAAAAAAGCTAAGCAGAAGATGGCAGAAAGCGTGGGTGTTGCGGCATACCAGTTGCACTTCTGGAGTAAGAATCTCCACCAATAGGTGACGCTTCGCGTGGATCTCCCTTGCGCATCAGCCACGAGCCCATGCATCCAGGCAGACCCTTCACCCGGCAACTTGCTCACGGTAGCCTACACAAGGCAGCGCTGGCTGTTTTTCGAAGAGGCAGGAGCTTACGTTTTTAGAAGCCTGCAGCGCAGCGTTTCATTTAAAAAAAAAACCAGCGGTGGAGTTTATTAACCAAGGCCACCCTTTCACTTTACAAGATTTTGGCCGGCCGCCTAACTTAATTTTAAGTGGGCACCCTTGGGCACCCCTTTGTGAAATTTTTTTTAAAAAAATACCAAGAGGCCAGCGGCAGCCAACGAAATGGCAAAACAGTGCCATCCTGAGAAAAATTCAGCGCACCCTCTTCTGCTAACTTCCCGCGCCACCAATTCTGGCCATCAACAGACGCGCACGCGGGCTTGTTCAGAGTCATGGACGACGATGCCTTCAATGTTCCCGTCAATTTTCTCTCGTACATAGACGAGGTACCCGAAGAAATATTGCCAGAAAATCCTCCTCCGGCTCCCGAAGTGATAATTATACCAGATACACCCGAAGCAGAACCCGTACCCGAACCGGAACCCGCATTCGAACCGGAAGTCATTCTCATTTTGAATTCCTCGTATCCAGTTCCAGTTCCAGAGGAAAGACAGGTTACCGACTTCCTTCCGGCACTGGAGCCTGCTCCTGTACCTGCAAAGGCAATGCACAGATTCTCGTAGTGGTGGATCGTTTTCAAAGATGGCACACTTTATTCCTTGCAAGAAAGCTGCCTCGGCACCAGACGATGCGCAATTATTTGTGCAACACATTTTCAGATTACATGGATTACCAAAGTCTATTGTTTCAGACAGAGATCCAAAATTCACAGGGCATTTTTGGACATCCCTTTTCAAATCCCTTGGTACAAATTTGTTATTCAGCTCAGCATACCATCCTCAAACTGATGGACAGACAGAAAGAGTGAATCAAATTTTGGAAGAAATGCTTCGACATTACATACAAATTCGATTGGGATCATGGGAAGAGTATTTGCCACTTGTAGAGTTCGCATACAATAACTCTATCCATTCAGTAACTGGCATGACTCCATTCCAAGCAGCTTATGGGCATACTCCTCTTATACCGACAAACTTTGTTCTTCAACACAAAGTAGCTCTAGCAGATCAGTTGGTTCAAGAAATGCAAGATGTACTTATTCAAGTACGTGACAAGTTGGTTCATGTCCAACAAAAGTACCAGAAACAAGCCAATAAGCATCGACGACATACTGATTTCCAAGAGAGATTTGGTTTTATTATATGTAGCACCTCATCGCTACAAAACGGTGAAATCGGTCTTTCCAAAGTTGCGCCCTCGTTTCTATGGACCTTTCAAAATAATCAAGAAGTACTTAGTTGTCAGTTACAAGTTGGAACTTCCACTCTCATGGGGAAAACTTCATCCAACTTTCCACATTTCTTGGCTCAAACAATACATACAAGGAGATTCGCCAATTCCAGACTTATCTTCTTATGTGCCAGAAATTGAATCCGCATACATCCATGCTCATTCATGAGTGAATCGTGCTCATCGTACAGTATGTCATGCCTGTGAAAAGGGATCACATAAGGACGGTGACTAAAATACAGGAAAGCATCACGAATGAAACCCTCGAACAATGCGTGTTGGCTAATCATTCGAACACATAATACTTCTTGTGGGAGTTCGTTGGACCTAGGCTCGAGAGCCAAGATCGGTTCTTCCTAAGGGTTTCTTTGGACCTAGGCTCGAGGGCCAAGATCGGTTCTTCCTAAGGGGGTTCTTTGGACCTCGACTCGAGAGCCAAGATCGGTTCTTCGTGATTGATCGAATCTGCAATGAGGTTAGCTTCACTAGAAAAAGTATCAACTAACACATCATTCTTGTGAACAATCACATCGTGGTCATACAAATCATCATGCTCGTGAGTAATCACATCTTGATCATGCAAACCATCATGCTCGTTATTGTCATCCAAATCATCATGCTCATCATTATCATTCAAATCATCATGCTTATCATCATGCAAATCTTGTGTGTCATGGTTTGGAGAAGAAGAGACTGGGAGAGTCTTCTTTCCCCGAATCTCTTGCATCTGTGCCTGCACTTGAAAAAAGAATCGGAACAAGGCGGCTTTCCTTTCGTTGTGCTCATGCTCTATGGCTGCCATTCTTTCTTCGTGTTCACGCTATATTTTTGCTTTTCTTTGCGGCCTCCAAGCGTGCTTGCTCACGCTCACGCTCAAAGTCGGCTTTTCTTTCTGCTTTTCGTGCTTCGCGTTCTAACTTCCTGTCCATCATCATCTTGTCGAAAGCCTCCATAGGAGTTAGTGCAATCCTTGGCGTAGATGGGGAAGGGGGAGGGTCAGAAAAACCGCCTGGTGGGGAAAACTCTTCTTCGCCACTCCCATGCTCACCACCTTCATGTGAAGTATCCATTCCGCTTCGGGTGATGACCATCCACTGAAGTCTTGGGTTCTTAAGTCACGAGGAACTTGGGTTCTTGTGGGTCTTGGTTTCTTGGGTTCTTGAGTTCTTGAGGTTCTTTTTAAGCTTGCAATCTGTGTTAGAGAAGGATCTTCTCTTCACCCGAGTTCTGCTCACCCCTTGGCGGCCTTGCGCTCACACCAAGGTTGCTTTTTCCCACCTCACGTCGATTGGCCAGCCGCTAAGTGCACGGTCCGCTCTCAATGAGTGAAAAGAGAAACAAGGGGAGGCTGGACAAGCCCTTCTTTCTTGGGTTTCCTGTCACTCTTCAAACACACGAATAGGAATCGACACGCCCAAGAGGACTTGGGTTACGTGCGACCGCAAGCAAATTTTTTTTTATTGTGGCTCTTGTGGTTCTTTCCTTGAGTGATACAGAACACTGCCAAAGCTTTGATATCAATGTTAGGTGCAGCGAAAGTGAATGTTGAACTTTGCTCAAGATGAGTGCTCCGAATTGTGCTCAAGATTCCTTTTACTTACGAAAGGGCGAGCCTTCCGTCCTTTAATGAGAGAATGCAAGTGATCACAAACAAGTGGATAAACACTGTGAATGAAGGTACTGAGACTGAGAGATAGAGAGAGAAGAATACGACACCAGAATGTTGTCAAACCCTCCTCCGAAGGCCCCATTCTCTATGGTGAGAGTGGTCTACTATTGATTGCACAAATTGCCGACGATGTTGACGACGACGAGACCGGGCTGAAATTTGAAAATGCTAATGGCTGAAATCTGCAAATCTTTATTAGCTGAATTCTGACTCTATGTCGATGACGACGGTGCAACGACAACGCGTTGAAAACGCAGATGCTGAAATCTGCGTTTTCCGGGCGGAAATTGCAAACTACGTTGGATCTGACCGTGTGGCGAGGATCTGCTGCGGGATGGTGAGATCTGCCAGGTTCGAGACTTCTATTGCGGTGTCTGACTGCTGAAAACTGAAAACGTTGGTGCTAATCGAGGTCTTGTCGGGATGGAACTGCAAAACGCTAGGAGATTGTGCTGATCCAAAAACGCTGGGCTGAACTGGAGTCTTGTTGTAAAAACGCTAGGCTTCTGCTGTGGTCTTGCTGTCGCCGGCTGATTGTCAATGCAAAAACGCTAGGGGGCTGATCTTGCTGAAAAACGCTAGGCCTTGCTGGGGTCTGCTGGCTGAAAACGCTATGTCTCCTTCCGGGGGAGTCTTGTTGAGAAGGTGCACTGTCGAACACGCGGTTTCTGCTGCCTCTTCTGCTAGAAAGTGCTAGCGCTAGGTTTCCTTATATATTTCACTACTCAATTTGTCCTACCTAGTTTCTCAACAAAAGTCACCTAAAAATAATAAGTGAAAAACGTCAAAAATAGGAAAAATAGGTTCTGTGTACTGGAAAATGCTCCTGATGGGTTCTGATGGGAATGTTGATGATCATGCTATGTGCAACCAGAGGATATGCATCTGGGGGAGTCTTGTTGAGAAGGTGCACTGTCGAACACGCGGTTTCTGCTGCTTCTTCTGCTAGAAAGTGCTAGCGCTAGGTTTCCTTATATATTTCACTACTCAATTTGTCCTACCTAGTTTCTCAACAAAAGTCACTTAAAAATAATAAGTGAAAAACGTCAAAAATAGGAAAAATAGGTTCTGTGTACTGGAAAATGCTCCTGATGGGTTCTGATGGGAATGTTGATGATCATGCTATGTGCAACCAGAGGATATGCATCTAATCTAAGTGTCTGGACATGCACGGTCTGCGAAGAGACTCACAAAAGTGCCAAATCACTTCCTATTCTAGACTGACTTGATTGAACTGAATCCTGGTCATGCTGTAGCTTGTCCACAGACACATAGGGTTGGATGTGTCACGTGACACTAAATTACTGTGCATGCAATGCAGATGAACAAAGTGACGTAGTGCCAAATTGCTCACCAAACACATGCAAAAAGTAAGATCGAAATTTGACTTTTCAACCTAAACCTATCGATTGTGCCAAATTATAACGGAAATGCCGATGCTTGATGGACAATCTTGCTCGTGCTCTTTCTGAGACTGTGTCATGCCAAGGAAGAAACATGTAAAAGCAATTTGACAAAAGTGACAATCGAGAAACATTCTGAATTCCTTGAATGCAAACCTTTTTTCTTTTCGAGAGTGATCCGCATACATCTGTGCTCATCCGTGAGTGAATCATGTGCATTGTACAATACGGCATGGAATATGTCATGCCTAGAAAAAGGGATCACATAAAAACGCTAACTAAAATACAGGAAACGATCACGAATGAAACACTCGAACGATGCGTGCTGACAAATCATTCGAACAGATAGTACTTCCTATAAGGGTTCTTTGGACCTAGGCTCGAGAGCCAAGATCGGTTCGTCGTGTTTGATAGAATCTGCGCGGGGGGGGGGGGGGGGGGACCTCGACTCGAAAGCCAGGATCGAATCTGCAACGAGGTTAGCTTCACTAGAAAAAGTATCAACTAACACATCATCCTTGTGAACAATCACATCATCTTCATTCAAATCATCATGCTCGTGAGAAATCACATCTTTATCATGCAAATCATCATGGATGGCATTGTCATCCAAATCATCATGCTTATCATTATCATTCAAATCATCATGCTCATCATTATCATGCAACTCATCATGCTTATCATCATCATGCAATTCATCATGCTTATAATCATGCAAATCATTATCGTGCAAATCCTGTGTATCATGCTTTGGAGAAGAAGAGACCGAGTGAGTCTCCTTCTCTTGAATCCGTTCAATCTTCGCCTGCACATTAGAAATGAGAGATGGAGAATGAACAACTTGCTCTCCACGAATGACCATGGGAAAGTCACTTTTGGCATTGAAAGTGAACGTATTTTCCGCCCAATCAATGAGAGGGTTATGCTCACGAAACCATCGAATGCCCAAAATAATATCACATCCTGAGAGAGGAGAGACAAAAAAAATTCTACGAAAGCAGGTTGTTGAACTGTAAACAACACATCAAGGCACTCCTTTGTGATGAGAGAATCCATCCTAGGAGCGAAGCCAGAGACCTCGAGAGGAGATTTCTGACTAACCTCTAGGCGGGCTCTCTCAACAAGAGAGGGACTAATCACATCATGCATACTGCCTGGGTCAAACAAAATGACAAAACGCTGCCCCGTCATATGACCATAACATTTAATGAGAGACTGATCAATGGGAGGGTCAGGAGAAACTTGGGGCACATCATGTTGTCATTGATTGCATCAATGCATTGACAGAGGAAGTGGGTTCTGTGGGTTCTTTAAATTCATTCAATTCAAGCTTAGGACATGTTCTTTTTATGTAACCCTTAATGTGACAACGAAAACAACGACCTTCCTTAGAATAAGTGCTTTGCTCTTCCGACGTGATGTATCCTCCTAGAATTCCTTGTGCTACCTTTTCATCGGGAGTGAACTTAGGTTTAGCAATTGTATTAGCCTTACCCTTGGGTTCACTTTGAGAGTTCTTTTCTGAGAGACTATTGGAAGATTGGTTAGAAGAGTTACCGTTCTTACCATTTTGAGAGTTGTGAGAAGTCTGAGAGGTACTTGTGGAAGTCTTGTGTTCCTTAGGCTTTCCCTTGTTGTGCTTCATCTCGTGTGCGAGAGCAATCGCTACCGCCTTGTTGAGATCGATTGGATTGAGCACCTCGACATCATACTTGATATACTCCTCCATTCCATAAAGTAATGCCTGCTTGCGCTCCGCATCTGATTTGCGTAATTGAGTGCCGAGCTGCAAAACACAGTTAGAGAAAGATATAATTGGCATACCATTTTTCTTGAGACCGTGCCAATCGTCCTTCAATCTGCGAGGTACTCAGGTGGCCTTGAGCTTGTTTTAAAAATCGGCCCAATTGAAGGAAAGGGGCGTGAATTTGTCGGCTCCTCTAGGTGCGCGGCTAACTGTGCTTCTTGCCATGCGTGGTACCAATTGATGGCATCACCGGCAAGGTACATAGCTGCTGTCAAAACCTTGCTATTCCCCAATACAGGAAAGCATCACGAATGAAACACTCGAACAATGCGTGTTCACTAATCATTCGAACACAGAATACTTCCTGTGGGGATTCTTTGCACCTTGACTCGAGAGCCAAGATCGGTTCTTCGTGATTGATCGCATCTTCCTGTGGGGGTTCTGTGGACTGCAGCTCGAGAGCCAAGATCGGTTCTTCGTGATTGGTCGAATCTGCAATGAGGTTAGCTTCACTAGACAAAGTATCAACTAAACCATCATCCTTGTGAACAATCGCATCTTTTTCCTGCAAATCATCATGCTTGTGAGTAATCAGATCTTGATCATGTAAATCATCATGCTCGTGAATAATCACATCTTGATCATGCAAATCATGTGTCATGCTTGGGAGAAGAAAAGACTAAAAGAGTCGCCTTTTCTTGGTCCTTTTCAAACTGCGCCTACACATTAGAAAAAAGTCGCAACAACTCTTTCATGTGTTGGTCGCTCATCTCTTTTCTTGCTTTGTTCTCGTGATCAAATTTTGCTTGTCTTTCTTTGTTTTCGCGATCAAATTCTGCTTGTCTTTCTTCGCGCTCACGATCCAATTTGGCTTGTCTTTCTTTGGCTTCCAAGCGTGCTTGCTCGCTCTCACGCGCTATGGCTGCCATTCTCTCTTGGTATTTACGATCAATTTCTACCATTCTTTCTGTTGTTCGTGCTTCAATTTCGAACTTCCTTGCTTCGCGTTCTAACTTGATGTCCATAAACATCTGCTCCAACTCCTCCATAGGAGTTAGTGCAATCCTTGGCGTAGATGGGGAAGGGGCAGGGTCAGTTCTTCTTCGCCAACTCCATGCTTATCACCTTCATGCAAAGTATCCATTCCGCTTCGGGTGATGACCATCCACTGAAGTCTTAGGTTCTTAAGTTGACGAGGAACTTGGGTTCTTGTGGGTCTTGGGTTCTTGGGGTTTTGGAGTCTTGAGGTTCTTGAGGGTCTTGAGTTCTTGAGGTTCTTCTTTCGCTTGCAATCTGTGTTAGAGAAGAATCTTCTCTTCACCCGAGCTCCTCTTTTCCGCGGGCGCACCCCTTGGCCGCCTTGCGCTCACACCAAGGTTGCTTTTTCCCACCTCACGTCGATTGGCCGGCCGCTAAGTGCACAGTCCGCTCTCAATGAGTGAAAAGTGGCACAAGGGGAGGCTGGACAAGCCCTTCTTTCTTGAGTTTCCTGTCACTCTTCAAAAACACGATTAGGAATTGACACGCCCAAGAGGTCTTGGGTTACGTGCGACCTCAACAAGCAAAAAAATTTATGTGGTTCTTGTGGTTCTTTCCTTGAGTGATACAGAACACTGCCAAAGCTCTAATACCAATGTAAGGTGCAGCCAAAGTGAATGTTGAACTTTGCTCAAGATGAGTGCTCTGAACTGTGCTCAAGGGTGATCATTGCACTCTCTCACTAAAGGAATGGAAGGCTCTTCCTTCCATAAGTAAAAGGAACCCTTGAGCACAGTTTAGAGCACTCATCTTGAGCAAAGTTCAACATTCACTTCCATTGCACCTTACACACAAATCCCGGACTTGACGAGACACCATCGTCATCATCGTCATAGTCTCCATCGTTGTCGTCGACATTGTCATCATCCAGTTCATAGCATCTAAACCATTGTACTAGAGATTTGTGCGATCTATAGCATAGACCTCTCTCGCCATAGAGAGGGGGGCCCTAAGGGGAGGGTTTAAGAACCGCTTGGTGTCGTATCTCTCTCTCTCTCTCTCTCTCTCTCTCTCTCTCTCGTGCACATCCAACCCTATGTGCATATGGACAAGCTACTTCATGTCTAGGGTTCAGGTCAGCTTAGGAAGTGTTCTGGCACCTTTGTGAGATTGTCCGCAGGACGTGCATGTCCAGGCACTTAGAGTAGTTGCATATCCTCTGCTTGCACACAGCATGATCATTAGATTACAGTCAGTAGCCATCATGAGCATTTCACAGTGCACAGAACCCATTTCCCTATTTTAGCCATTTTTCACTTATTATTAATAAGTGACTTTGTTGGGAAACTGGGTAGGGCAAATTGGCTAAGCAGATATATAAGAAAGGTTACCTTACACTCTCTCTCATTCTTAGCACTCTCATTCACAGTAGCATTCACTTTGTTTGTGATCATTGCACTTGTACTCTCTCTCTAAGAAGAATGAAAAGCTCTCCCTGCTGTAAGTAAAAGGAACCCTTGAGCATAGTTCGGAGCACTCATCCTGAGCACTATCAACAATTCACTCCCGCTGCACCTTACAGATTAGGATAAAGCTATATAATGGAGTACGCCTTTGCTTACTTACATTGCAGAGTATAGAGAAATAATCCTCAGACTTCAGGGAATAGATGACTTTTATAAAACAAGAGGGTTTATACGGGGATAAGATAGACACTTCAAGCGAGAGGTGAAAAAAGTGTACCTAAAACTTTGGAAGAAGCAATTAAATTTGCACAAATTTATGAAGAGAATACTCACTTGATAGCTTCTAATCCCACTCAAACTGAGCCCAATTCCACAGGGCACAGATAGGGCGGTATCACGGCCTTTTCAAAAAGGAACAAAGAAATTTTCATTTACTAAAGAGGGTTGAACCAGGACCTAGGGTTGAACGAGGACCTAGGTTGAACCAAGAGGACTTTGCAAAGGCAAAAAAAGAAAACTTGTGCTTCACTTGTTTGTCACCCGACCATTCTCAATGCAATTGTTTAAAGAACAAAAGGAAAAAAGATGATGTAAAGGATATAAGTCTTGACAAGTCATAAAGATAGGCAAATCCATGTGGTCCAAACACTTCTGATAAATGGTAGTAAAAGGTATAAATTCATAGAAGTGTTGCATAAGGACAAAGAGCATCATTGTTGTTTGTCAACCAGCATGTGGAAATCAAGTTTTGGTCCACATGAGCTGGTAAAAATGCATGGGTTTGTAAATAAGAAAAGGATTAGGGTCATGATAGATGACTCTGCCGCGCGTAACTGTTCCACATGAGCTGGTAAAAATGCATGGACTTTTAAATGGGAAAAGGCTCAGGTCATGATAGATGACTCAGCCACACATAACTTTGTGAACTATGATCTTGTCAAGAAACTAAAACTTTCTCAACAGCCAAGTGCTCACCAATATGTTGTCTCCATGATGCATGGCAAAGACAAAAAAATATGGAATACTCTAGTATCCAATTTGGAAGTTGAGATACAAGGGTATAAAGATACGCTTGACTTCCAAATTATGAATATGGATCTGTCAAAGGTGGCAGCGGAAGATGCAATGAAGATAAGAACTGGCTCGTGATCCAGTGGGTACCTCGACTCTGATCTAGAAGTTAGAACACCTGCAATGCCAAAAACATGAACAAGGCACACCTATGGAGAAGAGAGATCACTGAGGTAGCAAGAGACAAGACATCTGAGAATGAGAGAGAGAGAGAGATCACTGAGGTAGAAAGAGACACGACATCTGAGAATGAGAGAGAGAGAGAGAGAGAGAGAGAGAGAGAGAGATCTGGGAAAGGCTCTCCATGCTAATAAAAATCTGCTCATAGTGACCAAGGGTGGCCCGACATAGAGCTGACATGCCCAGTGCATAACGAAGCACCAAAGAATTGCACCAACCACCATATAGAATGATGAACTGCAAACTGTATGTGAAGGAACTTCATCGGAACTGAGAGTGAAACTGTAAATGATCTGCAACTGTCTGGAACACATCACGAGGGAGTATCACCCCACTCTCAAAGTGAATCGGAAACAAACATCCACCAGAAAGCTAACACGGCAAGATCATGAAGACCCTACACCCAAGCTCTGCAAGAAAAGAACAAGGTGTTGTAGAAAGCCACCAAATAGACTATCAATCCAGTCCGCTACACATGGAACCACTAAAATTGAAGGAAGTAGTCTATGTAAATTGACTCCCAAGCTGGCTCCACATCCTCCTCTGAAGGGAGAGCACCCGAACCATGGATAATTGTCATAACCGTGCAACAGTCTCTACCTGTGTAACTGGATCACCAATGGGAGGTGAATCCGGAAGAAAGTATACCTATGGAACCTAGAACCAAATCTGTGAGAACCAAAAAAGGATTGTCTCCTCTCTTCAAGAACGCCGGCTAGCTGTAACTGGTTCCTAGTCCGAGAAGGACTACTATCCACTTGTACAAAATAACATGCAAGTCTAAGGATAAGGGAAGTAGGTGTGTCCTGAATGGTACAGTTTCCTGGGATCAATATGGAAGACGAGGCATAGGAACTACTGCTCGGATGCAGCAACCTTCACACCATAAATCCGAAAGACGAGGCAACCACCAAAATGGCCTAGGAAAAGATCCGCCAAGGTACTAACTGCACTGTGGGCGAAAGCATACCATCCAAAGCCACAAGAAATGGGCAAGGGAAACCGAGGACTGGAAGACACCGTGCATGGTACTCCGCTGAATGGAGCGACGGTCATAGTTACCAGGAACGGGAAACCGGAACGGGAACGGGGAACTGGAACGCGGAACAAAATGCCATTCCCTGTTACTGGTACTCACGTTTGAAACGCGGAACGGGGATTTGGAACGGGAACTTGGAATGGGAACGGGGAACGGAGACCTGAAAACGGCCATTCCTTGTTACTATGGCGACGGTAGTCAATTGAAGATAATAACCTGGAAGCCCCCTCTGAAAGGAGGAGTATCCTCAAAAAGTACGATCTTATGTAGCAACTCACTCAACCCACGTCGGAACAGAGCAAACAATGTCACTAAAAGCTCAAGAGCTGAAGCTGAGAACTCCCTTTAAGATAGAAAGTCCCCCTCTCGCTCAATCTTGGGAAAAGAGAGTGAGTACCTCTAGCCAGAATTTTGAGACAACCTGGAGTAAAACTGCTTTCTTTGTAATTGAATAGCAAGACCTGAATCTCATGGAACTCGAGACTCAAAGAGAATCACACCATCGGTAAACTCGGACTGCTAAGAATAGGAAGACCTAAAATGTTGTCACCTGAGGATCATGTTTGCCAAAGAAACCGTCAAGGTCCACAAAGAACCTAGCTACTCAAGCAAACCCCTTGAGATCAAACCAAATGTCCGCCACTTCTCTACATCTACCAAGATCAACCATGTACATACAATCCAATACAATATGCCAAACTACGTACTGTCACGTGACACATCCAACCCTATGGGTCCGTGGACAAGCTACAACATGACCAGGGTTCAATTCATTCAAGTCAGTCTAGAATAGGAAGTGATCTGGCACTTTTGTGAGTCTGTTCGCAGACCGTGCATGTTCAGACACTTAGATTAGATGCATATCCTCTGGTTGCACACAACATGATCATCAGCATTAGCATCAGAATCCATCAAAACCCATCAGGAGCATTTTTACATTACATAGACCTATTTTCCCTATTTTTGACATTTTTCACTTATTTATTAAGTGACTTTTGTTGGAAAACTGAGTAGGGCAAATTCCATAAGTTTGTATATATATAGAAACCTAGCGCTAGCACTTTCTGGCAAAAGGTGGAGCAGGAGCACCTTGCTCAACAGGCAACTTCTCAGCAGAACCCCATCAGAAGACCTAGTGTTTTGCAAACTGCAACACCTAGCGTTTTTTGGATCATCTCAGCCCTGGCGTTTTTGCTCAGCAAACCAGCTTGGCAGTAGCAGAACAGTAGCACTGTCACAAGACGGGCACCACGTGCCAACAGAAAAAAACAGACTGAATAGACTTTTAGCACTTCAATAACAACTGAAGTGAAATAGAGAGAGACGACGCGTGACATGGAGTGGCGGAATTCCACCGCAGAGAGTATTACCCCCAAACCTTGGCGCCCCTTTCGGTATTTCTTTATATTGCATCAACACAGTACAAGCCGGTACTCCAGACTCTACACCTTCTCCAAGAAGCATGCCAGAGAATGAACCCTAACCTCATCCTTCTTGAAAGAGAGTAATCGTCCGCGATTACAGCATATCTGCAAAGCAACTCAAGTTAGCTCAAAAATTTCCGAGGGTCATTCCGAAGGACATTCCGATAGACAATCAGTTTGCTCTTTTTGTTAAGGAGTTAGCTTCGCCTTTCGGCTCTTTTGATCAAGGAGTTAGCTTCTCCTTTCGTCCAGATCGGAACTCTTGATATTCCGGCGTAGTAAAATTAGCCATCACACCCAGACCGTACTGATCTTCCACGGGTGTCTTGATGCACTAAAATTACATACCCAGGCAATCTCATCAAATTAGGAATATTCAGTGGTTGGCACATCACAATGCAACACAAATGCTCACATATGCATGTTACAAGACATAGAAACATAAAGCCGCCGATGAACACTTCCCCCGCAAAATAACCATCCAGGTCCGGGCCTTGAGCTGTTCAACGACTCCCTCATCACTCCTCCCGCAAATAACCTAAAAAGGTTCGGGCCATGAGATATAGAGGCCTTTTACAACCAAAAGCCCCCCAGACCGCAGCCTACGTCGTTTGGAGGTACTGAGAATAACCACTGCTCAGACTTCTTAATACTCCTCCCGCATAACCATCCAGGTCCGGGCCACGAGTAACAACAATACTACTCCCCTTGTAAATAACCACAAGGGTCCGGGCCATGAGTAAAAAAACAACACTTTTCAATCATTCAATACTCCCCCGCAAATAACCACAAGGGTCCGGGCAATGAGTATGAAGAAGCATTCTCAAACATATTTTCTCACCCTCCACCCGGGAGTATAATCACCAATCGTTGAAACCATTATTGCAACCAGAGTCAAACATTTCAAATCGGCACCAAGACACGTTCAAAACAAATACCATCCATTTCAAACAAATTTCAAACAAAACTTCAAACAATACTTTTTCGAACAAAGTTCAAAAGTATCTAACTATAGAACAACTAGAGAGTTCATTCAAGGTTTTGTTCGGACAACTGAACTTTGAGGACGACTGGCTTGTCCTTTTGCATCACGGTGATGGTTCGGTTCCGAACTTGGAGAGTCGCATCATTCTTGTCATGCCAAGGCATGCCTAATAGAACGTCACAATTGCCCAACTTCATAATGTGGAAATCAGCTTTTCCATGATAATCTTGGATAGTCACTGGAAGAGCACAATCAGTGGTACCACTTTCTGAGTTTGCCCTATGGCTAGCTCGGCTTCAATTTCTCCACCCTCTGCATCATAATCAAAGTCCATCTGCTTCAAGAATTGTGGATGGATGAAGTTCTTTGTAGCTCTTGGGTCAAAGAAAATTAGGGCTTTCAAACCGTTGACTTTGCCATATGCTCGACACAATTCATTTGTACTTTCAAGGTGTATGCCATAGATGTCAGGTACTAATCCAATGGCCGGTTTAGCTCGTTTGGCTGGAGATGGACCTGGGTTTTTGTCGACCGTCGATGTGGGAGTCGGCTCCGCAGATCTATCAGTGTGTTGGGGCCAACCAAAATAGTTATGTCATGTTTGAAAGCATCCAAAACATCAGCCTTCTTGTAGTAAGGTGTCTCGTTGTTGAGGTGTCAAACGAGGCCTTTGTGGTTGACTTTCATGAGACTCTCGAGAATTTGTTTGTTGTTGCCGAGAGTTGTGGTTAGTGGTCGGAGATTCTTCTATGGTAAACTCTACCTTTCCCTTCATCAGTTTGTAGCCGACTGCGGAATGGTCCGTAAGTTCTTGCATGGTGGAGACTTGCTTGGATAGACAATATTCCTGCAATGGTGTATTGCTCGCATTGGGCCTCCAAGTGAACAGATCTAAAGAAAGACACCGGAAGGTACACGTTCGAGAAACCTTTGGTTATATTTGTCCATGGTTTTGGTGGCAAGCATTTTCAAGTTGCCCCACTCTGCCAAAATCCGTACTTCAAACATAGAAGTCATGTAACTATGTGCAAAAAGTGTCTTGAAAGCTTGCCAGGTCCTTGGAGCATACCGTTGTGTCGTGATCGAACTCCACCATTGCACAACATTATCTTTAAGAAATCCCGCAGCTCGAGAAATCTTGGATTCTTCTGTATAGTTTCCCAAAGCGTAGATGTTGTTGAATTGCTATAGAAACTGCAATGCTTTCTTGCGATCTTTCACCTCGGAAGAAGTGAAGAATTTGACTGTAGTGCCGCCATCTTTGAACTCTTTGGTTGGTTAGGCGCATATCCCGGGTATGGATAATAAGGGTATCCATATGGGCTCCAACCATTGTAGCCTGGTGGCGGTGGTGGTGGTGGAGGTGGGGGCAATGGCGGTGGCAAAGGCGGTTGCACTGGATTGAGTCTAATGGTTGCACCATATTCCTAAAAACTCTCTCGATCGGAAAAGATGGCTGAGAAGGTTGCCCAATGGAAGCTCTTGTACTTTTTGATGCCGCAGGAGGAGGTACCACCTGGGGCATCAGAGGGGGTAACATGTAGTTCAAAAATTGTTGAAAACTTTGCAGCATCGGAAGATTCTGCTGAGAATGCCATGAAAGAATGTCGTGGAGTTCGTTGAGCAGAAACTGCAAAAATTTTGCTGAATCCATGAATTCCAAGTCTTGGGTTCTTTATGGCTTATGCCCTGTAAGACACAGCGAAAGACGGGAGCGCGCCCGATGCGCGATGAAGTAAGGGTGGGAGGCTAATAAGTCCGGGTTGGAGGGCGAAGATACCTCGAATAAATTCCAATAGCTCTGTCTGCTCTTTTGTAGGACCGGTATGCTTTCAAAAAAGCACACGCTTGATGCTTTGATACCACTGTCACAAGACGGGCACCACGTGCCAAGAGAAAAGAACAGACTGAACAAACTTGTAGCACTTCAATAACAATTGAACTGAAATAGAGAGACGACACGCGACACGGAGTGGCGGAATTCCACCCCAAAGAGTATTGGCCCCAAACCTTGGCGCCCCTTTCGGTATTTCTTTATATTGCATCAACACAGTACAAGCCGGTACTCCAGACTTTGCACCTTCTCCAGGAAGCATGCCAGAGAATGAGCCCTAACCTCATATTTAAAGGCCCTTGACCTCAAAAGCAGTTAGAGTGAAAAGCCTTCAAAACTCAAAAGCTTCTGGTCAAAAAGCAAAGCCAAAAAGCTGCCAGCGTAAATCACGGAAATCTGTACAGTGCCACGTCATCAGTCAACGCAAAACGCGAAAATCCGTACAACCTGCCACGTCATCATTGTTAGCGCAATTTCCAAAAATCTGCCACGTCATCAATTCCAAGTCCTGCTTTATTTTAATCCTTTGTCACTTGGGGCCCTATTGGACAGGGTCCCCATAAGTTGGTAGGACTTCTTCTTCTGTCACTTGTTCTTCTTAGGGTTTAGGCCCCTCGGCCGACATCTGCAAGTTGACTCCCTTCTTCAAGGCTTTGACACGTGAGCAGTTTGTGACAAGCACCAAGCCTAGCGTTTTTGCATGGCAGAACCAGCCCTAGCGTTTTGCATTGTAGATCAGCCCCGGCATTAGCAGAAGCATCAGATCCATAGCGTTTTTGCATCAGAGACAGAAATCAGCCCTAGCGTTTTTGCATCAGCAAAGCAACTCAGTGTTTTGCAGATTCAATGCGACAGAACCTCAGTTAGCATCAGCTCGCAAGGCAGAGTCAGCACCAAGGCTGGTATTCTGCGGCAGTAGTAAGGCTACCTAGCAACTCGTACGATAGGTGTTTACATCGCACCAGACCTACATCTGCAGTATCCACCCGTTTGGAGGAATCTTCATTGGTTATGCATCCACAAGCATCAGAAGCAGTGAGCATCAGAAGTCCCGATCATGAACTTATCAGCTCCCATCTTCATTGCCATGTCTTTGAAGGAAGATCGACATCAGATACATGAAAATCCAGATCTTGAGTACTAGGATCTACTTGCCTCTATGCGGATATGGAAGGAGTTGGAGACAAGATCTCTGACCCTCTTCTGCATTCGCATTCGCATGTTCCGTCAACAAGCAACCCTTGGATTTTCCTCCGAGGACCCTTACCTTTCAGCTTCACCCGCAATGTTTTCACGACATGACTATTTGAGTGGTCGTACTTGCTCGCAAGGAAGAGTCGGCACCAAGGCTGGTATTCTACGACAGTAGTTAGGCTACCTAGCAACTCGTATGATAGGTGTTTACATCGCACCAGACCTACATCCGCAGTATCCACCCGTTTGGAGGAATCTTCATTGGTTATGCATCCACAAGCATCAGAAGCAGTCAGCATCAGAAGTCCAAAAAAATAGCATTTCGGCAACTGTGCCTCACCTTTAACAGGGGGGATGTCACGTGCGCACTTCACTTGCCTCTAGAAGGACGTGAATGCCCAAGCCAGTCACCCTCTCTTGCACAGTATAGCATTTTCAGCATGTAGGTGTTTTGCTTCATGTGAACCACCCCTAGCAAGGTATTGATAATAAGTGAATTTTCAGACTAATAATTTCCTTGGTTGTGGGGTCTCAATGATGCCTGCTCAACCCAGCCTTGCCATTCTATAAAAGAAGGCCAATGGGCGCTTGTAGAAGGCAGAAGACCCAGGGATTGCAGGGCACCAAGCCGTGCCACAATAACCAGTAGCAACCCAGCGTTTTCTCAGCATGACCAGCCCTTGATGACCAGCGTTTTCACCCAGCATGATCAGCGCTACAGCCCAAGACAGCCAGCATTTTCAACTTGAAGCGCCAACAGATTTCACCCTAGCCTCGTCGTGGTTGCAGATCCCTTGCCATCGACATTGCTAGCAGATTCCGGCATTCAACCTTAGCATCATCGTCATCATCATTGTCTCGTTGTCGTCGTCGACACAGTACCTCAACACCTAGTACACCTTGTGCCTTGGCTCGGCATAAGGATCCACAGAACCTTATCGTCAACATCATCGTCGTTGACATAGACCCATCAGTACCTCGTCGCCGTCGTCAACATAAACTCCATCAGTACCTCGTCGTCGTCGTCGTCGTCGACAAAGACTCCATTGATACCTCCTCGTCGACATCATCGTTGTCGACGTAGACTTATCAGTACCTCGTCGTCGTCGTCGTCGTCATCAACATAGACCCCATCAGTACCTCGTCGTCGTCCTCACTGTCGTCGACATAGAACCCATCAATACCTCAGTACTCGCAGTACCCTTAAGTATCTCAGCAGTACCCAGCATCAATCGCATGAGTACCCATTACTGAAATTGAAATACCTACCCAAGCCAAAACCATAAGAAGTTACAACTGCAAAACAAATAACAATGTCTTAACTCATGTACTCATAACAAGAATCGTGACTCAAATCACACCAGCAGTTCCTAATACATGATCTGAATCTTGAGTCCTGACCAAAAGACCAATAATACATGAGCTGAGTTTTGGCCATACTACATAAACTGCCAAAATATCAATAAGAAACTAGCTAGAGTCCTCCTCATAGGGCTTTGTAATGGGTTTAAAAATCCTAAAACACCCGTTTTGGGTCAAAAGGTCAAAAGGGGAGAATAAAAAAAACATTGTCTCGTTTCGCCCGTTTCGCCAAAACGTTTGGGCCGTTTCAAAATTTCGGCTTCAGAGGGATTCAAGTGGAAGAATTTTGCCATAAATGACGGCTATTTACTCTACAAAGGTAGAGTATGTGTCTTGAAAGATGAAGAGATTAGGCGCCAGATACTCTATGCGTGTCATGATAGTTCAAGTGTGGGACACCGAGGTGTATACAAGACTGGTAGTCTTGCTAAAAGGAAAATTTAATGTTTTGAAATGTATAAGGAAATCCTAGAATATGTGGTTAAATGTAGTAAATGCCAGATCAATAAAGCTGAAAGGCTTAAGATGGAGGACTACGCCATCCTTTAGACATTTTTTCAGGGAAATGAGAGTCTCTCCATGGATTTATAGTGGTGTTACCTAGAACACAGAGGGGACACGACTTTGTATAGATACTAGTGGATAGATTAACCAAAATGGCTAGGTTAATCTCAACTAAATGTGATGTTAAAGCTCCTAAATTGGCTAGAAAACCTCCTGTGGAGGAAACTCTTCTTCGCCACTTTCATGCTCACCACCTCCATGCGAAGTATCCATTCCGCTTCGGGTGATGAACATGCACTGTGATCTTGGTTCTTAAGTTCTCGAGGAACTTGGGTTCTTGTGGGATTTGAGTTCTTGAGGTTCTTGCGGTTCTTCTTTCGCTTGCAATCTGTGTTAAAGAAGGATCTTCTCTTCACCCGAGTTTTGCTCTTTTCCGCGGACGCACCCCTTGGCAGCCTTGCGCTCACACCAAGGTTGCTTTACCTCACGTCGATTGGCCGGCCGCTAAGTGCACGGTCCGCTCTCAATGAGTGAAAGGAGAAACAAGGGGACGCTGGACAAGCCCTTCTTTCTTGGGTTCCTGTCACTCTTCAAAAACACAATTAGGAATTGACACGCCCAAGAAGACTTGGGTTACGTGCGACCGCAACAAGCAAAAAAAAAATGTGGTTCTTTCCTTGAGTGATACACAACACTGCCAAAGCTCTGATACCAATGTAAGGTGCACCGGAATGTGGATGTTGAACTTTGCTCAAGATGAGTGCTCTGAACTGTGCTCAAGGTTCCTTTTACTTATGGAAGGGAGAGCCCTCCGTTCTTTAATGAGAGAGTGCAATGGACACAAACAAAGTGAATGGACATTGTGCGTGAAGATGCATGAGACTGAGAGATAGAGAGAGAAGAGAATACGACACCAGGGAGTTGTAAGCCCCTCCTCCAAGGGCCCCACTCTCGATGGCGAGAGTGGTCTACTATTGATTGCACAATCTGGTACAATGGATGATGCAAATCTAAATGCTTGCTATGTCGATGTCGACGGTGTGGGCGACGAGGACGAAACCATGGCTGAAAACTGAATGCTTTGAAGACGACAGTGACGACGACGACTTCTATCTGCTGTTATGGCTTATGCAACTGATTGGACATGCTGGTTCATGCTGCTACAAAAACGCTGGTAGTAGGCTGAATTTGCTGTTGCAGAGTCGCGGGTCTTACTGTTTTTCTTAAGCGCTGAAGTGCTGGTGCAAAACGCTGGTGAGGGCTGCCCAAAACGCTGAGGTGGTTGTGCCAAAAACGCAGGTTCGTGGGCTGAAATTCGATGACATCTTAGGGCTGAAAACGCAAGGTACAGCAGGCTGAAAACGCTGGCTTTAGGCTCCAAAAACGATGGTCTTAGGGGGCAGAAAACGCTGGCTTTTTGCTAGAAAAACGCCAGGCTCTCTAGTTGGTCTTGCTTGAGAAGGTGCCTATTGAGCAAAACTCATGCTGCCTCTTCTGCCAGAAAGTGCTAGCTCTGGTTTGCTTATATATTATCTTAGCAAAATCGCCCTACCTAGTTCTCAACAAAAGTCACTTAATAAATAAGTGAAAAATGTCAAAAATAGGGAAAATAGGTTTAATGCACTGGGAAATTCCCGTGATGGATTCTGATGGTAATGCTAATGATCATGCTGTGTGCAACAGGAGGATATGCATCTATTCTAAGTGTCTGGTCATGCACGGTCTACGAACAGACTCACAAAAGTGCCAGATCACTTCCTATTCTAGATTGACTTGACTGAACTGAACCTTGGTCATGTTGTATCTTGTCCACGAACACATAGGGTTGGATGTGTCATGTGACATCCCGTCCTTTTCAAAGTGAGGTACTGGTACCGAACTATACGGCGTCGAGGGAGATCGCCAACAACATCCGGAATCCTCGAAAGGACTCTTCGCCGGCCCACTCTGATGTGTGGGTCGTGCATACTTGAACTTCATAAAGGTCTGCAATGCTTGCTTCTTTGGGCGGCGCCGAAAGCGACACAAAGTCTTCTGTGGCTCCTTCAATGCTTCAACTTCGTCTAGAGTCATGCTTCTTCCTTCTTCAAGAATCTCTATGGTTGAAAATTCCTGAAACCACCTCAACACAAATACATGAACATACCTATTCCATGTGAAGTGACTGGAAAAAATCTTGTCTTCCTCAAAGACTGTGCATGCAATGTAGATGAACAAAGAGACGGAGTGCCAAACCGTTCACCACACACACGCAAACAATGAGATCGAATCTTGTCATGCTGATCTAAATCAATCAACTGTGGCAATTCACAATGGAAATGCCGATGCTTGATGCTTAATCTTTCTTGTGCTCTTTCTACAACTATGTCGTGCCGAGGAAGAGATGGAATGTGACTTCCTTGAATGTATACTTTTCAGCTTTTCATGAACAATTCGCATATATCCGTATTCATTCATGAGTGAAACGTGCTCAACACATAAAGATGGTGACAAAAGTACAAGAAACCGTCATGAATGAGAAACTC
Organism: Adiantum capillus-veneris; assembly: GCF_014529385.1. NCBI lineage: Eukaryota > Viridiplantae > Streptophyta > Polypodiopsida > Polypodiales > Pteridaceae > Adiantum > Adiantum capillus-veneris. The sequence goes on along the minus strand of NC_140931.1, from coordinate 16,378,051 downwards.
GAACAATGCGTGCTGACTAATCATGTGAAGACAAAATACTTCCTGAGTGGGTTCTTTGGACCTCGACTCGAGAGCCAAGATCGGTCCTTCGTGACTGATCGTATCTGCAATGAGGTTAGCTTCACTAGAGAAATCATCTAAACGATCATCCTTGCGAACAATCCATCTCTATCATGCAAAAAATGTGCGTCATACTTCGGAGAAGAAAGGACCGAGGGAGTCTCCTTCTTATGTTTCTTTTCAAGCTTCGCCTCCTCATTAGAAAGGAGAGGTAAAGAATGGATACCCTCCTCACCACGAATGATAATGGGAGTCACTTTTGGCATTTAGAGTGAGCGTATTGTCTGCCCAATAAACGAGAGGGTTATGTTCACGAAACCATCGAATGCCCAAAATCGTATCACATTCTGAGAGAGGAGACACAACAATTCTTCTACGGAAGGAATCTTGTTGAACAGTGAATAACACATCACGGCACTCTCGTGTAATGAGAGAGTCCATACTGGGAGCGAAGCCCGACACCTCGAGAGGAGTTGTCTGGTTAACCTCCAAGCGGGCTCTTTCTACAAGAGAGTCACCAATCCCATCATGCATACTACCAGAATCAAACAAGATCACAATGCGTTGTCCATTCACATGACCATAACACTTCATAAGAGACTCATCAACTAGATGATCATGAGAAATTTGGGACACACTAGTGTTCTCATTTACGGCATTAACAGAGGGTGTGGGTTCTTTAGGTTCGTTGGATTCTTTCTTAGGACAATCTCTTTTCATATGACCCTTAGTTCAAAACATCTTTTGTCTCGTGCATATTCGGCTTGTTCTTCAAGAGTTAACCAACCTCTTAAAATTCCTTGAGCAGATTTTTCATCAGGCGTCAGCTTAGGGTTTTCTTAATGTTTAGCTTTTCCTTTTCTCTTAGGTTCATTGTGAGAATTCTGTGCTTGAGAAATAGAGGAAGATTGACTAGGAGAATAATGAATTACGGTTGTTCTTATTGTTCTTACCATTCTGAGAGGTACTATGAAAAGACTTGTTCTCCTTAGCTTTCCTTTGTTGTGCTTCATCTCCTGCGCGAGAGCAACTGCTACCACCTTGTTGAGATCTATTGGGTTGAGGACTTCGACATTGAACTTGATATACTCGTCCAACCCAAAAAAGAATGCCTCTTTGCGCTCTCCATCCGATTTGTGTAATTGGGTGCTGCGCTGCAAAACACGGTTAGATAAAGACATAACTTGCATACCATTTTTCTTGAGGTTACGCCAATCTTCTTTCAACCGTGCTAGGTACTGAGGTGGCATGAACTGCGCCTTGAGCTTGTCTTGGAACTCGGCCCAATTGAAAGAAAAGGGCACGCCTTCTGTCACAAAACGGACACCACGTGCCAATAGAAAAGAACAGATTGAACAGACTTTTAACACTTAAATAACAACTGAATTGAGAGAGAGAGAGAGAACGACATGCGACGGAGTGGCGGAATTCCACTCTAGAGAGTATTGGCCCCAAACCTTGGCACCCCTTTTGGTATTATATTGCATAACACGGTACAAGCTGGTACTCCAGACTCTGTACCTTCTCCAGGAAGCGTGCTAGAGAATGAGCCCTTAGCACATATTTAAAGGCCCCTGGCCTATGAAAAGCAGTTTACATGAAAAGCCTTCAAACTCAAAATCTTTTGGTCCAAAAGCAATGCCAAAAAGCTGCCAACGTAAATCACGAAATTCCGTACAGTAGTTAGCGCAAAACGCGGAAATCCATACAGTCTACCACGTCATCATGTCAGCGCAATTTCTGGAATTTCCGTACAACTGCCACTTCATCAGCTACTACGCAATTATTTCTTTGTGTGTGTGGTCTTGCTTTATTTTAATCCTTTATTATGTCACTTGGGGCCCCATCGAACGGGGTCCCCATAAGTCAATAGGACTTCTTCTTCTGTTACTTGTTCTTCTTAGGGTTTAGGCCCCTCGGCCGGCATCTGCAAGTTGGCTCGATTCTTCAAGGCTTTGACACGTCAGCAGTTTTTGACACCTTCCTCGGCTTCCTCTAGGTGCGTGGCCTACTGTGACTCTTGCCATGCTTGATACCAATTAATGGCATCATTGATAAGATACATGGCTGCCGTCAAAACTTCAAAATTCTCTGTTTTCTTAGTTGTCGCAAAGTAAGCTGTCACGTGACACATCTAACCCTATGTGTACGTGGACAAGCTACTTCATGACATGGGTTGGGTTCAGTTCAGTTTAGTTAGATTAGAAAGTGATCTGGCACTTTTGTGAGTCTGTTCGTAGACCGTGCATGTCCAGACACTTAGACTAGATGCATATCCTCTGGTTGCACACAGCATGATCATCAACATTACCATCAGAATCCATCAGGAGCATTTTCCAGTGCATTAAACCTATTTTCCCTATTTTTGACATTTTTCACTTATTATTTTTAAGTGACTTTTGTTGGGAAGTGGGTAGGGCAAATGAACTAAGCATAGATAAAAGCAAACCTAGCACTAGGCTTATCTGGTAGAAGAGGAGGAAAGTGCACAGGCAAAGTTCTTTGCAGCAGGCATCTCTCCCTCTCTCTCAAGCAAGAATCCATAGACCTTGCGTTTTTCAGCCCCCATAGACCTGGAGTTTTTCAGCACCATAGCCAGCATTTGTGAAGCCTGCAGATCAGCGCTTTCAGCCTCTCATATGAGCGTTTTTCCCATGCAGCAAGCCAGCATTTGGACAACAGTATACCAGCGTTTTTCAGCAGCACTTTAGCGTTTTTTCAGCAGTAGATTCAGCGTTTCAACAGATCGGTCGTCATCGCCGTCGACTCCAATCTAGACATACTTTGCATCAGCATCTTGTACCAGTTTTGTGCAATCAATAGGATAGACTTCTCTCGCCATCGAGAGAAGGGCCTTCGGAGGAGGGTTTGACCACTTGTATGGTGTCGTATTCTTCTCTCTCTATCTCTCAGTCTCATGCACCTTCATTCACAGTGTTTATCCACTTTGTTTATGATCACTTGCACTCTCTCATCAAAGGAACGGAAGGCTCTCCCTTTCGTAAGTAAAAGGAACCCTTGAGCACAGTTCGGAGCACTCATCTTGAGCAAAGTTCAACATTCACTTCCGCTGCACCTTACATAAGCATTAAATTGATGCAACCAAGAATGAATAACATTAGCATCCATCTTGCCGTCATACATACTGAACGTCAACTTCTCAGTGACTGGATTGTTGGAGTCCGCATCTCTACTTGTGCTACTTGTGCTTTCATTGAGTGATACAGAACACTGCTTGAAAGCTCTGATACCAATGTAAGGTGCAACGGAAGTGAATTGTTGATAGTGCTCAAAATGAGTGCTCCGAACTGTGCTCAAGGGTTCCTTTTACTTACGAAAGGGAGAGCCTTCCATTCTTCTTAGAGAGAGAGTGCAAGTGCAATGATCACAAACAAAGTGAATGCTACTGTGAATGAGAGTGCTGAGAGAGAGAGAGAGAGAGAGAGAGAGAGAGAGAGAGAGAGAGAGAGAGAGAGAGAGAGAGAGAGAGAGACGACACCAAGCGGTTCTCAAACCCTCCTCCAAGGGCCCCCCTCTCTATGGCGAGAGGTCTATGCTATAGATTGCACAAATCTCTGGTACAATGGTCTAGATGCTGTGAACTGGATGATGACAATGTCGACAACGATGTCGACGTTGACGATGGAGACTATGACGACGATGGATGGTGTCGTCGTCAAGTCCGGGATCTACGACAATGGCGACAAAGGTGTCTGCGTCAAGATAGGGATCTGCGAGGACGATGAGGAAGGTGTCATCGTCAAGGTAGGGAATGCGATGACGATGACGATGACGATGTCGACGGTGGTTTCAACGAGGACGTCAATGCTAAAAACTGAAAACGCTAGATGTTCTGCTATGGATCTGCTACTGTGGTGGCACTGCGGCTTGGATCTGCAACCGCCGAGTCGCACTAATGCTGAAATGCAAAAATGCTGGCTGATCGGGCCGAATTTTGAAAACACGGGCTGATCTGCTGAATTCTGAAAACGCTAGGCTGATCTGGGACTAGATGGGGAATTGGCGAGGATCTGCAACCCGGATCTCGCGAGGCTAAGGCTGAAAACTGAAAATGGTGGGATGTCTCTTGAAAACTAAAAACGGCAGGCTGACCTGGGTCTTCTTCTTCTTGAGAAAAATGCTAGGTCTCCTGCTTAGGTGTTGCTTGATTGCTGGGTGCCTGCCTCCTCGTGTCCCTGGCTTTTCTTCTGCTTCTATTGAGTGACCACTGGGTTTCTTTAATGCTTGCTTAGCAATTTGCCCTACTTACTTTTCCAACAAAAGTCACTTATTAATAAATAAGTGAAAAATGTGTATTTTGGGAAAAAGGGTTCTATGCTTTGTAAAATGTTCATGGGTACTGAATGCCATGCTAATGATTATACTGTGTGCAATCAGAGGATATGCAACTAATCTAAGTGCCTGGACATGCACGGCCTGCACACAGGCGCACAAAGGTGCCAGAACACTTCCTAGGCTAACCTGAACCCTAGACATGAGATAGCTTGTCCACATGCACATAGGGTTAGATGTACACTTGACATAATCCTCCCAGTTTCTTTCTAGTTCTTTTTCAGGGAGATATTCTTTCACAAAAATGCTCTCAAACTCGGCCCAATTCCTTGTATTTTTTCCTGATGCCTTGAGACTCATCCACCATTTGTAGGCTTTTGGCCCCAATGACAGACTAGCCTCAAGGGGTTGGGTACTCAGGTGGGGTATTTTTTAACCTATGTAGTTCTTGCCATTTCTGCAGGAAAGTATAGATAGCATCTTTATTTCTATCCTTTTCTTCACCATTAAATTGGAGGAGGTTTCATTTTTTTGAGGACAGGGTTTTCTCTAGGTCTTGACTGGGTATCGAGAGACGGTATAGCAGCCTCTATATTAACGATTCCACCATTCCTAGATATGGAAGGTATATTTGGATCAGATGGCACAAAAGTTGTGTCATCGGCTGCTCTTCTTTCTGCATGTACTTAGTCAATTTTGTCATCTGATTCTTGAGACTGAAACCGGCCCGTGGGGCGGTAGGCTTTGGCGAAATTCTTTACTTTGAGACACACAGAGAGAACGTGCAAAGGAAACCTGTGACGGGAATTAACACTTAAGTACACACATGGCTCGGAAGCTAGAATGCCCCGAGCAGACGCTGACAACCTGTAGGCCCCAAAATTGGTGTCCCTTTCGGTATTTCTTTATACCTTGAGAGGGTAAATTACAAAGTAGAGTCCTTGGAATCCTTTACCTGTATCCCGCTAGACACTACTAGTTTTGACCAAATTTCGGCAGCATAACAGCCCCAAAACTTGCGCGAAACCAATTTCCCTGCTAGAACTCACTTCCACTGACGTATACTCTTTGATTCCTGCCCAAAAACAGTAAATTCAGCACGTCGTATTTACTGGTTTTTGCTCTGTTTTCAGCCCCAAACAGTCCTCTAGCTGTCCTCTGCCAGTGGGGCACGATTCCCAAGGGTTCTGGCGTCCGTATGGCCGAAAAACAGTCAATTTACAGCGCATACGAATTTGCACCTGTACGGTGAGGTTATGACCCTCACCGGTGCCTGCTTTGGAGTACAATTAGCTACCCCTGTTCCTGCTCAAGGAGGCTCTTGCCTCAACACAAAAGCATGAACCCACATAGCTGTACATCAGTCAAATGAAGAGCCCTTTTGTGGGGCATCACATAACTGCACGTAGGGGAGAGAGAGAGAGCAGTGTGTAGCGTGCAGGGCATCATTCCTAGCACCACACTGTACATGAGAGGGAAAGAAAGCACTCCATAGCTCTTAACCTGTGACCGTAGCATAATGAAGCCTCCCCTCTCTTAAAATTCAGCGCCACTTCCTCTGTAAGAGGCAAGTCCATGAAAAAGTGCCACTTGGCGTGATTACAAGCCGTTTCCCGTTTCGAGGTTGCCACCTAAAAATCTCCCGACTGGTTGCCTAATTGACTTCGCGACAGAGTTGTTAAATGTTCCCTTGGTCATACCGAAGGTAATGACGCGAACACATTTCATGGCCCAAAATAGCAGTTCCTAATTTTTAGGAAATGCTTCCGTTGGGCTCCCACTGGTCATCTGACCATCTATCCTCATCGGGACCGCATCCAAAAGTGCAATGTGGTGATACTTTCTGTTGGTAGTCCCACCTCTTTATGCCTTTATTGAGTTCACTTCCTAGTATCCACCAACTTGCTAAGTACGACGGGGGCACCTACATGATCTTGCGCTGAGCCTAGACATCCTCTTACTATACAAATTCCAGTGCCGACCACTTCCCGTCTGCGGGTGAAACTACCGTTCACATTGGCCATACAATGTCCGAGCATTTGCAACTTCAAAAAGAGGGTCTCAAAAATAAAACAAAAATCATTGGAAAGAAACCAACAACTAAGGTTAGCAATTGCCACGTCCTTGTGACATAGTTAACAACTGCCACACCCTCGTGATAGAGACCATCAAGAGCAGCAAGGAAAGTCTGTAATTGTATTTCTATGTTTTCTACTCTATTTACTATCATCTCATGCCGCTCACGGGATGGCACATCCCACTCTTCTAAATCCCATACATATTTTGGTCTTAATTGGTGTCGGTTTCAGATGGTTTTTGATTTTGATCTTTTTCCATTTTGTAAGTTTTAAAAGGAAAACTCACTTAAAAACTTTGAGAAAGAGTGAAAAAAGTAAGCTAAGAACGCTATGCACAGATGTATAGAACGGTGTGCCAAACATGGCTCTGATGGAGAGTGTTGATAGCGATCGAAATTTTTTGACGAACGCACTAGATGCCCAAGTGTCGTCGATCTCGTACAAGTGTGTGAGATATGCTCTATTGGCGAAATGCAACTATATTGCGTGTCCTGAAAGTATCGATGTCGATTCCTTAGCTTTGATGCTCTTTATGCTTGTACAAGGAACGGACTGATGATATTGTATGCAGCGAGTGGCCAAGCCAAGCTATGATGATAGAGGAGACCAAAGCTAGATATCGATGCCTTAGCTTTGATGCTCTTTATGCTTGTACAAGGTACGGACTGATGGTATTGTATGCAGTGAGTGGCCAAGCCAAGCTATGATGATATAGGAGACCGAAGCTAGGTATGAGACCTTGGTCTCAGTAATGGTGTGGTTTGACGACAATACCATGAACCGTGGACTTGAGGCGGCATGATAATGCTTGTGAAGACATCATTTGTGCTTGTAAGATTGCCATGCCTAATATATTCGTATTGCACGCCGGTCTCAACAAGTGTAGGCTGTGGCAACATTGAGAGTGCTGATTGGAGCACAATTGTTTGATGGTTGTCCTTAAATGAATTAATTGAGGCCTTTAAATGGGCTTATGGTTTCATGGATGCATTAAGAAGCAACCAATTAACGCATACAGGGCGACAATCAAAAGCGAAGGCAGCCTACAGCATCAACTGCACGTTGAGTTGAAGAAGCACAACGTAGCGTGAGCAAAGGTGGGAGGTAGCAGCCTCAGTGTAGCGTGATTCCCAAGGACAGCCTCTTATATCACAATGTAGAGTACGTAAAAAGAGAGTGTCACGAGGACGTGGGAACTGCTAACCTTAGTTGTTGGTTTCTGTCCAATGATTTTTATTTAGTTTTTGGGACCCTCTGTAACAGACTTGGACACTCCAAGTCGAGATTCTACCGTGACACCACAAGAATTCACTTCAAAAAAGTTCACAGTTCACAGTTCACAATTGATTCGACACTGGCCCGGCGGAGTTCCGTGCCTAGAGATATTGGCCCCAAAGACTGGCGCCCCTTTCAGTATTTCTTTTTGTATTAATCTGCAACTCAAAGTACAAGGGAGTGGGAGGCTCTCACTCTCAGACTCTGCGTCCAGATGCTTTGAGAAGTGGGAGGCCTGCCCACTTATTTATTCATTACAAGGGATGCCAAAAGTAGAGCCCCTAAAAGCTGAAAACTCAAAAGCTTTTTTTAAAAATAAAGCAAAAGGTCTCTCTCTCTCTCTCTCTCTCTCTCTCTCTCTCTCTCAAATTGCATAGCCAAAAAGCAGCCCCAAAAATCTGCCAGCAGTTTCGTACGCAAATCTGCCACGTCAGCCGTATGGATTCCGTGATCTGCGCCGCAAAACGCGGGCTTGTCTGTACGGTGCACTGCCACGTGTCAGTAGTTGGCAATTCAGCCAGGGCGGGAGTGTGTGTGTACAGCAGCCACGTCACCAGTTTGTGACATAACCCCCTCTTGAAAGCATTGTAATCGCCCTCGATTACGCCTGCAAAACAGACACAAGCCATAAACTGTCTTAGCAGACATTGATTGTTAGTACCGACGCACTACGAACACACATCTAGCACATATACCAATTGACAGTCACATCAAACGACATCACATGACAAATCAGATTCAACATTCATTCGGATCTCAGACCATGATTTATTGGCAATGCAATTAGCAATCGCATCTAGATCCACTCAGGACCTCATAGATGCCCAATTGACTAATCCCTATTGCAACCATGTCTATCGAAATCATTCAGACCAAAATGCTGCAATCATTTCGTCTATCAGTTCCTGCACTTAAACAAGTCAAGCACAAATGGGTATCATATTATCGGGAATTCCAGTTCATAAACTCATTACAACAGAATACTGTCAGCTCTCAATATCCCTGAAGCTCAAAGAGACATCAGTGACTCTAGTATCAAAAATCAAGGTATCTGTTGACAAAGGAGTGGAGTAACTCCCTTCTTGTGCATACCCGTTGCACCAGATTTTCGGCCAAGCTGAGTTCGGGGTTCCAATTGGAATAGACTATGCCAAACCAAAAGCTTCAAGGTAAAGTTTCACAATCTGAGGAGTATCTGCCAGGTCCTCCTCCTCCATCCACTTCGCATCCAATGCAGGATAGTTCTTGAATTTAACCAAGAACCGCCTCATCGCTTTACCCTTAATCTTTCTTTCTTTATGTGCCAATATCTGTTCAGGAACAAGGATCTCTTTTTCTTCCACTTCGGGTTGCTCATCAGGCTCCCCATCTTCGGACACATCGCCTTTAAAAGGCAGCAAGAAACTCACATGAAAAGCATTGTGAATCCTCCAAGTGTCGGGCAGCTTCACTCGGAAGGAGACATCATTTATCTTTTCGGAGATCTGGAAAGGTCCGTAGTATCGCATACTAAGCTTTGGAAAAAGCCTCTCCTTTCCCTTTTTCTTTCTCAGGCGTGCCTTCTCAAAACATAAGAGCACTTAATCGTTCTCCTTTAATTTCAAATCACGACGATGGTGATCTCCCGCCTTTTACTGTCTTTCTTGAGATTTCTGCAAAGCCTCGCGGACCTTGGCAAAAGCCGTGTCTAAGTCACGCGTGTACTCATTGGCTTCAAAAATGGTATCTTTCGTGCTTAGGAAGGGTAGAAGTTTCGTAGCACCTTCAATAATCTCAAATGGCGCCTTCCCCGTCGAAGAGTGTATGGTGTTATTGTAGGAAAATTCCACCAAAGGTAAATACTTTTCCCATTGAGTCTTTTGATCCGAGATGTAAGACTTCAATAAATCTATTACCACTGAGTTGGCAATCTCAAATTGCTCGTCAGTGTGCGGATGGAAAGATGATAAGAACTGCAACCGCGTGCCAATGTTCTCCCAAATAGCCTTCCAAAATAAACTCGTGAATCTGGGGTCCCTGTTGGAGACAATCGTCTCGGGCATGCCATGTAATCTGAAGATCTGGGCCAAAAACAGTCTCGCTAAGTGATCCGGCTTGATTATTTTCTTCATTGGAATGAAATGAGCGTGCTTGCTAAATCTGTCAATAACAGTCCAAATACCATCGTGACCACTCTGTGTTCTCGAGAGATAAAAAATGAAATCCATTGCAATACTTTCCCAGGGGCGGGTGGGTATGCGCAAAGGCTGTAATAATCCCTGTGCTTTATGCCTGTCAAACTTGACCTTCTGTGTCACGTGACACATCCAACCCTATGTGTCCGTGGACAAGCTACAACATAACAGGGTGTAGTCAGTCCAGTCAGTCTAGATTGGAAGTGATCTGGCACTTTTGTGGGTCTATTCGTAGACCGTGCATGCCCAGTCACTTAGCATAGATGCATATCCTCTGGTTGCACACAGCATGATCATCAGTATTCCCTTCAGAATCCATCAGATTCAGTTAGGGGAATTTTCCAGTGGATTTAGCCTATTTTCCCTATTTTTGGTATTTTTCACTTATTATTTTTAAGTGACTTTCCAACAAAAGTAGGTAGGGCAATTTTGCTAAGTTAATATATAAGCAAACCCAAGTTAGCACTAAATGGCAGAAGAGGCAGCAGGAGCTCCCCGCTCAACAGGCGTCTTCTCAGCAAGAACCCGCAGTACCCCCCCAACTTTGGCCTTTCCCTCTCCTTGCACCTAGCGTTTTTCATCTCCATCAATACCTCCCTCAGGCTAGGGCGTTTTCAGCTTTGCAGACATCGCCACATGCCCAGAACCTCAGTGTTTTCACTAGCGTTAGTAGATCAGCCTGGCGTTTGTGATTTTCAGCCTTGACAGCAGGGCAAGTTGCCTAGCGTTTTTGCTAGCACCACACAGATCTGCCAGTGTTTTGGTTTTCAGCCAATTTGCAGCAGGAAGCTCAGCGTTTTCAGCATTTAGTACAACAACAGATTCAGCCCTAGTCCCATGCAGAAGAACCTCATTTTCAGCCATTAAAAACGCAGCCAAAACAGAGATTTTCAGCCACCGAAACAGCCCCGAAATTCAGCAGTTAGAAAACCACAGATTTCAGCCCTAAAGTCGTCGTCATCACCGTCGTCGTCATCGGCATAGTCCCAAGTTGCATGAGTCCATTGCATACGCATTGTACCACTTGTGCAATCAATAAGTAGACCACTCTCGCTGACGAGAGTGGGGCCTTCGGAGAAGGGTTTTACAACGTCTTCGGTGTCGTATCTCTCTTCTCTCTCTATCTCTCAGTGTCATTCACTCGCACGCACAGTGTCCATTCACTTTGTTTGTGATCATAGCACTTTCCATTAAGAACGGAAGGCTCTCCCTTCCATAAGAACTAAAAGGAACCTTGAGCACAGTTCGGAGCACTCATCTTGAGCAAAGCGCAAGCATTCTTCCGCTGCACCTAACATTGGTATCAGAGCTTTTGCAGTGTTCTGTATCACTCAAGGAAAGAACCACAAGAGTTTTTTTGCTTGTGGAGGTCGCACGAACCCAAGTTCGCTTGTGTGTGTCGATTCCTATTCGTGTTTTGTTGAAGAGTAACATGAATCCCAAGAAAGAAGGGCTTGTGCAGCCTCCCCTTGTGTCTCTTTTCACTCATTGAGAGCGGACCGTGCACTTAGCGGCTGGCCAATCGACGTGAGGTGGGAAAAAGCAACCTTGGTGTGAGCGCAAGGCCGCCAAGGGGTGCGCCCGTGGAAAAGAGTAGAACTCGGGTGAAGAGAAGATCCTTCTCAAACGCGATTTGCAAGCAAAAGAAAACCTTAAGAACCTTAAGAACCTCAAGATCCTCAAGAACCCAAGAACCCAAGACCCTCAAGAACCCAAGTTGCTCGTGGACTTAAGGACCAAGGATCATAGTGCATGGTCGTCACCCGAAGCGGAATGGATACTTCGCATACAGGTGATGAGCATGAGAGAGGCGACCAAGACTTTTTCCCACTAGGAGATTTTTTCAACCCTCCCCCTTCGCCATCTACGCCACCAAGTGTACCAAACCCTATGGAGGAAATGGTCAAGCAGATGATGGCCATGATGAATAGACAAGAAGCAAATCGCCTTGCTAGGGACCGCGAGCAAGAAGCAAATCGCCTTGCTCAGGACCGTGAGCGCGACGAAAGAAACACAAGACTTGCCGCACAACAAGAAGACAATCGCCTTGCTTTAGAATGCGAGCGCGACGCACGCAAAGAACGAAAACAACAAAGAAAGGCGGACGAGGCGGCAAGAAGCGCGGCCTTGGAGGCCGAGCGTACAGCTCAAAGATTGGCTTAGGAGACCGAGCGTGAAGCTCAAAGAGAGCTACGCACTCAAGAATTACTTCGACAAGCGCTAGCCTCGAAAACCGAACCACCCAAAGATCGTGGGAGTTCCTGAAGTGGTGCAAGCCACGATGTGGATTCCAACCATCCAGTCACAGAGAAGTTTACTTTCAGTAAGTATGACGATAAGATGGATGCTAGGTTATTCATTCTTGGTTGCATCAATTTAATGCTTATTTTGCGACAACTAAGAAGACGGGAAATAGCAAAGTTTTGACGGCAGCTATGTACCTTCCCGGTGATGCCATTAATTGGTACCACGCATGGCAAGAGGCACAGCTAGCCGCGCACCTAGAGGAAGCCGATGGATTTACGCCCCTTTCCTTAAATTGGGCTGATTTCCAAGACAAGCTCAAGTTGCGGTTTATGCCACCTTAGTACCTTGCACGATTGAAGGACGATTGGCGCTCTCTCAAGCAAAATGGTATGCCAGTCATGTCTTTTTCTAATCTTGTTTTGCAGCTATGCACTCAATTACGAAAATCGGATGATGAGCGCAAAGAGGCTTTTCTCTTTGGATTGGACGAGTATATCAAGTACGATGTCGAGGTGCTCGATCCAATCGATCTCAACAAGGCGATAGCGATTGCTCTCGCACAGGAGATGAAGCACAACAAGAGAAAGCCTAAGGAGAACAAAACTTCCACAAGTACCTCGCAGACTTCTCAGAACCCTCAGAACGGTAAGAATGGTAACTCTTCTAACCAATCTTCCAACAGTCTCTCAGAAAAGAATTCTTCCAATGAATCTAAGGGTAAAGGTAACACAATTGCTAAACCTAAGCTTACTCTAAATGAAAAGGTAGCACAAGGAATTGGAGGAGGATACATCACGTCGGAAGAGCAAAGCACTTATTCTAAGGAAGGTCGTTGTTTTCATTGTCACATAAAAAGAACATGTCCTAAGCTTGAATCGAATGAATCTAAAGAATCCACAAAACCCACTTTCTCTGTCAATGCAATTAATAATAACATGAGTGTGCCCCAAGTTTCTCAGGACCCTCCCATTGATGATTCTCTCATTAAATGTTATGGTCGTATGTCGGGGCACCGTTTTGTCATATTGTTTGACCCAGGTAGTATGCATGATGTGATCAGTTCCTCTCTTGTTGAGAGAGCCCGCCTCGAAGTTAGTCCGAGATCTATCGAGGTCTCTGGCTTTCGTCCCGGTATGGACGCTCTCATCACGAAGGAGTGCCTTGATATGTTGTTTGCAATTCAACAGTCTGTATATAGAAGATTTGTTGTATCTCCTCTCTCAGGATGTGATATGATTTTGGGCATTCGATGGTTTCGTGATAATGACGCTCTCATGGATTTTTCGGCTAACACTATAACTCTCAATGCCGACAGTGATTCTCCTATTGTCATTCATGGAGAGGACATTGCTCATTCTCCATCTCTCATTGCTAATATGCAGGACAAGATTGAAAGGATTCGGGATAAGGAGACTCTCTCAGTCTCTTTTTCTCCACAGCATGACACACAAAATTTGCATGATTATGAGAAAATCATGATGATTTAAAAATCATGATGATTTGATTGACAATGATTTACATGATGATTTGGATGATCAAGACAAGCATGATGATTTGCATGATCAAGATGTGATTTCTCACAAGCACGATGAGTTTGCATGAAGATGATGTGATTGTTCACAAGGATGATGTATTAGTGGATGCTTTTTCTAGCGAAGCTAACCTCGTTGTAGATTCGACCAATCACGAAGAACCGATCTTGGCTTTCGAGTCGAGGTCCAAAGAACCCCCATAGGACGATTCAATCATTCAAGAAGAACCGATCTTGGCTCTCAAGCTTAGGTCCCAAGAACCCCCTCAAGAAGAAGCGATCTTGGCTCTCGAGCCTAGGTCCAAAGAACCCTCACAGGAAATATTATGTGTTCGCATGATTGATACGCACGCATTGTTCGAATGTTTCATTCGTGATCGTTTCCTGTATCTTAGTCACCATCTTTGTGTGATCCCTTTTCCTATGCATGACATATTGTATGTTGAACACGTCTCTTTCATGGATGAGCACGAATGTATGCGGATTTTTCATGAAAAGCTGAAAAGTATGTATGTCAGGAAGTCACATTCCATGTCTCTTCCTTGGCATGACATAGTTTCCGAACGAGTACATGAAAGTATGAGCACGAAGCATGGGAATTTCCGTTGTGAATTGCCACAGTTGATTGCTTTAGATCAAAAGAGAAAGATTCGATCTCATTGTTTGCATATGTTTGGTGAACGGGTTGTCACTCCGTCTCTATGTTCATCTACATTGTATACACAGTCTTTAGCGAAGACAAGATTTTTTCCACTCACTTAACATGGAAAAGGTATGTTCATGGTTTTGTGTTGGAAGTGGTTTCAGGAATTTTCAGCCATGGAGATTCTTGAAGAAGAAAGAAGCAGGTCTCTAGATGAAGTTGAAGCGAGGAAGGAGCCACAAAAGACTTTGTGTTGCTTTCGGCGCGGCCCAAAGAAGCAAGCGTTGCAGAGCTTTATGAAGTTCAAGTAGCGCACGACCCACACATCAGAGTGGGCCGGCGAAGAGTCCCTTCCAGGATTCCGTATGCTATTGGCGATCTCCCTCGACGCCATACAGTTCGGTACCAGTACCTCATTTTGAAAAGGAGGGGATGTCATGTTACACATCTAATTCTATGTGTCCGTGGACAAGCTACAGCATAACAGGGTTCAGTCAGTCCAATCAGTCTAGATTAGAAGTGATCTGGCACTTTTGTGAGTCTATTCGTAGACCGTGCATGCCCAGTCACTTAGCATAGATGCATATCCTCTGGTTGCACATAGCATGATCATCAGTATTCCCTTCAAAATCCATCAGATTCAGTTAGGGGAATTTTCTAGTGGATTTAGCCTATTTTCCCTATTTTTGGTATTTTTCACTTATTATTTTTAAGTGACTTTCCAACAAAAGTAGGTAGGGCAATTTTGCTAAGTTAATATATAAGCAAACCCAAGTTAGCACTAAATGGCAGAAGAGGCAGCAAGAACTCCCCGCTCAACAGGCGTCTTCTCAGCAAGAACCCGCAGTATCCCCCCAACCTTGGCGTTTCCCTCTCCTTGCACCTAGCGTTTTTCATCTCCATCAGCACCTCCCTCAGGCTTGGGCGTTTTCAGCTTTACAGACATCGCCACATGCCCATAACCTCAGTGTTTTCACTAGCGGTAGCAGATCAGCCTGGCGTTTGTGATTTTCAGCCTTGACAGCAGGGCAAGTTGCCTAGCGTTTTTGCTAGCACCACACAGATCTGCCAGCGTTTTGGTTTTCAGCCAATTTGCAGCAGGAAGCTCAGCGTTTTCAGCATTTAGTACAACAACAGATTCAGCCCTAGTCCCATGCAGAAGAACCTCATTTTCAGCCATTAAAAACGCAGCCAAAACAGAGATTTTCAGCCACCGAAACAGCCCCGAAATTCAGCAGTTAGAAAACCACAGATTTCAGCCCTAAAGTCGTCGTCATCACTGTCGTCGTCATCGGCATAGTCCCAAGTTGCATGAGTCCATTGCATACGCATTGTACCACTTGTGCAATCAATAAGTAGACCACTCTCGCCGACGAGAGTGGGGCCTTCGGAGGAGGGTTTTACAACGTCTCCGGTGTCGTATCTCTCTTCTCTCTCTATCTCTCAGTGTCATTCACTCGCACGCACAGTGTCCATTCACCTTGTTTGTGATCATAGCACTTTCCATTAAGAACGGAAGGCTCTCCCTTCCATAAGAACTAAAAGGAACCTTGAGCACAGTTCGGAGCACTCATCTTGAGCAAAGCGCAAACATTCATTCCGCTGCACCTAACATTCTGGCATACCAAGCAACTGCGCACAAACTCGTCAGTATCCTTCTTGAGTCTCGGCCAAAAGAAGTATCTCTCTACCCCTTTCAAGGTGGTAGCAATGCCACGGTGACCCGTAAAAGGTGGACAGTGGCATTCGGTCATAACCTTTTCTCTCAACGGCTGTGTATTGCACAACATGGTTTTCTTCATCAAGTAGCCACCCCGAATGGAATATCCCACTACTGTCTTTCCATTTCGTATCCGAGTGAAAATATCTACAAAATTTGTATCGGTGGCATACTGATCGACCATATCCTCGAGTCTCCTATGATGTATCCGGAAGTAGCGAGAATCAACGGCTTCCGAGACAAAGCATCTGCCACGAAATTCTTCTGTCTCTGCACATGGACAATCTGAAAGTGAAACTGTGACAAGATGTTCGCCCACCGCATCTGCTTTTCTGATAACTCCTTCTGTGACAAGAAAGTAGTGTATACTCTGATGGTCTGCGAAGACAGTGAAATCCGCTCGGAGTAGGTAGTGCCGTCATTGAGTAAGAGCATGGATAACCGCCAAAAGCTCTTTCTCATAAATCTGTGCTATCAATTCCAGCCTTGAGAACAATTGGCTCTCGTAGGCAATGACATGGCCTTCTTGCATTAAGAATGCACCCAGACTACGACCACAAGCATCACAATATACTTCAAATGACTTTTGCAAGTCCGGCAAAGTCAAAATTGAAACTGTAGTCAATTTCTCTTTCAATGTCTGAAAGATAGTCAGCTCTGTGGGTCCCCACGAGAAAGGGACTCCTTTTTGTGTCAAGATATGCAGAGGGGAAGCAACCTCTGCAAACTTTCTAATGAACCGCCTGTAGTACGAACACAAGCCCAAGAAGCTGCTAACTTCATGGACATTCTTCAGGGTCGGGCCAATCATGGATAGTCTATCTTGGCCGGATCCATCTACACTCCTGTTGCTGACACAACGTGTCCCAAAAAGTGTGTGGAAAAATTCACTTTTCTTTGCATTAATCACCAACTTGATAATGGGACATACTATTGGTTCGCTTGTAATTATATTGCCTGGAATCTTCGTAGATGCCTCATTCTCTTGCAAGCTAGAGTAAAACTCCAATCGAGTGTAGGGAGTCGAGCACGCAACGTGCGCCATCGCAATGAGACTTTCACACTAACCATCCCACCGAAGCCATTATAATGATTGAACTGAGATTCTTTAAAAATATGAAAAAGGCCTTCTTCGCTCAACGGCTTCGGTCACCGGCCCATGGTCTTGCTTGGCTTCGCATCTATGTCTGCTCATTGCTCATCGTCTTACTACCACCATCACCGCTCATTATTGTCTTGCGCATACTGTCCTTGCTGTAGAATCGCTCAAGATTCCTATTAATAGGGATTTCTTTAAATCGTTGGTACATACTTGTGATCTCGTAATGCCTGAAAGACTTGTAGCAGATGTTCTCTATGTTCTGTCTCATCCTTGGAGAAAACAATGATATCGTCAAAGAAAGTGCCAACAAATAGTCTGTACTCTCGAAAAATCCTATCCATCATCCGGTTAAATGTCGTAGGAGCATTGGTTAGGCCAAAAGAAATCACCAAAAACTCAAATAATCAAAAAGTCGTCCGAAAAGCTGTCTTGTAGACATCTCTCGGCGTGATTCGGATCTGATAATATCTGCTCTTCAAGTTGATCCTGCTAAAGCACGAGGATCCCTGTAGTCGGTCAAGAATATCATCGATCCTGGCAATCGGAAATCTGTTCTTGATATGGTGATTTTGTTGAGATCTCTATAATCGATGCACATTCTCCAAGATCCGTCTTTCTTCAAAACCAACGACACTGGAGAGCAGTACGGTGAAGTACTAGGCTGGACAAGACCCTTTTCCAAGAGGTCTTTGACTTGATTCATAATTTCTTCGTTTTGGGCTCGGCTCACACGATAAGGTGGCCGGTTTGGTGGTGTGCTTCCAAGTATCGGATCAATGGTATGATCCTCAGGTTGAGCTGGTGGTAACTCGCTTGGCAGGCCCTCTGAAAAGCAATCGGCATGAGTGTGGAGAAAATCTTGGCGTTCTTTATCAAGTTCAGACATATTTGTCCTATTCTCATCATTCAACTCTCTCAAGAAGATCGAGTAAACAAATAGACTAGATTTCTTTAATTTTGAAACAGCCGAAGCCGATACAATAGGGATAGACTCGCCCTTAAGTTTTACATCTAGTACAATGGTTCTACCCTTCTCTGTAGTCAAAGTCGCTTTTCTCGCCCGATAGTCGACCACGGCGTTGTTCTTATGGTACCAGGGAATTCCCAAGAGGACATCACAACCTTCCAAGGCCATTATGTAGAAGTCCTCATGCGCCAAATACCCCTGACAATGCAACCGAAGTTTGCCAATGACAGGTGTAATGGCTACGTCCTTGTCGGGTGCCGCTAGAACTGCCTCTGCTAGTGGTCCCATCCGATCGAGTGTGATCTCGAGCCATGCCGCCAATTCAGGTGAAATGAAGTTTGCCTTGGTTCCTCCATCAAAGAAGATCAGGGCTTCTTGGTCTTTCACTTTGTCCCATGCTCGACCATCGTTCATCGTGCTTGGGTCAGTACCCATGCAATCTGGATCCAATCCTATTTTCATCTTGCCTTTTCGTCCACGTTCCTCAGTTGCTTTCCAACCCTCTGGCCTGTCTTCATCCTTGTCGCTCTGCTCTTTCGGTGCCTTTTTAGGGCACTTCGCGGAGATGTGCCCAGTTTCTCCTCATCCAAAGCACTTCCCCTCTTTGATGTAAAGAGTTCTCTCTCGAGGAATGAGTTTGGGTCGTGCATCCTTTTCTTTCTTTTTTGGGTTGCTCTTCCTCTTTCTACTTTCATTGTTCGAAGTCTGTTCGGTCCTTTGCGTCATGATTTCATCCGTGGGGTAGGTCAAACTGCCTGAGTGTATGGCAAAACCTCGTTTCGCATGACTCATCAGTTGTTGGAGAGCTAGCGTTTTTGCATTGAAGACCAGCCCTGGCATTTGCATTGCCTAGCTCCGACAACAGCAAGACAGCAGATCAGCCCTAGCGTTAGCAGATTTCCACCGCAAGACAGTTTTCAGCTCTAGCGTTTTTGCATCACTATAGCGTTTTGCAGATTCACTGCGACGGAACACCAAGAAGCACCAGCGTTTTCAGTTTTCAGCAGTCAGACATCGTAGAAGAAGTTCTAAACCTCGCAGATCTCACCTTCCTGCAGCAGATCCTCGCCGCACGGTCAAATCCAACGCAGTTTGCAGTTTCAGCCCAGAAAACACGGATTTCAGCATCTGCGTTTTCAGCGCGTCGTCGTCGCATCGTCACCATTGACATCCATCACCGATATAGAGTCAGAATTCAGCAGATAAAGATTTGCAGATTTCAGCCCTTAGCGTTTTCAGATTTCAGCGCGTCTCATCATCGTCGACATCGTCGGCAAATCCAAGCATTGTAGAGATTTGTGCAATCAATAGTAGACCGCTCTTGTCATAGAGAGTGGGGCCTTCAGAGGAGGGTTTGACAACATTCTGGTGTCGTATTCTTCTCTCTATCTCTCAATCTCAGCACCTTCATTCACAGTGTTTATCCACTTTGTTTGTGTCCATTGCACTCTCTCATAAAGAAACGGAAGGCTCTTCCTTCCGTAAGTAAAAGGAACCCTTGAGCATAGTTCGGAGCACTCATCTTGAGCAAAGTTCAATATTCACTTCCGCTGTAGCTTACAAAGCTGGTGTCGTCAGAGTCCGAACTATCTGAAGACGAGTCCTTTGTAGAGCTGTCAATAATTGGGCGAGATTTAGACTTTTGCCTTTTCTTGCCCTTTCTGAAGCTTTGCTTTTTGCTTCGCTTTTTTCCTTTTTTGTCTTCTTCGCTCGAGTCAGAGGAGCTAGAAGAACTCGAAGAAGAAGAAGAAGAACTGGGTACTCCTTCAAATCGAACACGCTTCTTCTGCTTTCTTGCCGATGCAAATGTAGAGTGATTACCCAAATAACGCGGGGAAGTCAGTTCCTTTCTTCTCCTTTTTGTCGTGCTTTTCTGCTTTGTTCAATACGTCAAAAAGCTGAGAAATCCGTGTATCAACCACCTCTTCTAATTCTTGCTCTGTATATATCCTTGGAGTAGGAGGTTTCTTGAGTGCCGGTTTGAGGGGTGGTTCTGTGGTTTGCCGCCATTGTGAGTGCACCTCGTCTAAGGAGGTCTTGCTCATAAATTTTGCAAATTTCAGGTCCTTCCCAAAATTTAGCATCATTTTTGTTGCATCGTTGATCAATCGTCGACACTCCATCTCTTCGAGCTCCGCCTGAGTAGGCTGAGGCGGGCCATACTCCTTGCGTGAATCCTCTTCGTGATCTCTTCCCGCATCTCCGGATGCAGAGGAAGTCGACCGGTCTCTGCTTGAATCCATAACTGCCGCGTAAAAAGGATCGGATTTCTCGGTAGGAGAGAAATCGGCCGTGTTTTGATATCACTGTAACAGACTTGGACACTCCAAGTCGAGATTCTACCGCGACACCACAAGAATTCACTTCAAAACAGTTCATAGTTCACAATTGATTCGACATGGCCCGACGGAGTTCCGTGCCTAGAGATATTGGCCCCAAAGACTGGCGCCCTTTCGGTATTTCTTTTTGTATTAATTTGCAACTCAAATTACAATGGAGTGGAAGGCTCTCACTGTCAGACTCTACGTCGAGATGCTTTGAGAAGTGGGAGGCATGCCACTTATTTATTCATTACAAGGGATGCCAAAAGCAGAGCCCCTAAAAGATGAAAACTCAAAAGCTTTAAAATAAAGCTTTAAAATAAAATAAAGCAAAAGGTCTCTCTCTCTCTCTCTCTCTCTCTCTCTCTCTCTCTCTCTCTCTCTCTCTCTCTCTCTCTCTCAAATTGCGTAGCCAAAAAGCAGTCCCAAAAATCTGCCAGCAGTTCCGTACGCAAATCTGCCACGTCAGCTGTACGGATTTCGTGATCTGCGCCGCAAAACGCAGGCCTGTCCATATGGTGCACTGCCACGTGTCAGCAGTTGGCAATTCAGCCAGGACAGGAGTGTGTGTGTGTGTACAGCAGCCACGTTAGTTTGTGACACCCTCTTTTTGAAGTTGCAAATGGCTGGACATTGCGTGGCCAGTGTGAAACGGCCGATGGCCGAGAGTTTCACCCGCTAACGGGAAGGCCTTGTCGCCACGAGTTGGTCGGGCCGACCGGCAATGGAATCCGAGCAGTAATAGGGTGTCTGGCTCAATTCAAAGTCATTTAGGCCCCCTCGCTACACTTATAAGTCTGTGGGTACTAGGAAAATTGACCTAAAGAGGCATAGTGGACACTTGGCGGTACCAGAGCGTGCAGAAAGTTAAATACTATCATCTCAGCTGGGAATTGGCGCAAAAAGCCATTTGGGGCTACCTCTCTCTCTCATTGTGACTTACAATGTGTGTGTGAGTAGTTGGTGCAGGTGTTGAAGCTTTAATGGAAAGCTTGCCTTCTCCCTTGCACTATGTAGCGTGATGATTCTGCTCTCACGCACCTCTTTTCCCTTTTGAATACAGAAACGTGATGCCCCGCTCGAGGGCTTTTCGTCCGTATGTATAGTTGTGTGGGTTCATGCGCGAAGGCAAGAGCCTCTTGCACAGGTACTGGTTGAAGCTTTAATGGAAAGCTTGCCTTCTCCCTTGCACTATGTAGCGTGATGATTCTGCTCTCACGCACCTCTTTTCCCTTTTGAATACAGAAACGTGATGCCCTGCTCGAGGGCTTTTCATCCGTATGTATAGTTGTGTGGGTTCATGCGCGAAGGCAAGAGCCTCTTGCACAGGTACTGGTTTGGCTAGTTGCTGATCCCCCGCAGGTATAGGTGAACTCGGAGAGATTTCATGCAAGAAATCTTGTCCGATTCAAAGGGCAAGTAGCCCTACAACTGCGGGAGCTCAAGGACTTGCTACGGATGCGACCGGCTCGCGAAACGGAGCCCAAAACAGGGAAACACAGCCTGCTGTGTATTTTTGTAGGTTTAGGGTTTCGGCCCTAAACGGTCCCTAATACCCCCAGGAGGTCTAGGGACGCTAGGGGATTGTTGTGCGGGTGATCTGGCGCATTTTCAGGGTAGAAAAAAGAGAATTCAGCGTGCTGCAGATTCTCGCAAGGTTTTGCACAGTGCCCGTATGCGTCGGGAAAGTCACTTGTTGCGTGGGGAAACTGTCTGTGAAGCGTCCTAGTACAGTTATGTTACCAAAATCGGGCCAAAACAGGTAATTTTCAGCCCGGATTATGCGGGATAGCTCGTAGGAGATCACAAGCCTTATTCCCCCTTTGAATACAATAAAGAAATACCGGAAGGGGCGCCAGTCTTTGGGGCCTACAGGGTGTCGGCGTTTGCTCGGAGCGCTCTAGCTTCCGAGCCGTGTGTGTTTGACGTGTCAATTCCTATTACAGGTTTTTATTTGCAAAGTTTCTTTGTCCTAAAGTTTAAAGTAAAGTTTCGGGTGAAATCCAAAGTCTATTGCCCTACGGGCCTGTTTGAGAGAGAGAGAGAGAGAGAGAGAGAGAGAGAGAGAGAGAGAGAGAGAGCTTACCGTCCTGCAGAGAACACACACACACACACACACACACACACACACACACACACACACACACACACACACACATAGTGCCGCCCGCCCCTGCTTCGTGACTCCTTAGCCGTCATCAACTCGCATGAGAAACTCCCTGCTCTCGATGACACCTGGCTTTTAATTCTTATCTCAAGTCATTAAGGTCTAATTAGGGGAGTTCCCACGTTATTGACACGACTTCTGAGCCATGGCCTCTATCTGTGTGTTCGTGTCTGTGTCCGTGTGCCCAAGTGTAGGATATGTCAAAGTTGTCATAAACTTCTTTGAGTATTCGTAATTCAATAGCGTCTTCCCACAATGATAGCATGGCATGACCAACCATACTGGAGGACGAGCAAGAGCTAGAGACAAGAAGAGCCAACTCAGAGCTATGCCTTGTGTGATTCGTGGCACAAAACGTGATACGAATCAGGGGAGGCCATATGGGGTGCTGATGGGGCAGTATGGACACGGGGTCGTGGCATCCAGAACGTTAAGAGAGTTTTTGGCTCTAGTTATTAAAAGCGTTGATTTTTTATTGGATCCATGCCTATAAAAGATAGGCCAGGGGTGGCATTAGAGCATGCTAGATCAAGCTGTGACTTTGTGGATGACTTAGAGGGAGAGTGTGGGCTCTCCGATAGTTATACTTTGACTTTGGTCTATGGATGAAGAAATACGCAAGGGGTGCTTGGTTGAGGGGTCAATGCTTTTGGGAGTGGACATTGGATGCTCCGCCACTTCTTGTCTCTTGTTTATTGTGTTCTCTGGTGACTCGCTAGTTATTGTGGTATCAGAGCTCAGACGATTGTTCTTCTCATAATAATCCGGTCTAAAATTGTAGCAGTCGATTATGGAAGCAGTTGTTTCTAATATTTGGGAAGGGGAAGAGAATTATCAATTTGTGGATAGAGACGAGTGGTTGATATGCTTTTTGAATTCGGCACTGTGTTTGACCAGAAGGGAAGACAAATTAGCAAAAGATAGAAAAACAAACAAAGCCAAGAAAAAATGTTGAAATTTCTTGGTTGGTACAAGTAGAAAAATTGGCAAGGACTTTTGGAAAAGGTACAAATCAACATGTGATAAAGAACGTGTCACCAGCGTGTGACTACTATCTATCCTTTTTGTTGATTTCTTTCTTATTATCTATTTACTTTCACTTTTTGGAAACACCCCTCGGGAAATCTAACTGCCCTGCATTGCATAGCTAGTGTGGAACTGTCCAGAGGGAGTCCGGGCCTGAGGACAAGAGAGCACTAAGGTTGGACAAGGACTATGGTTAGCCAAGTGGGGTCATTGACTAGCCAAAGTGGAATCCTTTGCTACAGAGGCTACATTTCAGTTCTGGATGTGGCCGCAGTGTACAAAGAGGGTCGGATGACCTAGAAAGATACAATGGCAGCATCTCCTAAAATTTAGGGAACTGCTATTTTGGGACCTGAAAATGTCTTCGCGTCATTACGTGCAGTTTGACATGGGGATCATTTTGTTACTCTGTGGCCAAGTCAACAGAGGCTGCAGGTGAGATATTTTTAGACCCGAGGGTCTAAAGCGGGAAAATGCACAAATGAGTGACACTTGGCACTTTGAGGCCAGTTTACTACTTATAGAGAAGGCAAAAACGTGATTTATAGCTGGGAGGCTCATTTTGCAAGTGTCTGTCACAGGTTAAGAGCTATGGAGTGCTTGCTTTCCCTCTTATGCACAGTGCGGTGCCAGGAGTGATGCCCTGCACGCTACGCACTGCCCTCTCTCTCCCTTTGGCAGTATGTTATGCCCCTCTAGTGGGCTCTTCATTTGACCAATGTACAGTTGTGTGGGTTCATGCGCGATTGCCGAGGCAAGAGCCTCTTGCACAGGTACTGGATTAGCTAGCGGCTAATCCCCCCGCAGGTACAGGTGAATTCGGAGAGGTTTCACGCCAGAAATCTCGGCCGATTCAAAGGGCAAGTAGCCCTACAGGTGCGGGAGCTCGAGGACTTGCTAGGGATGCGACCGGCACGCGGAACGGAGCCCGAAACAGTGAATTACAGCCTGCTGTGTATTTTTGCAGGTTTAGGGTTTTGGCCCTAAACGGACCCTAATACCCCCAGGAGGTTCGGGGACGCAAGGGGACCGCTGTACAGGCGATCTGGCGCATTTTCAGGGCTGAAAACAGAGAATTCAGCGTGCTGCAGATTCTCGCCAGGTTTTGCAAAGTGCCCGTATGCGTCGGGAAAGTCGGTCAATGCGTGGGAATACTGACCGTGAAGGGTTCTAGTACAGTTATGCTGCCGAAATCGGGCTGGAACAGAGGAAATTCAGCCGAGTTTGTGCGGGGCAGCTTGTAGGAACCACAGCGTTTATTCCCTCTTTTGAACAATAAAGAAATACCGAAAGGGGCGCCTAAGTTAGGGGCCAATATGGTGTCTGTCTACTCATACAGGTGCAATCTAGCAGCCTGTATCCCTCTCCCCTTTGTTGTGTCTTGAAAGTACAGGTAAAATAGACGACTAATAATGGGTGAAAGCTAAATCAAGGTTTAAAGTAAAGTCTACCGCCCTTTTTGGATTGAACAGGCCGGTTTCATGGTTCCATCGACGGGATTAAATCACTTTTTCCCATAGAAGTGAGCCTTGGGCAGTTTTCGGCTTGAAGACACAGGGGATCATAGACGAGACACAGGGAATTGTAATTATGGCTGACAGACCAGATGATGTGACTGAAGAGGTTTCCTCTTCACAGGGTCAACAGACACATGAAGTGGGTGAGTCCTCAAGACCACCACAGACTGATGATGATATATTCAGGACCCAGTTGGCTACTGCTGTGGCTATGTTCACACAAGTAATGCAGAACCCAAGGTTTTTAGCCTTTCTGCAACCTCCTGTTCCGTCTCAGCAAGTTGGGTCACTGGATCATATTCAAAAGCCTGTTAAGGCTCGAGCACAGGTGATTCATACCGCACAGTCAATGGAAACACCTGTACACTTGACGGAGAACATGCAGTCTCCACAACCTGTGCCTAAGGTGCAAGAACAGGTGGCTGAGATGCCAGTTTTTCAAGCTGTACCAGTTCAGCCCGCCACCTTTCAACAGCCTATAGCTGGTTCTAATGGGCAGGGAAGCAACTTACAGGCTATGCAACAGGTCTTCCCACCACCTTCAGTACACCCTGGCTATTTTGGAGGTGGATCGGTATTTCAGAGCATGGCTGGTCATGCACCTGGAAATCAGTTTTATACGCCAGGAACAGTGTTTGCGGGTGCTCAAACGATGATGCCTAACCCCATGTACAGTGTCATGGGTATGCAACCAGGGTTTCAAAGCACTCAGGGACAATTTGGGATGCCACAAGCAAATTTTGGCATGGCTGGAATTACAAATCAGCAGCCAAATATGGCATTTCCAGGTCAAGTTAATAGCGGCCAAGGAACACAGATGAACCCTAATAGTGTTCCCATGTTTCAGTCACTTCCATATGACAATTTAACGCCGCTGGAGAGGCCAACTCCGTACAAAGAAGGTGGCAAAGGTGTGTCATTCACGACCTTTACAGGGTTTGATGACAGGAAGAAGGCTCTTTCATTCCTCCAGCAGTTTGATAAGGCCTATGCAGGGGGAAACTTTACAGAGGCTTCAAAGGTCCGCAAGGCAGCCACTTTCTTGACAGGGAATGCGGGACAATGGTGGACAACTTTATTGCTTCAAGGGCAAGCTCCGTCCACATGGATTTACTTCAAGCAGATTTTTGCAGCAGCATGGTTATCTGATGATTTCGAAGCAGATGTCATGACAGAATGGCACCAGCTTAATGCTGCCACTTGCAGAAATCTGGATGATTACAATCGGAAGTTTTGGAAAGCTCTACTTCCAGTAACTTCCTATAGGTTTGTGCCATTGACAGAACAGATTGAAAAATACTGTTGTGGCCTACCCAAAGGATTGAGAAAATACTGCACGAAGACAAAAGTCACTACTTTGACGCAGCTCATCGAGGTAGCAAACACTGGCAATGGTTTGCTCAAGGGAGAAGATTGTGAATTTAACACTGGCGTCAAGGCAGGATCAGGCAAGAAAAATTCAACCAAGAAGCACGTTCCCAATGAGGCTCCTAAAGGGACTCAGGAGTCAGCCAACGCAGGGAAAGACAAAGCTACGGCTGAATCAGAAAAAGGACCAGCAAAGAAATGGAAAAGACGTTTTCCTCGCAAGTCAGAAGAGCAAAAGAAGGTCCTGAGGACAGAGAACAAATGCTTTATATGTGAGCAGCCTGGCCACATTGCTTACAACTGTCCTACAAAGAAAAGGCCAGCTGATTCTGAAGACAAGGAAGACAAGAAAGGAAAGAAGCCCATGGCTGGTCTAGTGCCAGATATGGTGGGCGATAAGCCAAATTCGGATGCAAGTGAGCTTTGCAGAGCATGGGGAAAGGTCAGGGATCAAACAGTGCTTATCTTCTTTGATCCAGGTGCCAAAGCCAACTTTATTTCCCCAGAATTGGCTTCAAAGTTGGGAATCAGACCTGAAGAGATGGGGTATACAGCAGAGGCAGGTTTGGCATGTCCTGGCCATACAGAGGCTGTGACACCCATCATTGGAAAGTTGCGTCTACATATCCAGTCCTATGTAGATGCTGAAGAATTTTACATCATGCCACTGGACGGATGTGATGTGTTGTTAGGTATTCCTTGGTTGTTTCGTGTACAGGGAATCATGGATGCCTACAACAAAAAGATCACTGTACAGAGCAGGGGAAAGACTCACATTCTGGATGTAAAGCTTAAAGGGGAGTCTATTCCTACTGTATCAGCTTCTGCTATTACTTCTGTAATGAAAAAGCATCTTTCTGCGTACTTGGTTTTTGCACGTGAAGTGTCAGATTGTGATGAATCAAATTTATCTGTGCTAGATAAAGAAAGGTCAATGTTTTTACAACAGTATAGTGACTGTTTTTCCGATTCATTACCGTCTCAATTACCGCCAGAGAGACCCGAGGACCATGCGATAGATTTGGTGCCAGGCAGTAGCCCACCAAATAAGCCTCCGTACAGGGTTAGTGCGGCTCAGCAGAAAGAGATAATGGGCCAAGTACAGGAGCTGTTAGAAAAAGGGCTGATTCAGCCCAGTTCATCTCCATTCTGTTCTCCAGTGTTGTTGGTGCAGAAAAAGGATGGCTCATGGCGTATGTGCATTGACTACCGTGCACTGAACAAGAATACCATCAAGAATAGGTTCCCTATACCTAGAATTGATGATATTATGGACAAATTAGAAGGAGCAGCTATGTTTAGCAGGATAGATCTAAAGAGTGGGTACCATCAGATCCGCATTAGATCAGAGGATGTGCACAAGACTGCTTTTAGAACAACGTTTGGCCTTTACGAATTTTTAGTGATGCCCTTTGGTCTCACAAATGCTCCTGCTACGTTTAATAGGATGATGGACAGAATTTTCCGTCCACACCAGCAGTTTGTTGGTACATTCTTTGATGACATGATAGTCTACTCAAAGAATGAAGAGGAGCATAGGCATCACTTGGCCATTGTGTTCAAAGAGCTACGCAGTCATAGGTTGCTCATCAATGCAAAGAAAAGTGAGTTTTTTCTGGAAGAGATTCACTTTCTGGGACACATTGTCTCAAAGGACGGTGTCAGAATGGATCCTGCAAAAGTCGAAGCGATCAAGTCATGGCCAAATTTGAAGACGGTGCATGATGTCCGAAGCTTTTTGGGACTATGCTCCTATTACAGAAGGTTTATCCGAAATTTCGCTGAGATTGCTTCACCTTTACATGCTCTTCAAAAGAAGGCAGTCACCTTTAGATGGACACAGAAAGAGATTTCAGCTTTTAATCTCTTAAAGGAAAAGATGACTTCAGATCCAGTCATTGTGTTGCCAGATCTTAGGAAGTCATTTGTTGTCCAGTGTGATGCCTGCGGTAGTAGCATTGGTGCTGTGCTAATGCAAGATGGCAGGGTAGTAGCCTATGAGAGCAGAATTTTGCAAGGGCCAGAGATGACCATGCAGGTCTATGAGAAAGAGTTACTGGCTTTGATTCATGCGCTCTTAAGTTGGAAACACTACCTGCTAGGTGCAGACTTTGTTGTCCAAACGGACCATCAGACCTTGCGATACTTCTTGACACAGACAAAGTTATCTGAGAAGCATATGCGATGGGCAAATATCTTGTCCATGTTCCATTTTCAAATTGTGCATGTGGAAGGCAAGAAGAACGTTGTGGCCGATGCCTTGTCAAGGAAGCCACAAATTTCAGCTGTGTCGATTCCTTATCATCATGAACTTGATGATATGAGAGAACAGTATGCAAATGATGAAGATTTTGCAAGGGTCTTCGAGCAACTAATGGATGGACAACGTCATGAACACTATCTTCTTAAAGACGGGTTCATGATGATGCATGGCAGATTGTGTGTCACAAAGCTATTGCGACGCAAAGTTATGGAAGAGAGTCATGTCCCACCGTATGCAGGGCATCGTGGTATCGATGCTACAGTGAAAGCGGTTGAGACATTCTTCTATTGGCCTACATTGAGAAGGGATGTGGATGCCTTTGTGCGAGAATGCCTAATATGCCAAAAGGTCAAGTTTGACAGGCAAAAGGCACCAGGGTTATTGCAACCACTACCTATTCCAGATAAACCATGGGAAAGTATTGCTATGGATTTTATCTTTGATCTTCCAAGAACGCAGACAGGAAATGATGGTATTTGGACCATTATTTGCAGATTCAGCAAACAGGCTCATTTTATTCCTGTCAGGAAGAAGATAAAGCCAGATCAGATGGCACGCTTGTTTATGAGCAATATTTTCAAGTATCATGGCATGCCACAGTCGATTGTTAGCGACCGTGATCCACGCATGACAAGTTTGTTCTGGAGAGGCTTGTTTGAGAATATGGGCACCACGCTCAAATTCTCTTCGTCATTTCATCCTCAAACAGATGGGCTGTCAGAAGAGGCAAATTCTACTGTCCTAGATCTGCTGAAGTGCTATGTGTCAGAGCATAAAGGAAAATGGGAGCAATATTTGCCATTGGTGGAGTATGCATACAATAATACAGTGCATTCATCAACTGGCAAGGCACCTATTGAGATAGTTGAAGGTGGCAAGAAAGTTCCTCCCATACTGCATACAAAGGACAAGATATTTGAAGCAGATAAGTATGTTCAGGACATGGATGAAATGTACAAGAAGGTCAAAGTGGCCTTAGAAAGGACTCAGGCAAAGCAAAAGAAAGCAGCTGATCGTCACCGTCGTGAAGTGGTATATTCACTTGGTGATTGGGTGCTTTTACGTTTTGAAAAGGCAAGGTTAAAGAAGATGAAGGGCAAGGAAAGACTGTTTCCAAAGCTCAGCATGCGTTACTATGGGCCTTTTCAGGTATGCGACATAATCAGTGATGTTGCATATAGGCTGAAATTGCCTGACAGTTGGAAGATTCACAATGCGTTTCATGTGAGTCTTCTCAGACCCTATGTGGGTGATGTGCCAGAAGATATGCCAGCTGAAGATCAGCCGGAAGTCGAGGAACTTGACGAGATCTTGGTCCCTGAACAGATTTTGGCACACAAAGAAAGGAAAGTGAAAGGCAAGGTTGCCAGGCGTTACTTGGTAAAGTTCAGAAACTATCCACCAATGGATGCTAAGTGGATGGAAGAAGGTGAACTTGCAGAGTCACCAACTGTGTTATCACTTTACCTGGAAGCCTTCGATTTGCAACCTACCTTGACCCCTTGAGTTTCAAAGCTAAATGGATTGTCAGTGTGACAATGGCTTCT
Organism: Adiantum capillus-veneris; assembly: GCF_014529385.1. Taxonomy (NCBI): domain Eukaryota; kingdom Viridiplantae; phylum Streptophyta; class Polypodiopsida; order Polypodiales; family Pteridaceae; genus Adiantum; species Adiantum capillus-veneris. The sequence continues at coordinate 16,347,752 of NC_140931.1, read as the reverse complement.
GAAACAAATGATGTACATGGTATTTAAAGTGAGCTCAAATCAAATACCTGTTACATGAATGTTAGAGCTGTACAGATTGTCAGTTTGGCAATTGCTCTTATGGAATGTCCAAAAGTTTGATTAGTGCTATAGAAGTGAGTATTTCTTGTCAGTTTGTCAAGGATACAGTGATTGCTTCTATTGAAGAGTACATGTGTAACTGCATTCTTAAACTGTCGGTTTGGATATGCTCGAAAGTGTTACGGGATCCAACGTGTACTATAAGACAGTGGCAAAATGTGCAGCTACCATTTTGTCATTGGAAAGTTAGTGACTCAAAGCAATGGCACAGTGCGCAGCTACCACTATGTCATTGGGACAGGGTTCACACGCAGGCAATACATGAGTCGACGAGGTGTTGAATACACCAGGGTTGACAATGAGCATGTATGTGTCGTATATGTGTTGACAGGTGTTGAATACATCAGTGTTGACAGTAAGCATGTACGACATAGATGCAAACGAGGACGTTTGAGATTTCAAGAGGGGGGTATGTCACCAGCGTGTGACTACTATCTATCCTTTTTGTTGATTTCTTTCTTATTATCTATTTACTTTCACTTTTTGGAAACACCCCTCGGGAAATCTAACTGCCCTGCATTGCATAGCTAGTGTGGAACTGTCCAGAGGGAGTCCGGGCCTGAGGACAAGAGAGCACTAAGGTTGGACAAGGACTATGGTTAGCCAAGTGGGGTCATTGACTAGCCAAAGTGGAATCCTTTGCTACAGAGGCTACATTTCAGTTCTGGATGTGGCCGCAGTGTACAAAGAGGGTCGGATGACCTAGAAAGATACAATGGCAGCATCTCCTAAAATTTAGGGAACTGCTATTTTGGGACCTGAAAATGTCTTCGCGTCATTACGTGCAGTTTGACATGGGGATCATTTTGTTACTCTGTGGCCAAGTCAACAGAGGCTGCAGGTGAGATATTTTTAGACCCGAGGGTCTAAAGCGGGAAAATGCACAAATGAGTGACACTTGGCACTTTGAGGCCAGTTTACTACTTATAGAGAAGGCAAAAACGTGATTTATAGCTGGGAGGCTCATTTTGCAAGTGTCTGTCACAGGTTAAGAGCTATGGAGTGCTTGCTTTCCCTCTTATGCACAGTGCGGTGCCAGGAGTGATGCCCTGCACGCTACGCACTGCCCTCTCTCTCCCCTTTGGCAGTATGTTATGCCCCTCTAGTGGGCTCTTCATTTGACCAATGTACAGTTGTGTGGGTTCATGCGCGATTGCCGAGGCAAGAGCCTCTTGCACAGGTACTGGATTAGCTAGCGGCTAATCCCCCCGCAGGTACAGGTGAATTCGGAGAGGTTTCACGCCAGAAATCTCGGCCGATTCAAAGGGCAAGTAGCCCTACAGGTGCGGGAGCTCGAGGACTTGCTAGGGATGCGACCGGCACGCGGAACGGAGCCCGAAACAGTGAATTACAGCCTGCTGTGTATTTTTGCAGGTTTAGGGTTTTGGCCCTAAACGGACCCTAATACCCCCAGGAGGTTCGGGGACGCAAGGGGACCGCTGTACAGGCGATCTGGCGCATTTTCAGGGCTGAAAACAGAGAATTCAGCGTGCTGCAGATTCTCGCCAGGTTTTGCAAAGTGCCCGTATGCGTCGGGAAAGTCGGTCAATGCGTGGGAATACTGACCGTGAAGGGTTCTAGTACAGTTATGCTGCCGAAATCGGGCTGGAACAGAGGAAATTCAGCCGAGTTTGTGCGGGGCAGCTTGTAGGAACCACAGCGTTTATTCCCTCTTTTGAACAATAAAGAAATACCGAAAGGGGCGCCTAAGTTAGGGGCCAATATGGTGTCTGTCTACTCATACAGGTGCAATCTAGCAGCCTGTATCCCTCTCCCCTTTGTTGTGTCTTGAAAGTACAGGTAAAATAGACGACTAATAATGGGTGAAAGCTAAATCAAGGTTTAAAGTAAAGTCTACCGCCCTTTTTGGATTGAACAGGCCGGTTTCAGAACGCCTGTTTCTGTGAGTAATAGGTGCAAGTGAAAGATGATTTAGGTAGTGAGCTACTTGAGTCTATGATAGATTCAGAGAGGGATCTCCTAGACTTAAATTGAGGGAAGCTGAGGAGTTCTTTGAAGGTTGGATTGGAGGAGAACGACTTGGCAAATTATCCTTGGTGAGAAAAGATCTGTAATGTGCAGGGAAGTGATTGATGGTGAATGATGAGGATGAGTACTTGTGCGTATTCAAGGGTCCTTTTACTTCATGAGAGATGTGCAAAGACTAGAGAGAGGAGAGAATGATACTGTGAATGAAGGTTCTGTGAGTGAAAGATAGAGACCTGATGGGGTTTCAAACCTCCCTCCAAGGGCCCCCCTCTCTATCGCTAGAGAGGTATTTGCATTAGATTGCTCAAAATGCTGATACAATGGTCCTAAGATGCTGATGGGATCTTGTTATAGATGCTTGGAAGTTGGATTTGCGAGGCTAAGGGCTGGAAACTGAAAATGCGAGGGTTGATATGGCATGGAACTGCGGATTGGCAATGAGGGTAGGCCTGAAATCTGAAAACGCTGGCTGGTGAATCTGGAAACGCTGCGACTATGGCTGAAATCTGCAACTTCTGAAAAACGCTTGGGTTGAAAACTGACGGCGATGCAAATTTGCCACTGATGGCCGAAAATGCTGATGGTCTGCTGGGCGTGGCTGAAAATGCTGATTGAAAAATGCCATGATGGTAGTGTGGGTGCTGGTACTGAGGGTACTGACTTATTACTCTAGAAGTGTCCCCTAGGGTTACTTATATAGGGGATTAAAGCTGGGCGGGGCAAACTCATAAAACATCCATGATTTTCTAAAATGTCACTTATTGATGAGTTAAGAAACCGTGGTAAACACCATAACCTTGGTTTTCCCCATGTTAACATACAATCCACTATCGTGGGCAAATGTGTACAAAGCATCTAAATGATGCTACATCTCCTCCATAAGTCAAAAATCAACACAATATCATCAGCATATAACAATAGTGGGATCCATGTCCCTGCCAATTGTGCTCCTCTATCTCCATCCCTCTCAATATAGTCAGCAACCTCATCCACATACATGCCAAATAGTGTAGGAGATAGCGGGCAGCCGTGTTTCACCTCAATTGTGGAGTGAGCCAAATCAGAAATCCCATTTGGAGTGCGTACATGCCCCACTATTGACTTGTATAGAGCCATGATCCCCCAAATCAACTCTTTGGGTGCCCCCATCTCCTGTAGTTTGCGCATCAATCTAGGTCTAGACAATATCGAAGGCTTTGCGGAAATCCACAAAGCAACAATAGAGCCTTCTCCCATGATCTCCCCTCCTCAATAATGGCTCTGAGTGTCAGAATATGATCAAGAGTAGAGAAACCTCTCCTAAAACCCGCTTGTTCTGCTGCCCGTACACCCTCTCTCTTTGCCCATCTACTCAACTGCTACTCAAAAGTGGATGCGTATAACCGTGCCAAAGTGTTTCCAATCATGATATTGCCGTAGTTCTCAGGCTCCATAGGGTCCCTTGACTTGAAGATAGGTACGATAGTGGACAAACTCCAAGTATCAGGTAGGCCCTCATACATGGCACTGTTGAACATCACTGCTAGAAGCTCTGCAAGTAGATCTGTGGCATGTATAAAATGCTCTGCTACCACGCCATCGTGATCATATGCTCTCCTGGTCTTCATCGTGTCAATGGCTTTCTTTACCTTCTCAACAGTAAAGAAAGCACATGTGTGTGGGCGTGGCTCTGTTTTATAGTGTCTCTGTTAATATATAAGTGAGCTCCCCGGATCCTCTGTGCATAAGCGTCTGTAGATACCATAGACAGAATCAGTCTCCAAAGTAAAAGTGTATCGAATATGCGTAGATGTTTGTGCCAATCGATCTGTGCTGAACTGGAATGAGACGGTAAACGTGAGGAGGGCATGATCTACTGCTACCCTAATAGGCCTAGGCCGGACTGTAAAGTCCTGAATAGAGGGTATGAAACTGGGCTGAGCCAAAATATAATCCACTATGCTAGTCCCACGTTTATGAGGAAAACAAGTGAACCCACTCGACGCTGGAAATCTGTGGAGGCCATTCAAGATGGCCAATCCATGTGAAGTCCCCAAATCTGTGAAATACCTTCCATATTCAGTGTGCTCTTCATGCTGCGAACACCTGGCCAATCCCATATCACTAGCGTCCAGTTCTTTGAACATTTCCTTTGAGGTATCGTAGAAAGCTGTCTTGAGACTGGCCAGTCTTGGCATTAAAGTCTCCCAGAAGAATGACATCTCCATCCCTAGAGAACTCCCATATGTCCTCATCCAGTATCATGTAGGGTGACTGCCCCCTGGGTGATGCATAATGAGATGTGTTGGGAGCAAAATAGCATATTGCAATGTAGAGTGGCTTCCTTGTCTCCGCTCTCACTCTGACCCACATATATCTAGCCTGCTCATCTCTTTGAACAATACGAATGAGGGGTTGAAGCTTCTCCCTTCTGACCCCCGTCCTCTATGCGTTGATCTCACATCCTGCCTACAAGTAGTCTCCCAATGGTATCCCGTCACTTTAGGTAATGTGCCGCCAGGAGTCTCGTTTCCAAGTAAAAAATAATGTCTCTTCCCTTAAAGCTATCCTCAAACGCCTACATCTACCTTCATTGATCCATTACAATTCCAGGCTGCCATTTTAAGGCTGGTCCCATAGGTCTCGCACCGTCATGCAGTGCATTTTTCCAACAACACCACTATCCCTCCCTTGTAGAAAGAAATTTTCGCTTTCTCCCTCACCGCCTTGATCTCTAGCATCAGCTTTTACATGTGTGCTACCTGTGTAGAGTGAGGTCATCACCCAAAAAGATTCCAGTGTTGGTCTCTTCGTCAGGAATTCCTTCCTAGCTTCGAGCGTAGGGAAACGTATAATGAGTGCTCTTTCCCTGGGCCTTCCGAGAGAGAGAGAGAGAGAGAGAGAGAGAGAGAGAGAGAGAGAGAGAGAGAGAGAGAGAGATGAAATGAAATGTTATATTAACGTCTTCAAAAGGCCATAATGACCTATGAGACCCGAAAGTTACAAAGTGGTGGATCTGATACAAAGTTAGAGTAACAAAATAACCTAACAACAATACAAAACAAAGATATATACTATGGGGTCCTAAGTTGATCGATGTGAACCAAGCAAAAGCAAAAGACTAAGCAAAAAATGGGCGGCTTGTTGGGATAGCTGAATCACAAGAGATCTAGCATCGGTCGTTGGCGAATCTCATCAATTTCCTCCATGGTTAGTAGTCTGACCGGGTGTCGTGCATGCCTGGCCAGCGTGCTCCGAGTTTTCTGTCGTAGCCTCCGTCTATGCTGTGTAGTTCTTCGCAGTCGCGGGCGCCTTGATTTCCCCAGTTCAATCGCTCGGTCAATCAGTGTGCCTCTGGTGTGAGACGAGGGGGAGCTCTGCTGTGGGAGTGGCTCTTGCGGCTGTCCCGTGTCTGCTCTGAAGAAGTCTGTGATCCGTCTTTGAGACTGGCTAGCCTCGCCATTCATCAGGCTATCTCTGTGTCTGCGCAGCTCGAGCAAGAACAAACCCAGACATCTCTGATCTTCGTATCCCATGACTCTTGAGAGAGAGAGAGAGAGAGAGAGAGAGAGAGAGAGAGAGAGAGATGCTGAATTTTCGTATTGTGACTCTTGCATTTTACAAATGCAGATGGAGGCTTTGAAAACTGAAATCACAACTCTAAAGGTGACCCTTAAGCGGGCTGAGCAACAGAGGGATGCGGCTCAGAAACAGACAGCAATGTTGGGCCCACCAAAAAAAGCAGGGCCATTAGGGACGGTCAAAAGCTTGAGAACACAGCCATTGGTGTTGCCTAATAAAGATGGTAATCCAAAGCTTGCTGCACTTCTAGCCAAAGTGGCTCCTGACAAAGAGCTTATAGTTGGGATTGCCAATAATAATGTGCGGGAAATGGTCAGAGTTTGGTTTACAAGCATCAAGAAGGCTGGGATTCCGAATTATCTTCTCGTAGCATTAGATGATCAAATGGCTGAGTTTTGCGAATCAAACCAGGTGCCTTTTTATCGTAGGGATGCCACTATCTCTGCTGTTCAAAAAGACACAGGAGAGAATCATGCGATTTCGGGCCTCAAGTTTCATCTTTTGCGAGAGTTTTTGGAGCTTGGGTATAGCGTGTTGCTCTCAGATGTTGATATCCTTTACTTTCAAAATCCTTTCCTGCACTTGTATAGAGACTGCGATGTGGAGTCCATGACAGATGGGTTTAACAATCTAACCGCATATGCCTTTGATGATGTGATGGATGACCCCAAAATGGGCTGGTCTAGATATGCGCATACGATGAGGATTTGGGTTTTTAACTCTGGCTTTTTCTACATCAGACCAACCATCCCTTCGATTGAGTTGCTTGATCGGGTCACTACTCGACTCTCAAAAGAAAAAGCTTGGGATCAAGCTGTTTTCAACGAGGAGCTTTTTCGGCCGTCTCACCCTGGTTATGAAGGGCTTCATGCTTCAACAAGAGTTATGGACTATTATCTGTTTATGAACAGCAAAGTCATGTTCACCTTAGTCAGGAAAGATGCCAATTTTGACAAATTTTTACCAGTTGCTCTCCATGTGAATTATCATCCAGACAAGTATGACCGCATGCTAGCTTTGGTTGAGTATTTTGTCGATGGGAAAAAAGATGCTTTGAAGAGATTTCCAGATGGATCAGAGTGGAGGTGACAGGTAATTCTAAGTTTATGATGGAGCAATAGATTGAAAATACCTGCTATTTATAGCAGACTGAGCTTAAGGCATAGTGCATAACATATCATATGTGATTCTATGATGAGCTTGTATTTCATCCAATGGTCTGTGCCCGTCGTCTCCGGGTGAATGGGACCGTCTTCCCAATTTTTACTTCCTCTGTTTCTGTTTATGTAGCAAAAATGCTACCTACAATGTAAAAGTTGACAGATGGGGCATCACAGCTTCTTCATGTAATGGGAAGCAACAGTGTGGCACAGCAGCAGCTGGTTGTTGCACGAACCTTTTTGTAGCGTCTTGAACTTGATTCATCTCAAGGTTTACAGTTTTCAGGTATTGCTTTAATTGCTTGATGTACTGGAGTTGTGTATGATCCTGATCGGTATGTGGAGATTTGTGAACCGTAGCTGGCAAGTGTAGATGATGTTCACGTGCAACGAGACACCAGCTAGAGTAGTGAATCTTTTTTGGCCCTTGGAGAAGACTGGTTTGAGCATGAATCTATTGAGTGAATAGTTGTTTTGAAGTGATACTAAACATGTCAGGTATTTTGTAAAAACTGTGCTTCATTGAAAGCCCTCACTATGTTGATGTGTTTGCCTTGGAGAAAGGTGCCTTTACTTTTTTCCATATTAACATGGGACGCGTCCCAAACTGCTGCATGGCCCTCTAGGATAATCTTGTAAATGGTCTCATCCCCTATAAAGCTGGTCCTGTTGGAGATGGATGCCACTCCAACTCGACCCCATTGATTGTCACCAAGTTTGAAACCCTCACGTCATTTCCATCGGCCGTCAACATCTGTTCCTTCAACATCTGTTGCCTTCACAAAAGGAGTTCCATGCATCATGGCCCCTTCTTTTGGTACGTTTTTACCGTACAACATAGTTGTCTCAAATGTTTGGATGAATATTGACTTCTTCGGCTTCATTTCTCAATCCAGTTTATTCAAACTCCCACTGCTCCCATCCCTCCCAGGTGGTAAGATTCCGAACAGCTGGGATGGGAACGGGACGGAGCTTAGAGAAGAATTTTGTTCCCAAGAGGGGTTCAAAACAAGGGGGCAGGGCTGGGACGAGGGGAATGGTAGGACAGTGGGGACCACAAGCCCAAAAATGGGCGTCCCATGTTACTACGGAACCTTCCCTCCAAGCTATTCTATGGAACCTTCCCTCCCAGGTATTCCTCTTGCGATCCAGAATCCTTCAGGATGCTTGCCGCTCATGTACCCCCGGGTTCTGATTAACCAGATTCTCCTCAGGTGCAAGACAATGGAGGACCTCTTCCTACCCCTGCTTCTCATGAAGAATCAATAAGCTAACACAGATGGTACTGTTGCAGAGAGAAGCGATGAGCTTGCTAGTTGGTTCAAACATTTGCATAGCAGAGTTATCCTTGGATTATACAGTGGTGTCACATCACCATTTGAGACTCTTAAGCGGTGGATTCAACAACATTGGAAATCCTTTTTGTTTTTTTTTTTCGCCTCCAAGTTCATTATCTGTCTACAGATGATCAGCCAGGGTCAATGGATCATGCAAAATACCCCAATCTCCCCGTTCTAGTGCTCTAAAGTTTTGACGCTAAATGCTCCAAGGTGCCCATGGTATAGCGGGGGGATTTTTGCAACCTACCACGTCGGCACCATTGGAAAGACCCTTCTGCCAAGACTTGCATTAGCACATGATGCAGAAAAAGGGCGGGTTCAGACTAGGGCAGCGCCAGCTAGTACTTCCGCATTACTTGTCCACAAAGGCCGGCAGCAAGGGTTAATAGTAGCGAGCAGAGCAGCACCTAATTGGCTCGCACCTGCGCCCACCAGGGTGACGACGAATACACGGCCTTCCCGTTGTTGACTACAGGTGGAAGTCTACTTCTTCCCCCGGGGGGGGGGGGGGGGGGGGGGGGGGGGGGGGGGGGGGGGGGTTCCGCCTGTTCTGAAGGTGGGAGCAGATCCAATGGTCCAATGGTTGAGTGTCATGTACTCTCCACGCCCCTTTGGATTTGCTTGCCTCCGCCCCGTCTGAGCCCAACCTAAGTGCAAGATGAGCCCGAGCAGTGCATGGGGTTCAAGAAGTGGTGCTACAAGGCCATCCTCATCTGTAAGTGACACGGGCGGAGGTTCAACGGTTTCATGAAGTCACGCTAGGAGTTTTGAAAAGAGTTGGAGAGCCTCGTCACTATATGGCACGGCTTTGGGTCAGAGGGATCTAGGGCCCAAATTTGGGGGTGTGAGGCGGCTTTAATCTCAGCCGTCGGATCATGCAGTGCACTAGGGGTGGGTTAACTGGGGGTGAACTAAGGGTGAACTAAAGGTGAACTAGGGGCGGGTAAGCTAGGGAATGGCCATAGCCGTGCCATATAGTGACGAGGGTTGGAGAGGGGAGGGTGGAGGTTCTATTTGTCGTCACGCAGGAGTAGGGGGTCTTATCTTCGCCGGTTTAGCGTGCCATGCGTGTGCCCTATAGACGATGAGAGGTCCCTCTCGTTCGATCCCTTGATCTGCCGATGCGGATGAGGAGAGGCCATGAGAAAGAGCACCCGAAGTACTATCATGCCAACCAAGGGCACGTTGCCTCAACACTATCTCACACGGGCATGGGCAGGAGGGGATCAATGGCCCATGCCTTTTTCAGGGAGCGCGGGCATTGTGGGATGTTATTCTTGTGGTGCGTCCCAAATTTACCAATTTGCCCGAGTTTACTATATTGCGGCATGTCCGTGTGAGATAGTGAGGACGGACACTATCTCACACGGGCATGAGTAGGAGGGGATCAATGGCCCACGCCTTTTTCAGGGAGTGTGGGCATCGTGGGCCATTGATCTTGCGGCACGCCCCGAATTTACCAATTTGCCCGAGTTTACTAAACTGACTTGAATTTACACAGCGGTGGGTTTATCATAGAAGAAACCCTTCTCCCAATGCTTTCACCAAGCACGTGTAGGTGAGGTGGTTAAGGTGATAGGCTTGCAAAGGTGACGTCTCAAGTTCGAATTTGGAAGAGGGGGGGGGGGGGGGGGGTGCTTGGATTTACACAAAGCACATCGGATAGCTTAGATTGCATCCGATCCTCGAAACGGGCATGGGCCATTGATCCCCTCTTGCCCATGCCCGTGGGAGATAGTGATTAGGGGCACATTGCCCTAATGCAAGAGTTTTGCTGAGGCACGAGCAAAAGAAACGGCCTTGGCACATCGAACCTGTCAGGATTTTGAAGAGTGATGATGACATATTCAGATCACATTTTGTCTCTAACGTAAAACACTCGATCATCAAAAATTACAACAGGGCATGAGGTGTAGTTTTGATTGCCACAAAAAAAAACCCAAAAATAGCCCAAAAAACTCAAAAAATGAGCATTTAAGCTCGTAAGTTTTTTTCAAAAAAAATTATGGCTAAAAAATCTTAAAATTTCTACATCATGCTTCATTTAACAATGAATGATCTTGAAAACAATGGAGAATTGACGAATTTACAATCACATGTTTTAACTCAAAAAAATTACATTTCCATAATTACATCAATTTTTGATCAATTAATAAAACATAAACTATGTGATTTCACTATTGTGATGAAGAATACAAATAAAGCACTTATAATTTACAAACCCCGAATTTTGCATCTAATTTTTCAAAAAGTTAAGTAACAAGATTATGTCTACTTTTGCAACAAAGCTTCATAAATAAAACTAAACTAAAATTATGAAGTAAGTTTGAAAGCATATTTCTTCTCTTTGTCATTCATAATTTGTTTTTCTTTCCCTTCTAGAAGACAATATAAGATATTGTGCGAGGTATTTTCTTTGACATCAACAAGATAACCTACCACTTTGAAAACACTTTCCTCATTGTTGAGATCTTTATCATCAACGCCATAAAGACATAAGAGGTTCAATAATTGTTTGATCGTGCCCAAAAACATCTACTCGAATTGACCAAGCATGACCTTCAGGCTTCTTGTGGCATGCATGCTCCCAAAGGATTTGAACATCATGAGTTGATGCTTTTTTTTTCTTTTATAAATGAGAGGTAGCAAGCATATCTCTAGGGGGAACAATGGCTCTCTATAAAAGCACCATTGGTAAAGTCTCGTCAATATCTTGAGTTTGTTCTAGAAATTAATGAGCAGCTAACAAATGTCGTCGAGGAGCACCACTTTCAAAAGTGAAAGGTCGTGGAAGCAGTTGCCTTCTAGAATCTGCTCCAGGGATTAACACGACGCATCCTAAGTCCTTGAAAGTGAGGATTGATGGGAGCAAGTTTACTACGTGAGGGAGTTAGTAAACTTGTACGACCTAAACCAATTGGAGAAGATAAAGATTGATTAGCGAGATTAGATTGTTGACCTCTTCTTTGCTTCTTAAAAACATGAGCATCACTAGAAGGAGAAGGCTTTACAAAGAAGAAGCTACAAGCTTGCAAACATCGACAAAAGAACCATAAATTTTTGCTATCAAGCATGCCAAATCCAAAATATATACTTAAAACAACAAGAAGGATATAAAATTTGAAAAAAAATCAAACAAAGAAGATTAAAAAATCCCTCATATTTCAAGTCTTTATGCAAGTCGCAATGAGGCAAAAATTGCATTGCTGTGTAAAGAGTTGGAGTTGAAGATTATGCAGGAGGGAGATGATATGGACACTTTCCTTGCTGGTGTTAAGGATATCAACGAGCAATATATTTCTGTAGGCGAAGTCATTTACGGCAGTTCCCTTGTGTAGACTGTTCTTGATGCTTTGCCAAATTCTTATCAGACTTTTGCTAGTACTTGGAGACTTATGACCCAAGTAAATCTATAAGTTTTCATGTTTGATGCATTATGCATATTGCTGTTGCAAGGGTCACTTTCCAGAAAAAACAGGATTAGACAGCGTGCAATTGAACATGGCTTTATTGCTGCTCAAAGAAAAGGTAGTAACAACAATGTAACCACTTCTCATGGTTCTTCTACGAGTGGTAAATCACCTGTTCCTAATGCTTCTGTTGATAGTAATTCGTATGGGAATTCTAGTGAAAAGAGAAAAAGGAAGATTTATTGCCATTATTATAAAACTAATGATGTCTTGATCGAGTAGTGTCCTAAGTTGAAGGCGAATGAGGCTAAGAAGAAAGAGGATGGTTCCACTACAAATGCAGCTATTGTTGAGTCTTCTGTGAAAGGTGACAATGATGCTGATGTTGATGCAGAATGGGTTTTTAGTACAGAGTGTACTTATGATCCTTCTGTCCATGATGCATGTTTGTCAGTTGCTGCAAATGCTCATGTGTGGTACTTTGACAGGGATGCTACAAAAAAGCAAATTACCTCCCTCTCTCGAGGATGTCTCTCATGGGAATTTAGTCACTTGTGCCCACAATGCCTCTTATCCGGTCAAGGGAGTTAAAAAGATTGTGCTTACTGCTGTAAATGGCATTTTTTTAACACTTGTTGATGCATTGTATGTACATGGAATCAAGAAGAATCTTATGTCTGTATCTGGAATTGCTAGACTCGGTCTTGTAGTCAAATTTGTGGATGACAGATGTACAATACATGATCTCAGTTTTGGTGATTGAAATTGTTGCATCTTGCATTTTATGGCGTGGGATGTATAATCTCACTTGTATGACAAGGTTGGACAGAATTTTGCAAATGCAGCATTGGGTTCTAAGGCTATTTCAGATGCAAAACTTTGGCATACACGTTTTGGGCATCTGAAATTTGGCAGTTTGCTGCGTTTGCAAAAATCTGATAATGTTGCGCCTTTGCCACCTTTTGAAGCATCTGTCAAACATGTTTGTGATGGCTGTATTTTGGGTAAGGTGTAGCATTCGAAGGTTCCAAAGGATGATTTAGTTAGGGCCACATGCAGGTTGCAACTTGTGCATAGTGATGCTTGTGGGTCCATGCAAACTCCGTCCTTGGGCAATTACCTTTACTTCGTGACTTTCATTGATGATTACTCCAGGCATGCGCATGGGTGTTTAAGGCGAATTCCGAAGTGTTTTTGTACTTCAAGCAATTTCTGGCTATGGTTGAAAATGTCTCGAAATGTGCTATGGACACCCTCCGTTCGGATCGAAGGGGGGAGGGGGTATATGTCTCATGAATTTAGTGCACTCCTGGCTAGTTGTGGGATAAAACACTAATGTAATGTTTTGTATACACCTCAACAAAATGGTGTTACTGAGAGGGAAAACATGTCTCTTACGGAAATGGCAAGATGTACGGTCAGATCTTAGTTTCACCACATTCGTTTTGGCTTGAGGCTATTATGTGTGCCACTTATGTACGTAATAAGTGTCCTACAAAAGATTTGCAGTCTATGACTCCATATGAATCATGGAAGATAGAAAGCCTTCTATTGAGCACATGCGTGCTTTTGGCTGTTTGGCATATGCTTTGATGCCACAAACACATCCCATAAAATTGGATGATAAGGCTATCAAACGTATTTTTGTTGGTTATAGTACTGAAAGCAAAGGTTACAGGTTGTATCATCCGCAAACAAAGCATATTTTGGCTTCACAGGATGTTGTGTTTGTGGAAGATTCTGTTCAGCCCTTGCTATCATGTACTAGAGACAGTAATGTAAGCTCACATGACATTTATGACACTTTGTTGCCTCTTTTCAGTGGTGGAAGTTCAAATGTAAATTCTAATGAGACAAATGTACAACCTATGGGGGTTTTTGAAAAGGTTGCGTATCAGCCTATTACTAATGCAGATGTACATGATGTACTTGATGACGAAAGGGTTGAGAATGAGCAGGCTAGAGGTATGCCTCAATGGATGGTGCATACTTTAAGTGACAGTAAATTGGATACACCTTTGTCTAATTGTACTCGTTCAGGTTCTCGCCATGCATCTCATACATCGGAATGTATTACTTTGGTTGTGTCTAATTTATGTGATGTTGAGGAACCTCTGCCTTTTAATGAAGCACATAATTTAGAAAATTGGATGGTGGCCATGCAATCAGAATATGATGCACTTATAGAAAATGACACATAGACTTTATGTGATTTGCCTCTTGGAAAAAAGGCCATTGGTACGAAATGGGTTTCCAAGTTGAAACACAAGCTGGAGGATGAGATTGATCGCTATAAGGCTCAACTTGTTGCAAACGGTTATGCACAACAAAAAATCATAGATTATTAAGAGACTTTTGCTCCCACTTGTCGTATGACTACTGCGCATTTTCTATGGGCATTGACATCTCATTTTGGTTGGGATGTACATAATTCAGACATTGTTACTGCTTTCTTGAATGGTGACATATTTGAGGAAGTTATGTAATGTAGCCTCATGGTTTTGTCATTAAAGGGCAAGATGATAAAGTGTGCAAATAAAAGAAATCTTTGTATGGGTTGAAGCAATCCTCCTCGTACTTGGTATGAGAAAGCTGACACTCACTTGGTCAAACGAGACTTTTGTAATAGTCCGATAGAAAGCACTTTGTATGTAAAGTGTGAGGGTGATGTACTTCTTATTGTGGTTCTCTATGTGGTTGATTTGTTGAGCACTAGACCAAATGAGAGACATATTGCTGAATTTAAGGCTGGTTTGAATGCTACTTTCAAGATGAAAGATTTAGGGATGTTGCATCATTACTTGGGTATACAGTTTAAGCAGTGTGATGGTGGTATTGCCTTGTGTCAGACAAGTTACCTAGAGACATTGTTATGTAAGTTTAGACTTGAGGATTGCAAACCTATTGTCACTCCCATGGAAACCAGTTTGAAATTGAGTCTTCATGATGCTGGTGATCCTGTCAATGTCACTCTTTACCAATCTTGTAATGTGCAGCGGAAGTGAATGTTGAACTTTGCTCAAGATGAGTGCTCCGAATTGTGCTCAAGGTTCCTTTTACTTACGGAAGGGAGAACCTTTAGTTCCTTCAGTGAGAGAGTGCAATGGACACAAACAAAGTGATAAACATTGTGAATGAAGGTGATGAGACTATGAGACTGAGAGATAGAGAGAGAAGATTATGACACTTGAATATTGTCAAACCCTCCTCCGAAGGCCCCACTCTCTATGGCGAGAGCAGTCTACTATTGATTGCACAAATCTCTACAATGCTTTGGACTTGTCGACGATGTCAACGAGGAGACGGGCTGAAATCTGAAAATGCTAATGGTTGGAATTTGCAAATCTTTATCTGCTGAATTCTGACTCTATGTCAGTGACAATGCTGATGATGACGATGCAACGACAATGCGCTGAAAACGGAGATACTGAAATCTGCGTTTTCCGGACTGAATCTATAAATTATGCTGGATCTGACCGTGAAGCTAGGATCTACTGTGCGGGAAGGTGAGATCTGCGAGGTTTGGGACTTCTACTGCGGATCTTGATGCTAAAAATTGAAAATGCTGATGCTTCTAACTGTTCCATCGCGAAGGATCTACAAAACACTAGGATGGTATGCTGAACCAAAAACGCTAGGTTTGCAAATGGTTCCTGCTGCAAAAATGCTGTGAATCTGCTGGTGCAGACCACTAACGCTAGGGCTGATCTGTCCTCTGCTATGGCCAGGCTGAAGCAGATGCAAATATGCTGGCTGATCTGGGTTATTGATGGAAAACGCTAGCCTTGTGCTGTGTAGCAAAACGCTAGGGCATCCAATGTTGATGGGGGTATTGCTGAGAAGTTGTCTGTTGAACAAACTGTTCCTGCTGTGTCTTTTGCCCAAAAGTGCTAGCGCTAGGTTTTTATATATACTTGCTTAGCAAATTTGCCCTACCTAGTTTCCAATAAAAGTCACTTAAAAATAATAAGTGGAAAATGTCAAATAAAGGGAAAATAGGTCTATGCACTGTAAAAATGCTCCTGATGGGTTCTGATGGAAATCTCATGATCATGCTATGTGTAACTAGAGGATATGCATCTAATCTAAGTTCCTGGACATGCACGGTCTGCGAACAGACTCACAAAAGTACCAGATCACTTCCTAATCTAACTGAACTGAACCCATGTCATGAAGTAGCTTGTCCACGTACACATAGGGTTAGATGTGCACGTGACATCCCCTCCTTTTCAAAGTGAGGTACTGGTACCGAACTGTATGGCGTCGAGGGAGATCGCCAACAACATCTGGAATCCTAGAGAGGACTCTTCGTCGGCCCACTCTGATGCGTGGCTCATGCGATACTTGAACTTCATAAAGGTCTGCAATGCTTGCTTCTTTGGGCTGCGCCAAAAGCGACACAAAGTCTTTTGAGGCTCCTTCAATGCTTCAACTTCGTCTATAGTCATGCGCCTACCTTCTTCAAGAATCTTCGAGGATGAAAATTCCTGAAACCACGTCCAACACAAAAACATGAATATACCCATTCCATGTAAAGTGATTGGAAAAATTCTAGTCTTCTTTAAAGACTGTGCATGCAATGTAGATGAACATATAAACGGAGTGCCAAACTGTTCATCAAACACAAGCAAACAATGGGATCAAATCTTGACTTTTTGATCTAAATCAATCAAGTGTGGCAAATCACAATGGAAATGCCAATGCTTGATGGTCAATCTTTCTTGTGCTCTTTCGGATACTGTGTCATGCCAAGGAAGAGACATGAAATGTGCTTGGGTGCAAACATTTCATCTTTTCATGAGTAATCCGCATTCGTGCTCATTCATGAGTGAATCGTGTTCGTTGTACAATATGTCATGCCTATGAAAAGGGATCACATAAGGACGGTGAGTAAAATACAGGTAATACTTCCTGTGGGGGTTCTTTGGACCTAAGCTCGAGAGCCAAGATTGGTTCTTCGTGAACTATCGAATCTTCCTATGGGGGTTCTGTGGACCTTGACTCAAGAGCCAAGATCGGGTCTTCGTGATTGATCCAATCTGCAATGAGGTTAGCTTCAACCAAACCATCATCCTTGTGAACAATCACATCATTATCCTGCAAATCATTATGCTCGTGATCATGCAAATCATCATGCTTATCATCATCATGCAAATCATCTGTGTCATGCTTTGGAGAAGAAGAGATTGAGAGAGTCTCCTTCTCATGATTCTCTTGCATTTGTGCCTGCACATAAGAAAAGAGTCGCAACAACTCTTGCATGTGTCGGTCGCTCTTCTCTTGTCTTGCTTTGTTATCGCGATCAAATTCTGCTTGTCTTTCTTTGTTCTCGCGGTCAAATTCTGCTTGTCTTTCTTCACGCTCACGATCAAATTTGGCTAGTCTTTCGTCGCGCTCACGATCCAATTTTTCTGTTCTTACTTTGGCTTCCAAGTGTGCTTGGTCGTGCTCACACGCTATGGCTGCCATTCTTTCTTCATATTTACGCTCTATGGCTGCTATTCTTTCTTCGCTTTCTAACTTCCTGTGCATCATCATCTTGTCGAAAGCCTCGATAGGAGTTAGTGCAATCCTTGGCGTGGATGGGGAAGGGGGAGGGTCGAAAAAACCTCCTGGTGGGGAAAACTCTTCTTCACCACTCCCATGCTCACCACCTCTATGCCAAGTATCCATTCCGCTTTTGGTGATGACCATCCACTCAAGTCTTGTCGTAAGTTCATGAGGAGCTTGGGTTCTTGTGGGTCTTGGTTCTCAAGTTCTTGAGGTTCTTCTTTAGCTTGTAATCTGTGCTACAGAAGGATCTTCTCTTCACCCGCCGAGTTCTACTCTTTCCCGCGGGCGCACCCCTTGGCGGCCTTGCGCTCACACCAAGGTTGCTTTTTATCACCTCACGTCGATTGGCCGGCCGCTAAGTGCACGGTCCCCTCTCAATGAGTGAAAAGAGGCACAAGGGGAGGCTGGACAAGCCCTTCTTTCTTGGGTTTCGTGTCACTCTTCAAAAACACGATTAGGAATCGACACGCCCAAGAGAACTTGGTTTACATGTGACCGCAACAAGCAAAAAAAATTCTTGTGGCTCTTTCCTTGAGTGATACAGAACACTGCCAAAGATCTGATACCAATGTAAGGTGCAACGGAAGTGAATGTTGAACTTTTCTCAAGATGAGTGCTTTGAACTATGCTCAAGGTTTCTTTTACTTAGGGAAGGGAGAGCCTTCCGTTCCTTTAGTGAGAGTGTGTAATTGACACAAACAAAGTGATGAACACTGTGAATGAAGGTGCTGAGACTGAGAGATAGAGAGAGAAGAATACAACACCAGAATGTTGTCAAACCCTCCTTTGAAGGCCCTACTCTATATGACGAGAGCTGTCCACTATTGATTGCACAAATATCTACAATGCTTTGGACTTGCCGACGATGTCGACGACGAGACGGGCAGAAATCTAAAAATGCTAACTGCTAAAATCTGCAAATCTTTATTTGCTAAATTCTAACTCTATGTTGGTGTTGATGCCGATGACGACAATGCAATGACGACGGGTTGAAAATGTAGATGCTGAAATCTGCGTTTTCCGGGCTAAATCTGCAAGCTACGTTGGATCTGACCGTGCAGTGAGGATTTGTGGAAGGTTAGATATGCAAGGTTTGGGACTTCAACTGCGGAGTCTTGATGCTGAAAACTGAAAACGCTGATGCTTCTAAATGTTCCATCGCGAAGGATCGGCAAAACACTAGGATGGTATGCTGATCCAAAAACGCTAGGGTTGAAAATGGTTCCTGCTGCAAAAACGCTGTGAATCTACTGGTGCAAACCACTAATGCTAGGACTGATCTGTCCTCTCCTATCACCAAGCTGAAGTAGATGCAAAAACACTGGCTGATCTGGGTTCTTGATGGAAAATGCTAGCCTTGTGCTGTGTTGCAAAAACACTAGGCATCCAATGCCGATGGGGGTCTTGCTGAGAAGTTGCCTGTTGACCAAATTGTTCCTGCTGCCTCTTCTGCCCAAAAGTGCTAGCGCTAGGTTTTTATATATACTTGCTTAACAAATTTTCCCTACCTAGTTTCCAGCAAAAGTCACTTAAAAATAATAAGTGAAAAATGTCAAATAAAGGGAAAATAGGTCAATGCACTGTAAAAATGCTCCTGATGGGTTCTGATGCAAATCTGATGATCATGGTGTGTGCAACTAGAGGATATGCATCTAATCTAAGTGTTTGGACATGCACGGTATGCGAACAGACTCACAAAAGTGCCAGAGCACTTCCTAATCTAACTCAACTGAACCCATGTCATGAAGTAGGTTGTCCATGTACACATAGGGTTAGATGTGCACGTGACAAAATTGATGTTGGCTGCCTTATTTATTTATGAAAACACGAGACTGGATATTCAACTTGCAGTCTCACAGGTCAACAGATTCATGGATAGCTCGGGGTCTAAGCATTGTGGCAGGCTGTCAAGAGGATTTTTTGCTACTTGAGGGTCACTTTACATCTTGGCTTGTTTTATCCCAAGGGGAGATCATTGCCGCCAGATTTACATGATTTTTCGGACTTAGATTGGAATGGTTGTTTTGACATGCGAGTGTCCACGAGAGTGCTTTTTGTTTCATGCTCGACAGTTTATGCATATCATGGTTGAGGAAGAAGCAACCTACTGTGGACACTTCCAATTGTGAGGCTGAGTACAGGGTAGTCTTCATAGCTACGGTTGAGTGTGTATGGATCAAACGCCTTATGGCCAATTTGAGTGTTGGACATGACACTGCCAACACTATCTATACTGATAGTTAGAGTGCATTGGCAGTTTCAAGGAACCTAGTTTTTCATGGTCGCACAAAGCACCTTGAGGTGCATTACCACTATGTCAGGGAGAGCCTCTCAGAGATCAATTTGGCTCATGTGCCAACACAAGACAACCTTGCAGATATTTTCACAAAGGCATTGTCTCATGTGAAGTTTGAGGCTTTTTGCAAATCTTTTGGCTTACTTCCCTTTGTGGACTGATCATGTCCTTAGGATATGGCACTTCCCTATACTCTAGGTGCCATCACACCCCCGTGCATTGTATATATGCCCATCACTCTAGGGATATCTTATCTTTCCATTTCACACTAAGTAATACACTCTTTGTGGTGTGCCTTAAGCTTCCTTCGTCCTCTCCACCTGTGTGTGTTTTTCAGCAACCCTAATTCCAACATTGTTGCTGTAGTGAATTGTAGATCCGTATAGTATGCCACATTAGGAGATTCATGTTTTGCAGGCCAACCAATACAGACAACCACGCCAGCCATTTGTACAAGTTCCTTTCTTCAAGGGTTTCGGCCCCTCGCCATAATCTTCAAAGTTGCTAGGGTTAGTTTTTAAAAACCCTAACCCTCTTGCGATGTCACTAATTTGTGACATATCCCCCTCTTAAAAGAAGAGTAATCACCCTCGATTACGTGTGTAAAATAGACAAAGGACAACAACTAGCTTAGTAGACACTGACTCTATGTACCCATGAACTAGATTGCACACATCCAACACTTGCACAAAGATGACAATCGTTGAACATTCACACCACATTCACATCATTACCTCTCAAAATCTTAGATGAGAATCATGATCACTGTAAATTATTTAGCAATCACATCCAAACCGCGCTAATCTTTTCATGGATATCTTAATCTACTAATTCTCGTTACTATCACATTCACGTCACCCATCAAGGGAAATAAATAAAATGCTACAATCATTTTATCTTTTCAACATGTACTCAAACAATACAAAAATGAGAGAGCACATGTAACAAGTTCATCTTAGGAATTCTTATTTTAATGTACATCTTTTAATAATTCATTCAACAAAAGATTGTCAGCTTGCCTGTATCCCTAAAATCTCATAGAGAAATTAGTAACTTTATTACCTTCCAAGTAACTTGTGACAAGGGAGTAAAGTGGCTCCCAAGTACCCTCTTGTGCAACATGTATCACACTTGATTCAAGTTGCTAATTCATAGTTCACTTTTGGAATAGTCGATGTTAAACCAAAAGCCTCAAGGTAAAGCTGTAGATAGTAGAATTGATTCCCAATGATAGTGCTATTTATTTTGCTAAACTGGCCTTGATATATATAGTAGAATTGATTCCCACTGTTTGACTTCTTTCATATCTTGAATATGGACTTCTTGAAAAAGCCAAACCTTTGGTTAAGCATGAGAGCCATTTTTAGCAAGAATACTGTTTTGACTAGGTACTTCCAAAGGTGAGCATAGGTTAACCTAAAGTACATATCTTTGCACATGGATCTCACCTTCTTAAAGCTTTTCCTCAACCCATAGCTGTGGATTAGCCATGTATTTAACAAATACTTGTGCGTTTGATGTTAGAATTGGGAATCAACATACAATCCTAAGCTATTAGGATTTTGGAACAAGGTAGTCCCTAGTTGCGTTTGAAGTTTGAACTAATTCAACTCTCCAAAAAACATGGAAACCGACAACATAGTTGGAAAAGACATTCCTTGCAAAGTCACTTGGAAGCTCATCTAAATGACTAAGGAGATCCATCTAAAACAAAAAAAGGGAGAGAGGACTTAGTACACGTGGATAGCAAAATTGAGTCTACTCTCTCTATTCATCAAAATTTGATTTTTATGGGGCCTCAGAGTACTAAGTAGAGTACTAAGTATGTCATGGAGTTAGCTCTTTAGATATTCTCTTTACCCTCATTACTAGGAATTTCCTTAGATCTCTCATGTGACACTTGGATCTATAATTGTCTTCTAATTTTTCCTTTTGTATGATGGTGGCGAGTACTTCAAATTTCTTGGCAACTTCAACAATGGATGAACGGGTCTTAGGCATTTATGAGAAAGAGCTGTTAGCTGTTCTACATGCCCTAGACACATGGAAGCACTATCTATTGGGGACTCCATTCATTTTACGAACAGACCATCAAAGTCTCAAGTAGTTCATGATGCAAAAAAAGCTTTTCGACAAACAAATGAGGTGGGCAAATTTTCTTTCGGAATTTAATTTCCACATTGCTCACATTGCTGGTAAGCACAATCAAGTGGCTGATGCACTTTCACGATGGCCAAAAGTTAATGCTGTGTCAATAGCAACTCACAATGATCTATCTTCTATGATAGATGAGTATGCTACTGACCCTGACTTTAAAGACATAATGTCAGCCCTTGCTTTGGGGAAGAAAGAGGAACCATTCACTTTGCAAGATGGTTATCTTCTCCATGGAAATAGGCTATGTGTGACCCACTCCATTTATGAGAAAGTCATGTATGAATCCCATGCTCCTCCCTATGCGCAGCATAGAGGCATTCAACCTACTCTTCGAGGAGTAGAGACGTACTTTTATTGGCCTACCATGAAAGAGTACATACAAGAATATGTTTTAAAATGTGTGCTATGCCAAAAGACCAAGTATGATATAGGGAAGCAACTTGGATTAGTCCAGCCATTGCCAATTCCTAATTCACCATGGGAGAGTATATCCATGGATTTTACCTTTGGATTACCTAAGTCTATCCATGGGAATAGGGGAATATGGACAATAATCGACAGGTTTAGCAAGCAATCACACTTTATCCTTATCAAGAAGACTATTAAGGCACACCAAATGAAAACTCTCTTCATATCCCAGATTTTCAAACACCATAGATTTTCAAACACCATGGATTTCCAACATCCATCGTGTCAGATAGAGATCCTAGAACGACCAGTAATTTTTGGAAAGGTCTCTTCAAAAATCTAGGTACAAGATTGAATTTCTCTTCGGCCTATCACCCACAAATGGATGGCCAAAGTGAGATATCCAATCTTACGATTCTTGATCTACTAAAGACTTATGTTACAGAAGTAGATCAACGCTCACAATGGAAAGAATAGTTACCTCTTGTAGAGTATGCGTATAATAATACTATCTATACTTCTATGGGAAAAGCACCTTTTGAAATCATAGAGGGAAGACCTAAAAGTCCCTTGCTACTTAAAGTACATGGGAAGATCTTCGCTGCCGCTGAGTATAGCCGTGACCTGCAAGCATCTTTTCAAAAGATTAAAGAGGCTATATCCATCTCCCAACTAAGGCAAAAAGCTATTGCGGACAAGCATAGAAGGGCCTTAATGTTCAAAGAAAATGATTCGGTCTTACTTAAGTTTCCTAAGGCTTGATTGAGGCAAACAACATGCAAAAATCCTACGGGCCATCAAAAGTATTATGCTAAACTAGCAAAAAGATACTATGGTCCTTTTCAAATTTTGAAGCCAATCAATGAGGTGGCTTATCAACTCAAGTGGCCTAACCATTGGCTCATACACAATGATTTTCATGTGAGCCTACTCAAGCCCTACAAAGGAGAGCCTCCAAATGAACCAATTATTGAAGACCCTCCCGAAATCGAAGATCAAGAAGAGCACTACAAGAGGCTATTCATATTAGCGACGCTCACACAACGACGCTCAAATTTTTTTTTCCCGGCGTCGCTATGAGCGTCGCAAATTTACAAAGAAATTTGCGACGCTCATAGCGACGCCAGCTGGGCTAAAAGAATAACCGAGCGCGCCCAAAAAACTCAGATCTCAGATCTGAGTTTTTCGGCGCCCTCAAGCAAGGAGCAGGTAACGCTCTCCCTCTCTCTCTCTCTCTCTCTCTCTCTCTCTCTCTCTCTTTTTCTTCTCCACACACACACACACACACACACGAGGAGAGGAAGGAGAGCCAGGTATGCTCCTTCCCTCTCCTCATTCTCATGTTCCCTTCCCTCTTTCTCTGTCTCACACACACACATACACACACACACAGTGTTTTTGAGAGAGAGAGAGAGAGAGAGAGAGAGAGAGAGAGAGAGAGAGAGAGAGAGAGAGAGAGAGAGAGAGAGAGAGTACAAACAAAAACAAAAACGCACACACACATACATAAACAAAGAATGCACACACACATTGAGAGAGAAAAAGAGAGAGAGAGCATGCATAAACAAAAACCGCACGCATTGAGAGAGGAAAAGAGAGAGAGAACATGCATAAACAAAAAACGCACACATTGAGAGAGGAAAAGAGAGAGAAAACATGCATACGATCCAAAAAAACGCACACACATTGAGAGAGAAAGAGAGAGAAACTAATTTAACGTCGTAGGAAACTAATTAAAAATAAAAGACCTAAAGATCTAGCCGACGAGGAGTTGAACTCAAGACCTATTATTCAAGAGGAAAATGACATAATCAATCTATCATACTTGGCATGGGTGATAGAAAGGTTATACCATTTATCTCTTTTTATTGGCACACACATCCACACACGCGCACACACACAAGAAGAAGAGAGTTATAACGTCGTAGGAAACTATCTTAAAAGACGTTAAAGATTAGGTTATATGTAGACTTACATTAAATTAGATTTAGGTTTATTTTTAACTAGATTTACATTTATTTACGCTAGATTTAGATTTACGTTATATTAGATTAGATTTAGGTCTCCATAGACTGTGATGCCTGCATGAAGCGGGTGAAGAAATCCCTCAATGGAATATAGGGTATTGCTGCCTTCACTCATGGTGGGCTCCGTTGATCCAAAAGGACTGGTGAAATGTCTTCAGAAGATAGGGAAGAAGGTGGATCTTCAGGGCGGCAAGAGTCACTACATCCCCGACACAATGACCATCTAGACAACCTCTAGTCATTCAACAGCAACTTCAAAGTTAGTAACAAGAGCAAGAACGGTCTAAAGGGCCAATTGCTGTTGTCAGATGTGGATAGAGATGAGGCAGCGTCACCGCCGGAAGTTAAGTCTCACATCTTTAGTGATGAGAATGCCAACTCTTGCCGAGTTATGTGAAAAATTATGTGTTAAATCAGTTTTAAGGTTCTTATAATCCCTGTTAGTTTAGTTCTTTGTTTTTAATATAACATAATTTACGTTAGATTTAGATTTATGTTATATTAGATTAGACTTAGGTTTATTTAGGTTTACCCACACACACACACACACACACACACACACAAGAAGAAGAGAGTTTTAACGTCGTAGGAAACTATCCCAAAAGACGTTAAAGATTAGGTTAGATGTAGACTTATGTTAAATTAGATTTAGGTTTATTTTTAGTTAGATTTACGTTTATTTAGATTTACGCTTATTTACGTTCGATCGAGTCCACGCAAGAATTACTTACGGTTTAGGATTTAGAGTTAGACGAACAGTGAAAAGATCTACTGTGAAAAGATGTTAAGATGCTGTGAAGTGCTACAGCTAGAGAAGAGGCAAAGGGGTTTTGTCCACTACATGCAGTATCATGTAGACGTGGGTGTGTAGATTTCTTGTACCCACAAATATAGGTATTGACCAATAAAGACGAGATTATAACCCGGTGGTTCTGATCTCTGTGCACCTCTAGACCGAGGTGTGCGGGGATTGGACATGACTAGAGAATGTGATGTAGAGAGAGAGAGAGAGAGAGAGAGAGAGAGAGAGAGAGAGAGAGAGAGAGAGAGAGAGAGAGAGAGAGAGAGAGAGAGAGAGAGAGAGAGAGAGAGAGAGAGAGAGAGATAAGACGAAGAATGCCAATACAATATTAAATTTGTTGTCCAGGTTATAAGTTTTTTATCCTCATTATGAGTAGTGACGAGGATGTGGGACCGTCCAACCGAAACACCTATCTCTCAACGAGGGTCTTATGTCCTTGTAATCAATGCAAGCATGCTGTGCGACGGACAAGACGTGTTTCTTTGCAGCACGTTCGCGAATTTGGCGAGTTCGATCCATCTATTATAGATCGAGTTGTTGCCAATTATAACTCGTCGGACTCTGACGCTGGCCAACAAGCAGCAATCTTGCAACCCAATAGACGTGTTCGCAGGCGCTTTGGTCAAGCAGCATATGTGAGGCCACAAGATGTAGCCTCTGACAGCTCGGGGGATGATCATGCAGAGCACATTCCCAACAAGGCAATGTTTGAGCCCGAGATTGATGAAATGATCGAGACGATCATGGATTCAGAAAGGCTTATCTATGACGCCAGGTTTTGCACGGCTGACTGTTCCTAGAAGCTAGACACCTCTACCTACTCCGCCAGGAGCCACCCCACTCGACACTCCTCGCTTCGGGGCCCAGACGCCGGTGGAGACACCTGACGTCCGTACCCCCATCGACGCGCCGCTAGAGACCCCTGCCGGGACACCCAGGTTCACGCGTCACCGGCCAGAGGGCTTGTCTTACTCCATCGACTTCAGCGGCGGCATCATCATGGATGATGACGGCAAGAAGGTGATCTCGCACATGCGTGGTCTTTGCTCTCAGCTGTTTAGACACTACATACTAAACAAATGGAGTGAAGTACCAAGTGATTTAAAAAACAGAGTCATCAGCATATACATGATGAGTTTCCCGTTCCAACACGGGATCAGTGCTTCAATGAAGACCTGATGAAGATTCGAATGCGCGAATACTGCAAACACAAGCGTTCCGAAGTGCAAAAAGCAATCAAGAATGGGTGGAACAGGCCAGATTGGCTGGCCAAAGAAGATTGGAAGAATGAGAAGAAAGCAGCGCGCGAGAATCCCGACAAGTGGAAGCAACAAAAGGATGCAGCCAGAGCGCGAGTAGAGGCAGGGAGCTCGCACCACTTGGGGAGCGGTGGATGGGCATCATTTGAGGCCGATTTTGTAAGTGTTTTCACATTGCTCTTTATGTTCGATAGTTTAGGGTTTATGAGTTTTTTAATTCTAACATAATGAAATCTTTGTATGTTTTGATAGTGGTCGATGACAGGACGTGATCCCGCACCGTACGAGCGCGAGTACGCAGGCAGGAAGGGCTTAAACGCCCTGATGGACATTCTCAGTTCTCACGGCGGCATGGTTAGTATTAGGGTTTACTCTTTTTTATTTTTTGTATTGTTTTATAAATGTCGTTATATGTTTATACTTACTGAAAGCTGTCTTATTGTCTTTTTTTGCAGAATCCGACAGATACGCCGCTTGGACGCGATGAGACGTCTGACTAGACGACGTCAGTTTAACCGTAGCTAGATAGTATTAGTTTATTCTCATAGCTTATGTATCATGAGACAGATTTTATACGTCTTTTTGAACCATGTATATTATTACATTTGTCACTGCAATTCCTTTTTCCAATCAATTCTTTATGCCTATGATGTTGTACAATTGTCATTATTACATTTGCCAATCAATTCATTTTGCCTATGATGTGTACAATTGTCAATTTTGCAAACAATGCGTCTTGTGGGTGACTATTTTGGGTCTATTATCTACCCTTGTACTTTTTTTAAAAAGTGAATCAAGTACAATATGGTTGATGGGTGGCAGGGCATTCAATGCCCTGCCACCAAAAAAAAATTCTCTCGGGCGTCGCTATAACCGTCGCTATTTATGGCTCTGTAGCGTCGCTATAGTCTGCAGTGTAAACGTCGCTATGAGCGTCTCTATTTAGCGACGGATATAGCGACGCTCTCGTAGCGACGGTTTTAGCGACGCCGGGGGTTATTAAAACCCAGTGTATTTCCGTCGCTAACAGCGTCACAAGAGCACACAATCTCTTGTAGTGGAGGTACTACAACCCGAAGCTATCCTTTGGCATGAAGACAAGGTACTACGACATGGTAAGATTATCCGATGGTATCTTATTAAGTTCAAAAATTATCCTTTTAAAGAAGCTAGATGGATGCAAAGAATCCAAGTTAAGGATAGTATGAAGCTTGTCAACGCTTACAATGCTACATTAGAGTAAGCAAATGTATATGTTTCTTTTAAATGATCAATGTTTTTGTCTTATAAGACTAATTCTCTCTTTATTGTGCACAAATTCAAGTAGTATGCATACTCAGAATCATGTTTGGGATGACGACGTCTCTCAAACACCATGTAGAATTTGTCACTCTACTTGGGAGGATGAAATGGACTAAAGAGCAAACATGCTTGCAGCAGCTATGCCTCCCAAGCACAAAATGGATTAGTCATCCATCTTGGAATGATGTTGTAGGGTAAAAAGGGATCCTCTACCCACTAAGATAAATTGACTAATGACTATGGATTTATCTCTTTTACATCATAGTCGAGGATGACTATGATTTCAAGAGAGAGGTAATGTCATTAAATCTAATATCTAGCCAACCCAAATGATTTTCTCATATTAAACTGATCATTTAATGTGGGATATTAAACGGGAACAAGGGTTAGAATATAGAAATGTGCTTACGGATCTATATCAACATGGGGCCAATGGTAAAGGGGCCCAAATGAGAGATGGTCTGTCAAAGAGCAAGGTTAACTAATGGAGCTCAAAATACCTTAGGGTTAGCTTCATTAAAGACCTCCAATGGTTAGTGTTAAAATTCCTTTGACGTTAGGCAAGCTAGGGCTGAGATTGCGATGGGAACCCAACCTAAACTTTCCTTTGACCTTGGGCAAGCTAGGGCTGGAGCTTGAGGTGGGAACCCGACCTAAACTTGCCTTTGACCTTAGGCAAAAAGCTAGGGTTGAGCTTGAGGTGGGAAATCCACCTTAAGTGCTTGTCATGCTTGATGACTAAGGTACTTGAGGTACTTGTCATACTTAATGAGGAAGGTGCTTGAGAAGCTTTCCACGCATGGGGGTAAGGTGCTTGAGTAAAAAAGAGACCCTACAAACTTAAAGAGGAAGGTGCTTGAGAAGCTTCCTATGCATAAAAGTCCCAAAGTTAGGGGAGTCTTTGACCTAACTTTCCACTCACCCAAAGGGCACCCTTTTTCTCAAAGGGGACATGGGACACATGTCAGACTCTCCCTAAGCTTAACCACATGGTGTGCTTGAATGCTATTGGTTGGGCTAAAGAGGGGTCCAATGAGCTTCTAGTTCCATCCAACGAATATCTAGATATTTTCAAGCTCTTTCTCTCTCTAAGGGGTAATGAGGACACTTGTCAAAAGACTACCCATGTACTTGACTGCATGTTGCATGTGATTGGCTAGGGGGAGAGGGGTCCAATGAGCTTGAAGCATGTGGAAAAGCCACAACTTGCCCCAAGCAAGAAAGGGGGGTGCTAGGGGGATATACACCACACAGACACTCATTTTGTGAAGCATTCTCACTTGGTGAAAGTTGAGGAACTCCACCTCCTCCTCCAAGCTTGTGAGAAGTGAGAGCCTACACCAACAGTCTTGGCTATGGAATGCAAATCCAACCAAGAGCCATTATTCAATGCTTAAGCTTGCCATCTTCTCCATCTTCATTACTATGCTATCATGTATGCTGGCAAGAAGAGTAATGATAAGTGAGGAACTATTTCTTTCTCTTATGGAATGTTTCTTCTTCCTCTTCCGTATCTTCATTCCCTGCTAGCTCTCTCCACCTTCGAAGGTGTTTGAGGCCTTGTGACTGAGGCTTGGGATAGTTAATGCTTTCTACAAAGTTTATGTTATGCTTGTGATGCATGAAGCTTTCCATCTTCATTGCATCACCTAGGTCACAAGGAACACAAACATTGTATGGGAGAAACTATAATACAAATGCCTATTGGAGGGGGGACCGTGAATCCGGTCCTCAACTATTGTCATGTTCTCTAAACTCTCTCTCTTGCAAGAGTATTGTTCATGCCAAGTTAACTCAGTACCATGTTTATGTTGCTACCATCAATTAAGTTCGCCCGCTATGCTCACAAAGTAATCTCACAAAAGTGCTTAATCTAATTTCCTAATTCCGCTCCTCTCAAAATTCATAGGCCATTTCCATGACAAATCTCTTGTTTTGAGGGTTGCGGGCACCTCGGTTAGTCAAAAGGTGTGCTGTAAAGTGCACCAAGACCACCCAAGCGAGACGCATTTCCTGAGTTGTTGCATGCCCTGGTCCAAATTTTGAGCATAAAAAAAAAGACAAAAAAAACTTTAGACGAGTGTGCTAGAGCCTGAGAAAATCGAGAGTGCCTCAATTTGTGCAGGTACCCATTATCTCCCCATTATCCACTCATGTTAGGTTTTGAGTCTTTGGCAAGGACCCAATGGAGTGTGATCCAAGACCCACACATTGTGGCTAGTTATGCCTCCTCCAACTATGAAGTGATGGAGGGGTATCCTACACAAAACCCCAAGAGTGCAAGTCAAAATGTTGTGAAGGATTTGAGGGTGGCCTCTATAACACCTCCATACTCACAAGATATATGAGGAAAAGTAAAGTAGCTCTCACAAGAGGATATGATCCGATCTCCACTCACAAACACACTCACCCTTGCATGCACAAAACCCCGCCTACACTCGACTAGCTTCCCTCTATACTGTCATAGCCCTAGCTATGATCAATTGCAGTCAAGGAAGCAAAAAAGGCACTAAATTTTGGGAAAACAAAACAGTGAAAACCAAGGAAAATCTTTGCACTTTTGTTCATAAACACCATACCCTCACACCATCTCAACAGCCCTTGCATATGCAGGAAGGGGCTCCATAGTCGCTCCCAACCATGCACACAAACCCATCAAAAACTATGCCAATCATGAGTTATACAAAAATTCATGATGTTCAGCCAAACAACCCAAAAAAAACCATGGAAAACATGGGGAAACAACCTCCCATTCACAACAATAACAAGGGGCTTTCATTGCCAAACTTGAGTAGCAGGCACACACGTACAAGAGAGCTCCGCTTCACGTAGCTTCCATCACCAAAAAGAGAGAAGAGGGGTGAAAGTGCAGAGGTAACCACCCATGTTCATGGAATTCTTGATGAGAGACACACTCTCCAATCAAGGCTCCAGGCCCTCGCACACGCACACGCACACACACACACACACACACACACACACACACACACACACACACACACACACACACACACACACACACACACACACACACACACACACACACACACACACACACACACACACACGAGCACCTTCACTACACAACCCCCACGCACCAAGCAAGAGAGGCTTTCTTCTTCACAATTGAAAACTCCCACTCACTCACGATCCCAAGGTGATAAAAGTTTATTTTTTCTTCATATTTTTAAAGCACTTACTCACACTTTGAAGTCTCGACACTTCTATGTACAAAAACAACAAAACTATGTACCCCGCACAACTGGCACGCATGCGTAGAGACAACTGGCACATACCACCTTTGTACAATTTGTACAAGCATGCTTTATTTACATACAAGAGGTCTAAGAGCACCGAAAAATATCTTGCAAAGACTTTGGGGTGGTCCACACCATTTCGCCAAAACACGTCATAACGTGCTTATCTTGGCTCCACAACCCATTGGTAGTGTATTTAGTCACCAAATGGAAACATTTAGTAGAGGTACTGGCTCCAAACCTAGAATTAGTGAAGTAAATGAAGGGGTTGGAGAGGTAGATCCACTTTTCACCTCTCATGTAGATCTTGCACTCCCAAAGAGTGTCCATGTGGATATCCTATCCACTACCTTTACTAAGACTCTACAAGTATATCACCCTATGAAGCTCTATTACCTAATGGTAGGAGTCTTGTAGGGAAGTTGAACTGCCCACCTGCATGTTCATGCAAGTTTTCCACATCAACAACAAAAGGCTTGGCTGATATACTACACCAAACCATACAATGGCCATAACATACACTTGGAATTACCAGTAGAACACACTGATCACCATTGATCATGCCCAGTATCTGCTTAAACTGCTCACAAAGAAGAAGAAGCGCACCAAGACTACATATCTCTCAGCTCCCAAAGTTTTGACCAAGATAGATTATCAAACTATTTAAGCGTTCCAAGATTCTCCTTCTCAAAATGATTGGATCCATCTCTAGGAGGAATTAAGTGAAGAAGAAATGACAAAGTTGGATTCTACTCAGACCAGTGCCCACACATGATCTAAAAGGAAATTGCATGAGTCAGAGTCATCTGAAGAAGAGCAAGAAGAGAGAAAAGGTAAGAAACCAATGCCTATGCCTAAACAAAAAAAAGAGGAAAAGGCCCAAAAGCAAATGTGGGAAGAGAGATTAGGTAAAGAATTCAAGAAATAAAGAGTGGACGAAGCAGATTTTGTTGAGAAATGGGTGCCACACAAAATCTGCACCAAACACCCATCAACAACTCTTGTCACTGCCAAGAAACTAGAAGAGATGTGGGCTCAAATGGAGAGAGCCAAGCTAGCAGAAGAGGATGCAAAGAAGGCATTGAAAGTCACAAAGAAGATGGAGGAGAGACCAGAGTCCGTTAGGTCAAAAGAGATCTCACACTTTGAATCTGATAGCCAATCTCATGGGGACTTTGGTTTTGAAATGACACAATCTCAGGAGTCTCAACCAAAAACATCATAGGTCCAAGACACCCAGGAGGAACCAAGGAATCAAGATAGCTATTCAAAACAAAAAAGTCCTCTTGTGAACTTAGAGGAGATTAGATGGCTAGTGCCTATACCAAGAACCTCTATGTGGCAATGGAGCATGATCAACCCTTATTACCAACCACTACAAAGTGTAGCAACTAACATGTATAAAGTGGCTATGCAAGAGCATGCACAGGATCAAAACGCAGTGTTAACACTACAAGGTGAGCTTACTAAGGCTTATGTTGAGCTACATATGCTAAAAAATGAACAAGAATATTTAATCATAGAAGCTCAGATTGCCAGGCAAGAAGCTCAAGAATTAATCAGAGAACCAACTACAAGTCCTCAATGACAAAAACTAGTTGAAGCTTATGAGCACATAGCATCCGCCAACCGAGATATTGCCACACATAAAAAGGTAATCAAAGGTCTAAAAATGGTCTTCACTGATGTTTGCAACCAAGTTGACACACTAGAGAATCAGCTGGTCATAACTAAAATTCAGCTAGTAAGTGTTGAGGAGGAATTATTGGCCCAACGCCGCACCGTGGACAAAATCAAATCCAACCCTCGGTTGACACGACTAGCATAGATCAACACCACACTTTCAATGCTAGTTCTTGGATTTTAGAACTAGAGAGAGCTATCAAAGTACAAGAAAGAATGTGGTAAGATGCCACTACAACTATTTTAGCTCAAGAGGAGGTTCTCCAAGAGGAAAATGCAGCTCCGAAGAAAGAAAATGAAGATTTTAAAGCCCTAGTAGCTGCCCTACATGCCAAGCTTGACTGTAAGCAATAGGATTTCACCAACATGGATGATCATGGAGATGATGACTAGGATGAACATGATGATGCACAGAAGGAGAAGAATTCCCAGCAAGGGCCCCACTAGACCCAACAACAAAGATCCTCTTATGCATCCCCTCATCCAGCATCAAGCAAGGGTTGACACAAAGGAAAGCAACATGCTACACGAGAAATCCCCGAGACAAGTAGTGCAAAAAGGACAAAAGTAGAAGAGAGTGCATGAAATAATAGTTGAAAGGGTTCATTGATTATTGAGATAGAAGAGTCCCTAAGCATGAAACAATAATTGAAAGGGCTCATTGCTTGTTGACAGAAGAGGCAAGAAATCCCCGAGACAAGTAGTGCACAAAGGACAAAAGTAGAAGAGAGTGCATGAAATAATAGTTGAAAGGGTTCATTGCTTATTGAGATAGAAGAGTCACTAAGCATGAAACAATAATTGAAAGGGTTCATTGCTTATTGAGATAGAAGAGTCACTAAGCATGAAACAATAATTGAAAGGGCTCATTACTTGTTGACAGAAGAGGCAATAGTGATTCCGAGTGTCGTTTTGAGATTCCATCAATTGCGTTTCAACTATTGTTTCATGCGCTCTCTTCTACTTTTTTCCTTTGTGCACTACTTGTCTCGGGGATTTCTTGTGTAGCATGCTGCTTTTCTTTGTGACTCAAAACGACCCAAAGGGCATACGGTGACATTTCTCTCTATCCGAGTGTCGTTTTGGGATTCCATCAATTGCCCTAAAATCCAAGCACTTAGGAAGACCTAGTAGGGACATTTGAAATCCAAAAAGTTGACTTGAATATGGATTCCAAGAGAAAATTGTGTTTTTCTCCCTATGTAGTAATGCAATCCTGACATGTTATTTTTATCCAATATAGTCTCAACTAGTGATAGCCGTTTTTTCGGATCTCTCTAATTGCCATAGTGAGTTATCTCACCCTATCAAATCACTCAAACACTGTGGTTACCCTCACCCTTTCACTGTATATAGGTGCGTGTGAGTTAGGGGACTTTTCCCATATCTCCTTACTGAAATAAAGAACCCTCAATTAGCTAGTCATTGGGCTAGTTGAGCCAAAAAAATAAAAAATATAATTATATTATGGCCCATGCGTATATAAATATTTCTTTGTATATAGGGCCTAAATAAAAGATTTTTTCATAATTATTTTGGTATTTATTTAAATATTTCTACCTAGGTGTGTGTTATTTATGCTCTGTACATTGCCTCACCATTACCACAATTTTTCTTACCATTTTTCATACTCTTTATTCCATATAGAAATATTTTCATGTAAGCTTCTCTTATATTTGGTGTAACTCCACCCCAACAAAAATCCAAAAAAACTAGTTTTATTTATGTGTATATTTTTTCACTATTGTGATTTTTCCCTTCCTACATCTATTTTGTTTTGTTTTTTTTAAAATTAGAACACCAAAAATATTTATCTTTTTATGGTAGCCTCATAATGAGAGAGATTTCTTTTGACCCCTTTATATTTTTTCCACTTATATTATTTATATTTGACATGTACATATTTTTTAGACCCCTCAATATTTGATTTTCTTAGTTGTACTATTCACTTATATCATGATCTCAATAATATCTTCAATTATAGACCTACCAAATAAGGTCAAGGGTAGGTGGCATGCATACATGCACTATGGAGGGCTCACTCTTGGAGGTATTCAAAAGAATCATCCAAAGAAGGACCCCACAAGGACCTTGTGCAGTGGAAAAAAACGGTCGGTAATTTTGCTGAATTTTTAAAGTTCACTTGCTCTCCGAATTTGAAAAGGTGATACAAACAAAAGTTGTAGCTCGTAGGCTGAAATCTTGCCTCAAATTTTTTCATATTTTTTTGAGCTACGAGCTGTGAGCTATGATTTTATTAGTGGACCCCAGTTTTCTCATGCTATGCAGCCACACTCTCTCTTCCACTTTATCATTTTCCTCTTTCACACACACTTCTCTACTCATCATCCCCACCTCTCTCACCACTCCTCTCTGCACCCTACTCACCTTCTCCTCAACCTTGAAGAATAAGAGAAACCATGGTGAACTCATACCTCCCACACACAATTCCATTCCAAAATTGACCACCTAGTCTCATTTTTCCTCCTCCAAATTACCCATATCTATAAAAAAAACCACAAAATTCAGCCTCTTCTCTTAAAAGACAGCATCATGGT
Source organism: Adiantum capillus-veneris (assembly GCF_014529385.1). NCBI lineage: Eukaryota > Viridiplantae > Streptophyta > Polypodiopsida > Polypodiales > Pteridaceae > Adiantum > Adiantum capillus-veneris. The sequence goes on along the minus strand of NC_140931.1, from coordinate 16,312,870 downwards.
GGTTGATTACTCAGCTTCAATTACCTTGTCTCTCAAGGAAGGTCAAGAGTGGAGAAAAAATGTACCGTCAAAGCTAGTGGACCGTCAACAAGCGTCAAAATTGGCCCTACTCAAGACACTTGGAGCATCAACCTTGTAAGAAATCCACCTTTTCTTACCTCTTAAGAATTTTTCTTCCTTATTTGTATCCTACATGGATACTCCCATTGTAAATATCCAATTCCATTTGTAAATTAATACTAACTCTACTAACACTAACCCACTATGAAAAGTCCTATCACCTCCATTTCTCTCCTCTCTCTTTCCCCACCAACTTCTTGATAATTCCAAGCAAAAGAAATTAGATAAATTGCTGAAAATCTAACCCAACCATGGTTAGAGGAGTAACCCTAGCCTTCAAAATTGCTATAAAAGGAGGGTGTAGCTAGCACAAAAAGGGGGGAGAAGAAAGAGCACTATGCTATAGCTTGAGAAGCCAAGCTCAACCTCTTGAGAAGGAGCTCTTGAGTGGAATCTCATCGGCATTAGGCACATGTATGTGTTGTATTAGGGGTGATTAGCAAGGTAACTCTATGCCATTGTAAGAGAGAGTGATCATTAAATTGAGAGTAGGAAATCTATCATTTCTCCTACTAGAGTAAGCCCATCATTTGCTGAATCAAGGAGGGTGAATTTGGACTAAGCATGGATACCTTGTCTCCCTTCCAACGTGAAGTCATGGACAATAATGATGTGTAAGTGTCTTGGTGTTTTATTTAAGTTCTTGATAGCTTGTCTCCGGGTATTGTTATCAATTTAGCCATAAATCCCACATGTTGTAAGAGGGCGACAGGGTGGAGAGGACTCCCCTGGCCTTAAGACAGTGATTGGGGTGACTTTTTTCTCGTGATGTGTTGTGGTGTAATTTACTCAGGCTATGTTGAACAAATACTAATCTCACTTTGATTGGTCATGACAGATTTGTAAGAAGGCATTAGTGCAACAAGCACCCCCTTCCCCCTTCTCTCTCTTTCTTACATATATATATTTATGTTTGCTTGATCATTAACGATACACTTCAAAGCAGCCCGAGCACCATCTCTCTCTCTCTCTCTCTCTCTCTCTCTCTCTCCCTCTCTCTCTCTCTCTCTCTCTCTCTCTCTCTCTCTCTCTCTCTCTCTCTCTCTCGTGTTTTACTGTGTGAGAGTGTTCCATTGGTGTTAGGGTTAGTGTAAATTCCTTGCTTGTTTGTGGGTTGCTCTAACGATTCTCCTCTTTTGCGTCCTAGTTCGCTCTTAAACTAGGTGGTGCCCCTTGTGTAGTTGGGATTTGGCTGGGGGTTTGTTGTTTTGGTTTGTGTTGTGTTGTGCCCCAGCCCCATTGAGCAGCACGGGAGCCTTGAAGGGTGTCTAGAGGTTGCTCTTCTTGTTGCCCGCCCCGGACCGCTTCACTAGGTGCCTCTATTAAGTTTAGAGTCAGGTGGAGTTGATTTGCTTGAGGATTTTCATGTGGTTAGGTGAGAGAAAGAAGGATAGAATCAAAGATTCTGATAGATAGAATGCATATCGAGTGTCAAAGTGGAGTGTGTTGTGTTCAAACAAGATACTGACAACCTCTTTGTATGCCTACATGCTCTCATCGAGTCGATTGCTTCCTAGGATTGACATTTTGTCTTGGTTCTGTCTCTTCCAGAGATGTGATAGGTGTTGACCCTTGTGGGCCCCTAGACATTAGAGAAGGAGGCTAGAGAAAATTCTCCATTCTTTATGATTTGGGGACAAAGCCAATGTCAATCAATGAAGAATCAAGAATGACTCACTTCATCACTCACCAAGATAATATAGGACTAGAAGCACTTTTCAAATCATTGGCTATTGCATCAACAAAATTCGGGATTGATGCAAATAGAATGCTTCTAGTAAATGATGCACCATTAAAGGAATGCATTAATATTGCATTGAATTTTATTTTTTTACCATCATTCAATGTTGATGAGAAGGATAATATCCTACTTGGGGATCTGCTATCATATATTTAAGCTCTTCATCATGTCAACAACATTCACACAATTACAAGCTCTTATTTGTATGGGCAAGCACCCATGGTGCAAGGACATGAACTTTATAATTATGTTCACATGGCTATTGTAGAGTGGGAGGAGAGAAATTTGGTTTGTCTAGGGAAAACCTACTCCACATGCAGACTACCAGAAGCTTCCCATCCTCATGACGATGAAAAATGTGCAACATCTAGCAATAGTGGAATGTCCACTCGAAGGCAAGATAAGAAACTCCTACTCCACACGTAGACTAGAAAAAGATTCCCATCCTCACGACGATGAAAAGGTGCAACATCTAGCAGTAGTGGAATGTCCGCTCAAAGTTAGGATAAAAAAATCCTAACAATTGATCAAGAGAAACACTGAGGCCTTTAAAGAGTATGAGACCTTTATTATATTCTTAAAAGGTATTGAAGCAATTACGCGTGCCCAAACATTGGGATACAAGGAGCCTAATATCAAAATACATGAGGCCAAGAATTTTATAAAATACTTAAAGATTCAGTATAATCTCAAATAGATCTCCATTGAAAAGATGATGAAGTATATTTTTATTTTATTATGGAATCTACAAAAGCTCTTTATGTTTTTCAAAGTGCTTATAAAAATTTGTCTTTTACTTCTATATATAGCTTTTGACTTTGATGTGCCAAATTCTTAATTTTAGTTTATTAAAAGATTTAAATGTTTGTTGTTTTACAATTTGTGTCCATTTCACCATCAAGGATAATATACATAGCCATAAGGCCATATGTTACTCTATGAGCTTAGGGGATTTTCACTTTATAGTATTAACACCCTATGAACCTAACACCATACATTGGATTATGTTCTTCCACAAGGCACTTAAGATCCCTATATAAATAGGCCTTTTAGGACAAAGAATGTTCTTTTTGACATTCTTAAAGTGCATTTATGCTATTTAAAAATGGCACTGTATGGCCTTTGGGTCATAGGGATCCATTTGACCTCTAGCCATACTTTAACAAAGTTTGGCCATATGAAGCCAGAATATTGGCACTGTATGATCCTACATATGTCTACACTAGTTTCTCCACAAAAAACTCTATGACCCTAAGGCCAAAGGCTAGTATCTCATCTTCTATAAGAATTTTATTAATTGTGGTCATAGGAATTAAGCAACATAATTTGCACCTATGGCATTAGTACCCTATGACTACAAGGCCATAAGTTGACATATGTTATTCCAAAAATCACTTACCATGTGTGGCTTGGAATTAGGACCCTTTAGCCTTCATATCATGGGAGGATATCTCTGGCTACATAATGAAAAGCACAAGCCTCTTAATTGCAAACTACAAATAAAAGCCTAACTCTCTTAGCCCACACTTAGGCTCCATCTATTGACAGCTGTGAAGGAGGACCTTAGTCTTTCAAGGAATAAAGATGAAATCTTACAGAGCATTTATGTCATTTGAAATTAGACAACCTTACGATCCTAGGTACATAGAAAGCCAATATATGACTACAACATGTCGCATGGATATTGGCACCCGTACCAACAAAAATAAAGTAGTTATAAAAATCCCATCCATCACTATGCATGTTGGTACCATCATTGGTAAAGCAGGCATTTGTATATCGTGGGAATATAATATGTGTATACAAACGTGCATATTGACGGGCATATTGATGCCTATTTGAATGCTCATACTGATGCCAAAACTTGCTTTAAAAAAAATTAGTAGAGAGGGTGCTGCATGTACTGCAGAACCAAAATCAGCCCAATCTGCTCAAAGGAGAGTGCAAACGCAACTACACTCCACCTTTATTTTACCTGAAAAGTCTAGGATGTCTGAATACATATTGACCATGATGAGATTCACAAAACATAACCATAACAATACTCGCAAACCATAACCATCGTGTAAATCGCAAAACCTAACCATAACCAAATTTTAAAACCATAACCATAACTATAACCAAACTTTCAAACCATAACCATAACCTTAAGAGGATACCAAAAGTATAACCATAGCCAAGTTATCAAGGCATAACCATAACCTTAAGAGGATTCCAAAATGATAACCATAACCTTAAGCGATTCCAAAACCATAACCATAACCATAGCCAAATTCTCAAACCGTAACCATAACCTTAAGCGAATTTCAAAGCCGTAAACATACCCACATTCTCAAATCATAATCATAACCATAACTGCAAGCAATTTTCAAAACCATGACCATAACCAAATTTCAAACCATAACCATAATCTTAAGTGGGTTCCAAAAGCATAACCATAACCATAACCTTAAGCGAAATCCAAAATCATAACCATAACCATAAACTTAAACGGATTTCATAACCATAGATATAACCATATTCCCAAATCATAACCTTAACGAAATTTTCAAACCATAACCATAACCTTAATCAGATTCCAAAACTATAGCTATAACTAATTTAACCAATTTTTCAAACCATAACCATAACCTTAAGCAAAATACAAAACCATAGCCATAACCATAATATTAAGCAGATTACAAAACCATAACTATAACCATAACCTTAAGCAAAATACAAAACCATAACCATAACCAAATTCTCTAACCATAACCTTAAGCACATTACCAAACCATAACCATGATCAAATTCTAAAACCATAACCAAAACTGAACACACATGAATATATCTAGAACCATTTCTATCGTCTAAAATTATATATGAACCAAAAAATAACTAGCTATACATCAACATGTACAAATGAAAACGGCCAAAGGGAAGAAAACAATGAGCACTAGGAAAACTAAACTTAAACCCAAATCACTGAAAGAAACTGAGCCGAAAGACCAAGGTAGAGTGCAAAAAGAAATGTTGAGCTAAGATGAACCTTAAAAGATGTTTGGAAAATCCAAATGGAAACTAAGAGGACACTCAGCCAGATGTTCCATCCTATTATAACAAGTACACAATTCACAATAGACAAATTGTCATACAACAAAATCAAAATCAAAATTACTGAAAGAAACAGAGCCAAAAGAGCAAGGTAGAGTGCAAAAAGAAATATTGAGGTAAGATGAATCTTAAAAGATGTTTGGAAAATCCAAATGGAAACTTAGGAGGACACTCAGGTAGATGTTCCATCCTACTATAACAAGTATACAATTCACGATAGACAAATTGTCATACACCAACCCTTGTGAGAGGAAAAAGAACTAAGGGCATTATACAATGGGCCAAAAAATCCAAGACAATAAACTTAGTGGAGCCAAGGAAAGAGTCTACAAAGATCTTTCTTGGTCTTAGAAAGATCTTAAGTAAGTGGACCCCGACATTTGTCAGCATACCATCCCTCTTGAGAGTGATGCTAAACCTAGTAGACAATGTCTGACACGGAGAACAAAACGTTTGTGAAGAAGAGATAGAAAAAATAAATGAGGTAGAATTTAATAATCAAATCAAGCACTTGGATTTGATTTCACCTATTCTAGAGGTACCTAAAAAAATTGGTTAACTTAGAGTATGCGTGAACCTCATTGCCACCATTAGAGAAAATTTTCCTCTTCTTATTATAAATCATGTGTTAGAGAGAGGGACAGGCAAAGAAGCCTATAGCTTTTTGAATGGATTTTTGGACTATAACCAATTGGCTATTAAATTGGAAGATCAATTTACAATGGCATTTGCCGAAGAATGGGACATCTATGATTATCGAGCTATGTCATTTACCTATGTCCATCAACAATTGATGAGTCATGCATTCCAAGAATATGTACAAATATTCCTAGATATCTATATGGATGACATGTGTGTTCACTCATTGTTGTGGGAGAACCACATCAAAAAATTGAGGAAAGTATTTCAAAAGTGTAGACTTACAAGATATTTTTGTAAACCTGGAGAAGTTTGTTTTCAGGTGTGTCAAGGAAAACTTGTTGGTCACATTGTGTCAAAAAATGGCATATCCATGAATCTAGAAAAGATCCAACTGATTGTGAAATTACCTAGACCAACCATTGTAAGGAAAGTACAAGCCTTCATGGAACCCTATGGATATTATCAACAATTTATCTATAGTGTATATAAGAAATATATGTATCTAACAAAAAAAGATCTAGTAGAAAGAGATATGATGCAAATGAGATTAGTGGGAAATAAAAAATTATATTATCACTGCTATAAAGCTATAGCATCATCCACCCATACACTCTCAAGGTAGAGCTTAGATGGTCATATAAACAACTAGAGCTCTAGTAGATATGAATACTAGGGGTTGGTTATCGTTCAATATAGGATGTCATGGTTCATGAGATGGCATCCTTGTCTAGTGCTATGAGTGGTTGGTAGATGAGTGTGTATTTGTGTGGCATGTGAGATATTGATTATTCTAATCCACCATCTGCAACCATTGGCCACCAATAATAGTACCAGTGGTAGGTATGCATGGCCCCAAATCCCGAGTCTGGGTTCCTAATTAGCTTCGTACCACCCACAATTAGAAATAAAGACCTCATCTACATGCAAGGTGGAATCCACAATATATATGTGCACTATTGGCTTCTCCTAACATGGAGGCCTTACAAAATATGAAATATACAAAATGGTGGAAAACATTAACAACTGGGCATTGTAGGTATACTAGCACCCCCTTCAATGAACACTCAAAGATTCTCTGTGTTGGTCATACATTAACTCCAATTTGATGAACGTGTCAAAGTAGTTTCTATTTCCCAAGAGCTTTGGTGAAGATATCTACACAATTATCTTCAATAGTACAATATAGTAGCACCACAATCTTATCCTAAATAATCTCTTGAACATGATGATATTGAGCCTCAATATGCTTTTTGTGTGCATGGAAGACAAGGTGCTTGGAAATTGCCATGCAACTCTGGTTGTCACATTGAAGTATTGTTGAATCAACAGGAATACCTAAGTCCATGAGAACTCTCCTTAGCCAAATTGTTTCACAAGCTGCTAAAAAAAAAGTTTTACACTTCACTTCTACCGAAGAAAGAGTGATGGGTGGATGCGTCTTGCTAATCCAAGAAAACACTCTAGAATCAAGTAAAAAAAAATATCTCTAGAATCACAATCTCTTGTCTGGCAATTAGAGTCACAATATCCACTTAGGGTATTTGTGTCAGTTCCATAGAATATTCTATGGCCCAAAGTATCTTTAATATACTTTAGAACCACGGATTTCATTAATGTGATCACAAACACGTGAACACGTAATGACGTTGAGTGATTACATTACAAAATACGTGATTACGTTAAATATTCACATGACTTTCCCTTAACCGATAGTGTTGGGGTATAAACCCCAATGTGGTTGCCCAGGTAAGTGGGCGGGCCGCCAGGTATGTACACATATTCTTTTGTAAAAACCTAATAAGAACTCACTATGCTCTACACATTACAGTAGAGCAAGTTCACCATATCGTCGTGCTCTTCTTCTCGCACTCTCTCTCGCGTCGCACTTCTGCTCGTACTCCTTCAACTGGTATCAAAGCTCAGATCTAGGCTCGGGGCAGCACTGCAGAAGGCTAGAGTCACCAGCTCAGATTGGAGTGAAATTCGACAGGCAAAGACACGGCCCCAAATCTTGTGGGTGCGCCCGTAGGGCTCGGTGTGCTCAGAATTTCAGTCTGAGGTCATCTCGGTCACCGTTCGGCTTCGACAAAGTTCTGCGCAGGCCATTTTCGACTACGTGGTCTTAGCGGGTGCAGATCCGACTCTGCGAATTTGGGGGTTTTTCGGCCTACGACTGCAGGTGCTGAGGATATCGACATTCCGAGAGTGTTGATTTGTGGCTGTCTACACATCGAAGGACGGCTCACAGTTCTTGGAGGCGTGTCACATAAGACACGGGCGCATCTACACACAGACTGTAGGCGACATCCACTAGTTCATCAGGTAGCTTGTGTTTGCTGCTTGATATTCCAGATTTCATCCTGACATTGCAGGTACTTCCACATGGGATGTATTGTCAGAGATGATGTATGTCTGTTGAGGGTTTGCTGGCTGTGAGTCACGCAACAAACAACCGCCGCAGCGGTTACAGTATACAGTGGGAAATTTGTGGATGTATGACTTTGTGGGAAGTCTATGTACTGTTAGATTTACTGTAGCCTTTGTTGAGGGTCGAATGAGGTTTTATTGAGCTGGGGGATTCTCGAATGTTGAGATCCTTTCGGTGATACAGGTCTTGGAGTGATTCCTTTGAGCACCCTTAGATAGGCAGCTAGGATGTATTGACTGTGAGTTAGACAGTTGGGATCGCATCTTCGCTTTACTGCCATTGAGGCATTGTCGCAGTCTATGCTTACAGGACAATGATAGGACAGTCAGAGACAGTACAGGTGCAGGACACGTTTACCCACAGCTTACAGTGTTAGAGAGATAGTGGTTTTTTGAGCTGTTTTTTGGTCTGTTTTTAGTACACCAGAGCCATTTTACAAAGGAGACTCTGCCAAAATTTCTGCAGAATCTGAAGCTTTCTTGGTTCATTTGACAGGTTGATATTGGTTCAGAGGTCAGTTTACAGGGGAAACTTTGCCGAATTTTTCCCAGGAAAGTAAACTACTGTGAAGCGTAGCTATGGCTGGATCACAGGACACTACTCTTTACAATATCAAGAAGCTGGATGGAACCAATTTCCCATTGTGGAAGAAGCAGATTTGGCACGTGTTGGTACAAAAGAAGCAGATAAAACCTATAAAGCTCAAGGGGATAAAACCAGAAGATATGGACGAAGATGAATGGAGCGAAATGGATGAATTGGCACTTTCTACCATTATGCTGACTTTGGCAGAAAGCGTTTACTTCAATGTAGCAGACGAGATGTCGTTTTATCAAGCATGGTTAAAGCTGAGTGTTCTTTATGAGAAGCAGAGTGCAGCTTCACAGGTATACTGGCTTAAGAAGCTTGTTGACTTGAAGATGAAAGATGGGACACCTATGTCCAATCATCTGAATGAATTCAACACAATCTATAGTCAGTTGTCAGCTCAAGGTGTCAAGTTTGATGAACCTGTTAGAGCTATGTTCCTGTTGATCACCTTGCCGAAAAGTTGGGACACTTTTTGCACAGCTTTGAGTAATTCTGCACCTCCAGATGGTTTGAACATAGCAGGTGTAGAAGGAAGTCTGCTTAGTGAAGAAACCAATAGAAAGACAATGGACAAAGGCAAAGGAACAACCTTAGTTGTCAGGGGAAGGAACAAAGAAAAGTACAAAGGTGGAAAGAGGAATCAGTCTCGTAGCAAGTCCCGCAGTGCTAAAGGCAAGAGTGACATAGAATGCTACCATTGTGGCAAGAAGGGTCACATGAAAAGAGACTGCAGAGAATGGAAAGCAGAAAAAGGCAAAGAGAAAGCTGAAGACCATGGTGAGAAGAACAATTCCTCAGTGAAGATTCAAGAAATAAATGTGACAAACACTGTTGCAGAGGATGACAGTCTAGTGTCAGGAGACATCTACTTCTTGAAGAATACAATGGACTGAGCTCTTCTTACAGCATCTGATGGAAATGCACTGAGTGACTGGATTATAGACTCAGGGGAATCACTTCATGTGTCTCCAAACAAGGAGTGGTTTACCTCTTATGTGACCACTAAAGATCATGTTCGGCTACGCAATGGGCAGACATGTGAGATCTTAGGTGTTGGAGATGTTCAATTGAAGTTTCAGAATGGCTCTTCTTTCACGCTGAAGAATGTGAGACATGTTCCCGCAATTACAAAGAGCTTGATCAACACAGGTTTACTTGATGATGCTGGCTACGTCACCACTTTTGGACAGAACATGTGGAAGATATCCAAGGGTTCTATGACAGTAGCACATGGAGTAAAGTCTAGAGGACTTTACATGATTTATGTATCCAATGTCTCTAAAAATGTAATCAATGTAACCGAGTAGCCGAACGTTTCTTTGTGGCACAGCCGGTTAGGACATATGTCCAAGAAGGGAATGGAAATCTTGTCTCATTCTGGTTATTTGCCTGGCTTTTCATTTAATGATTTTGAATTCTGTGAACATTGTCTGTATGGTAAGCAAACACAGCAGCCACATAAGCATAGAAGCAGTAGAAGAGATACACAGTTGGCACTTGCTCATAGTGATTTGTGTGGACCTATGCCTAACCTATCTCTAGGGGGAGCTTCTTACTTTATGACATTTATAGATGATTACTCGAGGAAAGTATGGGTTTACTTTCTCAAGCACAAGGATGAAGAGTTTAGTGTTTTCAAAACGTTTGTGACACTTGTGGAGAATCAGAGTGGCAAGAAGCTTAAATGATTACTCACTGACAATGGTGGAGAGTATGTTTCAAAGGCCTTTTAGGACTTTTGTGAGTCAAAAGGTATAAAACGTGAACTTACTGCTCCTTACAATCCTCCTCAAAATGGTGTTGCTGAGAGGATGAATAGGACCATACAAGAGAAGGTCAGAAGTATGTTGTCTAATGCACAGCTGCCAAATGGGTTTTGGGCTGAAGCTGTATCAATATCTGTTCATCTTGTAAATAGATCTCCTAGCAAGGTTTTGCAGAAGGATTCAGTGCCAGAGATGGTATGGTGAGGCAAAATGCCCTCATACAAGCATCTCAGAGTCTTTGGCTGTGAGGCATATACTCACGTTCCAAAGGAATTTAGGAACAAACTTGAGCCAAAGAGTAGAAAGTGCATATTTCTAGGCTATGGTAATTCTGGTGAGATGGGGTACAGACTTTGGGATCCCGAATCCAGAAAGGTTGTCCGCAGCAATGATGTTCACTTTAATGAATCCAAATATCATTCTAAACCAGAGAGGGTTGAGGAGATTAGAAGAGTTGTCTTCCAAGAAGATGGACCTGCACGTGCAAGACAAAATGTTAGGGCTCAAGAGGAGCAAGGTCAGGATAGAGTGGAACCACAGGTTGTGGCTGAGCCTGAGCCACCTATTGTGTGTAGATCTGGACGTGTCACGCGACCTCCTGATAGGTTTGTTCCTTCTATGAACTATGTCATGTTGGCTGATTTCAATGAGCCTTCATGTTACAAGGAAGCAGTGCAAATGAAGGACTCCGGGAATTGGCAATTGGCCATGCAGTCAGAGATGACAGCTCTGCATAAAAACAAGACATGGAAGCTAGTTAAATTACCACAGGGCAAAAAGGCTCTACCTTGTAAATGGGTTTACAGGTATAAGATCATCACTCATGATAGTCAGCCAAAGTACAAAGCAAGGCTTGTTGCCGAGGGCTTTAAGCAAGAACAAGGCATTGACTTTGATGAAGTCTTCTCTCCGGTGGTCAAGATGACTACATTGAGATGCTTTCTTGCATTGGTTGCCATATTAGATTTGGTGTTGCACCAAATGGATGTCAAGACAGCGTTCTTGCATGGTGATTTAGATGTGGAAATTAACATGCAGCAGCCAGAAGGGTTTGTTGAGAAAGGCAAGGAAGATTGGGTATGCCAGTTGTTAAAGAGTCTTTATGGCTTAAAACAATCACCGAGGGCATGGTACCATAAATTCCACAAGTTTATGCTTTCTCAAGGCTACAAACGTAGTGAGTTCGATCACTGTCTATATACAAAGAAGGCTAAGGATGGTAGTTGGCTGATCCTTATTTTGTATGTGGATGACATGTTGATTGCTGGCAAGCACTTGGAAGAAATTTCAGCTTTGAAGTCAAAGATGGCAAAATCGTTTGACATGAAAGACATGGGTGAGGCAAGTTATATACTTGGTATGCGCATTGAGAGAGAAAGATCAAAGAAGTTGATTTGGTTATCTCAAATAGAGTATATTGACAAGGTTTTGCAACGTTTCAATATGGAGAAGGGAAAGGCATTGAGTGTTCCATTGCCACCATATGTGAAACTTAGCAAACAAGATTTTCCTGTGTCTGAGGAAGAACAGGCTGAAATGGATAAGATTCCATATGCGTCTGCAGTGGGTAGTTTGATGTATGCAATGATTGCTACTCGCCCAGACATTGCATTTGTAGTGGGAGTAGTAAGTCGATACATGTCAAACCCAGGCAAGAAACATTGGGAGGCAGTGAAAGGAATATTGAGATACCTGAAAGCTACAAAGAGTATGCGTATATGCTATGGGAGTCAAGAGCTAAGTGTAAAGGGTTTTACAGACTCAGATTATGCAGGTGACTTAGACAACCGAAGGTCTACGTCAGGGTATGTCTTTACATTGGCTGGTGGAGCAGTATCATGGCGTTCTAGATTACAAGATTGTGTTACTCAGTCTACTACAGAGGCTGAATATGTTGCAGCATCAGAGGCATGCAAAGAATCAATTTGACTTAATCGACTAGTAACAGATTTGGGAATCAAAGAAGAGATGCCTGTGTTATATTGTGATAGTCAAAGTGCTATACAATTGGCTCGCAATCCAGTTTATCACTCAAAGACAAAGCATGTGGATGTGAAGTATCATTTCATTAGGGAAATGCTCGAGGATAAGCAAATTCAGCTTGTCAAAGTTCACACCACAGAAAATCCTGCTGATCTACTTACAAAAGGACTTCCCTCAAAGAGCTTTGCGCATTTTCGCAAGCAGTTAGGTGTAGGGTAGTACATCACTTCTCTACATCTCTTGTATATTAGCTTGTATAGTAGCTTCTCTCACACTTAAAGTACCACATTGGACTTTAAGTGGGAGGTTGTTGGGGTATAAAGCCCAATGTGGTTTCCCAGGTAAGTGGGCGGGCCGCCAGGTATGTACACATATTCTTTTGTAAAAATCTAATAAGAACTCACTATGGTCTACACATTACAGTAGAGCGAGTTCACCATATCGCCGTGCTCTTCTTCTCGCACTCTCTCTCGCGTCGCACTTCCGCTCGTACTCCTTCAGATAGAAATTGTCCAATTCGGTAAGTCCAATGGGATTTTTTCATTTCTTTGTGGGTCGATTTAGCTTTCTTATGGTTCCTTAGTAGGCCTGCGGGAAAAAAATATACCCCGTGAGGTTTTGCTAGGTTGTCCAAATTAGGAAGAGGATGGGTTGTAGGAGGGCCTCTTTATTTGCCATGAGTTTGTGGAGGTGATTGACATTTTGACGAATAGGTGTACGCCATGTGTGCAAGAATGGTGGGTGCGTAAGAGATGTGTAAGAGTGGTCAAAGGATGCACTTTTCCTCCCAAAAAGGAGGTGGAAATTTTTACAATTTTCAGTCTTCCATAACTCCCATATATGATCTTTGATTTGAGCAGAGATATTAAACCTGCAATCTACGCGTCGAGCTCTTTCCATAGATATGCTACATATATGGTTTTACCTGCTAGATTTTAAATTCCATTTTGGGGGGAAACTTTGAATTCAAATAAACTAGCCATTTTACCTGTTTGAATTCAAAAGCTGTCTTTTAATTACTTTCTTAACACTAAAGGTTTGAATTCCTTAAACTGCCAAATAAAGAGGCCCTTCTAGACCTCATTCTCTTCCTAATAATGAAATCACCACTTATTGGCTTTTTTGTGATCAGGTTAATTGTGTGATTATGTGAATGTGATAATAAAAATTGTGATCACAAGAAATTTCACATGATCACGTGAATATTAAATACTTGTTTAGAACATGCATGTCCACCTTCCAATGAGATTCCCTCGGCTAGTTGAAAAACCTACTCAAAATATCAACTACAAAACAAGTGTTTGGTTTAGTATTACACAAGAAAATCAAATTTCCCACAAGATTCTTGTACTTCTTGATGTCAACTAAGGACAAAGAAACCTCCATGGAGAGTTTCATATTTGACCCCATTGGAGTACTCACAAGTTTATAATCCATCATCCCAAATGCTTTTAGCATTTCTCTTGCATACTTTTCGTGAGAGATAATAATGCCCTTTATGGATTGCCAAACCTCAATCCCTAGACAATGATGTAAAAGTTTGTAAAAGTCCCAAGTCTGTCATTCCAAACTTGGAGCTTAAATAGTTTCAAGGTTTCACCATTGATAATTAAGTAATCTACATACAAGATAACAATGGCCCGCTTTTTGTTCTCTCTTAGTACCTAAACACACACATTATGTACATACATACACGTTGGACCCCTTAATGGCCCTGACTGTTTCTAGATTCATCAATTACTCCCCCCTTCCTTGTCTGAGTCGTCCCGGACGAAGGTTGGGTGCATGTGCATGGGTTTTGGAATCTGTGTCTATGCATGGCCGTGTAATGTGGCCCTATTCTGATGTTTGAGAAAATGCGTTGGGTAACAATGTGCTGTGCAAGATGCAAGAACTGAATGTATTTTTCAGTGGCTTTTGATGGTGAGGGTAGTTGTTTATGGAACAGAAGAGCTTGCAGTCGAATTGCTCTTTCCTTGATTGTGGGTATTGTGATGGTAACTATTTTTGGAACCCATCTGTATGCGGTTTGTTGCATCTTTACATTTTCTGCTTTAGTTTGCATAGGTTTCCAGTGCCATGACGATTGATTTAGGCCATGTAAAGCCTTTTTCAACTTGAAAAAAATTCCTTTTGAATGGGGCAAATCAAACCCTAGTGACTGCTTTACATAAACCTCCTCCTTAAAAAGTCCATTCAAAAAAGTGCATACAACATCTTTGGAAAAAAATCCAACAAAAGATAGCAACAAGAGCAAGTACAAGATAAATATTGGTCATTCAAGCTATGGAAGTAAAGGCTTCACTCACGTTGGAGAGGTGGAAAGGGGGAACACACCCGACACACAAGCAAATCGCCTCTCTATAGCCCAGGAGATACACAACACCCCAATCCACTAGAGTTCACCTTCAAAACTCTACATTCACACAGGCAAACCAACCGTTCCACACAACATGACTCGCGCATGTGTTGACAGAACACCACACTGCATTGACATTCCACCGATGTCAATCTCTACCCTCTCACTACACACCAATGTTCTGACGCACTCTCTATGCAAACAAGAATCGTTGGTTTGGATGGGCACGCACTTCCACAAGCCGACATCGTGGACACAAGGCAAGAGCAGGAGAAAGACAAGGGGAGAAGGGGAGAATCAACACCGAAACGGACCAATGTAGGCTCTATATCTTCAAAAAGACCTCTTTACATGAGCATGAGCGCCAAAACACAGCTGGCTTGACAAACAACACACCATCCAAGCTTTTCTTCGCAAAAAGACATGGGGGCGAGCCCTCGTTGGCTTCTTGCTGCACCATAAGATTTGCAATGCTTTTGGCTTTGCATACTTACCCTCCGTGAGAACGGTCTAAAAAAAAAAACTCTTCTTTTAATTTGGCCTCCTCAAAAGGACCCCCTGGTCGGCCAGCTGAGAGAAATCCCCAAAAAAGAGTGAAAATGTGTTTTATAAAAACTCTCCATCTTTTTTCAAACTTTCTTTTTTTCTTTTCAACTTTCTAAAGAATGACTAGGCAAAAGCGCTTGTGCTAGTGCTCTCTGAGCTTTCACTTAACCCCCCCCCCCCCCCCAAATCGCTATATCACACGGGCATGGTCAAATGGGATCAATGGTGGAGGAGGAAAAGGCGACAGGCATCAATTATGGACCGTCAGATTTGAGGTTGCCCCAAATTTACCAATTTGCCCAAATTTACTAATCGGCCCACAATCACAATATGACATACTCGAATCGCCTATATTTCAATGTACGCAGGAGGGTGTAGTGGTTAATGCACATGGCTCATGGTGGGGAGGTTGGGGGTTCGAGACATGGGGTGCAGATCGACCCGAATTAACAAGCCTATCTGAATTTACTTTTCTTCCCGAATTTACCAAATGCCCCGAATTTACCAAATGCGCATCCGATGGCCCAGATCACCTCAGCCGTCAATCCCATTTGAGCATGGCCATGCGAGATATTGTGGAGCCCCCCCCCCGGCCCTTTCCTTTAGCTTTTGAAGCCCATTCCATTTCAAGCTTTCTTTTCCAAGTGAAGCCACCATTTGCCTTTATAATTAATAAGCCAAGAGCTCTTTTATGCATGCAGCGGTGCTCCTGCGCTGATTTTCAAGTTGTAAAATGCTACCAAGCTTGCAATCCATGCCAAACTTGAACTTTATTGAGGCTACAAACCATGGTTGCAAAAAACTAGAAAATGCCGTACCCACAACTAAGAGTTGTCCAAAGGCATAACTAGTTTTCAGATCTTCTGAAGGTACTGGAATAATGCAAGAAAACCTTGGTGCAACTTTTCGTGAAGTTGTGAGCCCGATTTCCAACTCGCGTGAGTATCTTAAAAAGCTCATAGCTACTAAAAAGGAGAATAGGGTGTGTCCTTATGTCAGACTTCTGAACATTTTGGAACACCCAGAACTACATGTTCACCCCTAATGAAGGTTACCTGCCAACATACTTTGTCAGCACACCTATTAAGTCCTTGACTTATGAAACTATGGAAATGGTATCCAACCCCACAATAATAGGTGTTCAAAGATGAAAATCTTACGTAAGAAAATTCTAGAATAGGGAGAGAATTGCCCATTCAAAATGCGTTGTCCTAACATATGCTCGTAGTAGGTCCTTTAGCAACAAATAGCAGCAGTAAGAGTGAGGTGCTTTTCCCCAACCACTTACAGATAGTCTTCCACGACTGATGATAAACTAGGACTCAACCATTGAGTATCCAGCCATATATTTGATATTGAGTGGAGACAACCAAGTAGGTTGAAAGCGGGTTGGAGTGGAGTAAACTCTTATAGTTTAGACCAAACAACCACAGATACCCATACTGTGCCATGACCTTGTATGGCAGGGTGTAAACGCATAATAAATCTATAGCAGATTGCACTTGCAGTGAAAAAAGGTGCAGAAAGAATAAAGTCCATGAATTTGCATGCCGTTCCAAATAAATTAGTGTTAAACATTAGGGCCCATAGCACCTAGTGTGCATGCATTTAACACAAACCTACCCAAACCGCAATTTTATGACGAGACTTTCCACGATATGTGCGTGAAAGTCTTGCAACAAAGTTGGACCATAACAGAATGTGACAACCCAGTCACACCTAAGTACCAACCATGAGACATTCTCATGAATGTAGCATACTTGGATAGATGTAGAAACAATCCTCGATTAAGGTGATTTCACAACACTTGTAATCGGAACAAGTTTGTACTAGGTACCCGACAATTTCTGGCTAGTGAAATTGTCCCTAATACGGTGTTCTCCAAATGGTCAAATAAACGAATGTGACCAGAACGTAGGGACTTCGTCGTGACACATCATTAGGAATTAGGCGCCAATGTTAGTCCTAGAGACTCATATTGTCCACATGTGGAATATGTCTCAAATAAGGATGGCCGAAAAAAAGCGACATCCATCAAGTACAAGATGTACTTGTGTGTGGAGGTAACTGAAAAACACTCCGCGAGAAGAGTGAGAGGGACCCTCATTATCATTGCTCCACATTGGCTAAATTGAACTTCTTGAGTTCCTAGACCATGTTGTATCCCATGTGACAATATGTGCCAAATCAAACCCGACAAGTGGGTTCATACAACATAATGTAGATTGGACATTACGACCCAAAATACTGTGTTTTAACATGCCCTTGGGATGGCTCAGAAATATTCAAGTAGCTTTATACGACTTGAAGAAACCAAGCAAAGCATACTTAAAAATGGAGTAACACCAAATCAATAGATGTGTACCTGGAGATTTGAACTTAATGGTCACTTACCCGTATTCAAATGCAGAGGAGCACGTCGCCCACCTGAGAGAAAACCAAGCAACCTTGCAATGGAAACCCTGGGTGTTGCCCACGCAACTCAAACCTGTTGGTTAGAATCTACGTAGTCCAATCCCTTGGCAAGATCCTTTGTAGAAACTGCTCATGGAGCAGGTAACGAAAACCAACATAGTCAACTGTGTAGAGAATGTCTGAAATCAACTTAAGAAGTTGAATTTTTTCACTACCACATGGTAGTTTATTGCGGACTTCTTTCCTTTAAATATAACGGGAGTAGATTAAACTAAATTACCCTCTGGGTCTTACCCCAAAATGTGCTTCCATAGACACTCGTAGTGCTATAGATAGAGCAAGAGATCTACACAAGGGAGATGCCTAGCTCTTATGAACATCCATGCTGTCTCAAGTGATTGCTGCATCTATACTTCGTGATAGAGATTAGATGATGTGAGTTTAAGATTATAAGAAACTCAATTCAAGCATAGCACTAAAAACCTGTAGTGTGTACAAAACACGTAAAGGATCTATAATGGCAAGACTCTTTCTTGGCCATTAACATCAATGGGAACTCCTTGGGATAGATCTGTTCAAGCTGGAGAACAATCACCCATGAAATACTAGTATTGGGTCTTACCCTAGGTTTGACAATGGCTCTTAGCATGTGTGGCTCATACCCCTTATTCCAATAACAAGTTAGCGTTCAATCGAGAAACCAATGAAGACTAATTGGAGTGGCGTCTTGGCCACTTATTAGCTGAGAGTCCGAGCACCCTGGCTCAAGAGCAAAGCATGTATCAAAATATTCTTAAAAAGTTTCATTATTCTTTGAGAGAAATAAGAAAAAGAGAAAAGAAGAGCATGCTGGGCTGAGGAACGTCCCTTAAACAACTATGACATGTATAGTTGATTGCCATGCTCTTATGCATCTTATGCCTAACGTGCAACTTATCCTATAAGCATGCAATAGTTCTGCTATGACTCTCATCGAGAGAGGTTACAGAAAAACACAAACAAGTCACAGATTGACTCACCTACTGTGTATGTGTTTATGAGGACATCATTGTGACTTAATGGTAGCACTTTGCCTTTGAATTAAGTTCGAGTTTTAGGTTCTTTTTAGTGTCGTTGTGTTTTGACAACGACCCAAAAATCATGTTAAACAATCCATAACTTATTTTGTCCTTGACAAAGTGTCTAGTGTTTTGTGAGGCGGTAGAATTGAATCCACCTAGCTAGCATGCCGTGCATACATAATTTTAAGCCCTTGGCAAAAGTGATGGACTCAAACATGAGAACCAAAACCAGCAGTGCCTTGCACATTCTAAATTGGTAGGATGATTAAACTTGGTATGGATACATCAGAGTGCGCCGTTGCGTAAACAATGAGCTTATATCCATATAGTGCCAAAGATGTGTGTCATTATCAATCATCCAAAGTCAATCGATAAGACTATGGCGCATAAGAGAAGTCGTGCTTCATATGAAGACAGGTAAAGCACTTTCTTGTACAATTGCTTCGTAAGGAGTCTGCCCAAGCAATTTGCTTTGCACATCAGAGATATCTTTTCCAAAAAGAAAGAAAAACATAGACAAAAACAAAAATAGTTTGAAAATTGACTAATCTTATCTCCCATTTGTGGCCAGGAGTTTGGTAAGGCGGTCGAAGCCGGCTTATAGCCATATGTACCGCTTGAGTGAGCTAGCGGATGGAGCATATACATGCTTTTTTGATGTAAACAAAAAATTGAAAACATCTCGACAAGTTTCCCCAAGTTCGTATGCTTCTAGCAGAGTCCAAACATGGAAGTCTTGTCTTTGGGTGATACTTCTCAATAGACCCACTTTGGATGCTACCTTGCCACAGAGCTACATATACTCTTACTCATAGACAAATGTCATAGTAAAAGAAAGTCGACCTTGCCGAGCAGTCACAAATAAGCGACCTTGTTGAATTGTACAATGTATTGAAAAGGAAAAAATAAAAATAAAAATTTCTTGCAAAGTATGTACCTCATACCTGCGTGGCGTGATTACGAAGACGAAGCCTTGCTCTAGTGATGTCTAGAAAACAAACTCCTCGAAATGGTCGTTAATGGTTGGTCCTATCAAGCATCTGCTGCCTCCTTCAGCAAGATTAGCAATAGACCGTGCCGATCTCCATGAGATTCTCTCGCACTACCATGCCCTAACCTTTGCCAGACATGGACAGAAGCCTTGATGGGAAACAAAACCATTTCTCACTCAAGCCTTTGCTTGATTGTGAGTGGTTGGTGTGTATTGTGTGTACAAAAACAAAAATACCATGCTTGTAAGAATGCTCACAAGCATTGCTTGCACAACACAATACATACCTCGTTAAGTGCTCATGTCGTCTGGTCTTACCGTTGTACTAATCGAAGGAAGAAGAAAACCGAGAAAACCATGATGTCAGATGTTGTCGCCTTCTGCTTGATCCTTGGTATCGTTGTTGATTGGGGCCCTACTTTGACCGATCTTAATTCATACTGAAGCTCTTTGCTTGCTTTCAAATTTTCCGCTACCCACTCGACATGCGTTGCATGATTTGTGTGGTAGAGCCGTCATGGTTTTTGAACCGGCTTATCCTCGATAGGCCCTATCATTGTTATTAACACCTCACATGCCACATGATCATGCATATCCATGATCGTGCATGCAAAGACATCTCTCCAACTATGCACTTTGTAGTCCTTCTGCATCTGTAGTTGTGCACCAGCCAAGGGATGCTGACATTGTGACTGTCGGGTGTGTGCCCGGGATGGACATGCAATCAGAATTTCTACACTTTGTTGTCTCATTACCCTGCTTCGGAATTCGACCTGCAATCGTGTTGCTTCCCCGTTGCTCGTCGCATGGGAAAAGTCTCCTAAATTGGGGAGGGGGGGGGGGGGGGGGTGCCCAAACTTAGAGTGCCCCTTTTGACTTATGTGAAATCAAGGCCAGCCATGGTGGATTTTTGCCATCGACGCCTGCGCAAGGAAAAGCCTGCTTGTAGCGCCCTGCGGGGTTGTCTTCTCCTCCTGCTGCAGAGTCAAGAACGGTCCATCTCGCGTTTGGGGCCAGCCATGTTGCAAACACCACAGGTCGCTATGGACGACCCTCCTTGCAAGCGGTGTTACCCACACAGTGGCCGTAATGGCTTTCAACTTTGGCTCTGCACAGGGGATGAACATGCAAGCCTGAACATGCATGGCTTCATCTCCACGCCTCCATCAAGATCCTTCCTCCAAGAAGAATCATGCTTCGCCATGCGAAGGTTTTCGAACCAGAGAGAATCCATGCATCCCTCCTCCGTACTTCATCTCCACGCCTCCATCAAGATCCTTCCTCCAAGAAGAATCATGCTTCCCCATGTGAAGATTTTCGAACCAGAGAGAGAGAGAGAAAGATATCCATGCATCCCTCCTCCATAGCTCCCTGCTTTTCCCTCCTCTCCACCTTCTGATACCACGATAAGACCTAGGGAACTGTGATACTGGATCCACCACCCTACCTCCCTATGTATAGACTGGCTCCTAGCCCTAGCCACCATATGGATCCCCAGTCCACACTGGTCCAGTCCGAGCCCCTGGCTCAGGTCCCTGACCCCCTAAAGCTTAGGATCCTTGTCTTGACATGACTTTTGGCCTTGAGTACCGATTGCTTAATCCAAGGGTAGAGGTCTACATGAAAATTAGGAAAGTCTACCCATATAGGCACCTTGGAGGCTTATCTCCTCTTGGCTTGAATCTAGGATGCAATTTGAAGGAGATAGGAGCATTTACTCTGATCCATTGGCCATGCATTATGAAGAGAATAGGGTGTAGGAAAGTCAAAACCTTTTTGGTATTAAGAAAATAATCAAAGGACAAATTTTGAATTCACATAGGCAAAAGAATTACTTTATTTTAATTCATATTTTCTCTCCTAAATGAAATATAAAATTTAGTGGGTAAAACCATATCATGTAGCATATCTACAAAAAGAGATCAATGTGTAGATCATAGATCTATAATCTTTGCTCAAATTAGAGATCATATGTAGGAGTTATGGAAGGCCAAAAGTGATAAAATTATCCCCTCCTTTTGGGTGGAAAATGCCTCTTTCGACCAGTCTTACACCTCTCTTACACACCCATGATTCTTGCAGCTATGGTGTGCACCTACTCACAAAAAATAAAGAAGCCCTCCTAGGCTTCCCAATGAATTATAATTTGAAGAGAACTATCAGTATCATCAAAGAAAAAGAGATAGCAATTACTACAAAGGTACTAAACTTGATATTCCAAAAGGATTTCTATTTTACCATTGACAAGCTATCCATAATTTCAATGATATAGCAGAATACCTTACTCCATGGTAGACTCCAATGACAACTCTATCATGCAATTTTTTGTGCAAATTTTCTAATTCCTAAATTTCAATAGTTGCAACTCCAAGTCCTCCTTCCCTAGTGTGCACATGACTTGGTTCATGTGTAGTATTTAGGGTTGAGATACGTGCTCATTAGCCAGGGGATCATGTAAGGCTCTTGAAGGGGGGTGCCCTATTTGGCATTAGGAACTTGATTATCCTTGTATAATTTGGGACTCCCCTATCGAAACTTTGTTGTATATTGTGCCAAATGCTGGAAGCTACAAATTTAAAGGGATGATTATTAGATGAGAATAGTGAGAAATGTTGACATTTGACATAGCTGAGGGGTTTTGGAATGGAGGTTGTATATTGTGCCAAATGCTGGAAGCTACAAATTTAAAGGGATGATTATTAGATGAGATAGTGAGAAATGTTGAGATTTGACATAGCTGAGGGGTTTTGGAATGGAGGTCATTTAGACACCATAGCAAAGTTAGGAGAGGGGGATTAGTGTTGTTTGGATGAGCATGTTATGGAAAATTTGCTTTAAATTCCATATCAAGTCCATGCTAGTGTTGCTAGTTATAGGATAGAAAACCATACCATCAAAGTGAACTCTAGAAAAAAATTTGAGTGCTCCTTATGTGATGCCGGTAAGCTTTTGCTATGCAGATTAGTAAATTGTGGCATGACTTGGTCACGAAAATTCCTTTAATCTATGAATCCACTTTATGGACTAATCTCTTTTTAGTCAAAGAACTTAATGTGGCTAGCTTAACCATGTAGGAATTTTCACTAAGAAGCTACATAAAAAAGCTCGAGAAAAACAAAATGACTGTAAAAGCACAAAAATGAAAGCTCGTAAAAAAAACATCCCTAGAAAAGAGATACTCTTTTCTCCCTCTTTGAACTTCTTGAGCTTTTGTGACCTTCGCCATGCAGGGTAAGATTTACGATGTCCTCCCCTCTTATATTCTCTAGACATAGCTTTCATCGGTAGAGGAGGAAGGTGAAGAAGAAGGAGAAGAGGGTGACCTCTTTCTTGCCCTTTTCTTCCTTGGTTTCCTCTCTTCCCTTTTGGAGTGACGAGGAGAAGGACTATGGGTTAACTGTTTCCTCTTGGGAGGAGTTGGTGATCGATTAGTCCGCCTTCATCGCGGAGCCACATCTTCGGAAGAATTTAGGGATTTATTGCTTTCTTGACCTTTGTATTCCTCCTCTTGTATGGGAGAGAGTCTTCTTTTGGGGGTCTCATCAAGAGGCCTTGTAAGCTCTCTCTCCTCTTGGAGAGGAAAGGAAATCCCATAAGCACGAAGTTGTTGAGTATCTTCGGCTCGTAAAATGGGGTTGCTCACAGCTTGTTGCAACCTAGTGACAAGATAATTAACAAACATGGGGGCATCATCATTGGCACCTTCATGTGCAAAATCAATGTTATCAATGTTCATTCTACTCTCTTGGTTATTGTCAGCCATGCTAATTAAACTTATGTGTTTACTTAGTGTATGCTTTGGCAATTCAAAACCTTAGTTGCTACTCCCCTTAGCCTTTGAAAATAGGCACTTAAGTATCTACACCCGCGATCGAATTGGTTAATTATAGAGAGTAGTGGAGTGAGTCTAACATAGTGAAGTTGCCGAGGGATAGCTTCTTTGGACTTCTTATGGCTCAATAATGGTAAAGCCGTAGCAAGTCTAAAAAGACTCCATTATTAAGACCAAAGCTCCCGAGGTGTGCACCATATCCCATGTAGTGGGCTCAATAAAACCGATAATAGATCCTAGTCCCACTGGCCCTAATATAATTAACAAAAACAACCATTAATAGTATACTTAAAGAACTGTCTTCTTAAGCAATAAAAGAGAAACCAAATGCTCTGATACCAATGTAATGGAAATGGCCTATGAATTTTCAGAGTAGCGGAATTAGGAAATTAGATGAAGCACTTTGTGAGATTACTTTGTGAGCATAGAGGGTGAACTTAATTGACGGTAGCAACATAAACATGGTACTTAGTGAACTTGGCATGAACAATACTTTTGCAAGAGAGAGAGTTTAGAGAACATGACAATAGTTGAGGACCGGATTCATACGGAGCCAGTCCCCCCTCCAATAGGCTTTGTATTATAGTTTTTCCCATCAAGCGAGACTTGGTACAATACAATCTTTTTGTTCCTTGTGACGTAGGTGATGCAATGAAGATGGAAAGCTTCATGCATCACAAGCATAACATAAACTTTGTAGAAAGAATTAACTATCCCAAGCCTCAGTCCCAAGGCCTCAAACACCTTCGAAGGTGGAGAGACCTAGTGGGGAATGAGGATAGAGAAGACGAAGAAGAAACATTCCATATGAGAAAGAAATAGTTCCTCACTTATCATTACTCTTCTTGCTAGCATACATAATAGCATAGTAATGAAGATGGAGAAGATGGCAAGCTCAAGCATTGAAGCATGGCTCTTGGTTGGATTTGCATTCCATAGCCAAGAGTGTTGGTGTGGGCTCTCACTTCTCACAAGCTTGGAGAAGGAGGTGGAGTTCCTCAACTTTCACCAAGTGAGAATGCTTCACAAAATGAGTGTGTGTGCGGTGTATATCCCCCTAGCACCCTCCTTTCTTGCTTGGGGCAAGTTGTGGCTTTTCCACATGCTTCAAGCTCATTGGACCCTCTCCCCCTAGCCAATCACATGCAACATGTAGTCAAGTACATGTGTAGTCTTTTGACAAGTGTCCTCCTTACCCCTTAGAGAGAGAGAGATCTTGAAAATATCTAGATATTTGTTGGATGGAACTAGAAGCTCATTGGACCCCTCTTTAGCCCAGCCAATAGCATTCAAGCACACCATGTGGTTAAGCTTAGGGAGAGTCTGACATGTGTTCCATGTGCCCTTTGAGCTCGGGGGGTGCACTATATAATCATGTTAATGTATAACGTGAGTTCGAAAGGAGGGGTTTTAAAATGCAAAAAATTTAGGCAATTTAACAGAGATACATTAAATAAGGGTTTTTATATTCAATTTTGGGAAAAATTACTAAAATAAGGGGTCATTTTATTCATTCACACATGTTAAAAGAGGGATTTTTTTAATACCCCACGAACGCACGTTATATAGTCGGGTACGTACTAAATGGTGAACCCCCCGAGCCTTTGAGAAAAAAGGTGCCCTTTGGGTGAGTGGAAGGTTAGGTCAAAGATTCCCCTAACTTTGGACTTTTATGCATAGGAAGCTTCTCAAGCACCTTCCTCATTAAGTTTGTAGGGTCTCTTTTTGACTCAAGCACCTTACATCCCATGCATGGGAAGCTTCTCAAGCACCTTCCTCATTAAGTATGACAAGTACCGCAAGTACCTTAGTCATCAAGCATGACAAGCACTTTAGGTGGAGTTCCCACCTCAATCTCAACCCTAGCTTGCCTAAGGTCAAAAGGTCTAAGGCAAGTTTAGGTCGGGTTCCCACCTCAAGCTCAGTGCCTAAGATCAAAGGCAAGTTTAGGTCGGGTTCCCACCTCAAGCTCAGCCCTAGCTTGCCTAAGGTCAAAGGACTTTTAAGACTAACCATTGGAGGTATTTAATGAAGCTAACCCTAAGGTCTTTTAAGCTGCATTAGTTAACCTTGCTCTTTGACAGAGCATCTCTCATTTGGGCCCGTTTACCATTTGCCCCGTGTTGAGATAGATCCGTAAGCACATGTCTATATTCTAACCGTTGTTCCCATTTATTATCCCACATTAAATGATCAGTTTAATATGAGAAAATCATTTGGGTTGGTTAGATATTAGATTTAATGACAGATTTCTACCTAAGGAAGTGGGTGGAAGTGAAACTTTAAGGGAGACTTGTGGAGGGAAAGATGGAGCCTTTGTGTCACATTCCTCATTCACCCCTTGGAGGAGTAAGGTATATATATAAACTCAAACATACATATTATCATAATACCAATACCAAGACCAAGGGCTCAAGTTGAGTCTTGGGGACAATTGGGGGTTTTTATTTTCACCTTTTTTTTTTCAAGAACAAAAAGGGTTTCTATTTCCCTTCACTTTGAGTTTGAGTATTTTTTTCTTTTTCTTTCTTTCCTTCATAGATTATATTTTCAAAGAATAAAAAAATAGTTTCCAAATATTTTTAAGAAATAACTTTTAAAAATTGAGAAAAGAGAACTGTGTGCGTGTGCGTGTGTGTGTGTGTGTGTGTGTGTGTGTGTGTGTGCACGCGCATGCACGCGCCATACTTCCTACTACATCGGCAAAAAAATGAACAAACTACAACTAGACACATAAAAAAAAATTGAAAGATATAAATTTCCAATGATCATATCTCATAGACAACAACAAAAAAAAGACAGATCTGAACTACAAACGACATATTTGTGCAAGTAGTAACCAAAAATGATAGTAAATGCACCCTTCCTTGCCTTTATACTATATGGAAAAGAGAAAAAGGTATCCTTATCACACCACATAGGATGCGATTGGAGCTTGGAACATAGCGGTTCCCTAACAATGGTGCCAAAAATGTAGATTGTTGGGACCTTCCTCGGTGCCATGTGTGAGTCACAAGGGCTACAAGCACACAACCTGTGCACAAACAAGATCTACAATGGAGAACGTTGTGTCACTCACCTCTTGTGTCATTGTCAATGAAGGAATTTTGTGCACGTACAGAAGAACAAGATCGTTGGTGCTTCTTGACTGCCTTGCGACTGTTGTATTGCCATTGCTCTATCACCCATACCCTCTTTCTTGTGCTGACACACACTCACACTCACAAGGAACAAGAAGATAAGGTGGTGGGAGAGAATGAGAGCAAGGAAAATGCATAAGTAGTTCCGATACAGAAGAAAATAGGTTACAAGGCTTTTATGTGGGTCTTCTTGTTCACATATGGGTACCCATACTGGCAATAAACACTAATTCATTATCTAAATAAGTTTTGCAAGGTCAAAGATTACCACTATTGTCACTTCAATGTAAAATGGATAACTACAACTATTTTAGCTATAGAAGAAGATTCTAGCGATTTGGATAGGGACATTATGTGTTAGGGTTGGTGGAGGAGCAGAGGGATACATTAAGTGGTGTTGTTTGGGTTGTTGGAGAAAAAGGGAGTAGTGAGTGTGCATGGGATGTTGCAGGGCAAAGAGCAAGGTATGGATGAGTAGAAATGAGAGGAGAGGGGTGGGGTCTACATACTCATGTCCCACAGCCCAAAGATTGGGAGTGTGCCAATGCCAAAATTAGGCGTGCAACCCACAACATGCAAGGCACCAACCTAGCTAATCTCTCGCAATTTGAGAGAATCTAGAGAACCACACTTGGCCATATACTTCACCAAAGTATAATTGACATAAGATACAATACCACATGTCTACAAGCTGTGCAAGCTAAGGTGATTAGACCAAAACAACTTTTGTGCTTTGGAAATTGCACCACAATCGGCATACACGCTAACTAAATGAATCGTGATAGTGGATGTAAGTACATTTTATCACTTGTGGAGAGCACATCTCACTTTGAATCCAATAAAAACAACCTGTAAATTCTTTTCCTTGTGTACATACGTCTTGGGACATATCATACCATAATTGCAATTATCACGACCCATAAGAAGCTCTTAAACAAAAAAAATCTCCACCTAGAAGCTAATTTTCCTTGGCTCAGCTACCATCCATCCCAATTCATCATTGGATGGTAACCAATTTGCAATGCTCAAGGATGTACTTGAGCATGGATCCTCCATTGGAGTTGTCTAGATGTAAGCAAACAACCTCTCCAATACATGGCATTGCTCTTCATTTCAATCCTTTTGACAAAATCATGTCAATGTATATGGTGATCTCTCTCTCTCTCTCTCTCTCTCTCTCTCTCAACATATAGCACTTATATTTAGCAAGAACTGTACATGAACTATGGCTGAAACACCAAGTAGCTTCAAAGATTCCCAAGGTTTACTGAAAACTAGTCACAAGAGATACCTCTGTAAAATAAGCTCCCGTTCCAACTCAAGTGCTTGAATAAGTTAATTGATACACACAAATACATAGTGTTGGTTTTATTGCTATCTTGGCTAGTGGTGGTGTTAGCAGCAAGCTAACACGGACACCATTTTTCAGAGTTCTCTTTGTAAACATTTATTATTTTGATAAATTGCGGCTATTGTAACTCCTATTTTCTCGGATAAACTCTATAATTGATGAGTCGGGGCTAAAAGCTTCAAGATTGTATCAGTCAGTCATTACCCAGCTTTGGTAGAACTCCAGATTATTAGTTTTGACCACCCAAAAACCTTGGCTAAGATATAAAAGCCAATTTTTGTAAGTTTTTTATAAGTTTCTGGATAAGAAATACACAGCGTGAGCTAACGACGCTCACTCCTCTCCTTCTCACGCTTCCTACTCCCTCCCCGATTGTCACATTGCGATTGTGTTCGTTGCATTGCAACCGCAGGTAAGAGTTCTATGCATTGACATAAGCAGTTCTCAGTATTTCGTAGCTTTTGCCGTCGTCGACCCGCGGCCTAATTTCATAATAACTAGGAATTTACACTTTTAAATCAAAAACTAAGCATAGGTGGGGTATTGGGGCATCATTGCTAAGCATTTAGATGCATTCTGGGTCGAAAACGACTAGGTCAAAAATCCACTGCTATTAATAATCATGACTTTAAAACTTGACCTAAAGTGGGGTTTGAGACCATAAGCATGTGTGCTTAGGTCTTATAGACATGTCCTAGAAGTTTCATTACGTTTGGATGTTATTTGATGCTGTAACGGAGGTGATTTGTTTGTCGATGTGAGCGATTGGCTTTTGGTGATTTCAATCACTTGAGTGTAGCTTGAGTTAGATGCGAGTTGTTAGTTTTTTTCCGAGAGATTGACAACCTCTTGTAGCCTCTATGCACTAGTCGAGTCAGCTTTGTCCCATGGTTTGACAAATTAATTGTGGTTCTCGCTAATACTGCAATAAGATAGGATGGTGAGGTTAGACATGCGTCCTACATTTGGTGTCGTTTCTGGGGATCGAAGAGACCTAAACTAGGGAAAAACACGATCGTCTTGTGAAGTTGTCCTTTAACTTCCTTTAGGTTCGCCTAGAGGTCAAAACTTTCTTTTAGAAACCGCATAGCTTAAGATTGTCGTCTTTTGCTGTGTAGAGGTAACTTGGAAGTAATCGTACTTGCTAAGTGCCTTTAGGATTGTAGGATTGTAGAATTAGATTAGGGTTTGGAGAATGATTGAAAGGCGAGACAAGTCTTAAGATCAAGGCTTTAAAACCATAAAAAACAAGAAAACGAGTGTTTGTGGACACTTTCCACAACCCCATTGCATGAGAATCTAGGAGTAGGGTAATTAGGATCCGAGGTGGATTTTAGAATATTTCTCTCTCTAAAAGAATCAAATGTGAGTTGTTATTGGAAGTTGCAGAATTTCAGGTCTACGGCTAGAAATAGCTTGAATAGACTCGAAACCACTCAATCCGACTGGAGAGTAAGCTTAAGAGTTGTTTGAACCAGTTGGTAAGCTCAAAGACACTTCGAGGTAAAAATTTCAAGAGTTGGCCAAAACTCAGATTATTTACTTTTTCTTGACATTTTAGGCCAAATTAAGTTTTGACTTGATTCATGGGCTTAAAATAGCTCATATAAAGACTGTCTTTGAAAAAATTGCAAAAAAGTGTTCATTTCAAGCCTGAAGTTAATAATCTTGATTATTAACTTTCTACTCTAAATTGAGCAAGGTTCATGCCATTGACTCATTGCATGTGTACAAACAACTTTTGTAAAGGCCCAAGAGATTTGGATCACTAAATTGACAAAAAACTGGGTAGAAACTAAAGTTTGTACTGACTTTTTGAATCTTGAGTGTAAATTGGAAAAAAAATTGTCCAAACTTGTTGAAAATTGATTCATAGGCTTATGTTGATGTGATAAACATGTGTACATGCTCAGTTGACCAAAAATTTGCAAAAGATTGTCAGAAGTAAATAATCATGATTATTTACATCTGCCCCATTTTTCAAGTTAGTATACCACTAGTTTTAACATGTTGTAATAAGCCCACAAACCAAATTTGGTAAGATTTGGATCACTGGATGAAAATTGTGACTAAATTTGCAAAGTTAGTCTACAGACAGATAATTGATGACCATTTGACAAAAAATTGTCCAAACTTGATGAAACTTGGCTAGTGACCTTAACTTAAGGTGCTTAACAGATCTATCTCCAAGTTGGGGTAAAAAGTTGCAAAAATATAGGTGGAGTAAATAATCGCGATTATTTACATCTGCTTCAAAACTTGAGAAATCTGCAAGTTTGAGTATACCACAAGGTCAAGCATACCAAGTCGACTTCACAAATCAATTTTGGTGAAATTTGGATCCCAAAAGTGAGACTTAAGCCAGATTCTCGAAATCAGAGTCTGCGGACACAAAACAATTGATAAACTTGATCAGATTTTGTCCAAACTTGTTGAAACTTGTCCAGAGACTTTAACAAGTTGTATACTTGCCAAACCAATCAACAACGTATCAAAAACTAGCAGACCACCGCCTACACACACACCAACGCACAAACACTGCACATTCACACTCGTCGAGATCGGCTACCCACCACTCAAATCTCACAACTCACTTCCAACAACACATTGTTGCCACACAAAACCTCTCTCTCAACTCCATTCCGTGAACAAAAAAGGCCCGAGATCACACCTGCTCACACACACCGGCACCACACACAAAAGCAGAACAAGTAGAGAAGGGGGGTAGAGGGAAATGACACTTGATAAATGGCTATAGAAGCCCGATCATACTCCAAAGGACACCATGTACAACTCACTTACAACAAAGGGTGCACCCACTTAGTCAGAGGGAGAAGCTTGGGCTTTGCAAGCACACACCTTTGCACAAAGAAGCCCGCCCAAGAAAACACCCACTCACCTTGGCTCTTCTGCATACGGCAAGCAAGAAGCCTCTTGGCTAAAACCCCTCATGGAAAAAATCATTAAAAGTGATACAAAAATGATCTTTATAGGGGGAATCCACTCATTTTTGGAAACTATTCGCTCATTGGACCATCTGACACTTCATTTTGGAAACTTTTGGAAGGGCGGCTCGTTGCTCTCTCCTTTGAACTTGAGAGGGGGTGCACTAGCGACATTGCTAGTGCCCCTAGGCATTTTTTTAATTTTTAATTCTAGTTTCTCTTTTTCTCTCCCTTTACCACCTTGGACTCTCCTCTTTGGAAATGACCCCGTTGATGGGCTTTAGTTGCCTTTGTACTTGCCTTTGAATCCACTTTTGGAACTCCCTGGACCTGCAGCCTTGGAGATCTCTTTCTCTCTCTCACAGTATGAACTCATCTGCCCTCTCTGATTAGCCTTCAAATCCATGCTCCCCTCCCCTTAGCACTTGCAACATCGCTAGTGGGAAGGAAGCCTCCTAACTTTGCTCTCTGAAAAACGTCGGGGTTTAAGGGGTTGTGGGAATTTCCCAAAGGCTACCTTGGCACATCATCACTACAAATAGCCACCCAACATCGGCCGAGAAATTGGGGTCATGGTGGAGAAGATATGCAAGATCAAAGTTTGGTGCAGTTTAGCAATGAAGAGGTGCCATATAAATTTTCATTGCTTTAGCGGCCTTGATTGGGAGTCACGGGGAAGTCAGAATGCGGCAAGGACTGGAACTTTTGGAGGCAGGAGGAAAAGATTTTGGTCGGGCTTTGCAGCTTGGACACCGAGTATGTGAGTAGGGATGAGTGGCTCTCCAAATGAGGAAGGAAAAAAATTGTTTTTTGTTTGGAAGTGGTTTTTGACCAACCCAAGGAGAGGCCACTAGAGGCCACCACGTGGCTCTTTAACAAACCATATGCGCAATTACCAATTCGATTGGAAGGCTATAAATTATACAACGTAACCTCACAAGGGGCATCATAGAGGGATGTTGCAACTTGGGAGCACCAGTGATGTTGGCTCCATCCACTCCCCATGCGCGGCACTTTGTGCACATAGCCAGGTGGCATCGGGAGGTTTTCGAGGGTTGTTGATGGCACAAGCGGGGGGCCATGAAAAGATAAAGAATGAAAAGGCTCGGCTCGAACAAGAGCTGAAAGAGGTTAACAGAAAAATGGTGATAGGCCCAAATGATAACAAAAGGACTACATCTCAGGCTGAAACCAATGGAAGAAGGGATGGTAGATCAAGCCTTTAGTGCACTTAAGAAATATCTTTCACAACAGGTGGAGATTGTAGAGACTATCATTGTACCGATTCCTTTGGCACTTATGAAGAAGCAACTTGCCATGCAAGCTAAGCTTACGCTTGTTTTTGGCTTCAATGGGAGAGTCCCAAATAGATACAAACTGATTCAATGGATTCAAATTCCACAACTTCTCGGGCATGGAGATGCAATCGAAAGTACCACTTACCTCGCCAAGGGATTTTTCTCAGTTGGGGAAGACTTTGATTTCTTGATGATTCTTGATAAAGGTCCCCTCATTTTTGACAAGATTATAGTTTGTGTCATACCATGGGAGCCAGTATTTGACTCAGCAGAGTCTCTCCAAGGGATTCATCCTATCTGGGTCAAATTTTTTGGCTTGCATAATTGGCTGTGGGACAACATTAAGATGCTTGTTAATCAGCTAGGACCCATTTTTTGTTCTAATAAGAGAGGTCTAGGCAAGACCTTCAATCGGGTGTGTATAGGTTGGAATTTGTCTAGATCTCCACCAAAGAGCATGGTGATCAATGTGGGAGCTAGACTCATAACAATCCCTCTCAACTTTGGGACCTACTTTGGGGCTTGCTTTGAATGTAACAATTTCAAGCACTTTGCCAAGGACTGTCCCATGAAGCCTAAAATAAACTCTAATCCCAAAGTGCAAGATCCCATTACAAGAGACGGCCGTCAAGTCCCTGTTAGGGAAACACCTATGGAAGAGAGTGAAAATTAGATGAATATTAATGAAGAAAAAAGAGTAAGCAAAGAAAAAGAAGTTATGATTTGCGACAACAAACATGTAGGAGAAGACTTTGGAAAAGAACAACGTCACTTGGAAAATCCCTAAATTTCCAAGCAACAAAAATGGTTTTTTCCTTCCTTCCTCTTCACCTTCACTTCTAACACTAACAACCATGTTGGTTGTGCAAGTCCTGGAGCTGAAGAGGTTTAAGAGGGTGAAAACAGTAGCAAGGGGATCCATGATACCGAGGGCTTCTAGTACCTTGAAAGGGGTAAACACCCATCCACCCCCCGCTTCACTAAAAGAAGCGACATTTGGCATCTCTCTTCGCAATCCCTTTAAAGTGTTGCAAGAGAAGAAGTCCATTGATCCTGAAGAGCCGCCAAGTTCTCCTAGGACCAATGTGGTAGAGACAAGGTAGGCATCGGATGTCAAGGAATTTGTCCCCCTTTCCCAATGATTACCACATTGCAAATGCTTTCGAAGGGCATAAGAATGAAAGTAAAGCAAGGAAAAATTTGGCATTGTAGGAAGAGGATAAAAGATATTAACTGTTGGTCTCTGTAGAAACACCACCTAGATGCTTCAATTCCGAGAAAGCAATCACTTGGTGAACTATTGTTCTTCTACGACATTTCTAGTGTGGTTTAACTAGAGTGATGACACTTTGGGACACTAGCTTGCATGCTTTTCAAAGATAGATCTATTTTAATGCATTATTGCAAGGATTCTTACAAAAATTTGTCAAGGAGAAATGTCATGCTTTCATATTGCATGAGGTGTCCATTGGAATCAAATGAAAGTCTATGCTAAGGGGACCACAAGAAGATTTTTGCTTCTAGAAATGTACCCTATTTTGATGATGTTTTTGCACAAGGTTCCAATCCAAATTGGAAAAAGTATAGAAAATGGGGATCATATCTTATGAGTTGAATTTTGTGCCCGTATTTTTAATTTTTTATTTGGTGCCATGATTGAGGAGATATTATCTAAATAGTGGACCCCAATTGCCCACACAATGCAGGGATAACCCATTTCAAACTAGCTCTTCTCTTTCTTGTGTAACCCTTGGGGGTTCCCTTCACCTATAAAAGGGGACCTCTTCTTCCTTGAGAAACATTTATGAGGGAGTGAGAGGATTTATGCTTAATCGTACTTAGCCATAAACATAAGCTTAAGCCTACACTTGCTCCTAGAGGAAGACTAGCCAATCTTGTAAGCTAGGACCTTAGAAGATCAACTCTAATCAAAGAAGGTCTTGAACTTGGTGCATCAATCAAAGTTGAAGTCTTCCCTCTTCTTCTCTCTCCATCATAATAGTGAATAACTCCCAGAGAGTTTGTCAAGTAAGATGTGTTTGACTTTGATATTTTGTTGGTTTCTTGTTGTTTTATTTTTTATCTCTAATCCAATATATATCTCTAATTTCATCTCCCTCCCTAACCAAATCTATCTCTCTCACTCTTAGAAAGTCATTCTCCCTACAAATTCTAGGCTCTTCTTGCTATAGATACATCTCTCCCCGCAGTATCCTTATTGCCTACGGGCAAGAATAGGGCTTGGGAGGGAAATTCTCTTTCCTTCACTTCTCTCATATCTACATTTTGCACATACTAGAGTTATCCTACACGAATAATCCACATAATGTGAATTTCTATTGCTTTCAACAACGTATAGTGTTTCTCTTTGGTCCAAAAAGACTCAATGAAATACTTCTTTCACCGGATCCCATCATATTACCCCTTATAGACTATAACTTTTCTTTTGACATAAGTGTAGTTATCTTGCTATGAACCAAGAGTATTTGTACACACAATTAATCCCAATCACTAAACAGAACATATATATTATGGTAAGCACAAAATTACAATTCCAAAGAACAATGTGTAGCCTATTTGGTCGGCAAACATTGAATGCCATTAACTCATCTATTAACCCTTTCATATTACCCA
This sequence comes from Adiantum capillus-veneris, assembly GCF_014529385.1. Classification (NCBI taxonomy): domain Eukaryota; kingdom Viridiplantae; phylum Streptophyta; class Polypodiopsida; order Polypodiales; family Pteridaceae; genus Adiantum; species Adiantum capillus-veneris. The sequence continues at coordinate 16,277,934 of NC_140931.1, read as the reverse complement.
TGATACGATACGACCATAGCCATGATGTTTTTATCTTTGTGTTGTTTTGATATGCTCTTTTGTGTTCTTTCTTTGTGTGTGTGAGTGAAAGAGAGAAAGAGTGGGACTTCTTTGATTGTACTTTCTTCCAAACCCTAGATTTCATGGCTTCTATGGTATAACTCCTTCATATGGTTTTTTGGAGTTCTCTCAGAGATCTCACAGCCAAAAGCTCGGTGCTTTCTTGGCAAGACCGCAAACAGAGAGAGAGAGAGAGAGAGAGAGAGAGAGAGAGAGAGAGAGAGAGAGAGAGAGAGAGAGAGTAGGCTAAAGTTTCTCACTCAATCAAAAAAGTTGCAAATCATATCAACTCTCAAAGCTTATAAAATTGGAAGGAAAAGACAAAGTTTGAAAATAAAGAATAAAAAAGTGTTTCATTTATTTCCTTTTACCCTTTAGAGAAGAGTGAAATGAAGGCTCCACACATAGAAAAATGTGCCCACTTCTTGGAGTTGAGAAACCTAGAAAAAGTTCACCTTTTACCATGCAAAGTAGAGAATCCCAAGGTTCCAAATCAATTCTTACTACAGTGGGGGGTGAGCAAATTGCACCTCTTTGAGGTGCAACTTCTCTAGGGTAGAGGGGCCAATAGTGGAGCACATAACTTAGGGAGCTTCAATCTTCTCTCAAAGCTCAATTTTGAGTGCAAAGTATCTCATTGCATTTGTCTTGCCATGAGGTTTCACGAAAATAATTTTTGAGTTTGTCGAATTTTGGATCTGAGAATTACAGCACAATGTTTCGAATCATGCATATGAGAATTGGGGGCCAAAGAGAACACCCTTCAGGGCCCAAAAGAGTAAGGTGCATCAGGCTTGAAACCAAGCCATGTTAGTAGGATGATGTTAAATCAAATGATCTAGCCGTTCTACCTCCATTTTTTTGTGCTACTACTTGTCCCTAATGGCATCCAATAACCGGGGTATGACCCATCATAGCACTGGGGTCTGTAACGCTATTGGCCTCTTCACCCTACCCCCGCTTTCCAAATAACAATAATCCCTTTCACCATGTGTGAACATCACACCACACATATATTTTTCCCCATCTTACAAATTATCCCCCTCTATGTGGGGGGTACCTAAGGAGAAGCCTGACACAACAATCACACAGTCTACCTGCAAAACACCTTTAAATGTCAAAAGAAGATAATGTTAATTTGCATGCATTTTGTAGGCGATTGAGGCTCAATGAACCTTTTACTTATTGTTGACCAAGGACTTTTCTTGAAGACAACAACCCTAAAGGTTCAATGGGTCTCTCTCTCTCTCTCTCTCTCTCTCTCTCTCTCTCTCTCTCTCTCTCTCTCTCTCTCTCTCTCTCTCTCTACTATTGCAGCTATTCATTTGAGCTCCCATTCCCTTTGATGTGAGACACGGCGTTGGGGCAATGGAGAAGAGTCAAAGCGACTGTGCACATTATGTTCACTGCAAGTTTGAGAGTTTGAGTACCACACACTACTAGAGCGCTCAGCTTTTGGTCACATCCGAACTTGGTTTTCTCACATTTTCAGCCATAACTTAGACCTACACACTTTCCTCTCCCAGCCACAATGTGGGCTCTCCATTGTGACTCTCATCACCACAATTTTGGAGCATAGAGAGTCACTCATCAGCCATACACATACTGCATCACATGTAACTTTGGTCCCATAGGTCCTATTTGACCTCAGAGAACGATAATAAAATATATCTATCTATCCTTCCAAACAGATAAGCCTTTCTCGACTGGGCTGGTTCTTGATCAAGTCTTCACCTCTTGCTAAACACCTCGGGATGTGGAATGAGCTGGAGCTTGACAACTATTCCATAAGTAGACTCAGAGTGATTGAAAAGAATTTTGAGAGCTAGAGAAACTGATTAAATCTAGTTAATGGTTCAAATCTTTAAGTAGCAGATGATCAGATGATCTTTAAGTAGCAGATGATCAGATGCATAGAATTAGATAAAGTGTATTTCAAATTACTAGATAGACAAGTTCAAATCATAGAAACGCTGCATAAAATCCAACTCAAAAAGTGGTTGAGATTATAGTTCAATGGTTCAAATTCATATTAAAACAGAATGATATATTAGTAGCAAAATTTGGACATGATTGACTGACAACATGAAATCAGATTCTGGCTTAAGAAGTACAAATGATACAAATGGTCAACACTAAATACTCATAAAAGTGTCATGAGGTCCAAGAATCCCAAAATGAGATTAACGGATCCTATTTTTAAGTGTTTCCATTGGGGTTCCGATTGATTGTTATTCTTCCAGCGTATAATATCGGGTTGTTGCCATGCCTTTGTATGGAACATCTTCTAGAAGCTTACAAGAGGTCAGTTCCATCATCTACAACGCTCCTCCCTTTTCTTAAATTTTGGTATATCCAAAATTTTAAAAGTACAGGGCTTCATTTGTTCCTTTTTCCCTTCCTCTTATTTGGTGCCTTCTTCATTGCAGACTTTTGAACTATACCAGGTGTTGTTTGAGTGAACAGAGTTGCTGACCCACAACTTTGCTAGCTGGCTCCAGATTGTCTGGTAACCTTTTGATTTAAGGATTCTTGGTGGCTATATTGTCCTTCAATCTATAAAGGGCCTCTTGATCAAGTTGCTCCTTTCTGGAATGCAACATTTCTTCTTCATCAAGGGGAAGTTGACAGTGCTTCTTCGTGTCAAGGTCATAGATGGTCTTCTTACCCTTTTCCATCTTGTGGTAGATGGAGGCCGTTGTCATCCATCCCTATACATTTGGCTTATTTACTTGAACTCTGGCTTCGAATAGGATCTCAGTCAGGCTCATGACTAGCTTTGTTGGGTAGATCCTTCTTTGGAATCTTTGATGCTTGAATGACATATAGGAGGTCATTTTCATACTTCACCAACTATCCCAACTGGTCTTTTCACTAGCCTATCATTCCTTTCAAGTTAGTCAAATCTTCCTTTAGCTCAGAAATGGTGTCCTTCTTATTAGTGGTGTTGAGCACTATTTTCCAGGCTACCAATAGAGCATCAATATGCTCATGCTAGTCTCAAAGCTAGTCCACTAGTTGAACATAAGCTATCTTGTTTGTAGGTTCATTGTAGATAGGATAAAGGGTTGGATAGAATCTTGGTAGTTCATTGTCTTACATAGGCAAGGCATGCACACGAGAGCAGGTGAATTTGGCACAATTTCAAAATACTGTAACACAATCTCATTTTCAGCATGCATCATTTTATGAGTTACTCTGACCAGATGGAACAAATGTTTGGGAGATTGATCCCTCTCCCTTACTATCATTCTTGTTATCTTGATTTTGTTGTTGGATGCATTGTTTTCTAGTAGCATGTGCACTCTATGATCCGAGTATTTCCCTCCCAATCTGCCGCATTTGAAGAGTAGACTTGATGTCATCTTTGATTTTCTTTATGCATTTGTAAGCGAAGCAATTTTGAATAACATTTCAACTAGATCTCCAAACTCTATACATTCATTGTGGTCATTTCCCTTATGTGAGGACTCTCATTTGTGTCTAATTTTGGGATCATCTACTTAGAGATTCTAGTCAAGACTTGAATGAGATATAGGAGGTCATTTGTATACTTCACCAACTATCCCAACTAGTCTTAAATTTCCTGGGCTATCATTTCTTTCAAGGTAGCTAGATCTTGCTTAAGATTAGAAATGGTATCCTTCTTATCAGTGGTGTGTAGCATTGTTTTCCAGGCTACCCATAGAGAATCAATATACTCATGTTAGTCCCAAAGCTGGTTAGCAAGTTGAACATATGTTATCTTGTCTGTAGGTTCATTGTAGATAGGATACATGTTTGGATAGACTCTGGGTAGTTCATTATCTTGCATAGGCAAGTCATACATGAGAATAGTTGAATCTAGCACAATCTCAACATATTGTAATACAATCTCATTTTCAACATACATCATTTTACAAACTACTCTGACCAGATAGAAGTGGCATTTGAGAGACTACTCTTGCTCCCTAACTATCATTCTGGTCTTCTTGCCTTTGTTGTTGGATACATTGTTTTCTAGTAACATGTGCACTCCAAGATTAAGTTTTTTTATCCCAATCTATTGAATTTGAATAGTAGTTGACTTGATGTCATCTTTGATTTGACTTTTGCATTTATAAGCAAGATGATTTTGTAATAACATTTTCAGTTGATCCCCTTACTCAATACATTATTTTCCTTATCTAAGGGCTCTCATTGATGCCTGCCTTTGGGATCATGTACTTAGAGATTTTGTTCAAAACTAGAATGACATAAAGTAGGTCGTTTGTATACTTCACCAAATGTCTCAACTGGTCTTTTTGTTGGCCCACTACTTCTTTCAAGTGAGGTAGATCTTCCTTTAGCTAAAAAGCGGCGTCCTTTCTATTAGTGGTGTGCTCATGCCAATCTCAAAGCTACTCTACTAGCGGAACAGAAGATATCTTGTTTGTAGGTCCATTGTAGATAGGATAAAGTGTTGGATAGAATCTTGGTAGTTCATCTTCTTGCATGGGCAAGGGTTACATGAGAGCAAGTAAATCTAGCACAATTTCAACATACAATAACACAATATCATTTTCAACATGCATCCTTTTACAAGTTACTCTAACTTGATGGAACAAGCATTTGAGAGACTGATCCTGCTCCCTTACTATCATTATGATCTTCTTGCCTTTGATGATGGATGCATTATTCTCTAGTAACATGTGCACTCTGTGATTAAGTATTGTCCTCCCAATCTGCCACATTTGAAGAGAACACTTGATGTCATCTTTGATTTTATTTATGCATTTGTAAGGGGGGTGGTTTTGCAATAACATTTTCAGCTGGATCCCAAGACTTTATACATTCATTGTGGTCATTTTCCTTATCTAAGGACTCTCATTGATGTATGCCTTTGGGATCATGTACTTAGCAATTTTGTTCAAAATTGGAATGACATGAGGATGTTCTAGCATTTAACAATGAGCTTTTGAATTTTCCACTTAGCTACCATCACTTTGGCTCCCACATAAACATTTCAAACCTCTCTGGTTCTTGTTGGGGTAAAGGTCTATGGCCGACCATCCATGACTAAGCATGAGCTCTACTCTTCGTACAACAATAAAGGTAATACACACTCATTCTCTTGGTGTGTTGTTTTCCCTAATTGCTCTTCTCTTCTTCTTTCGTTTCTTGCACTCGAGCACACTGCCTCCCTCACAATTTGTATCAAAGCAAGGTGGCAGCTGCTCAACACTCCTCCCCTCCCCTTACATGTGAAGCTCCATGCAAGTCTTGGAGAAGCATTTTTGGTTTTGGCAAAGCTTTTCTCATATCTACAAGAAATACAAAACTGTTTCTTGAAGCTTTTGGAAAAGGTGGAATCTTGAACCTTAGAGATGCTAAGGTGCATTGCTTTGGAAAATAAGCAAAGTGAAGTTTGAAACCTTAGTTTCTCTATTCTTGCAAAAAACCAAGTTTTTTTTGGGAGAGATCAACTTAAGAAAAAGTCTTGGAGACTTTGGGCTTGCAAAAGGCTTCAACCTTAGCCAATCTGAAAGCAAAAAGGTAAAACTTCTTGGATCTTGTAGAATCAAAAAACATAGCTTTGAAGCTTCTTCTTGGAGACTATGTGTGCACACACATGCTTTAAATTGGAAGATTGTGTGTGATCTTGGGCATTAACAGCCTCACATCGGAGCCTTTGCATTGACAATTTTTTACAAGGGATTGTGTTGCGCGCGCGCGCACACACACACACACACACACACACACACACACACACACACACACACACCGCATATGTAACTCAAGTTTGATGTGAGATACTCAACTAGATCAAGCTACCCAAAATCTTCCTATACATGGTAGCATTCTCAAGTAGTTGATGTGCACATTCCCTAACTTCAAAGATCCAAGGGCATTGCAATAGGCTTACAATCACCCATACCATACTTTATCAACATGTCCAAAACATACTACATTTGTGAAACCATACACCCGCCTATGAGTGAATAATCTCAATGCCTAAAAAGTATCGAAACCCTCCCAAATCTTTCATCTTAAGTTCTTGCATAAGTAGAGCATCTACACCCTCTTCTTCAACCACATTATCACCACCACCTATCAAGTCATCCATATAGATGCAAATAACCACAATTTCCACATCATTCTTTTGCACATACAAAGAGTGATTAGCATAAGACATCCAAAAGACCAAAGAAATGAGGAATGCAACTATCCTCTCATAGCAAACTCTAGGTTCTTACTAACCCATATAATGATTTCTTGACGTCATATAAACTCATTTCATGTAACCCTGTATGGATGCATCATATACATACTTCTTCCAAGTTGCCACATTATCACTACCATCAATCAAGTCATCCACATGGATGCAAATAATCAAAATTTCTACACCATTCTTTTGCACATACAAAGAGTGATCTGCAGAAGACATGCAAAAGCCCAAAGAGATGAGAAATGCCACAATACTCTCATAGCTAGTTCTAATTGCTTGCTTCAGTCCATATAATGATTTCTTTAATCGGGCTAGATCTCTCATAGACAAACAAGTGTACCTCAAGAAAGAATCCACAGTACCTTTTCTAATGACTATGATGCATCAATCAACTCCTTAGAAAACCAAGGTATAGTCTCGACGATAGTGATGGTCAAGATTTACAATCAAGCATATTGTAATCCAGATGATGGAAAATTTTCATGGATCACACTTGTGCTAGTAAGAGCTAAAACACCTTAAGAAGTAAATACGAAACCTAAAATGGTACAAGATTGAGATTCTTAAAACACCATGCTTCTAAATTATAAGGCTTATCCAATAGTGTTGTCACCCCCCTCCCCCCCCCCCCCCCCCCCCCCCAACCCACCCCCCAAAACACACACACACACACACACACACACAAATAAACAATCAACCCGACTAAGCATGTAAAACGTATCAAATTAGTATGTTCCTAGCCAATTACCTGTACAAAATGAACATGGATACATGACTATAAAAATCAAGCAAGTAATAAATTACCTCTTTACAAAAATAGGTGCCGGCATGAAAGAGATTCTTTTATTGCTTCATAATTTTTATTGTGATAAGAACCAGTTACATACCCAAGCAAAAAAAAAAAAAAAAAAAAAGTTATGCACATCTTGCTCTGTGCATACGGAATTGAAAAAACCTCAACATCTATAATAGGAGGGCAGGGAAAGCTAATATTTTTTAGCTTCCACCTATTTTTCTCTTCAGAGGTCTATTTTAAAATCTTGAAGTTTAGAGGAATTAGATCTCCCCAATCTCAGAAAAATAAAAATTCTTTCAAAACTGTCAATGTTTATTTTGACAAAACATTTGATGATTGTAGAGAAGCGTTTCCCAATCCTTTATCAAGCAAGATGCTACCCTCTTGCCCCAAGAATTGTTGTGCATTGCTCCAAAATTCATCGTCTGTGAGCACCTATAACTCAAAAAAACTCAAATTTATGAGGTAGGCACCCATTTTTATCATGAATAGAATGCTAAGAAGAATGCTTACCTTTAGTTGAAGTTGTAGAAATTTCACATAGTTTATTGCCTTTTCCAACATTGTTACTAAATCAACCTGGCAACATAAATTTTGAGTGAAAAAAGTACTAAAAAAGGTCAGTTTTTGCATGATTCAAAAACAAGGATGCATATTCTAACCTTGGATCCATTTGGTACGAGTTCTTGCAATGTCTTCAAACGTGAGTTTATGCGTTCACGACGTTGCTGTCACAAAAAAATCTAAATTTTTCCCAAATGAACTCCCTCTTCCTCTTTGTCCTTATACCCAATACATCTCTCTCTCTCTCTCTCTCTCCCTCCCCCCGCCCCCCCCCCCCCCAAATCCCTCCCCTCCCCTCACTTCAATGACTCATTTTGGTCTCTTCTTCTAAAACTACTTTTACTTGCATGCCAAGAAGTGCATTCATATGTGACCACAAAGATAGGGATGCACATATTTGATTTATGTCACTCTAGCATAGCTTTCTTTATTTTTAGGAGGAGGGATTTTTTCATTTTTATCTACTCAAGATCATCCCAAAATTCTATAAAGAACTCCGTAGTCAATCTGCCCTAGCAAGGAGACTTCTCCTTGCCTAGAGCTTGCAAATCAAACAAGCATTCATTTTTCGTGAAGGCCTTCTCAAGGAGGTTGGCTTCTGCATGAGATATCCTCTTACTGACGCCAGCGAGCAGAGAGGCTCTAGCTTCTTCCACCTGTTGAGAATGAGTCTCAACAGCTACGGATCGACTTCTTGGGGACCTGAGAGCACTAGCACGACCGACTTGCATTTAGGCGGGGGTATGCAATTTGTGTACATTTTGTGGGCTTGATGGTTCTGAGCCATTCATCTTGGGTGATGGTGGATGTGGTTGGTGGTTCTTGAAGAAGCCCATGTGCCCCAATGCTTGCATTGTTTTAGGACGTTTGATGGTTTAAAGTAGGGCTTCATGTCTAGAGCAGGATCCTCCCTCTTTAAGTATGGTTTCTTAAATCTTTGGCTAGCTTGTGTGTGGGAAATGCACCCTGTGAGAGGGGGCGGCCCTATGGTAGAACCCATTGTTGGCTTGGTTCATATGTTCATAACGGGCTACGAATTCCTTGTAAATAGCTAGAGTTTGTGAACTTTTTTCCCTCAAGGTAGACGTGTATTTTAGATTTTCTAAAATTAATCTATCAATTCCATCCAGGAATTGCTATAAAAAAAAAAAAGGTAAGAGCCAAAAGCATATAACATTAATATCTTAGATAGATAGCATTTTGTGGATTGAACAAACACACACAAACAAAACAATTGCCTTCTATACGAAGAGACTAGAAGACAAAATAATAAATGAATACCCGTGCAGCAATGCTTTGGGGGTCATTGGCACTGCCTTGTCTTGCACGTGGTTTGAGGTTTGTATTTAGAGCAGGGCCTAATGGATGCCTTGATGGCTTCTTTTGGCGCGAAACTTGCACACTCCTAGCTAACTGCAAAAGAGAGTCATAGCAAATTTTTGTAGCTTTTGTGTTTAAACAAAAAGGTTAGATTACTTGTACTTATATAATTTACAAAAATATGATTGGACATATAGAGTAGTGAGCTTTTGTGTGTGTACATATGTTTTGTTTTAACATACTTCCCATATTCTTCGTAGTTCTCATCATCTTCGTGATTCTATCTAATCCCCGGTACGGTAGTGAGCGGTATTAGATAGAATCACGAAGATGATGAGAACTACGAAGAATATGGGAAGTATGTTAAAATCAATGCCTACAATCACATGTCATTTTTGTTATGTTTCAACATAAAATTATATTGTCCATTGTATACACATATCAAAAATTTCTTATATATTACAAAGGGTCCCACTTAAACAACAAAAATGTGTACATTGGCATTGTAAAACAAAATAGAATGAAAAAAATTCAAATAAAAACAACAAAATAAAAATACCCATTGATTTAAAAGAATTTTCATTGAATCGCATCACGATTCAGAGGATCAAACTCCCATGAATGCACTATTTAATTTCTTATTCTTTAAGGTCTTTTTGAGAGGGAAAAAAAGACTCATTTAATAGAAAATCTAAGGACATTTAAGGTAAGTCCCAATCTCACTAAAAACATTCAAAATATGCATAACTCAACTCTTCTCTAAGGCTTCTTTTAGAAAGCCAAAAAGAAATAAAATAGTTTTTTTGCGCCTACCCAAACTGAAGAGCTTTAGCATTGTTTCACTCTTTTTGGCTTTGGTGAGAGATCTTTTTGTAATTTTTTTAAAAAGAAATTTTTTTATATTGGACACAAGAGAGTGGGAAACGATTGATTGAGAAAGTCCTATGCATTGTCATTTAAAACCTTTTTTTTTTGGGTCTGCAGAACTCACAAAGGTCATTTAAAATATCTTTTTTTTTGGGTCTGCAGAACTCAGAGAGGTCATTTAGAGTATCTTGTCTTGTTTTTAATGCAAAATAATTTGATTGCTGACTAAGATAGGATCATTCATCAAATAGAGCACCATCTCACAAATAAAGTTTACTGGCTCCACTTTCAGTTTTCATTACATAGAATCTCTCAAGATGTTTTAGCATCTCCAATTAGCATTTCATTCAACTCACAATTTAAAACCAATCTTAATCGCTAAGATTTGACCTCAGCACGTAGAGAGTTTAAAGTTGAAGCTTAACCACTAAGCTATTCACCGATGTTGCCCTTAGGGGTTCCCTTAAGCATTAAAAAAAACAACAATACTCCCCCCCCCCCCCCCCCCCCCAAAAAAAAAAAAAAAAAAAAAAAAAAAACAAAAAACTAATGAATGACTTCACTCAAAAAAGTCCTTTTGAACACCTAAATAGGTCCAATTTTGAACATTACATTAAAGTTAGAACATCCTTTTGAAATGAAAGCATAGTTGCATACACTACTATTCACAATGTCGTGTCCACTCATCAAATGAAAGGGCACCGTTACTTTTATTTATTGCACAAGCTAAGAATTCCACTCTTGAGTAATTTAAGGTCCAATCTTTTCACATTTGTAATTTTTGTCCTTGTTAGTCGACAGGCCTCATGAATTTTAACCTTTATATTTTTACAAACTACACAAAGGTTTGAAAATTGTCCTAATGAGGCTTTGAAAATTAAGTGAAATACAAAGCGAAATGTAAAGCAACGGCTACAAACAGAGAAAAGTTCAGTTCTATCACCTCATTGGCCAGTGAGGACAAACTAATGAGAAAATGCAAGGTAAGAAAACATTCAAGTAACATATCGATGATCTACATTTGGCCTGTTGGCAATTCTTTTGCCAAATCTGTACATCTTTTTTAATATCCCTTTGAAAATATCCTACCCATGAAAGTTCTATACAAAATATCGATAGATGGAAGGCTCAATTTGGAAGGCATTTAATGGCTACATTATCATGACATTCTTCAAAAATATCGAGATAAGTTTTTTCTGGAAGAAAACAAATTTTCTAGAAAAAAAAATTCTAGACTAAAAAAGTTTTTCAAGAAAAGTGAGATGAATAATGTAGTAAGGTTTTTATTATGCTCTTCTTCAGTGTGGCAAAAAAAAGAGGGACCAAGTAATAAGGGTGGCTAGTTGGGTATCTACCTTGGCTTCACCCCTCTTCATGCTCCTTGCCTACCTTCCCCTTTTTACTTGTTGCATAATTGACTACCTTAGCGCCCCCCCCCCTCGCTCTCTTTCTCTCTGTGATGCCCCGCCCCCAATGGAGCATAAAATTTCTTAGCGTATAATGCCCTTAATCATGTGAGTGCAAGCAGCAAAACAACCTGACACACATCATAAGCATTCGCAAGGAGCACATACTCACAAGCATGGAAGTTTACATGGCATCTTCCCTCTCAAATACATGTGGGGTACACACACGCACATAGTACGGTGTGCATGGGGACTATTTTCCAAGCAATAAGCCATTCTTCCTTTAGGAGTACATCAATAATTATTGTAGTAGACAAATTGCTTGCACGACGGGGTCTCGATAGAGGAACAACTGCGGGAAGCCACCCCTGCAGACTCAAAGGGAGATTTTTCGAGGTGGGAAACACCGCTTGCAAGAAGGGAAGCCATCGGCAAACGTGCACGATTCATGGTGCAGACAACACCGAAAGGGAGCACCTTGTCAAACCCATCAAGTTACGTTTCCTTGGTGAAACCATCCAGGGTCGACAGATGATGGCGCAAGCAATTCTTTCTCTGTGTGCGATGTCTCCAGAGTCCGCCATAGCCAGGGATATTCAGTTCACATTTTGTTTGACAAAGGTATTTTGGGCACCCTATTTTGGGCTCCCACTCTTGCTAAGGGTTGCGGCCCATGCTGGATATGCTATGCATGTGAGGCCGCCTCCTGTGGATGAGGAGCAACCGTGACCAAAGGGCCATGTTGCATGGTTGCATGCACAACCAAGAAAGGCGGACAGTGGCTCTTGCATGATCATGCAAGCTTGAATATTTCCAACATGCGGTCTCCAAGGCCAGTTGCATTAGGGCATTTATGCGGTAAGCAATAAATTTCAATTTTCTCTGTTATTTTCCTCAAGCACATGTTGCATCCCGTACGGCTTGTGCCAATCGTGTGGTTCTCGTACTCGCGTGCACGTATGGGTTGTCCAAGGCATCTACACCCAGCAAGGTATGGGTTTAACAAACTTTGATTGCCTAGAGACCACTGATTGTGTTGATGAACAGCATCAAGCATGGCTTGAGTATGACATGGTTATGATGTTTCTATATGGTTAATGTTTGTATCCATTGAAACGCAATTACTGCAACATTTTTTCATACGCAAGTACAACTTGATTCTGTAACAGCAAGGATGTGCATTGCTTAGGAAGCGTATTCTTCAGATAGAGGAAGTATCACCTCTATTGCATAGCTCTAGCATGCATCAGAGAAAAGTGCATCTCTATTGCATATCTCTACATGCATCAGAGAAAGTGCATCTTATGCACTCCAAGCACAAGCACGACTTGTGATAGTTATCTGAAGCATTAAATTTTGTTGCATACACTGTTGGTAAAAGCCCAAAGATAAGCTTCCAAACTCGAATCAAGCACGGCTTCTCAGTGGTTCAATTTTGCTGCAAAAGCATAGCAAATTTGCAATGTTTTGGAATCTCAAGGAGATTGGCACATCCTATTGCTTGACTTGATGCAAGAGGCAAGTTGTTCGGCATGGCTGACTCCTTGTCACTGTTTCTAGAAGCTGACAAAAGATGCTTGCCCCACAACACTGGCTAATTTCAGTTGAAATTGATCGACAAGGTCGACTTTCTTTTGCTACGACATCGGTCTGTTAGTAGGAGTATCCGTTAGCTATGCGCACAGAAACTCCATAAGTACTTATGTGAAGCAAAGCTTCAATTTTAGCATCTGGCATACACATTTCCAAAGTTTGTAATATGCTATTCGCATACAAACTTAGGGAAATTTGTCAATGTGCCTGTTTTCATTCCATGCAAAGAGGGTGTATATGATACACACGACAACGCTCTCTCATGCACATGATATGGCTATGGAGTAAATTTGAGCAAGTTTTTGCTTCAAAAGTTCAAGACAACTGGTTATAATTGGGGAAGACCAGGTTAGACACTATTACATTTTGTTTATTTTCCATATATGCACATTTACATTGGAAAAAATTCTCTGTTGTGCAAAGCAACGTGCTTTGACAGTTTTCATGTGAAGCAAGGCTTCTCACTTGTGCCAAGATACTTCCCATTGACTTGGAATCAAGGGCATTGGCACACAAGTTTAGGGAACTGGCATAATAGGGATATCACCTCATAGAATCCCTACCAGTCTAGCTCGTGCAAGGCACTTATGGTGTTGGCTTGTACGTTTCAGGCCGTCATGGTAGCGAAGGGCTTCCAATTTCGCATGCAAGGCATGCTAGCCATGTGGAATGCATTCCACCACCTCATGGATTACGCTTCCACTATAACACTAGCAACTCTGTCAAGGATACGATACATAATGGATTGTTTCTCATGTTTCATGGTTTTTTAAAATTTGTTTTTCAGTTGATGTCAACCGCACTAAAAAGAACCTACATCAAGGACTTAAGTCACTGGCAAACTGCTAGTATTAAGTCATTCTGGTAGTCACACCCACATACAAGGTAGGTGCGTCAAGATGTGACTTGTTCTTTCTGTTACCTCTCTCGATGAGGCGTGATAGAGACAGATTGTTGCATGCTTACAAGATAAGATGCATGCTAGGCATAAGATGCACAAGAGCATGGGAACAAACTATATACGTTATAGTAGTTTAAGGAAACTTCCTCAGCCCAGCATGCTCTCTCTTTATTTCTATTTTTCCTTTTTCTTTAAAGGAATAATGAAAACCTTCTAAGTAAGATTTTGATATATGCTTTGACTGTGAGTCATTCTCGGCCAAGGTGCTCTAACTCTTAGCCAAAAAGTGGCAAAGATGCCGCTCAAATTAGTTTTCATCGGTTTGTTGATTGAACACTAATTGGCATAAGGGCTATGAGCCACAAAGGCTACAAGCCATCTGTTTTTTTAGCGGGGTAAGACCCAACTGTTTGCATTTCATGGGAGATTGTTCTCATGTTCGAACTGATCTACCCAATGGAGTGCCCATTGACGTTATTGGCCAAACAAGAGTATTTCCATTAGTGCTATTTTGGGTATTATTTTAGCACTATCTATTTTTAGTGTGAAGTCTGAGTTGAGTTTTTGATGATCTTAAACTCACATAAGCTGATCTTTACCACGACGTATATATGCAGCAAGCATTTTAGACAACATGGCTGTCCACCTGAACTAGGAGTTTCATCTATACTTAAGGTGCAATCAATACCAATGATGGTTTTTATGGGTAGCAAGTAGGCATGGCCTAGCTATCACATAGTTGATTCATGGGAAGACATGAATCTCTTAAGAGAGCCTCTTAGAAGGTCTCTTGGAGTGGTAGTTCGGCGCCATGATTTCGCTAATATACAATTACCCCATAGGCATTGAGGATCACAGTTTGATCTATCCCAATTATACTTTCAAGGAAAGTAGTCTGCAATGAACCACGGGATAGTGGACAAATTACACTTTTCAAGTTGATTCCGATCATTTTTGCACACGGTTGACTATGTTGGTTACCATTACCTGCTAGTGGAGCAGTTTCTATAAAGGGTCTTACCAACGGGTTTGACTACAGAGATTCTAACCAAAGGGTTTGGATTGCGAAGGCAACACCTCTAGTTTCTAGTGAAATGGTGCTTGTTTTTTTTCAAGTCGTATCCATACGATTGAATATTTCCAAGCCATGCCAAGGACATGTCAGGAAAAAGTATTTTGGACCGTAGTGTGCAATAGACATTTCTGAATTATGCTGTTATGAACCTACTTGTAGGGTTTGATTTGGCACATGTTGTCACATGGGACACAACATGGTCTAGGAACTCAAGGAGTTCGGTTTAGCTAGTGTGGAGCAATGATAATGAGGGTCCCTCTCACACGCATCGCGGAGTGTTCCTAGGTACCTCCACACACAAGTACAATTTGTGCTGAATGGATGTCACTTTCTTTGCCATCCTTGAGACATATTCCACATGTGGCAATTATGAGTCGCTGGGACTGACACTGGCGCCTAATTCCTAATGATGTGTCACAACAAAGTCCCTACGTGCTGGTCACATCCATTTATTCGACCATTTGGAGCACACCGTATCAGGAACAATTTTAGTGGCCAGAAATTGTCAGGTACTAAGTAAAGACTTGTTACAATTACAAGTGTTGTGAAACCACCTTAATGGAGGGTCGTTTCTCCATATAGCCAAGTATGCTAAGTTATTGTCTCATGATTGGTACCTAGGTGTGACTGAGCTTTCACATTCTGATTGTCCAACTCTTGTTGCAAGGCTTTCACGTACATGCCGTGGAAAGTCTCGTCATGTAATTGCGGTTCAAATTTGTTTGTGTTAAATGCATGCACACTAGGTGTTATGGGCCCTAGTGTTTAACACAAATTTGTTCGGAGTGGCATGCCAATTCTTGTTTCTGCAAAATTTTCAACTTAAAGTGCAACTTTTCAAGCCAATTTATGAGTTTACACCCTACCGTACAAGGTAACGGCTCAAGATGGGTGTCTGTGGTTGGATGGTCTATACTCTGAGCTTACTCCACTCCAACCCGCTTTAAACCTAGTTGGTTGCCTCCACTCCATATCGAGTATATGGCTAGATACTCACTGGTTGAATCATAGTTTATCGTGAGTCGTGGAAGACTGTCTGTAAGTGGTTGGGGGAAAGTACCTCGCTCTTACTGCTGCTATTCATTGAGTGTTGGATGGGCAACAACTTACAAGTATTTTCATAGTGCTAAAGGATCTGCTAAGAGCATACGTTAGCACAAAGCATTCTGAATGGGCAATTCTCTCCCTATTCTAGAATTTGCTCAGGTTTTCAGCTTTGAACACATGTTGTGGTGGGGTTGAATATCGATTCAATAGTTTCATACGTCAAGGACTTAGTAGGTGTGTTGACAAGAATGTTGGCATGTAACCTTCATTAAGGGTGAGTAGGTAATTCTGTGTGTTCCAAAATGGTCAGAAGTCTGACATGAGGAAACTCCCTATTCTATCCCTCAGTAGCTATGAGCTTTTCAAGATACTCACGTGAGTTGGAAATCTAGCTCACAACTTCATGGAAAGTTGCGCCAACGTTTTCTTGCATTTTTTTGGGTATCTTCAGAAAGTCTGAAAACTAGTTATGTCTTTAGACACCTTTTAGTTGTGGTTACTCCTTCAAAGTACTCAAGTGAGTTATAAAATTGAGTTACCATTTAGATACAAGTGGTTGCAAAAGGACAACAATGTTGGAAATCAAGATCTTGCTCTTGGTTTCATTGAACCTCCTCACTGCACCAAGTATCAGCCATTAGGACAATTTGCCTGCGTAAGGGATGCCAATAAGGAAAACATCAGTGTTCTTATGAAGATACTATCACTTGTTTTTTCGAGGAAAAAAAAGCTTCTCCAAGGGGGGAGTAATGTTAGGCCAAGGGCCGACTGCCCAGTGGAGAAGGGATCTTGCAAGCCAAGGGGCTATAAAAAGGGTGGTTGGGCGGAGGATCGTTCACGGCAATTCCCAGAGCCTTTCATGGAAGCTTCAAAACTTAATTATTCATTCCCAAGTAGGTATTTGAATAGGGGAAACCCTAATTGGTGGCCTCGCAGCCTCGAATAGTACAGGGTTGGAACAACACGGGACTGCACTAGCATAGGTGCAGGCTTTGTATCCCTTCACAGAGGAGCTCACAGTGCTGATATTGCTCTTCTAAAATGTTCCCTCACTCCTCATAATCACATCACCATGAGTGATGTGGCATTTGGAGCCATTTTTGACCAATTTTAAGTCATTTTTAACCATTTTTAAAAATCATTTTTAGTCAAAAAATGCCCCTTTTTGCCCGTAAAAAGCCCAAACGAGTTGGGAAAAATCCCTAAAATTGTGGAAAAATCCTATTGGGCTTAAATTTCATATTGAACCTCATTTTATCACCTGACAAGCACTCTAGACACATATCTTTCACCCGCGCATAAAACTTGCTATTTTTGACCGAGATAGCCCGCATTGAACTTTCTAGGCAAAACGAGCGTGCCACTTTGATACACTTGACATTTGTACATTTCTAAAGAAAAGGAAGCATGATTTGATTTTATAAAACACGAGTCAATTCCACGTCAAGGGCCTCGTCTGCCCGGTAAGGTATATACACGACTGCAACCGTGGCATCTATTTTTGCATATATCACACTATGTACATTATAGCATTCGGTCCCATATAATAAAAGCATCAAGAGTGAGGTAGATATTTTAGTTTCACATTATGCACGTACCACGGTACGACATCCACCCCCTCTAAACCTACACACCCTACGACATATGCCACAAATATCTTTTGCATGTTCAGTCTTCATTTATTAAGTCAACATACATATCGATTTCGTCATCACTTGCAACAAAGTCCAATGCATCATCATCTCTTTCTTCATATTCATCCATAACATGTTCATGAGAGCCTTCATTTTGACTTTCTTGCAAAACAAAGGAATCTGTATCGTCTCTTCTTTTGAACAATTTTATTCTTTTCCCTGTAATGGGAATCTTCATTTCTGTACCATCCAACTCATGCAAGGTGTAAGTGGCATTTCCATGTACATGCTTAACCACATAAGGGACAAACCATCTCTTTGAAAGCTTTCTTATCGTTGAATGTTGGTTATCAAGACAACTATGATACACCAACACCCAATCACCTTCTTCAATAGCTCTAGGTCTCAGCTTGTGCCTTTTATCAAATCTGTCCTTATTTTTCAACCTTGCATCTTTTAATCGTGCTTTCAAGAGAAAGCTATGAAAATAAAGAAGAAATGGTTATTGAGGGTGATGATGTAGGCCCAAGGTTTTATCGTATCTCTTTTGCAAAGGGTGATCATATTTGCCTGTCAAATTCACTTGAGTCATTTATATGTTACCATATACATGTGGTAGTGATGTGTGTGAACACAATCGGACCGCCGTGGCATTTTTTCCCTCTTTAGGAGGTTTCCCCCCCCGAGCATTGTATATACGCCCATCACTCTAGGGCTATCTATCTTTCCATTGAACACTAAGTAACACAATCTCTATTGTGTGCCTTGAGCTTCCTTCGTCTTCTCCAAGTTGTGTGCGTTTCTCTGCAACCGGCGACATAAGCAACAAATTCTTTAATTTACTCATGGCATGTGTATGCATTTATCTCCATTGAAACTTTTGGTTCTTTCTCAAAAGTTGATACAAAGGATCCGTTACATGTGCATAATGTGGAATCCAGATAACATAATACACGCATGCATCTAAAAACCTTCGAACCTCAATGACATTTATACATTTCCCTTTCATTCTCTGAATTACATCAATTCTTTGCACGACAAGGCCTTCTACCATATGGCCCACACATATGTCCTACAATAGGACTTCATTCACACCAAACACTGACTTTTGGCCAGACAAGGTAAGGTTCACCTCTTCCAATCTTGACAAGATATTATCACAATCATTGATATGGTTTGCCACATACTTGTGTCACCCCCTCGAGTCCAGAGCCACATATATATCACTTATAGAACATCCTTTGATTGGCACATCATCAAGGAAAGGCATTGTAGTTTGAGGTGTGAAGTAACGTAGGACTTTGCTCATACCATTCATCATATGCGCAACTGAATTCGTTGCTCCTTGAGGTAAGATGCACATCCTTAGCAAGCCCAAAGGTGTCCTCATGGTAGTCAGGTCCCTGCTTTCCATTGCTAGTTGGAATTGATCATACCCTGAGTACAAATCTCCCATAGAATATATTGCCCTTCCTGCAAATACCTTTGCAAATTCATCTACAATTGGCCCTATACCCACATTTCTAATTGTAACCTTGTTGACGGGTTGCATATCCTGGATAAAGTGTAAAGAACCATTTTTCTTTGGAACTGTGAACCATCTGTTTGAATATGGAGCACAAGAAGGCTCCAAAATACCCATCTTGATATTTTCATTAAGCAACTCAACGAGTTTTGGCAAATGAGCCTTTGGAACTGGAATAGGCCTCAAGATCCAAGGTACATGAGGGATAGTGAAGATCAGCATAGATCAACACACCCTATCTCATGAGGCTCAAATGCAAAATATTTTCCGTGTTTGGTAAGCATGTCTTCAAAGCATATCTTTTCAGCTTTTGTCAAACTGTCCTCGCAACCAACCTTTAACTCCTTCAAAGAATCCTGCGTGAAATTGTGTCCAATCTTGCTTGGGTCACGAAGGCTAAGCTGCAAAGCAACTTGACCCATCTTATTTGTGCAATATTTTGGTAGAGGTAATGCCACTGGTTTCACTTTCTTTGCCACATACTTATCCGTAGTATCCACTCGCAGATCAATACCTTGAGCGTTTTTGAAATCCTCAATGAATCTATACATTTCTATTGAGAAAACTTTCACAACCTCATTTTGAACACGCAAATTGCAATCCACTAAAGACTCCAAGTCTTGCATAGTATCCACAAACAAACACTCATCAAACACACCTGCAATGCATTCATCATCTTCTAGCAAACCATTCATCTTCAAACGTCTTTGTACACTATTTACATGTTGTCGTTCACCCCGCTTTAAGTCCTCACAATTTGTAAATGTGATAGATCCATAGTCTGTTAATCCTACAAAACCTGTAGAAAATATCTCCTTTGTATATACATCATGTGAGAATCTTTCCCTTCTTGTACCACTGCAATCCTGCTCTACAATGGTACATGGCCAAAACCCCTCATATCCCTACAATCCTTAAATTCTTTGTTTTTCTTTGGCAAGGGTTTCTCTCTAAGACTTTCACGGTTCCTTTCATGATCCACACAAACAGTAAGAAACTGTACTTCACGCTTCCCATCCCTGCTCCTTATCCTAGCATAAGCTGACCCATCGTCCATCACCTTGGTTTCCATGCGAGTAGCAGTGATGTATGGTTGCCCAAGGATAAGAGGGTATGTATATATCTCATGTCCAAAGAAATTCTCATAATCTTTCACATCACCTTTACATTTGGACAAGCTCCATACAGCTCCCCTGATGATTTGTTTGCTTCACAAATCATCCATCTATAATTTATATCAATTGGCCATTTTCCTTTTTGATAAAGAATTTTTGACATAAGGTTAATCTCTAACCCATGATCTATCAACACAATATATGACTCTTCTAAGTCTCCCACTTTTACCAGGGTCTCAGTAGTTGCTATTGCCCAGTGACTCTTCAAGTAGTAACTCTTGTGAGTGGTCTCGACCTCATATTCATCATCCAACAAGTGAACCTGTTTTACTCCTCCCCTAGACTTGTAGCACCCAACAATAGTTTCATCACCTTGCTTGCCATAGAATTGTACTCCCTCTGAATTTAAAGTCTCTTCTTCACCCTGTACATGGATAGATTCAGTAAGAGACTGTCGCTTTCTCTTGATGATATCAATTATCTCTTCATGGAACTCCCTATTTGGTATTCCAAGAACCTCACCCAAGGTAAATCTACCTTAATATTCAAAATCCTCTCTTCCAAAATCTTTTTGAGGTTAATTGCTGCCTCTATATCAGATTGGAGTTTGTAGGCCGGACCCTTTGCTTTAGCTTTCATTGCATCCTTCTTCTTTTCTTTAAAGGATTCTTGCATAGGAACTTCGGGGACAGGCATGTGTTGCGGGGAAGGTGATCTAGAAGGCACTGTGTCATTTTTGCCCCCATTCCTCGTCTCCCGTTTTGAAGGCCCTTCATCTCCATTCTCAAGCCTACGTTTCTCTTCGACAACGGCCTCGTTGGCTTGACATTTGGCAATGTATGCATGCACTGACAAAGAGTCTACAGGGTCATTCCAGCCTGTTTTTAGCCGAATACAATATCCAACTTCATACAAAACCTCTTTAGTCATTTTACCCTTCGTAGAAGATTCTATTGCACATGGCCATAGCTCTCCAATCCCATAAGATTCCTCTTCTCCAGACTTTAATGATCCCTTTTGCTTAAAGACTCCACCTTCAGCCCATATTTGGCAGCCTCAACCATTGAAATGGCATCGCTAGTAGCCATGTCCTCAACTAGCTTCTTCATCCCACCTTTGCCAAAATTGGTTCCCAAGAGCTTACCTGTTTCACTTAATTTTTCCATCTTTAAAGAAAACAAGCTCCTTTGTCAAAGTGTCTTTAAAACTTTCACAATCCCTCCTTGCATGGTCAGTACTATCACACCATATGCATCTATTTACAAAACCTTCTCTACTTTGAGGTCGTCGCACTGTAGATTGACTTGATGGTTTCCCCTTCTCTTCTAGCCTTGTAAGCTTTAACTTTAGCTCTTGCATTCCTTTAACAATATCATCGAGGATGGATTTGTCACTCTTTGGAACCACAATCACACGCTTCATGGGACTCTTGGGAACACTTGGGACTTGAGTAGGGTTGACTATCATCTTGTCTCTTCGTCATTGTCACTTAGCTAGCAGTGAAATGGCATCTTTGACCTCATATTAATCGGTCTTTAAGCCTTGTTTAGCATCTTTGTCCTCAAGTAGTAACTATGGCTTCTCTTGAATCTCTTTACCTCCTGCCTACAAAAATAGCTTTTTCTTTTCCAAGTTTAGGGTAGCCTTTTTAGTCCTTGGAAGTTGACCATAGTGGCATTCAAATTCCCTTAGCAGTTTGGTAGGCTAAAGTCCCTCTTTTGGCCAAACTACCCACTCTAGAAAAATCCTCTTTGTCACCCTTTTGGAGTCTTTCATGAAATACTCTTCTTTCAAGGCTAATTTGAATGCTTCCCAAGTTTTCCCTTGCTCATTTATAATTCCCCTTACATGCTCTCAGATCTCGAGAATCACAGCTAGCTCAAAACTTTGCACCATCTCTGCTTCGGGCACTCGATGAAGCTCCAACTCCTTTACATATGCACAAAGATACTTTGTTACATCTTTACCTTTGAATTGATCTATTTTCTTCACCATAGATTGAAGCGCTTTGGTTGAGGAAAGCTTCCTTCTTTCCGAAGCTTGTTGCTGTACACTGCAAAAGCTTGAAACATTTTCATTGTGACTGGATCAAACCGAACCCCCTGTTGCTCTTGTTGCTCCATAGCTTTAAACCTTTGTTTTGATACATTTAATGAAGCTTTTGAACCCTCACCCTAGCCTACTTCGTGTCGGGTTTGCCAAAGTTGCGTCAAGAAGTGCGAAGTGCAGCTAGGAAAGCGGCGGGCCTCTAACTACGAGAGTTCGCAGCAAAATCACGCAAGTCGTAGAAGATTTGAGGCTAAAAACACACTCAAAAAGAAAAAAACTCCAGCCATGAAATCTGATCTTTGAAAAAGAACCAAGATCAACTCAAAAATTTTGTGTGTGTGATGATTTGGTGTAGCCTCAATAACAATTACACAGTTGCAATGCTCTTTCGCCCTGATAAAAACCCTATACAAATGCTTCAATTCTCCGTCGTAGCCATTTCATGGTAGCTTCAGAACTTCATTATTAATTCCCAAGTAGGCTTTTGAAGAGGGGAAACCCTAATTGGTGGCCTCATAGCCTCGAATACAGGGTTGGAACAGCACGGGATTGCACTAGTATACCACAGGTACAGGCTTTGTATCCCTTCACAGAGGAGCTTATAGTGCTGATATTGCTCTTCTAAAATGTTCCCTCACTCCTCATAGTCACAAAGCGTGAGTGATGTGGCATTTTGAGCCATTTTTGACCAATTTTGGTCATTTTTTACCATTTTTAATCATTTTTAGCCCAAAAATGTTTTTTTTTTAAATTTGCACGAAAAAAGCCCAAACGAGCTAGGAAAAATCCTAGAAATTGTGGAAAATCCCATTAGTCTTAAATTTCATCTTGAACCTCATTTTACCACTTGGAAATCACTCTAGACACATCTCTTTCACCTGCGTATGAAACCTGCTATTTTTGGCCGAGATCGCCCGCATTGAACTTTCTAGGCAAAATGAGCATGCCACTTTGATACACTTGACATTTGTACATTTATAAAGAAAATAAATTATGTTTTCATGTGATAAAACACTCATCAATGCCACGTCAAGGGCCTCCTCTTTCCGACAAGGTATGTACACGACTGCAACCGTGGCATCTATTTTCGCATATATCACACTATGTAAATTATAGCATACGATCCCACATAACAAAAGCATTGAGAGTGAGGTAGATATTTTAGGTTCACATTATGCACGTGCCACGGCATGAAAATGGTCAAAGAAGTTACTATTACTATAGGGGTTGACCTTTTCAAAGACCCTCTATTCAAAAGCCTAGCCTTAAAGCTATGAGCAAGCTTCGTAAAAAAGTGGATTTTGACAACCCAGGGCTTTGAATATATTCGCCAAGAATATCCATAAAGCAACCAAAATTGAAGTCCCTAAAAGAAAGAAGTATTGAGAGGAGTACCTGAAGGAGCAGCTAACCTCCAAAATAAGGAAGGGCCGACCTCTAAAGATGAGCATAAAAGGTGGCTAGAAGTTAAGTCTGACCTGACCGAATAAAAACTCAAGGAGGTAAGAAAATCCAAAATATTATCCAAAGAGGACCTACCTTCAACTAGAGTGGCTACTCAATAATAGTTCTCCAAGGCCCTAAAAATCAAGAGAAATCTAGGCCTTGTCTACTCGCTCACAAATGGGGAAGAGAACGATGTAGAGGATCCGGATGAAATGGTCTGAGGCCCACTCCCCTCAAGTGGATGAAGCCATAGCTACTCTTCTTGGGAGTGTCAAGAAAATGGTATCCCACTCATATGCCGCCAACCTCTTGGAGAAGGCATTCACTGAGGAGGAATGCTCTCTCACGTTGTAAGCATTAGGCAAGGAGAAGTCCCCTAGGTGGGACAAATACAATTCTAGGATGATCTTAAGTCCTTGATCACGCAAGTGGCTAACAAACTCCTAGTTGATGAAGTCCTTGACTCAAGCATAAAATGGGCCTCATGAAACCTACCCCCAAACAATTTTTATGCTTACAACTAAAGAATTGACGTCCCATAACTATGAAATCAATGGCTTATAAAATTATTAGGGTGTAATTTATTTATATTTTATAAAAATTAAAAATTGAATAGAAAAAGGATGTAACTTATTTGTATTTTATAAAATTTACAAATTGAGTAAAAAAAGGGTGCATTTTATTTGTAAAAAATTCACAAATAAGGATTTTTAAAAACAGTTTTTGAACACAGGTGATATACACAATTTATACATAGGGACCCCCCCCCCCCCCCCCCCCCCCCCCCCCCCGCCGCCCCTGACGCCTGAAAATTTTCAACTACTATCTAGTTTTACATGCTCAGGCTTCAAAAGCAGGTCCGAGGCTGGTTCAAGCTTTTTGGTGAGGCAATGAGGCAAGCTTGCAACTTGCTAGGGTTCACTCGGCCCATGAGAGATATAGAGCAAGGAAAATCAAAGGTGTCTTCTACGATACGGAGTGAGACTTAACACATTGTGGCACCTTGTAGTGAAGGCGAGTTACAAAGGAGACTCCTATCTGAGTTGTCAAGGTGTGCCTTGGAGAGACCCTACCTATGACTACCCAAGCTTTGCCTTGCCCACCCACACTATCCCTAATTTTTTCTTGCTAGGAGCTAGAGGTCTTCTTCCCACCTCTTCTCCAATAGGAAGTTGAAGGACAGTCGCTATGATTTCCTTCTGCGACGACAAGCGGAGGAAATCGACAAGCCGAACGTCTCGTGGTATAGGTGTTGTTCAATGCCCCCTTTTTTTTTTTTTTTTTGGCAAAAGGCTTTAGGTATGGTGATTCTCTCTTATCTTCTTGATCCTTGTTTGGGAGGTTTCAAGTCTTGTGGGAGAAGCCTTGTGGCCTAAGGCCTAAGGCATCCAAGCAGGTTGCTCTTTGAAAGTAAAATTATGTACGTTTGTTTGTTTGTTGATAGTGTTACTTGAGGATTGTTTTTGGTTGTAATTCTTCTCGAATGAAAATAAAAATTATCACCTACTATCTATTCATACACGTATGATTTTCAGCTCTTTATAGCACTTGGCTTAGCCTCTCCCTTATCAAGCCATGCGGCATATGGCATCCAATCATTATTGCTCTTTGAAAGTGGAATTATGTATGTTTCTTTGATAGTGTTATTCGAGGACTATTTTTGGTTGTATGTGGATTTCTTCATTCCTTGTATGCTATCCATGGCTCGGCAAGAGCATGGAGCCTGTGTCCAAAACTTCTTGTTTACCAAAAAACCCAATCCCACTCACTAATTTGATCTTATTTTAAACTTGCTAGCCTGGTTTCTAAGGAAATAAACTAATGCTTTTCTATGAGTTCAAATGTATGTCTTATGAGAAGAAACTACTAGAGTAGAATCATAAGATTCCTTGTATCTACGCAAAGTGAGAATCAACATAAAGTGTAAATAACTTTCCTCTGCATATAGAACATATGTACAAGCCTTCTCCAGACTCTCTTTTTTATTGGCCAACCATTGCTATCCTAGATGTTATAACGGGTGGTTCACTTTCACACTTCCCCATCCATCGCTAACTAGACGATAGGATAATTAGCTAAATAGATTATTTTTTTTGAAATCAAAACCTTTTATTATCTCCCTCAAATCTGGTATCCTATCGGTGGGGTGAAATTGGGTTTTTGCATATTAGAGGCAATTGTAACTGATCTCTTGATAATCCTCTTCTTGTTTGAAGTGCACAACAGGCACACACACACAAACACACACATTCACACATATGTTGAAATAGATCTACACACATATAGACACATACTTTCATAGAGACACAGACATACACACATGCATAAAGAAAAGAAACACATAAATTTTTCTAATTTTTTGTTACTTGTGTTACAATTAATATTTGCTGATCTTGGTCTTTTACTTAGGGTTCTCATTAAATTTTTATTTGTACACTTTGTAACTAAGTTTTGCTAAATTGTTTCTTTTCTTAATTAGGATTTCTTGTTTAGTTCAGTTAAATGTTGATTAGAATACTAGTCATTTTAGTTTATGTTTTGTGAAATAATTAGTTAATTTAGGGATAATTTAAGGTTTAGAGTTAGCTTAAAGTTTAATTGAACGTGGAGTTTAATTTTTTTATTTAAGTAAACACTCTAGTTTGTGTTTTGTGAAATAGTTAGTTAGTTCAAGGGTAATTATCTAAAGTTTGATAAAGTTTTGTTAATTAGCATTAGTTTATTGTATAGGGTGATCTCGTTTATGATTGTTTCAGGGTTTATGGTGACCTATTTTACAATTCTTGTACGTTTATTTTAGAGGCTAGCATGATATAATTTAGGATTAGTTTAGGTTGACTTAGTTTAATATGGATTTGAGATTAGCTTTAGAGTTCAAGGTGACTTAGTTTAGGATTTAAAGAGAGCTATTTTAGGGTTGTAGAGTCTTTCATGGCAATTCTTGACTATAAAAGTGGGCCGAATAAACGTAGTTTAGCATTTTCTTAAGATAAGTTTAGAGTTTAGGATCTAGTTCACTATTTGTCTTGGGGTTGGGGACTTGATTTAGGGTTAAGGGTACTTGGTATAAGATTTATTTAAGGTTAGTTTAGGAACTAGGTGACTTAGTTTCTGATTATTTTAGGGTTTATAAGGGAGATTTAGTTTAAGATTATAGAGAGTATCATCGTTCACCACAAGAGATTGCTTAAATTTTGACGTCAAATTATCGATGTCAATGGCGGGCGCATCGATACATGTGTAGGTAAATTTGGAAGGAGATCAAATTTAATAAAAAAAATTAAATTTAAAATTTTTGATGTCGATTTCGACGTGCATACTGGCGCTTATTTCAATTCATATTTCAACGTCAATTTTGGTCCGTATTTTGATGCATACACTGTCATCTATATCAACGGATTTTGCAAAAATAGAACCCGCTCGTTCATTCTTTCTTCTCTTCCCTTGCTCTCCTCCTCCTCACTTGATATGAAACTATTGTTGTAGGGCTTGCCGGACTTGAGATTTCCACTCACACGCTCCCCCCCATCGACAAGGTAAGCTTCTTTCCAAAATTTCGTAGTAGGTTTGTTCATTTTTAATTGTGTTGTGTGAGAGTAACACTGTGTGTGTGTATGTTTGCAGGTTTGCAACATTTCTTCAAGTGTTTCTTGCTCAAATAAGCCGTATGTGAGTGCTCTATCATTCTCTTTTCTTGCACACACACACACACACACACATTCACATAAACATACACGTAAATAAATAAAAATGCATACTAAACAATCTAAAAACACTATGTACGACATGCACACACACTTTTTTTTAAAGTTTGAAAAAATTATACCTTTTGTTATTTTATAGAATTTAGTAATTAAAAATCATCATTAACAAAGAAATATAATGGCATTTGATCATTTAAAAAAAGAGTTATTTTGATTTATTCCATTTATAATTATTTTTGATATTTTTATGTAAATTAATATAGAAGTTTAGAAATTATGTTGTTTTTTTATTATGACTTATCGTCAGTGTTGTAAATGTAAATTAGAAACTTTATAGTGTTAGGTTCTAAGTATCTTTGATTAGCTTTATGTGTTTTGCAAATCATCGATTGGTGTTGTAATGTCGATTGCTTATGATAAATCGATGTTATGTCAATTGGACGTAGTTGCCCGCTTTGGGCTATATGCTTAATTAGGCTGGTTTAGGCCCTTAAGGCTAGCCGTTTAGGTAATAAGTCGCTTCATCGCTTAAGACTGGTCTGTATTTAGGCCATTGAAGGCTAACTACTTAGGGCTAGCCGCTTAGGTATTCAATTGCTTAGCCGAGCCGTTTAGTCCTACCCGCTTTGTTATTTAGCCACTTAGCCGCTTAGGCCAGCTAGTCGTTTATGTCAAATCGATATTTAAGCGGCCTATGGCTTGTCGCTTAAGGCTAGCCGCTTTGGTATTCGATTTCTTAGCCGCTCAGGACTAGTCTGTATCTAGGCCATTAAAGGGTAGACGCTTAGGGCTCGTCGCTTAGTGCTAGCTGCCTCCGGCTAGCGGCTTAGGGTTAGCTACTCAGGTTTTCAATCGCTTAGCCATGCCGCTTAGTCCTACCCCCTTCTTTATTTAGACACTTAGGACTAGTCGTATATGGATAATCAATATTCACACTACTTAATTAAGGTTTGCCGCTCAGGTCCAGTTGCTTAGGTATTCAGTCGTTTAGCCGCACCATTTAGGCCTACCTGCTTCATTATTTAGTTGTTTAGCTGCTTAATTAGGGCTAGTCGTTTAGGGGGAATCCACATTCAGACGGCTTAGGACTTGCCACTTAGATAAACAGTCTCTTTGCCAAAATGTTTACACCTACCCGCTTCGTTAGTTAGTCGCTTAGTTGCCTAGGGCTAGCCGCTTAGGACTAGCTGATTATGTATATTTCAGTCGCTTAGCCGCTCAGGACTAGCCGATAAGGGCTAATCGGTATTCAGGCCGTTTAAGGATAATCGCTTATAGTATGTTGCTTAGGGTAAGCGGTTTGGCTGTTTCAATCCACTTAAGATTTAGATCTTAGGACTAGTCACTTATGTGTTTGGCCATACGAAGACGCTAAACGTTTAGTTGTTAGGATATGGATGTGTTTCGACGATTGAGGGTTGAAAAAACACAAGAAGACTTCAAAAATGGCTTCTATATTTCAATATGAACTCAACCTATTTAGGTTCATCTTATCTTGGCAGGCCTCGTGGTTTTATCACTTGTCAATATCCCTTTGAAAATATCCTATCAATGATAGTTCTATACAAAATATCGACAGGTGGAAGGCTCAATTTGGAAGGCATTTAATGGCTACATTATCATGATGGATCTATAGTACACATTCATGACATTCTTCTAAAATATTGAGATAAGTTTTTTTAGGAAAAACGAATTCTAGAAAAAAATTCTAGACAGAATAACTTTGTGAAGAAAAGTTAGGATGAATAATGAAGTAAGGTTTTTATTATGCTCTTCTTTAGTATGTAATAACTTTTTCAAGAAAAGTTAGGATGAATAATGAAGTAAGGTTTTTATTATGCTCTTCTTTAGTATGGCAATGAAAAGGGAACCAAATAATAAGGGTGGCCAGTTTGGTATCTCCTTGGCTCCACCCCTCTTCATGCTCCTCGTCTACCTTCCCCTTTTTACTTGTTTAATAATTGACTACCTTAGCATTCCCCCCCCCCCTCCCTCCTTCTCTCTCTCTTTCCCTCTTGCATGCCCGCCCCCAATGGAGCATAAAATTTCTTATTGCATGCCCTTAATTATGTGAGTGCAAGCAGCAAAACAACCATACACACATAGTAAGCATTGGCAAGGAGCACATACTCACAAGCATGAAAATTTAGATGGCATCTTCCCTCTCAAATACATATGAGGGGTGCACACATGCACATAGTACGATGTGCATGGGGACTTAGTTTTCCAAGCAATAAGCTATTCTTCCTTTAGGAGTACATCAATAATTACTGCAGTAGACAAATTGCTAAAGGGAATGCACTTGTAGCTCTTATTACATTTATCTTTAGCAAAACTTTTGTAGTTATTGTTCTCACCAAGCCTACCGATTGCCTTTGCTACTTCAAATGAATTAAGGTGGTGATTACATAGTGCTTGTCAGGCACTTGCCGTTGTGCATGAAAATCAAAAAATCCAAAAGAGAATGTCTTTGCCCTAAACGGTCTAAGAAGTTACTAATTACTATAGGGTTCACCTTTTCAAAGACCCTTTATTCAAAAGCCTACCCTTAAAGCTACGACCAAGCTTCATAAAGATGTGGATTTTGAAAACCCAGGGCTTGGAATATACTCGCCAAAGAATATCCAGAAAGCAATCAAAATTGCAGGCCCTAAAAGAAAGAAGTATTGAGAGGAGTACTTGAAGGAGCAGCTAACCTCCAAAATAAGGAAGGGCCGACCTCTAAAGATGAGCAAAAAAGGTGGCTAGAAGTTAAGTCTGACCTGACCGAATAAAAACTCAAGGAGGTAAGAAAAGCCAAAATATTATCCAAAGGGGACCTACCTTCAACTAGAGTGGCTACTCAATAATAGTTCTCCAAGGCCCTAAAAATCAAGAGAAATCTAGGCCTTGTCTACTCGCTCACAAATGGGGAAGAGAACAATGTAGAGGATCCGGATGAAATGGTCTGAGGCCCACTCCCCTCAAGTGGATGAAGCCATAGCTACTCTTCTTGGGAGTGTCAAGAAAATGGTATCCCACTCATACGCCGCCAACCTCTTGGAGAAGGCATTCACCGAAGAGGAATGCTCTTTCACATTGTAAGAATTAGGCAAGGAGAAGTCCCCTAGGACAAATAGAATTATAGGATGATCTTAAGTCCTTGATGACACGAATGGCTAACCAAGACCTGGTTGATGGAGTCCTTGACTCAAACATAAAAAGGGGCCTCATCAAACCTATCCCCAAACAAATTTGATGCTTAGAACTAAAAAATTGACATCCCATAACTATGAAATCAGTGGCTTATAAAATTGTTGCCCTTAAGTTCTCTCCCCTTCTCGACAAATCCATTACTCCTTACCAACATGAATTTATCAAGGAAAGATCAATCTGTGATAACATTCTGGAAGCAATGGTTGGCATATAGTATGCAACCTTCACTAAGAAATAGTGTAACCTACTTTAGCTTGATCTAGATAAAGCTTATAACATGGTCACATGGTTGTTCATTGAACATGTCATGAAATCGCTAGGCTTTGGATTGTGGATATGTAGTTTGGTCCACACCTTAGGGGTTGATAGGAAATCACAGCTTCTATTGAATGAGAGAATTGTGGGTGCATTTGAGGTCAAAAGATCAATCAAGTAGGGATGCCTACTAGCCTCTCTACTGTTTACCATTGGATCTCATACTTTGGTTACCTTGCTCGAAGATAGTGCAACAAGAGGGGAGATTCAAGGGTTGTCCATACCTAACAACAACCAGCTACTTACAAGGCTCTTTGAGGATGACTCCTTACTTGTCCTAATAGCTTGCCCCTAGCTGATTAGGAAGGCTCTTGATATTGTGGAGAAGTATGCCATAGAATCAGGGTCAAAGTGTAGTATTGAGAAATCAAGATTTATTTTACTCTCAAAGAAAAACTCTTTCAATCCCTCAATGTGGACTTGGGAGATAGTGTCAAAAGGAAAGGTGTTTTGGCACCTGGGAGCCCCTTTGGGTATGGACGTAACCCATAAGCAAAGATTCATATGGGTCTTGGAAAAGATAAGGAGCGGGGATTATGTGCTTCTTCCCTTTCTGAGTAGAGTGAAAGTGATCAATTTTTTTATGCTCCCATACCTTCAACAGTTTGTTTCTCAAGCTAACCAAATGCAACAAGAAAGAATTCTTGAAACCGGTGAAACATTTTTTACAAAGAAAGACACCAAAGGATCGCTACCCTGGCAGTGGGCTAGATGAGAGTTTGTTGCAAGACTAGTAGAGCAAGGTGGTATCAGGATCGTTAACCCTATTACTCACACAGAGGCCTAGTATGCCAAATTTATGGTAGCAATCATGAAGCAAGACCGGGTACATGGGCTATTGTGACAAAGGACATGTCGGCCAACTCTGAACTATGATCTCAAGGTGGCCAATGTAAAGGACTTGAGGTGCATGATAAATTTCTTGTCCCTCGGTGAGCTTGGTG
The DNA here is from genome assembly GCF_014529385.1 of Adiantum capillus-veneris. Lineage (NCBI taxonomy): Eukaryota > Viridiplantae > Streptophyta > Polypodiopsida > Polypodiales > Pteridaceae > Adiantum > Adiantum capillus-veneris. The sequence continues at coordinate 16,246,191 of NC_140931.1, read as the reverse complement.
TGAGACTTGTTGGCACAACGGGTGAGCTAGTTTGGAAATGAAATAGAGCAACAAAGCAATTGGAATAGGGAGAGATAACAAGGAATTTTCACAACACTATAACACGCTGGTCCCCTTGGCTATCTAAGGAGGGAAATATTCTATTGAACCCATTCTACAAGAAAATTGCCCCATAAAGATAAAAAACAAAGGATTATATTGACTAGGCCATTTTTGGGACAACAATAACAAAAGTTGGAAAGGAACAAACTACCTCACTACCCAGTTTCACCTCAATGAGACTAAACGATTGCTGGTCAATAGAGCTTTAGAATGGCTAGATAGATTTAGTTTTCATTCCTGCTTCAAGTCCCATTTTAAGTGGAAATCATAGTGATGGCCCAAGGATAGAGACACTTCCTTAAAAGAATGTTCACCACACCTAATGGCCTTGACGGATTGGTTCTCCTTGTTGAACAAGCAATGGTGTAAGAATTGGACGGATTCAAGTTGGTACCAATAGCAAAGAATATATTGTGCACACAATGGTTGCATGGGATGAAGGTTTTCTTATCGAAGGCACTATGTGGAGCCTTGCCAATTGTTGTGAAGGTTCTAGGAAAAGGTATTGGTCCAGATAGATGTTGACAATGCAGAATGGCTAGTGAGGACATTCCTCACCTATTTAAGGAGTGCTCAGTGATTTATGACCTAGTAGGGAAGATTTGCAAATAGATTCAAAAAAAGACTTGAAAGATACAGTTCTTCAAGAACAATCTTTTCCTAGGAGGGAAGGTGTTGAAAATCCAAGTGTTGTTTAAATTGTTAGATTATTCTACAATAAGCACGTATGGAAGACCAAGAACCATTGAGTCATTGAGAACATGATGTAATAGCTAGTTACATAAAAATTGTACAAGAAAGCAGGGCAACGATTGTCGCCAATGGAAAACAAACCGACTCTGAAGAGTGAAATTGGGCAATTGGTGCCGAAATAACTGACTTGAATGGTTGAGTACATCAGATCTTGCTCATGTCAAGGTTTGCTACTTATTTAGGTAGTCTTGGCTTGGGTATCCTTTTAATTGTCATGGGCGGGCTCCCTCCTCAATCGATGTATCACCAATTATGTATATGTTGTATCTAGGATATGTCATGGCTCAATACGAGCATGGCTTGAATTTGTAATCTTTTTGGGCTATACTAATATAATATACTCACCATTGTGAGTTCTCCAAAAACTAATATTTAATTCAAAAACTATTAATTTTTAAGTTGTTTTAACATGATTAGGTCCAGTCTTGTAGACTACATGGTTCAACCATTTGTATTATTCAATCTATTTTTGAGGCAATAAAATTGAGCGCACTGACATAAAGTTGTATGTATATAAAAACGTGGACACACCAGTGTGCACACGCACACACATAAAGTTGCATGTATATACACGTGTGCACACACCAGAGTGCGTGCACGCGTGCGCGCACACACACACACACATGTTGAAATGTGCAAATTCTTGGTGATATATTCTCACATAGGTATGTATGCGTTCGTATAATATACATAAAGTAAACATGAACTCCCTTGCAGGAGATCACCTTAGTTTTAAAAAATTTCTTGGGAGGGTGGGGGGCACGATCATTTATCACGAGAGTGCAACAAAAAGGAATATTAAATTTAATTATTTCTCACATTTTCACATATAGAAGACTACTCTAAAATGGAATTGGAAATTTTTTTAACAAATTGAATAGAAAAAGGGTGTATTTTATTTGTATTTTATAAAATTTACAAATTGAATAGAAAAAGGGCGTATTTTATTTGTAAAAAATTCACAGATAAGAATTTTTAAAAATAGTTCTTGAGCACATGTGATATACACAATGTATACATAGTGACCCCTCCCCCGTCTCCCAAAAAACAAATTCACCTACTATCTAGTTTTACTTGCTCAGGGTTAAAAAGCTAGTTCAAGCTTTTTGGTGAGGCGATGACGCAAGCTTGTAACCTATTAGTGTTCACTCGGCCCCTAAGAGATGCAGATCAAGGAAACTCACAAGTGTCTTCTACGGTATGGAGTGAGAATTAACACATTTTGGCACCTTGTAGTGAAGGTGAGTTACAAAGGAGACTCCCAAGAATTAGCAAACCAAGGATTGTTTCAGCAAAAATCCTTGCATCCACTGTGGAAAGACCAATCATCCTTTGGATAAATGTTTTAAGAAGAATAAGCGACAGATCAACATGTTTGAAAGTGATGAAGATGGTGAAGCACCAACACTTTTCGTAGATAGTGATGTCTTGTAGTTTTCATTCTATTTTATGTTTCCTTTTATGTAAGTCATTTGTCAATAAAATGTACGGGTTATAGACACTGTCACACATTAGTGGTAAGACCGTCTTTTTATGTTTGGTTTTGAGTTCTGGTTTGTTTCACACTGTAGTTGTTTGAGGGAAGTGCACACACATACCTATGTTATTGTCAAGGGGGAGACTTCCACTTATAGTTTCAGGTGATTGAACTCTACCATGGTTTGTCTCGAGTCCATTGTCAGTGGTTTGGGCTTGAGGGGGGTTGTTGGGTTCAAGCCCTGTGGTCTAAGCCCATGGGAAACTCCTCTTATAGCATGCAGAGGAAAGTTTAGTTTAGAGCCTGCTTGCATGGCCACTTTTGCTTTATATTGTAAGCATTTTTACAAAGAAACACAATCAATACATAGCGTGAGTTTTTGGAGTATCGAGTCTTCTCTCTGCTCTCTCTCATTCTTCTTTTTGCCCTCTCTCTCGTCATGGCTTCTACATGCCACCACCCACCCTAGTCTCCACCATCAGGCAACACCCTCCTTCTTAATGGAGGAAAAAGCTGCCCTATTTTACAATCTGCTATTAGCCCTTGGCTCGGTGAGAGGTTCTTCTGATGAGGCAGTTCTGCTGATGCTGGTGGCATCGTCATGCCGCTTCTTGAAGGTGCAAGGCTCCCTTCAATAGCCTGTTCGGGTTGTGCTAGTTGGAGCTTCCAGTCTCGGGTATTCTGGGTCTTTTGAGTTTTCTAGTTTCTTCTTCTGATCCGGCTTCGATGTAGCTTGGATGGATTATCATGGTTGCATCCTGGTTGGTCGGTTGGTGATGGGGATGCGGCCCCCAACCTTGCGACATTATGTTCGACATGCCAAGTACGTGTGGTGGTGCTTGTGGGCTTGGTGGACATGGCGGGTTGTGGTGGTAGCCTCCCGACATGGTGGCATCTTCTTGGCCTTCTATATCATTGACGGATGTGTTTAGTAGGGTTTATTATGTATCAAGGTTGTGGCTCCTTGTAAAAACCGGAACTTTGGTTGGTTTTTGTGTCATTTGGTATGGTCAAATCCAGAACTTTGGGTGGTTTTTGTGTCATTTGGTATGGTCAAATCCAGTGGTGCCTTGGCTTGGTCGGAGCAAGACTTCTTTGTAATTTTAACTTTCTAATTCGTTTCACTCACTTATGTGAGTGAGTTTTGACGGGAAAAAAAAAATCCAAAGGAGGCCACTCTTATAAGGAGTTTACTTGGGAAGCCATTTTTTGAGAACAAATGGGCATGCGTCATTATCCAAAGACCTTTTGAGAGCGTAAGGTTATGGAGAACTTTTAGATTTAAAGACTTCTGAAGGTGGAGTGAAATATGTTGCTACGATTTTGCAAGCATGTCTAATTAGCCAGAATATGGTGAGATGCTCTTGAGATTTTTCAGGAGAAAAGAGGGAGGGAGGACACGTGTGGAGAAGGAAGAGAGAGAGAGAGAGAGAGAGAGAGAGAGAGAGAGAGAAGATCTATTTTTTGTGTGTCGATAGCAAATGTGAGGGAGGACATTTTTTGGGTCGTCTGTCTCTCCGTCACCTGCATAGAGAGGGGTGGATTGTGTAGCTTGGTATCTCTCTCTGTCGATCGTGCAGGTGGAGTGAAAAGGAGAGAGCAACTTTCCCACCAATATTTCTCGAGTATGCGATTAATTCCATAGATTTAGAATATAAGTACATCTAGAAATTCCATTAGACTTATCAGCAAAAACTGGCTAGTTAATAAGTGTACTGTTAGCATCTACTCAAACCTCGCCCATCCAAGCTTGGGCAGGGGGCCATGGGAGTCCAAACTCTCATCCACTGTCACTTTTGAGCCACCAATGAGTAACGACAGGCTGGCTTGCACATCCAAAAACCCAAGTTTGGGGAGTAGGTAGTGTATAAGCAACCTTAAAGGGAAGGACACTTTAACAACTTCATTGTTTTCGTCGTGAAAGGATTCAAAGGAGGCAATATATACAATAAATGACTATGAGACCTTGCATAAATGGCTAAGTGAAAGCTCACATGAAGGGAAAGGAATTCTTATGGATTATCCCCTCGCTCCGTCCACTAACTGCAACTCAAACAAGGTAAAGTTTTTACGGTGGCCTTAAGAAGGCAAAATTTTTAGTTGTAATAAATTGTGTGTGTGTGTGTGATATCAAAGTTCGAGAAAAAACATTTTGAAAAACATACAAAATTTCTTTTGGGTAGATTCAAAGAAGAAATTTTATAAAATAATCGGTATTTTTTGTAATTTTATTCTATTTTTATTTTAAAAAATCGAACATTGGTGTGTGTGCACGTGTGCATGTGTGTGTGTGTGTATGTGTGTGTGTGTGTGTGAGAGAGAGAGAGAGAGAGAGTGAGAGAGAGGGGGGGGGGAGGTAGTATTGGAAAAAAATCGGAGTCCAATGTATTTTAATCGGCTAAAATCAAAATCTCAGTTATATTTTGAGCTTGCTTTATAAAAATCGAGAAATTTACACAAGTTCTAGTGTTATTACGAACAATAGCTTCAAATTTTGACCTAAAAATCAAAAGAATTTCAAATTTACCCTTATTTTCATCAGTTAGAAAGAGGGAGAGGATCTTCTTTATACATTTTTAATGCCTCGCATCAACACCAATATAGAGATACCTTTTAAAAACACTAAAATGAAGAAAGAATCATATTGTATGTAATCAAATGGTAATGAAAATACTAAAGTGCAAACAAAAGGTACATTACATTTAATGTGATAGTGAAACTTTTGACGGTGAGAGATTTGCACGTTTTCTCTACCAACTCCTCTGTATGGCCTTCTTAGGCCCAAAAAAGGTGCAATTAGAAATGTGCTTCTTAGGTGTCCTCCACACAAAGGGGGTAATCATAATATAAGGCTTGACTTGATTGATGTGATGGGATATCCTTTAATGGTTGACCTTAAATTATGTGAGTGTAGTACTTAGAGTTCACACTAAAGGGTTCTATATATTTCAAAGAGTTTCAAAAGTACATGTACAAATGAAAGTTTTTTTAAAAGTTCAAGACTTATGAAAGAAAAAAAATCTTTTAATTCACGATTAAGTGTGGGCATAGAAAGATTCAATAGATACCTTTTGAATGCACGTGCTATAGATATTTTTCAAAAGTGGAGGTTCCACAAGGATATCTCTCACACACAAGCGTAAATTTAAGGGAAAGTTGTGACAAGGCTAAGGGTGGGTTCAGACAAGGCGACGGAAGAAAAATGCAAAAGGGCGTCGATCTTCCATGGCAAAATTTGATTGACTGGAGTTGAGATACTCTTTCGTCGGGCCCTCCATTTTTCTTCTGACTCCCCCCCTCGGAGAGTTGATGGCCTCTCTCAGCCCCCTTCACTTTTTCACTTTTCCTCCTCCACACTATTCACACTAGGCGACGGCACAATTAGGAAGGCTTGTTTCTTTCGCCGGTTCAGTCTGAACCCAACCTACTAACTTTATCTCAAAGAGGTAAAGTTATTTGAAGGGAGGGGTTCATCGAAACAATTACCATGTCCTTGTTTGGGGGTACCCTTAGCCCCCTCCACATTCACTTATGCATGTATGTATGAGGTGTCTTATCGAAGGTGTTTTCAATCTAGTCTTGCGTCTTACCCGGCCCGAGTCCCTCCGAGTGTGGACCCTTTTGAAGGTACCCTTAGCCCCCTCCACAGTCACATGTGCATGTATGTATGAGGTGTCGTATCAAAGGTCTTTTCAATCCAATCTTATGTCGTGCCCAACCCGGGGCCCCTCCCGTGTGAGCCCTACCTATCTATATTATTCTATATTATTATAAAAGGGAGAGATATTTCGACCCCCCGCTTGACACATGGCGAGAGCTCCTTCATCCGGTAGTGTACCCTACCGCTCCAACGAGACACAGAGAGAGAGAGAGAGAGAGAGAGAGAGAGAGAGAGAGGGGCAGCCACGGGCCATAGTATAACGCTACATCTTGATTCTTCATTTGCAAGGGCCGTCGCTAGGAAGCAAATACTGAGCTGATCACTGACTGTGACGGGGCCCTAATTATGCAAACTTCAAAGGTAGAGCCGTAGAGGTGAAGGCTAGCTTTGACAAGCGAGCTTTATAATTAATTAGACTGTCGTGTTATCTAAAGTTGAGCGTTGTAACCGTGAACGAGATGCCATCTAAAATTTTCTAAATTGACACTGTTGACTAAACTACCAATCATTTCTTAAGGAAGCGTATCGTAGTAGACTGTAATACATTAGAGATGAGCACGAGGCGAGGCCAGTGGGCGCCCGGGACGTAGAGGTCGGGACTCGGCAGGGGGAAAGTTACTGTCTTGGGGTGCGAGACGTTGACGAGCCTCGCGATGCATGCAGCTATTTAAGCTTTGCCTCTCGGGAGTCAGGAAGACGTTGCAAACAGTAGCGATCGGAGTCATCGCATCGATGTAGGAGGACGACTATAATTTAGTAGATCGGGATGCTGCCGACTCGTGAAGATCGATGCAAACAGCAGATCGAAAAGAGGATAAGAGGAAGAGGATAAAAATACAGAAGCCAGTCAGCGGGTCATAGTTGTAAATCGATGCAGCAAATGCAAAGACCTTCATAAGCCGCGGCGGATTAGGGTTCCAAGGCCGGCTGATTAGGGCACCTTTTTATCAGATAAGCGGCGGCTATAATGGAATTAAGCAAATGCTAAATACGTACTAAGCGAGTGCTTATATAAAATTTGATGTACCTGCTGCAAGGTCAGACTACTGGAGGCACCCGCTGATCCGCTGCGCCGTCTGAGGGAATATTGCAGCTGCCCCGCTGCTGATGCTGGCTCATCATGATGCTGCAGCTCCACCAGCACAAAAGCGTCCTGCAGCGCCTCCCCAATATTCAATACCTCCACATCGACCTCCTCAGCCGCCGCACCACCTGCATCAGCATTAATCATTATTAATCCTTCAGGAGCGTCGCATTATTCACAATTGAACTCACCCACACATGAATATTCTTCCTTAATTGTCATCAACCAGTTTCTAATCCCCGCACCCACCTTGACCGAAGCATATGACGTTGCTGGAGCTCCCTGCACCGAATCGCGACTTCTCTGGTGCCCTAGCAGCTACAATGTTAAAATGGTGCTCAAGCTCCGCCATCTCAGTATTCTTGGTTTTGTCTTCATCGACAGCTCCATCCTGGATCGGCTGGTTCCTACCCACAATATTAACAATATGACTACCTATAGTCCCACTAACCTCACCATGCTGAGCTACAGCATTATGCTCTGCATCTTCATGCATCCCCTGATTCGCGGAGCCGCCAGGATAATCGTAACCGTTAATATACTTGTCTGAAGCAGCTGCACAACTATAAGCTTGTTGACATGAGCTGTTATTTTTCGAGACTACAGCTGCTGCCCTCGATGCGAGCTGTAGCAGGTTAATGTTTGTTTTTTCGTAGCCGTCCTTGAATCGTTTTGCATCATTTTGCAGAGCTTGATTGAGTGCTCCATCACAAGAGTGATTGCCGATCCCCTCTAAGGCGTGATAGTACTCCTGCATCTCAGCCGTCACCAGACTGCCTACGTTCTGCGATGGGTTCTCCGAGTTGGTCAGTGGCACATATCCACTATTATGCCCTCTACTGCATTCTTGAAGAAGCAGCTCTCGAAAACTTTCCGGAGGAGGGCCAGGATAGGCATCATCCATTAGCTCCTCTTCAAAGAAAGGGGATCCGGATTTAATGATGTTTTGTATGTGCGTGTGCATGTTGGGGCCGGGCTTAACATCGTACTGTTGGTTATCCGGATATTGAGAGTTGGCATCATTGATTAGCATCCTTCCATCATTGGCTTTCCTGAGTACTTGTGAGCACATTATATTATTGTTGGGGCTGAAAGAGTGCGAAGCGTTGGTATATTTTGATGATGCAGCTCTATACTCATTGAGCTGAGGAAGATGATATGGTCCACCTGCAGCCGGCCGCGCCATTAAAACTGGGAATGTGTCGTAGCCTTCTTCTCCACTCATTGCATGCACTTCTTGCTGTAGTCCATGTGGAACAAGTAGCTGCGACTGCCTCCACAGAGCTATAAGACTTGGGGATAGCCCATGAGCATTAACGTAGCCTGGCTTTGCATCATAGCTGGTTGGGCATGAGGTGCTTGCTCTAGCTGGATGATCCGTGATCATTATGTACAGTTTAATTGGTGGGCGTTGCTAATGCGAGCTAGAGAGAGCCGATGAAGGACATGCAGACGTTGCTCATGTCCTTGCAGCAGATCCCTTTGATTGACAGATACGGTACCCAGCAGAGATGGTCGCTCTTCCGCGGCCATCCGGCCTTACATCAAGCAACCCTGCAAACAGTTCTATGTCAGGATTAAGAAATATCGATCTAAATCAATATGATCTAGCTAGAATATATATGATCTAGGTAGAATTAATATAAACCACCATATCCTTCATATGATTGCAAAGAACGAGATGAGCTAAACCGTAATTGAGCTGAACTTTTCTGATAGAGTCTCAATGGTAAAGCTAGCAAGCTGAATCCATGATCTCATTATCAATATCCCCAGTAATTAATGCTATTCAAGAATATTTTCTACTATCCCATAGATGCAGTAATATTCACTGGAGAAATTCAGAGAGAGAGAGAGAGAGAGAGAGAGAGAGAGAGAGAGAGAGACGCACGCGACCTAGCGCCATAGACTGTTTGCACTAAGTAGAGCATGGAGCCATTACAAAGCCTAATGCAGGAGCGTACTCTCTATTACACAATCGGGTCATCTTCATGAAAATGTCAATGAGATATTCAAGGGGACAGCTTGATTGAGAGAGATCATCGACAGGGTCTACTACCTTGGCGATCACAATCATGTAATGGTCGTTTCTCAATGATGGTGCAAACTGTGGGGAAGGAGATATAACCATGTAAAGAAGCCTACCCTAACGACTTATTAAAATAGAAGGCCTTGTTTTTCGGGATCGACAGTGGGGTAAAACCTGTGGTGAAACGAGGAGAGTGCTCCAAGTGGCATCTTCATTGACATGCTCAAAAGCAATGTTTTTAAATAAACACTATTGAATGGATTGAGGCAAGAGAAAACCCCTCTCCCCCCTCGTCCCCCCCTTCTACGGTTGAAAATGGGTATTGCATATGCTCTCAATTGTCAGAACAAGTATAGGAGATCAACTTAGGCCACCTCTATTTAGGTCACCCCTATGTGATCAACGTCATGCTACGGCCAAGACTACTCTCAATCATATAAGGCTATGGTCACACAAGGCTTAGTTATCAGTTATAGATAACTACACCAATTATGCTCAAATAGAGCATTAAATGAATAACTAAGCTGCTTGCATAGTCAGACATGGCTTAGTTATTCATTCAATCTCCCAACTATTGGACGTGAACTTCACAACAATGCCAAAATCGGCATAGTTGGGTCGTGAACTTCACAAACTAAGCTGCTTGCATGGTCAGACATGGCTTAGTTATTCATTCAATCTCCCAACTATTGGACGTGAACTTCACAACAATGCCAAAATCGCCATAGTCACAAAGGTAGGCACAATCATTCATTTAATGCTCTTTTTTGCTTCTGACCTGACCAAGCAGGAGGCTTAGTTATTAGTTCAAATTACTGATAACTAAGCCTAGCGTGACTTCCTTCTCAATCACCCTGTGTCATTTGGAGACATGGTCACTCAGCACTATCTCACACAGGCATGGGCAAGAAATTTTCCAAACATACAAATTTCCTTTCCTTGGACTTGCTAGGATGAAATTTCAAAATTTTAGGTTATCTTTACATATTTATACATTATTTACTTTGGAGTGAATCCCTTGCCTTCAACCTGCATTTTTTAAAATTGAAAATGACATGATTTTAACTGAGACACATTTTTCTCGAACACTGGTCCCCACCACTCCACAAGGGCAAACCAATTTAGTGTACACATACATATACACACACACACACACACACACACACACACACACACACACACACACACACACGAAAGCACTCTATTGGACACTTTCACAATAATCAATACCTCTTGCTCACAACTTTGTCAAGCATTTTGATAACGTAAGCATGCTTTTGCAGCATTAAGTCAAATGAACTTCTTATTGATAGACATGGCCACTTAGTACATTAAAGCACTTGCACATGCTATGTATTTGGAAATTTTAAGCACTTCACGTGTATAATTCATGGAGTCCATGCATGCCAGGCTCAAAAGGCTAGACTAATTTATATAACATTAGCTTACAATACTCTCTTCCTTTTTTTCATCATGACTAGATTTCACTTCATGAGACAGCCCTTTATGGTACGTAACTAATATATATTAAGGGACCTTCCATTTGCTCAAAACTCTTACTCTCAATTGGGAGTATTTGATCTCCAAGCATGGAAGCACGCCTAAAAATTGCAACCTAGCCCTTTCTTGCAGACAACCTCTTGCCCTCCACACGATGGACATATTTTCTCAAATTTCCCTTCCAGGGTTACTTCACATCAAGGTCAACAATGTTATCTATTACGCGAAGGTCTCTAGAATAACTTAACACTATAAGAGAACTGTCAACATTGTCGCGGATTAACAAATGGAAATGGAGAGACAAATCTTTGCGTCTGCGATAATAAAAGCAGCAATTGCTGCGGCAATGGTTTGCCACGAATAAATGCGGTAATGCTCGCACATATATATCTGCGAATATTATCGCATTTATTGCCATGCATATAGCCGCATTTTTTTTTCGCTGCACACCTTCTCAAAATAAAAGGTACTCATTTGGGCCACACAATTTTAGGTGGCACAAATGAACACCTTTACTTTTGAGCTGCATAAAACATATGAAACATCAATTGCATTTTGAAAAGTGTACAAGAAGAAAAATAATAGACTTTGAGCTCGCTACTGCTGCCCACCTGCGCACGCCTTGCTTCCCTCCCCCCTCGGTCACCCCCTCCTCCTGCTGCCGCCAGCCTTCCCCTACCCCCCCCCCCCGCCTCGGTTTCTCCTCGCCATCCGTTGCAGTTCGGCCTGCTCGGCATTGCTTCATTTTTGGGGCAGTGTCTCCTGCGCTTGATTGCAGCGTCTACCCGTCGACCTCTTCTTACAACACAGAAGTAGACACAGATGGAGGCTCCAGCTTCGCCATAGAGGGACTCGCCAGAAGCCCCCTCGCCCGACCTCGCTGAGCCCACCATTCGACTTGCTCTATCGTCGACAGAGCAAGCGAGCCTAGCCACTGAGGTAGAGCGTTTGCAGGCGACTTCAGTCATCTGCAAAATTCTCGGCACCCGCACTAGCAGAGGAGAGCTGCGAGACCTTCTCCAGGCCCGCCTTTTCGCAGAGGTGGGCAAGATCTTGGATGTCCAGATTCTCAGAAGGGGGTACTACCAGATGGAGTTCGAGACCTCCGAGATGGCTTCCAAGGTCATAGCTATGAGTCCACTGGCCATCCGAGCATCACACGTCCACTTTCGACAGTGGCGACATGGTTTTGACCCGACTTCGGATGTGCTAGTAGAGGAGGCAGACATCCCCATCTCAGTATGCTTTCCGGGTTTACGGAGGGAGTACCTACCACTTCTTTCCAGGATTGGCTCCGCCATCGGGACTGTCCTGGAGACACCTCGTACGGCAGCATCAGTAGCTGCCAAGGCGGCTGGCATCCCCTTAGTTCGAGTTTTGGTCAAAGATATCCACACGCTCCCAAAGGTCATCCTTCTGTATCGGGTGAGTGGGGGTTTGTTTAGACAGAGTGTGGAGTACTCGGGCCTCCCGAACCAGTGCTTCATTTGAAGACAGATGGGCCACCTAGCGAAGGCCTATCCACGGAGGAGGCCACGACCTACACCTCAGCCTCAGCCCCAGCCTGCCAAGACTGGGCCGCCGCCACAGCCAGCGGCACAACGCACAGATTCAGAGCCACCCTCCGAGCCTGGGGCTCCAGTGGAAGAGGGGTGGCACGAGGCTCGTGGCGGTCGACGCCACGGGCCACAGTGACAGCCTAGCACTCAGAGTGGCCCTCAGGTGCCTACTCAGCAGTAGTGGATTCCCACGGGGAACCGCTTTCGTCCTCTTGAGCAGGAGGAGCTCCCTACGCCAGTCTCCACCTCCGCTTCACCCTCGCCAACCGCCCTCCCTTCAGAGTTCCCCTCCTCCTCCTCATCCTCCCCCCCGCCCTCTGCTCCCATCCACTCCCCACCTCGCTCCTCTACCTGTGTCGCCCCACCCCGCTCCTCTTCCCCTCCGCCCCCCCCAACTTCTTCTTCCCCCCCTCCTACTCCAGTTTCATAGTCGACTCAGGAGATTGGTCCCTCGCCTGCGGCTAGGAGATCTCTTGGCAGCGCTTTTGCCACGAGTCACCTAGCAAGAGAGGGTCAGCCCTTCTTGCGGCCCCCTCTGCAGATTTAGACATCTTCCCTTGCAGCTATCCCTCGTGGTCTGACGAGCATTGACCTCCGACGCCGCTGGGATTTCTTTGACTACGGGTTCAGTCGCTTTCTCGGCGATTCCGTAGCAGCAGACCACGAGGCAACCTGCTTTTGGGTCCACGCTTTGTTCCTCTCCGCTAGGGGGACAGAGGCCTTGGACTCAACAGTTCGTTTCTCCTTCCCCCTCTGTGGTAGGGCCGAGACAGAGTGGTCCCTGGCTCAGTGGTGGGATGGCTGCATACATGAGTTCTCTCACCACATGGGAGAACTTGGAGTTACAGATTTGCTGCAGACTTTGTGGCCACTAGCCAAGTTTGCGGTGACACCCCCAGACTCAGCAGGATGTAGGCACATTGTGGTGTACTTTTTTGCTGATACGCAGTGTTTGCCTTACTATGTATACATTCATGAGGACTCCTGGACAGAGGATGTTGCTTTACGCACGGCTCGCTCTGCTTGGGCTTGGGCTAGGCACTCACTGCAGTCTCGCCTATCTAGAGGACACTCGGATGAGGATTATTCCCCATCCAAGCCAGCCTCGAAGATAGCCCTTCTTGCTGCTGCGACAGCATCTGTTCTCTCTCGCTCCCCATGAGAATCGTCTCGTGGAACGTGCAGGGACTAGGTGGGCTCCAGTTTCAGCGACAGCGGGGCCGATTGCGTTAGGAGCTTCAGCGTTGCCTTGTGGGAGGAGATATTGATCTCCTTATGCTTCAGGAGCACCATCTGTTTGAGAGCCGCATTCGGCGATGTGGTCAGATTTTGCATGGACGATATGATACCTTTTGGTCAGCTACTTTTGGACCTGGAGGCATCCAGGGTGGGGTATGTATGACTATTGCGGACTCATTGCAGCAGGCCATTGTGGGCAGAGGGATTATTGTGCCAGGCAGGGCTCAGTGGATTACTATGTAGGTTCAGGGTGGCCTTGTGGGCTTCCTGAACATCTATGCGCCCAATGTGGCGAGTGCTCGTGTAGAGTTTTGTTCACAGATTGTTGAGTCTTTGCCACAGGCTGACCATTGGTGTGTAGGAGGGGACTTCAACATGTTGGAGGACCCTTCTGATAGGATTGGAGGCAGCCATGCTACTGTGCATGGAGTCGAGTTAGCAGCTTGGGAGAGGTTGTGTATGACTTTGAGGGTCTCGGATACATGGCAGCACTCTGGCTTTGTGAGGCCTCCAGCGAGTCTTGTCTTCTCTAGATCGGACCGCAGAGTGGGAGGAGTGAATCTATTGCGGATAGATCGCTTCTACACTAGTGACCACTTTAGTGACTTGGGGGGATCAGTGGGCATCCTGGCAGGGACATCCTTCTCGGACCATGCACCAGTGATCCTCACAGTGGCAGACAGGCAGAGGAGTGGGAGCACGATGCTTCGCATCCCAGAGCGGTTCTTGTTGGACTCAACACTCAGAGAGAGGGTAGAGGCTCTCTGGACAGAGGGCATGGACAGCCAGGCTCTACCTGCAGACAGAGTGGCCTTAGGTCTAGCTCAGCTTAGCCACTTTTTTCTCCAGGAGTCTCTGGCTCGATGGGCTACAGCGAGAGAGGAGCAGCATCTCAGACGAGGCATTGCTTCACTACAGAGGATGCAGGAGCAGCATCCAGAGAGTCCATGGTTGGAGGAGCAGTTAAACAGCAGGCTCGACAGGAGCTTGCTTGCAGAGGGGAGAGGCGTCATGATTTTTCCTTTCACTGACAGGCATCTCAGTGGACTCACGTGGGTGACAGAGTGACAGGTGATTTTTTTGTTACACTGGGACCTCGGCACTCACATGCCAAGGTCAATCAGTTGAGGAGACCCGATGGGTCAGTTGTTTGTGAGCCCGAGGATATGCGTGTAGTTGCTACTGACTTTTACCGTGAGTTACTATCGACTGAGCCCCAGTCAGAGTGGCAAGATGCATGCAGGGAGCAGGTTTGGGCACAGATGCCTTGTCTTGTGACTGAGGAGATGCGCCAGAGGCTAGAGATGCCTCTTTAGCTTGAGGAGCTGCACACGGCTCTTAGGGAGCTCCCTTGTGGTAGCTGTCCAGGTGAGGATGCAGGTGAGGATGGGCTGACTCCCAGCTTCTTCTTGGAGTACTGGGAATTACTTGGCCCAGATCTTTGTAGTGCCTTTCAGTACATTCTGCACACAGGAGTGATGCCGGATAGCATGAGTGAGGGCCCGATTTACCTCATTCCAAAGGAGGGTGGCTCCTTGGAGGAGATTCGACAGTGGTGCCCCATCGCCATCCTCACCTCAGCCTACAAAATTCCTACCAAGGCTCTGCCCTGGCACGGTTCCGTGGGAAGGACCTTGTGATTCTTCTTCTCGATTTTGAGAAGGCATACAACAGAGTTGACTGGGACTTTCTAGAGGGCACTCTACACAGGATGGGATTCTCAGATGCTTGGATCAGAGGGGTGTCAGCTTTGTACAGACAGACTCACAGTGAGGTGCTTTTGGCAGGAGGTAGAGGTGAGCACTTCATGCTCACACAATCAGTCAGATAGGGTTGTCCTCTTGCCCCCTTTATCTTTTTGTTGTATGTGGAGGCGATGAGCAGATTTTTGGTGTCACAGAAGGTTGGTCTGAGGGGCTTAGCACTCCCTATTCGGGGAGATGAGCTTCTGGACGCTGAGTTTGCCGACGACTCAGCCTTGTACTTAGAGGGCCAGAAGGCCAATCTACACAGATGTGAGCAGGCTTTGGAGACCTTCTGTTGTGCATCAGGCGCACTGATCAATTGCAGAAAGACATTGGCTTTCTCGGTTGGCAGTGATCCTGTGCCAGATTGGATGCCAGGAGAGGGTTTCAGGTGGATTCCCCCAGGGACTGCAGTTCGGTACTTGGGTTGTGAGGTTGGTTTGGACTTGTCCCCCGAGCAGCAGATTGCTTCTCTTGTCATAAAATCTAATATCTAATATCCAACCAACCCAAATGATTTTCTCATATTAAATTGATCACTTAATGTGGGAGAATAAACGGGAACAAGTGTTAAGATATAGACATGTGCTTATAGATCTATCTCAACACGGGGCCAATGGTAAAGGGGCCAAATGACAGATGGTCTATCAAAGAGCAAGGCTAAAAAATGGAGCATAAGACCTTAGGGTTAGCTTCATTGAAGACCTCCAATAATGTGTATAAAAGGCCTTTGACCTTAGGTAAGCTAGGGCTGAGCTTGAGGCAAGGAAACCCGACCCAGCTCGAGGTGCTTGTCCTGCTTGTCATGCTTGATGACTAAGGTGCTTGAGGTGCTTAATGATTTAGGTGCTTGAGATTCTTGAGGTGCTTAATTATTGAGATGCTTGAGGTGCTTGACATGCTTGAGATGTTAGGGTTGCACTTGAGATGAGAACCCAGCCCAAGCTTAAAGTGCTTATGAGCCAAGCTTGTGGTGGGAACTGGGCCTATGCATGAGGGGCTTGAGGTGTCAAAAAGTCAAATATTCAATCCCTACAAGAAGGGGGTGAGCCCTACATGAGGGGGGATGAGAGAGAACACCCACACACTCACATAAGGCATGCATGGTACAAAGAAAGCAAAAGGGACACTTGTCAAGTTCCTCCTCATTTTGCCCTCACGGTGTGCCTGAAGCCTATTGGTTGGCCACCCAAGGGGTCCAATAATAATTTAGGAGATTTAAATAATTTATTTAGAGCCCTCTCTCTCAAAGGGGAAAGGGGGACACTTGTCTCAAGGCTACCCTTGATGCTTGTAATGCCTCCTGCTTGTGATTGGCTAGGCTTGGAGGGATCCAATGAGCTTCAAGCATGAGCTACAAGGGGGGGTTGACCCAAGCAAGCTAGGGGGTTTCTTAGGGGGTATACTCACCCACACACTCTCACAAACACTCTCATTGTGTGCTATGAAAAGTGCAAGAGCTCCCTCTCCTTCTCCAAGCAAGTAGAGGTTGAGAGCCTACACCAACACTCTTGGATATGGAGTGCAAATCCAACCAAGAGCCATGCTTCAATGCTTAAGCTTGCCATCTCCTTCTTCTTCATTACTATGCTATTATGTATGCTAGCAACAAGAATTATGATAAGTGAGGAACTAATTCTTTCTCCTACGAAATGTTTCTTCTTCCTCTTCCCTGCCCTCATTCCCTGCTAGCTCTCTCCACCTTTGAAGGTGTTTGAGGTCTTGGGACTGAGGCTTGGGATAGTTAAAGGTTTCTTCAATTTTATGTTATGTTTCTGATGCATGAAGCTTTCCATCTTCATTGCATCATCTAGGTCACAAGGAACACAAAGATTGTATTGTAACAAGTCTCTCTTAATGGGAGAAATCATAATACAAATGCCTATTGGAGGGGGGACCAGCTCCACATAAATCCGGTCCGCAACTGTTGTCATGTTCTCTAAATTCTCTCTCTTGCAAAAGTATTGTTCATGCAAAGTTAACTAATTGCTATGATTATGTTGCTATCTTCAATTATGTTCACTCGCTATGCTCACAAAGTATTCTCTCTCTGGCAAAAGTATTGTTCATGCCAAGTTAACTAATTGCTATGATTATGTTGCTATCTTCAATTATGTTCACTCCCTATGCTCACAAAGTCATCAAAAGTACTCTCATTAGTTTCCGCTACTCTCAAATTAAATAGGCCAATTTCATTACATTGGTATCAGAGCATTTGGTTTCTCTTTTCTTGCTTAAGAAGAGAGGTCCTTAAGTAGCCTATAAATGGTTGATGTTGTTAATTATATTAGGGTAAGTGGAATTGGGATCTATTATCGGTTTTGTTGAGCCCACTATGTGGGGGATGGTGCACACCTCGGGAGCTTTGGACTTAATAATGGAGTCTTTTTAGACTTGCCGACGGCTTTACCATTATTGAGCCATAAGAAGTTCGAAAGGAGCTAGCCCTTGGCAACTCTGCTATGTTAGACCTACTCCTCTACTCTCTATAATTAACCACTTCGAGCTGTGGGTGTAGATACTTAAGAGCCGATTTTCAAAGGCTAAGAGAAGTGGCAACTAAGGTTTTGAATTGCCAAAGCATACACTAAGTACATACATAAATTTTGTTAACATGGATGACAATAATCAAGAGAGTAGAATGAACATTGATAGCTTTGATTTTGCACATGAAGGTGCTAATGATGATGCTCCCATGTTTGTGAATTATCCCGTCACTAGCTTGTAGCAAGCTATGGGAAACCCTGCTTTGCAAGCCGAAGTTACTCAACAACTTCGTGCTTATGGAATTTCCCTTCCTCTCCAAGAGGAGAGAGAGCTTAGGAGGCCTCTTGAAGAGACCCCCAAAAGAAGACTCTCTCCCATTCGAGAGAAGGAATCCAAAGAGCAAGTAAGCAATGAAAGTTTAAGTTCCTCTGAAGATGTGGCTCCATGAAGACGGCGGTCTAGAGGATCGCCCACTCCTCCCAAGAGGAAAAAATCAACACATAGTACTTCTCCTCATCACTCTGAAAGCCAAGAGAGGAAACAAAGGAAGAAAAGGGCTAGGAAGAGGTCACCCTCTTCTCCTTCTTCTTCACCTTCCTCCTCTTCTGACGAAATTTATGGTTATTCTCCTAGAGAATACAAGAGGGGAGGACATCGCAAATCATTTCCTGCATGGCGAAGGTCACAAAAGCTAAAGAAGTTCAAGGAGGGAGGAAAGAGTATCTCTTTTCTCACCTATGATGGCACCTTCGGTGCTATCGACAAAGTGCTGGCCTTCATCTAGCAATTTGATGCGGCCTTTGGAGATGAGGGCTTCACAGAGTCCTCTAAGCTACGCCATGTAGCTACGCACTTCCAAAAATCAGCTCGTCAATGGTGGGCTAGCCTTCGTGGCAATGGTGAAGCCCCAAAGACATGGAAAACTCTATGAGTTTCCATCATGAAGCAATTCCTTGCAAGCAATGCAAAAGAGAAAGTGCTTACTGAATGGCGCAGCTTGAAGCTTCTCTCTCATGAGTCTATCCACAAGTACGTAGACAAGTTTTGGGATTTACATCTCAAGGCTACTGTCTTTCAAAAGATAGACTTTGCCGAGCAAAGGCAACAAGTTTGTGCGGGATTACCTGAAGAGATGGCCGAATACATCAACTCTCAACGGCCTGGTACTATTACCAAAGTAATCCATCACACCATGGTTGCTTCACGCATCAATTTCCATCAAGGGGCTAGACATAATGTCAAGCCCATGGAAAACAAAGACAAAAATGATGCAAAGGGGAAAACCAATGTTCAAAATACTTCCCAAGTCACTTCCAGCAAAAACAACAATCGGTCCAAGGATAAGGGAGTTTACAAAGGTAAAAACAAACTCTCTGATCTTGAAGAGCTTGAAGCTTTTCGCAAGGACCATAAGTGTTTCAAGTGTGGGGAGCAAGGACATGGCTATCGTTCTTGCCCCAAGAAGAATATTCGCAATGAGACTCCTAGGGCTTCCACCATCGAAGCTCCAAAAGAGGATGCTCAGTGCAAAGGATCATCACTTTCCTATGCTTGGGGAAAGGTAAGAGAGCATGCGGCCTTCATCTTGTTTGACACTGGCTCTACTCTTAACTTCATATCAATGGAGTTGGCCACCAAGTTGGGCATTCAAGCTTTTGAGATGGGAGATATAGTAGTGGCTGATGCAGCTTTCAAGGGACAACAAGCCTCCATTACTCCCTTGATTGGGAAGTTGAGAATTCATGTCCAAAGCTATGTCGACAAAGAAGACTTCTTCATCTCTCCTCTCCAACATGAGGATGTTATCCTAGGGGCACCATGGTTTGATCGCATGGCTGCCAACATGAAGTTCCCTGAAAGGAGAATCTACTTCACCTCAGGGGAAAGAACATGTATATAGATGCTAGTGAGCATGGTCGCACTATTCCACTTGTAAATCCGCTTGCTTTTGATAAGTCAATGAAGAGCTCAATTTCTGCGTACATGATTTTTGTCAAAGAGTCTCTAAAAGATACTAATGTTTCATCAAATGTAAATGGTAGGAATCAAGAAGAGTTAGACTTGTCTAATTTTCTAAAAGGATTCCAAGATGTGTTTCATCGATGATATCCCTATGGACTTACCTCCAAAACGAGGGGATGATGACCATCGCATTGAGCTCCTTCCTGGAAGCTCACCACCTAACAAGCCTCCTTATCGAGTCTCACAATCTCAACAAGAGGAGATCATGAGGCAAGTACAAGAGCTGGTAGACAAAGGGATGGTGAGACCTAGTTCCTCTCCCTTTTGTTCTCCAGTCCTTTTAGTGCAAAAGAAAGATGGTACATACCGTATGTGTGTGGACTATCAAGCACTAAACCATATCACTATCAAAAACAGATTTCCTGTACCTCCGGTAGAAGATCTGTTTGATAAGCTACAAGGCTCTATCTACTTCAGTAGGATTGACGTTAAGAGTGGCTATCATCAAATAAGGATAGTGGATGAAGATATCTTAAAGACCACGTTTCGCACAACGTTTGGTCTTTATGAATATCTAGTCATGCCTTTGGGCTTGACTAATGCACCAGCTACGTTCAATCATTTGATGGAGAAAATTTTTAGACCATACCGCAAATTCATTGGAGTGTTCTTTGTGATATCATCATCTACTCCAAGTCTTTGGAGGAACATAAGCAACATCTCCAAGTGATTTTTCAAGCATTAGGGAGAACAAGCTTTTTCTCAACCAAAAGAAGAGCGAATTCTTCCTTCAAGAGATTCAATACCTAGGTCATATTATCTCTAAAGATGGTATCCAAATGGATCCATCAAAGTTAGAGGTAATAAAAGCATGGCCTAACCCAAGAAATCTACATGAGCTAAGAAGCTTTGTTGGCATGTGCGCATACTATAGACGCTTCATAGCAAAATTCTCTCAAGTAGCAGGACCACTATACGACTTAACTAAGAAGAACGTTAAGTTTGTATGGACTGCTAATGAGAAAAATGCTTTTGAAAAGCTCAAAGAGAAGTTTACTTCCCAACCAGTCCTTGTGCTTCCGGATCTCTCAAATCCATTTGAGGTCCAATGTGATGCTTGTGGTGATTGCCTTGGAGCAGTTTTGCTTCAAGAAGGGCATGCCATAGCATATGAGAGCCGAAGGCTCAATATTGATGAACGAGTCTTGGGCATTTATGAGAAAGAGATTTTAGCTGTTCTACATGCCCTAGACACATGGAAGCACTACCTATTGGAGACTCCATTTATCCTAGGAACCGACCACCAAAGTCTCAAGTATTTCATGACGCAAACCAAGCTTTCCGACAAACAAATGAGGTGGGAAAATTTTCTTTCGCAATTTAATTTCCATATTGGTCACATAGCTGGTAAGCACAATCAAGTGGCCGATGCACTTTCACGACGACCCAAAGTTAATGCGGTGTCTATAGCTACTCACAATGATCTATCTTCTATGATAGATGAGTATGCTACTAACCCTGACTTTAGAGACATATTGTCAGCCCTTGCTTTGGGGAAGAAAGAGGAACCATTCACGTTGCAGGATGGTTATCTTCTCCACGGCAATAGGCTATGTGTTACCCATTCCCTTCGTGAGAAAGTTATGTATGAATCCCATGGTCCTCCATATGCGGGGCATAGAGGTATTCAACCTACTCTCCGAGGAGTAGAGAAGTACTTCTATTGGCCTACCATGAAAGTGGACATACAAGAGTATGTTTCAAAATGTGTAGTATGCCAAAAGACCAAGTATGATAGAGGGAAGCAACCTGGATTACTCCAGCCATTGCCTATCCCAAATTCACAATGGGAGAGTATATCCATGGATTTCATCTTTGGATTACCCAAGTCTATCCATGGGAATACAGGAATATGGACAATAGTTGACAGGTTTAGCAAGCAAGCACATTTTATTCCTGTCAAAAAGACTATTAAGGCACATCAAATGGCAACTCTCTTCATATATCAGATTTTCAAGCACCATGGATTAGCCACATCCATCGTGTCAGATAGAGATCCTAGAATGACGAGTAATTTTTGGAAAGGTCTCTTTGAAAATCTAGGAACAAGATTAAATTTCTCTTCGGCCTATCACCCACAAACGGATGGCCAAAGTGAGATAGCCAATCTTACGATACTCGATCTACTCAAGACTTATGTTACCGAAGTAGATCAACGCTCACAATGGGAAAAGTACTTACCTCTTGTAGAGTATGCATACAATAATACTGTACATACTTCTACGGGAAAAGCACCTTTTGAGATCATTGAGGGAAGACCTAAAGTCCCTTGCTACTCAAAGTACATGGGAAGATCTTCGCCGCCGATGAGTATAGCCGTGACCTACAAGAATCTTTTCAAAAGATTAAGGAGGCTTTATCCATCTCTCAACAAAGGCAAAAAGCTGCTGCTGATAAGCACAAAAGAGCCTTAATGTTCAAAGAAAATGATTGGGTCTTACTCAAGTTTCCTAAGGCTCGATTAAGGCAAACGACGGGCAAAAATCCTACGGGCCATCAAAAGTATTATGCTAAACTAGGAAAAAGATACAATGGTCCTTTCCAAATCTTGAAGCCCATCAATGAGACGGCTTATCAACTCAAGTTGCCCAACCATTGGCTCATACACAATGCCTTTCATGTAAGCCTACTGAAGCTCTACAAAGGAGAGCCACCAATTGAACCAATTATTGAAGACCCTCCCGAAGTTGAAGACCAAGAAGAGGTGCTACAACCCGAAGCTGTTCTTCGGCATAAAGACAAGGTACTACGACATGGTAAGATTATCCGATGGTATCTTATTAAGTTCAAAAATTATCCTTTTGAAGATGCTAGATGGATGCAAGGAATACATCTTAAGGATAGTATGAACCTTGTCAATGCTTACAATGCTACATTAGAGTAAGCAAATGTACAAATTTCTTTTAAATGACTCATGTTTTTGTCTTATAAGACTAGTCCTCTTTTTAATTGTGCACAAATTTAACTAGTATGCATGCTTAGAATCATGTTTGTGATGACGACGTCTCTCAAACACCAAGTAGAATTTGTCACTCTACTTTGTGAGAATGAAATGGACTAAAGAGCAGACATGCTTACGGCAACTATGTCTCCCAAGCACCAAATGGATTAGTCATCTATATTGGAAAGATGTCGTAGGGTAAAAAGGGATCCTCTACCCGCTAAGTAAAATTGACTAATGACTAAGGCTTTATCTCTTCTACCTCATAGTCGAGGACGACTATGATTTCAAGAGAGAGGTAATGTCATAAAATCTAATATCTAATATCCAACCAACCCAAATGATTTTCTCATATTAAATTGATCACTTAATGTGGTAGAATAAACGGGAACAAGTGTTAAGATATAGACATGTGCTTATAGATCTATCTCAACACGGGGCCCATGGTAAAGGGGCCAAATGAGAGATGGTCTATCAAAGAGCAAGGCTAACAAATGGAGCATAAGAACTTAGGGTTAGCTTCATTGAAGACCTCCAATAATGTGTGTAAAAGGCCTTTGACCTTAGGTAAGCTAGGGCTGAGCTTGAGGCGTGGGAACCTGACCCAGCTCGAGGTGCTTGTTCTGCTTGTCATGCTTGATGACTAAGGTGCTTGAGGTGCTTGACATGCTTGAGATGCTAGGGTTGCACTTGAGGTGAGAACCCAACCCAAGCTTAAAGTGCTTATGAGCCAAGCTTGTGGTGGGAACTGAGCCTATGCATGAGGGGCTTGAGGTGTCAAAAAGTCAAAGATTCAATCCCTACAAGAAGGGGGCGATCCCTACATGAGGGGGGATGAGAGAGAACACCCACACACTCACACAAGGCATGCATGGTACAAAGAAAGCAAAAGGGACACTTGTCAAGTTCCTCCTCATGTTGCCCTCATGGTGTGCCTGAAGCCTATTGGTTGGCCACCCAAGGGGTCCAATAATAATTTAGGAGATTTAATTAATTGATTTAGCATTTATCTAGCCCTCTCTCTCAAAGGGGAAAGGGGGACACTTGTCTCAAGGCTACCCTTGCTGCTTGTAATGCCTCCTGCTTGTGATTGGCTAGCGCTGGAGGGGTCCAATGAGCTTCAAGCATGAGCTACAAGGGGGGGTTGACCCAAGAAACCTAGGGGGTTGCTTAGGGGGTATACTCACCCACACACACTCACAAACACTCTCATTGTGTGCTATGCAAAGTGCAAGAGCTCCCTTTCCTTCTCCAAGCAAGTAGAGGTTGAGAGCCTACACCAACACTCTTGGATATGGAGTGCAAATCCAACCAAGAGCCATGCTTCAATGCTTAAGCTTGCCATCTCCTTCTTCTTCATTACTATGCTATTATGTATGCTAGCAACAAGAGTTATGATAAGTGAGGAACTAATTCTTTCTCCTACGAAATGTTTCTTCTTCCTCTTCCCTACCCACATTCCCTGCTAGATCTCTCCACCTTCGAAGGTGTTTGAGGTCTTGGGACTGAGGCTTGGGATAGTTAAAGGTTTCTTCAATTTTATGTTATGTTTCTGATGCATGAAGCTTTCCATCTTCATTGCATCACCTAGGTCACAAGGAACACAAAGATTGTATTGTAACAAGTCTCTCTTAATGGGAGAAATCATAATACAAATGCCTATTGGAGGGGGGACCAGCTCCACATAAATCCGGTCCGCAACTGTTGTCATGTTCTCTAAATTCTCTCTCTTGCAAAAGTATTGTTCATGCCAAGTTAACTTATTGCTATGATTATGTTGCTATCTTCAAATATGTTCACCCGCTATGCTCACAAAGTCATTTCTCAAAAGTACTCTCATTAATTTCCGCTACTCTCAAATTAAATAGGCCAATTTCATTATACCTCTTCTCCTGTCCATCAGGAGAAAGCTATTACATTGGAGCTCAGCACAACTTTCGTTGGCTGGGAGAGTAGTATTTGCCAACCAGGTGTTGTTGGCGACTATGTGGTACATCACTTCTTGCTGGATCTTCTCGAGTTCTTGTATCAGCTAGGTAGAGAGGTTGATCAGGAAGTTCCTTTGGTCAGGTCGTGACACTCAGATTTCCCAAGCCAAGGTGGCTTGGTCGGTCACCACACTTCCTTGTTCTCAGGGAGGGCTTGGGATCATTGATCTAGCACCGCAGAGTAGAGCCCTTCTTGGGAAGTTCGTCGTTAGAGGAATTCTTCCACGCGAGGAGCCCTGGAAGGAGTTCTTGCTGCAGAGACTTCGTGCCAGGGTGCCTCAGTCAGGAGGCCCTTGGCAACCTTCGACCAGACTGGAGGACCGCTTCGTTGTGAGTTTGCTTCGATCTTCGGAGCTCTTACTGCGTGGCCTAGAGCAGAGACAGCCGACGTGCACGGAGGAGCGCCTACGGTAGCCCCTCGTCTGGAACCCCATGGTTAGCACTCAGAGAGGCCACTTGGTTGGGAGTCGGCTCATGTTTCTTGGGGTCCCATGGCAGCAAGTCCAGCGCGCTCTCTATGTGGCTGGCTAGAGTTCACATGTTTGTCAGAGGAGGTGCAGGGTTTCCAGCTATAGGGCATGAGAGGGGTGCAGAGCATGTGTCAAGACATCTCAGAGTCAGTTCCAGCTGAGTGGCTCATGCCTCTCGAGCCAGTAGCACCCCGGTGGATGGGAGCCTTCACACGAGTGGAGGTTCTCATTTCAGTCAGGGCCTGCTCAGAGACTGTCCCAACCCTGTTCTTCGAGATTCAGGGTGGGGGACGATTACAACGAGTTGCAGTAGAGGCCCCGCAGGTAGCAAAGTGCTGTTTCCAGAGGATCCGAGTTGTGGGCATCTGTGGGAGGACTTGCGTTATAGACCCTGACCCAACAGCTCTTGAAACTGGAAACTGGAGGCTATGGGCTTGGGAGTGTTGTCCACTCGCACGAGTACAGTGGGATCCTGGTGAGTGGCTATGGAGGGACCCCTTCTCTTTTGCAGACCGCCTAGGAGTCCCCTTCTTTCAGTACATTGTTCAGCTTGGACGTCATATACTTGTAGCACAGAGAGAGGCCCGCCTCGCTGCAGCACGTCAGTGGCAGGAGGAGGGCCTCACACTCGAGTTCTTGGAAGCCTTTTGGTAGAGGCTGTGGGACTCTAGACAACCGAGGCGTGTCACTTTGTTTCAGTGGCTGGTTGCACACAGAGCCACAGCAATAGGGAGTTGTTTTGTGCATAGTGGTCTCTCAGCAGCATGTGCAGCCTGTGACCAATTGGTGGAGAGCTAGCGTCATTGTCTTTGGGACTGTCCCTCGGCCCATCAGGTGTGGCTACGAGTTCTTCGGCTGATGCCTCCTCTCTCCACGGCTCGACAGTACACTTGGGGAGCAGCGGCCTGGTCCACACTCACGGGCCCGACACTTCAGTTTGAGCTATCTTCCACCAGCAGGATGATAGTGATGCAGGGGGGGCGACCTACACTCCAGCCTCCTACAGAGCTTACTCCACAGGAGTGGTGCAGTGAGAGAGAGGAGTGTTGGGAGCTCATCAGTGGCCTGACACATTGGTTCATCTGGCGGTCCCGGTGTTTTCGCATCTTTGAGGCTCGACCTGTGCCACTAGCAGAGACTGTTCGTGACTTTTGGCTAGAGCTGATCCATACTCTTAGAGGATAGCTTGAGGGACTACTGGGTAGCTCTGACCGCATGCGGGAGCGCCGCGAGGCTTTCCTTCGACTCTGGCGCCCTGGGCCTTTCTACACCATAGTCCAGGGGGTGCTCAGATGGCACTACTGTCCACCTGTGTGGCTCTTCCCTCCTCCCATCTCTTGATTTAGCCTCATTGTATATATGCTATTTTTTCATTGGGAGAGTCTCCCCATCATGCTTGTTGTAGCCCTCTCTTGCAGAGGTGGATGTAGCCCTATGGGCAGTTTTCATTAACTAATAGAAGGATCTTTTTCTCGAAAAAAAAAAAAAGACTTTGAAATTGCAACTTACACCTTACCTTGATAATTAAGAGTACAAATGATCAAAATATCCAAAAAAGTACAAATAATATCAAAAATTTTAAATGGGTTTTGTGTACATGCATGTGATGATAGAGTTTTTTGTGCCACATTTGCACTTGTAAAAGAAGACTACAAAAAATTATCTATTTGTCCTCGTCCACAGTCCACATGTACATACGTTTGATCACCTTGACTCTATAATAACCAGAACTAAATTAACCAAATTAATAACTCAAAACATTTGATACAATATTATTTGTCCACACTTATCGCCTGTAGAGATCCGACTACTGAGTCAAATTTCTCGTAAGAGATGTGATGGTTCTCCAACAACCATCGTCAAGTATCGAATTCTATGTGCCGCTCTCGATACTTGACCATCTCTCTGGTTGGGCGACTCAGAGTGATATTTTCTTAAGTTAACAATAACAAAATAAATTCATAAACTTAAATATTTTCTAAATCGATTTAGGGTCCAATTTAAACAACCTACATATTTGTCCTTCCAAGATGCTTTGCCTCCTGAACAATAGTATGTGGGAGTTTGTATGACCCGAGCATCGTGCTTTTGATTATTGAATGAGCTTGTTGTAGCTTGTTTGCTTTTTTTTTTTGCATTGCCCACTCCTACTCTGCATCTACCATGTTGTGGCCACGATGGCTCCTGTCTAGATTTGCAAGCTAGTTGGCCGTTGCGTGCTATACACTTAACTGCTTGTTTTAAAAAACAAATTTGATATACCCCTCCAACAACTATGATGAAAAACGCTCATCAAAGGCATTTGGAAATCGAGCATGCAACACTTCCTCGACGTAGCGTGTATGATCGGGTTGTTGGTCTCTGAATTTTATAGAACAATTCTTATACGTCAAGTGTATAAGAATTTAAAGATGGTGCCGAAATGCCCTACCCTATGTTGTACCACAGTCGACTTTACTACCATACTTCACCTTGTAGTAGCGCCCATGTGTGTTTGACATGAGTGTGTCAGTGTCCTCGTCCTCTACATCTGGAGAGCAAATCTGTAGGACCCCCTATCGCTCCACCTCTCACGACCTTCCCTTCCCAAAGACAAACGTCAAGGACCGTTGCCAGAAGAACACTATAAAACTTGCAACGCATTTACCGCGGCCCTTTACCGCGTTTTACACACACACACACACACACACACACATAGACACACACAGACACACATAGAGAGAGAGAGAGAGAGAGAGAGAGAGAGAGAGAGAGAGAGAGAGAGAGAGAGAGAGAGAGAGAGAGAGAGAGAGAGAGAGAGCAAAATGGGGTGGCCAAAGGGGAGAGATGGAAACAGGAAGGATTTATTTTGTAAATTAAATATTATCGTGTATATTACCTCACATATTACCTCGTAAATTTTAAAAAGAAAGAGAGCGCGGTATGCCACATTTTCTACACCATACCTTGCTCTTCTACTCATACCATCATTGCACGTGCAATCGTATTCTCTCCTTCTCTCCCTCTCAAATCTCACTCCCTCTCTCTCTCTCTCTCTCTCTCTCTCTCTCTCTCTCTCTCTCTCTCTCTCTCTCTCTCTCTCTCTCTCTCTCTCTCTCTCTCTCTCTCTCTCTCTCTCTCTCTCTCTCTCTCTCTCTCTCTCGTGCGCGCGCGCATCAAAAACCTAAGGCAACCTCTGTGCGTCTCCCACTGGGAGAGGGCGGCCATGTGGGAGACGTCACTGCATCAGCACTGCCCAAGGCCCTCAAATCTGTTGTCATTGCACTCCTGCCTACCCGCCCAAGGCTCGAGCTTCGCGTTGCTGCTATCACTCCTGCGGACATTAAGATCTTGTCACTCCTGCCGACACATGTCTTTGCCAATGACCTACATTCATGCTCTCGATCTGACTACACACAGTCTTGCTATCAATCCGCTTCACAGAAAGTCTATTCTTGATTAAATTAAGCCTTATAAGACCCTAATTTAAATTAAAATAAGCCCTATTTTCTTGTCCGAGTGCCCACCATGGCCACTCAGGCCTCATCTTGGGAAATCTCATGTTTGTCGGCGGCGTGGCAACAGCCCCAAAGGTGGACAACATGGCCCGACTGCAAAATGAAGTCGAAAGACTTCACAAGCAAAACGAAGCTTTGAAGGAAATACTCACAGCCATTGTGTCTCGACTCACCAGAGTGGACAACTCCAACAAGGGAGAGATGAAATCAAACAAAATCAAACTCAATAAGGAGGTAGAAATCACCTTCACAGAGAAGGTCAAGAATCAAGTGCAAGATGCCATCTTCCACAAAGTTGAAGATCGTGTGACATCTATGCTACGCGAACAACAGTGATGATAAGATGCTATTGCTCTCAATGTTCGCATTGGTGGGCTCCCGAGTGTTTGGGAAGGAAAGGAGGACCTCAAGTTCCACGAGTCCTTCGCTCGCATTCGAGCAACAACCCCCATGATACAATGGGATCCAAAAAAATCACCACTCTTGCTTACGAGCATTGCACCAACCGTGCAATTCTTACCTTCAAGACCAAAGCAGATTGATTCAAGCTTCTTGACCAATTGAAGCTTCTCTAGGACACAAAAATTTGGTTTGTTGAAGATCTCACACCCACCCAACTCAAACAGAAGAAGGCCGAACTCCAAAAGATGCGAGAAGCGCGCACAATAGGGAAATGTGTAGTCTATCAAGGAGGTAAATCCATCCTCCAAGAGTTCCGAACTCCCAAATCGGCTCCCTCCTCCTCACCTACCTCATCTTAGGTTTGTTCATCCCACCTTATCTTTTTTTCTTTTACCCCTCGATGGACCCTCAGTCCTTAACTGATATGTATTAGATGGAATTCTTTGTAATGTTTTGTTTCTGGTCCAATAGGTCATATATGACCTCTGTGGATGATAATTCAATCTCTCTCTTTCTCTCTCTCTCTCTCTCTCTCTCTCTCTCTCTCTCACTTTCTCTCCTTCACACACACACACACACACACACACACACACACACACACACACACACACACACACACACACATGCACAATCAATCTTTAGTGGGGTGCTCCATCACTCGCATTGGAGAGGAGAGGGCAGCCCGCAAGAGGGCTCTACACAATAGAACCGCAAGAGGCCTTGAATGCTAGAGGAACACAAGAGTTAAGCTTCTACAAAATCCCCTCCCCCCCACATTGTCTTAAAACACACACACACACACACACACACATTAGAAAAGTTAGATTCAAAGATTTTGTACCTCTTTCGTGTTTGGTGTAGGTGCTTCTTGCTTGCTTGCTTGACCTATTTTGCTTGTTTGATTGTTTGTTGTAGGTGTGTGATTAGTTTGTAGATACTTTCTTGCTTGCTTGGTGTGTACTTAGTTAGGGAGAGAGGAAAAGGAGAGAGGAAAAGAGAGGGAGAAATAGAGATTAGCGTAAATTTAATGGTTAATGTTAACGTAGAGATTAACGTAGATTTTATTATTAATATTAAATAGATGTTTAAGTAGAGAGAGAACACTTGCACATTAAACTTCTTGTATGTTTAGTGTTAAACTAGTGTTAACTTAGAGTGAATTGATGTGTGAAGATGTGTATGTTAAATTAGAGAAATAAAAATAGAGAAAAAAATTAAAGGTATTAGACATTAGAAAAAAAAGTGATAGAGTATGATAAATTGTACATTCAAAAGGGTTTTAGAGAGAGATTAGAGTGATAAATATTCAATTTAGTTTATTTGAAATTAG
The DNA here is from genome assembly GCF_014529385.1 of Adiantum capillus-veneris. NCBI lineage: Eukaryota > Viridiplantae > Streptophyta > Polypodiopsida > Polypodiales > Pteridaceae > Adiantum > Adiantum capillus-veneris. Next base: position 16,215,905 of record NC_140931.1, on the reverse strand, counting down.
AGAGTGGAAGAGAGAGAGAGAGAGAGAGAGAGAGAGAGAGAGAGAGAGAGAGAGAGAGAGAGAGAGAAGAAAAGAGATGGGAGAAGAGCGATTAGAGGGAGGAGAAGTGTTAAGATAGTGTAGATTGGATGGGAGAGAGAAGAAGAAAGATTAGAGAGAGAAAAGGAGGGATAGAGGGTGTAGAGAGAGTGGAGATAGAGAGGAAGTAGGGAGAGATTGTTAGATTAGAGATAGAGAAAACAAGGATAGAGAGTGTAGAGAGAGTGTGTAGAGAGGGGGAGAGAGTAGATAAAGGGTATAGAGATACAGATTACATGGAGAGAGAGTCAAGATTAAGCGATAGAGAGAAGGTAGAGATATATATTTGGTAGAGAGTAGATAGATAAGGTTAGGATTGGTGGTCATCGAGGCTAGGCTCACCGTAGTAGAGAACTCCAACATGGAAGAGATGGAACAAATGGAAGTCAAGATCACAGTAGTATAGAACTCCAACATGGAAGAGATGGAAGTCAAGATCAACAAAACAAAAGCAGAGGTAGAGACCTCTCTCAACAAGACGGTCAAGAATCAAGTGTAGAAGTCATCCTCCACAAGGTCGACGATCATGTGGCGTCCACGCTACTCGAACAAAAATGGCAAGATAGTATAGCTCTCAATGTTCGCATTGGTGGGCTTCTAAGCAACTGGCAAGGTGAGGGGAACCTCAACAACGAGTCCTTTGTCCGCATCCAATCCACAACCCACATGATACAATGGGATCCAATCACAATCAACTCCCTTACACACGAGCATCGTACGGAACATCCAATCATCACTTTCAAGACCAAGGTGGCCTAAATCAAACTCCTCAAGCAATCAAGGCTCCTTAAAGACACTAAAATCTAGTTTGCACAAGACCTTACTCCCACCCAACTCAAGCAAAAGAAGGTAGAACTACAAAAGATGCGAGAGGCGTGCACTGCAGGAAAATGGGCAGTTTACCAAGGGAACAACTGGCAAGGTGAGGGGAACCTCAACAACGAGTCCTTTGTCCGCATCCAATCCACAACCCACATGATACAATGGGATCCAATCACAATCAACTCCCTTACACACGAGCATCGTACGGAACATCCAATCATCACTTTCAAGACCAAGGTGGCCTAAATCAAACTCCTCAAGCAATCAAGGCTCCTTAAAGACACTAAAATCTAGTTTGCACAAGACCTTACTCCCACCCAACTCAAGCAAAAGAAGGTAGAACTACAAAAGATGCGAGAGGCGTGCACTGCAGGAAAATGGGCAGTTTACCAAGGAGAGGGAGTAGAGAGGGTGTAGATAGAGAGACAAAGGATATGTAGAGTATAGAGATAGATAGAGGGACTAGAGAGAGTGTTGAGATTTTTACCTCTATTTAGCGCTCTCTATATGTTTAGAAGGTAGAGAGAGAGAGGATAGATATAGAGATTAAATAGATAAGATTAGGATAGAGAGGGAGGGTGTAGAGGTTAGGCAAATCAGGTAAAGAAAGAGGATACACATTCGAGGGTAGACAGATAAGGTTAGGATTAAGTAAGGGTTTAAAGAGAGGTGTAGATGCAGTAAATAGAGATGGTGTAGAGGTTAGGCAAATCAGGTAAAGAAAGAGGATACACATTCGAGGGTAGACAGATAAGGTTAGGATTAAGTAAGGGTTTAAAGAGAGGTGTAGATGGAGTAAATAGAGATGGTGTAGAGTATAGGTAGACTAGGTAGAGAGGGAGGATACATAGAGAGTGTAGATAGAGATTAAGTAGAGGGTAGACATATAAGGTTAAAATTTAGGAAGAGATTAGGACTTAGAGAGAGGTGTGGATGGAGTAGATAGAGGGATTACAGAGGGTATAGATAGAGAGACGGAGGATGCATAGAGTGTAGAGATAGATAGAGAGAGAGTGTAGAGATCTACCTCTATTTAGCGTTCTATCTGTGTTTAGAGGGTAGAGAGAGGATATATATAGAATTAGGTAGAGAGTAGATAGATAAGATTAGGATTTAGAAAGAGGTTAGGGTGTAGAGAGGTGCAGGTAGAGTAGATAGAGAGGGTGTAGAGTTTAGGTAGACTAGGTAGAGAGGGAAGATACGTAGAGAGTGTAGATAGAGACTAAATAGAGGGTAGATAGATAAGGTTAGGATTTAGGAAGCGATTAGGGTTTAGAGAGAGGTGTGGACTCACCATAGTGGAGAACCACAAAAAGGAAGAGATGGAACATATGGAAATCAAGCTTAATAACACAAAGGTGGAAGTAGAGATCACCTTCACAAAGGAGGTCAAAACCCAAGTGTAGGATATCATCTTTCATAACACTGAATACTTTGTAGTGTCCACGCTACATGAACGAAAATGCCAAGAGGATATTGGCCTCAAAGTTTGCATTGTTAGGCCTTCAAGTGTCTAGAAAGGGAAGGGGGACCTCATGCTCAATAGCACAAAGGTGGAAGTAGATACCACCCCTCACAAAGGAGGTCAAAACCCAAGTGCAAGGTAAAAACTTCTGTAAGGTTCATGTAGTGTCCACGCTAGGTAAATGACAATGCCAAGAGGATACCACCTTCAATGTTTCACAATTCCTTTGCTCATATCCCAAAAAACAGCCCACATGGTACCATGGGGTCAGCCACAATCACCTCTCTTACACACAAACACCACACCAACTATGCAATCCTCACTTTTAAGACCAAGGCAGATCAAATCAAACTCCTTGAGCAATTGTAGCTTCTCAAGGACACCAAATTTTGGTTTCCAGAAGATCTAACATCCGTCTTACTCAAACAGAAGAAGGAAGAACTCCAAAAGTTGTGAGAAGCGCACACAATAGGGAAATGTTCAGTTTGTCAAGAAGGTAAAGCCATTATCTAGGAGTTTTGAACTCCCAAACCGGCTCCCTCCTCACGTACCCCTCCTTAGGTTTTGTTCATTTCATCTTATCTTCCCTTTATCACACCTCTCTAGACCCTTACTCCTTAATTGAGATGTATCCAACACCCAAGGGGGTCCACCTTCCAAAAATACCTATAGCACGTGCGTTCAAAAGGTATTTTTAAAATCCCTATACACACACACACTTCATCATGAATCAAAAGACCCATCTTCCTTCAAAAACCCCTATACACACTCACACTTCATCATGAATCAAAAGACCCATCTTCCTTCATAAACCCCTATACACACTCACACTTCATCATGAATTAAAAGACCCATCTTCCTTCATAAACCCGTAACTTTTTTTTTTCAATTTCCCATTTTTCAACCCCTCTTGTACATGGAATTATGTAACTCTTTGGTAAACTAAGAAGAAACCCCTTGGGTGAACTCACATGCTACACTTACATATTTTTAGGTGGAGCCCCTGAGATCCAACAATTTACAAACCCTTTATTCAGAAGGAACTTTGTAATGTGTTGTTTTTGGTCTCATAGGTCATATTTGACCTTCGTGGATGATAATTAAATCTACTTGTCTATGTATATCTACCTATCATAGATTTCATAATGAGCAGCATGCATAATCATTGAGAATGCCAAATGGATTCCATCACAAACATGGCAATGGCAATGGCAATGCTACAAAGTTTCAAATAGAGTGCTTATCTTAAAGGTTACAAGTGTGCTCCTAGTACTAGAATTCTGATCATGCACAAAGGCTCTTAAGCCAATCATCAACTACATTAGCTTCCAAATCACTAGTTGATTTGACTCACTCTTCAATGTCAAATATGAGTATACAAACCCCCTAAAATAAATAGAGCTCCCATGTGAGAGAAGAGTATTAAGAAAAAGCGACCAATATTTGTTGATGTGAACTATGTGCTTGAAAAGGACACTCATAGACCATATAAATTTATGCAGGTCAACAATAAAGATGCTCATCTGGGCCATCCAGATTGGATGGACCAAATGAGCATCTTTATTTTTGAAAATCCGTATGGCGGCAATATACGTGGTAATTTATTGTGAGGTAATATGCATGGTAATTAGAGCGGTAATAATTGTGGATATATTACTGTGTATATTGTTGTTACACCACTACCACGTCCTTTGCCGAAGTTATTGCTGCATACACAATATTTTCTCTTTCTATTTTTCTTTGTTAATCCGTGGCAATGCTAGCGGTTCTGGAGTTTTCTTCTAATAGTGGAAGTTTGTCTAGTGCTCGGGTTAAGCAAGAGTCGAATGGAATGGTGTGGGGCCCTGTGATGGAAGGGGGGTAGCTCTTGCGATGGAAGGAGAGTAGGTCGATTAGAAGGGAGCATAGAGCGAGGTGTCATCAATGCGAGGTTGTGGATGTAGGGATTTACTTTGTGGCTCTCAGATGGCATGGTCTGTTAAGAAAGGCCGTAGGCCACAAGCTGCTGTGGAGTGTAGTATCCAAACAATCCCTCCGTCGAACGAAGGTGCTCCTCTTGCAACGAGAGTGCACACTAGAGGTCTGGATCTACCCCACTGGTGGAGGAACGTGGGTAAATGTGTCGACACCTCCATAGGTGTAAGAGGGTCATGCCCATTAATAACAAAAACAAAGATACACTCATTCTCCCAAAAAATTAGCTAAAGATATGCTTGAATCCATTTCTTGGACTTACCGTCTCAAGAATTGGGTCCATTGGAGGTGACGCCCACCTTCGATGGGGGCCTATCTATGACAAGCACAAACAAAACAAAGAATGGTTGAGTTTCTCCCCACTAGGTGGTCTCTCGTTTGACATCTACAATGAAGGCTGGTAAGTATTAGTACCTAGATCTTATCTACATACCTCTATATGCCAACACCGAATCCTCTCTCTGTACACCGCTCTTTCTCTTCCTCACATAGATACATACATACACTCACTTGCATAGATACAGTGACACACATGTATACTATTATATCTAAGTAGGGGTTAGTAATGCCAATATTCTAGTGGCATCTCTTTAGCTATCATCACAATCTCAATCGTGGTGAAACCAAGGGTATGGTAGAACTTAGGGTAAAATTCATATATAAGTGGACTATAAATCGCAACACCTTAATTAAAAAGCGACTATACCCAAGAGAAAGCCTTCAACCATCCGGTGCTATGCTCCCTTGCTTAGTGTCTACACACACACACACACACACACACACACACACACACACACACACATATATATGTACATGCATACATATCTATACAAAGATGCATATATTCATGCATACACAAACATACACTATGAAAATCTCTAGTTGTTTACCGAGGCATTTTGTAGAGAGAAGGTCCAAACTCAGCTAGAGAGGGAAGACAGAGGAGGGTGGGAGGGTTTTCTTTTGTATTTAAAGTATTACTATGACTATTTTTTCTCATATTACCGCGTTTATTACCTCAGTTATTATCGCTGATATTACCACACTTATTTTCAAGGGGAAATTTAGCGCCTAAACTTTCAAATTCTGGCTTAAACATTCCCCTCCCCCTCCCCATCCACCCCCAAATTTTGGTGTTTCCCTCCTCTCAATAAAAATTAAAGAATATTGTATGAAATTTTCAAATTTAAAAAAGAAAAGAGAAAGAGGGAGAGAGGGATAGAGAGAGAGAGGGGGGGGGGGGGATAATAAGATTACACTTGGTTACAACTAAAATAATCATTGTCACTTGATTAACATAATTGAGGATGTTCACAAAATTAGAGAGAGGACGAGGGGGAGAGAGAGATGAATGGTTTACACAACCAAAAATCTGCATAAATTAAAGTATGCAAAATGTTTATGAATCATCTTCCAAAAAATCCCTACATGAAGCATCATCCAATTCTAAGCCCATGGCTCCTAAATCAATAAAGAGAGAAACGGAATTATCGTTTGTGGATACGTTGGCTTCATCATCTTTGATTTTGTCACCCTCCATCTCATCATTTTCATCATCATGACAATCATCCTCGCTAAGAATTGCTGCTGACGGACTTGATTCATTGACCTCCCTCTCCGTGTATCCACCGCATCCAAAGTTCGAGGTGGAAGAGGGTCAAAGATTGTCTCCACTCATTAGTGGAGAAAATGGTTCTCCCCCGAGGTGTATAGATGACCTATAAAAGAGAAGCTCAAAGTGAGTAACGTTGTTATAATTAATGCTACAAGCAAAAAAGAATAAAAAAGGTAGTTGTCACTTGCTCACAATTGCACGGTAAAACTAAGTTGTCATATCTCCCTGTGTGCTGCACACTAGAGTCCACCATGTGGAGGCCATTATCATGTCGTCTAGACACATTTGCAAACCACTTGCACTCGAAGATGAAGGTACGAAAGGTTCTAAAATTAGCCTTTAGTATCCTTTCAATAGTTCCACAGTACCTGGCTTCATCACCGTCTGTGTCAAAGTTGCCCATGATGGCACAATCCATGGTGGTTCTACGCTCATCAATGTGGCGTGACCAAAAGTGACGACCCTTTGACCACATCGAGTTAAAGGAAATGCACTACAAAATAGGAAAATATCTTTTATGAAATACAAAGATAAAATCAAGAAAAAAAATTACAATATGGTTTAGATATATGAGTACTCTACCTTTGGTACACAACCTCGTGCATACTTCCATTCTTTGTTGGTGATGTCTTCTCCGCGCTCTTTTGCTTCGGTCATTCTCTCATGAATCCACTCCCCACTAATGAGATCTGTGAAACATGCAAACTGTTTAGGCACTAGTGGTGCCCTCCTTCCTCCATGTGCTTGTTTCCGTGCTTCTCTCTCTTGCAAATGTCTTTCCGTTGCCGCTGTCCACAAGTTCACCCACTTGGTCATAATCTTTGCATTGAGAATAAAAAAGTTATTACTCGGGATAGATTCATATCCATGTTAAGTAGTTTTTCCTTTCCACTTGGCAAGTGTGAAGTCATCCTTGCATCTTCCCCATCTCACCACATGCAAGGCATTGAAGTATCAACTTGTGCCAAATACTCTGAGATGTAAACAAATGCCTCTTGCACGATCCATCCAAGAAGAACATCCATCTTGCACACTACTCCACATATAGCAATCTCCTCCACCACGTAAAGCAAGAGGTGGATTTCAATCTCCTCCCATCATCTTAGTAAAAATTAAAGAGTATTGTATATAATTTTCAATTATAAAAATGAAGAGAAAGAAAGAGAGAGAGAGAAAGAGAAAGAGGGGGGAGAAGGAGGCGGGGGATATAAGTCCCGGTCCAGACGCTACGACGGAAATGCTTTCCACAAGGGCGTTTAAGTTGCGTGGCAAAAGCCTATTTGCTACAGTAGATATCACCTTCCTCCGGGCCCTCCATTTTTCTCCCCCCCCCCCCCCCCCCCTCCCCTCGGAAGAGCTGCTGGCCTCTCTCCACCTCTCTCTATTTTTCGCTCTTCTTCCTCCAACACCGTTTAGACGAGGCAACGATAGACCTGCAGCAAGTCTTTCTTCCTCCAGCCTCGTGTGAACCTTACCCTTGTTTACAACTAAAATAATAATTCTCAATTGATTAACATAATTGAGCATATTTTCAAATCTAAAGAGAGAAAGAGGAGGGAGAGAGAGGTGAATGCATTACACGATCAAAAAACGTCATAACTATAAAATGTTTATGAATCATCTTCCAAAAGATCTCTACATGAAGCATCATCCAATTCTAAGCCCATGGCTCCTAAATCAATAAAGAGAGAAACGGAATTGTTGTTTGTGGATGCATTGCCAGCTTCATCATCTTCGAGTTCGTCATCCTCCATCTCCTCATCTTCATCATCATGACAATCATCCTCGCTAAGACTTGTTGCTGCCGGACTTGATTCATCGACCTCCCTCTCCTCTATTTCCACCTTATCCAAAGTCGGAGGTGGAAAAGGGTCGAAGATAGTCTCCACTTTATTAGTGGAAAAATGGTTCTCCCCCGAGGTGTTACGGGAATTACGAACCAAAGTTTTGGTTGGTGTATTGCTGGGATATAGATGACCTATAAAATAGAAGCTCAAAGTGAGTAACATTGGTATAACTAATGATACAACAAGTAAATAAGAATAAAAAAGGTACATATCACTCACCTGCTCACAATTGTGCGGTAAAACTAAATTGTCATACCTCCTTGTGTGATGCACACTAGAGTCCACCATGTAGAGGCCATTCTCATGTCGTCTAGACACATTTGCAAACCACTTGCACTCGAAGATGAAGCTATGAAAGGTTCTAAAATTAACCTTTAGTATCCTTTCAATAGTTCTGCAGTACCTGGCTTCATCACCGTTTGTGTCAAAGTTGCCCATGATGGCACAATCCATGGTGGTTCTACGCTCGTCAATGTGGCGCGTACGAAAGTGACGACCATTTGACCACATAGAGTTAAAGGAAAGGCACTACAAAATAGAAAAATATATTAATTTATCAAATACATATTAAAGATAATTTCAACAAATTAATAGCGAGACAATATGGTTTAGGTATATGATTACTCTACCTTTGGTACGCAGCCTCGTGCATACTCCCATTCTTTGTTGGTGATGTCTTCTCTTTGCGCTTTTGCCTCGGTCATTCTCTCATAAATCCACTCTGCACTAATGAAATCTGGGAAACATGCAAAGTGTCTTGGCACTAGGGGTGACCTCCTTCCTCCATGTGTTTGTTTCCATGCTTCCCTCTCTTGAAAATGCCTGGACTTTTCCACTGTCCACAAGTCCACCCACTTGGTCATAATCTTTGCATTGAGAATGCAAAATTTATTGACCACTCGGGATAGATTCATATCCATCTTAAGTAGTTTCCCCTTTCCACTTGTCAAGTGTGAAGTCATCCTTGAATCTTCCTCGTCGGACCACATGTGAGGCAATGAAGGATCAACTTGTGCCAAATACTCTGATATGTAAACAAATGCCTCTTGAACAATCCACCCTTCGGCCATACATGCCTCTGGTTGAGACCGTAGCCGCACAAAATCTTTGAGAGTCTTTAAAAACCTCTCTAAGAAGAACATCCATCGTGTGTGCACTACTCCACATATAGCTATCTCCTCCACCACGTGAACTAAGAGGTGAATTTGACTAAGAAGGACCGATTGAGGAAATGCATCCTCAATGGCACACATAGTTTCTGTTGCATGTGTTTGAGCAGCAGGGATAGCATCTATTTTGATTTCCTCGGAGCTCACAAATCTGCAAGAAAACACACAAGGATACACTAAGTGCAAGTTGAAATTATTGTGTACATAAAAAAGGTGTAGTCGAGTGGAGTCTTGTGGTGTACCTCACTAGCTCTCCTAATTTGAAAATAGCGTCCCTGACTTTGTTGTCCCGACATATACACATACTCACCAGAAGAATGAACTACAATGTAAATCAGGAAAAGGAAAAGGGTGAAAGCATAGAATGGTGTCTAAATACTTGGTGTCCATGGACACCAAGTATGATGCTATGGATGGCACCATAGCTAGGCTTTTAAGTCAATATTTTTTAAAAGAATATAGGTAAGATAACTAACTTCACGACTCCACTACTCGTATTGAAAGACATGGAGCGGTTAGCACGCGTGGACCTCTCCCTCTCTCTCCCTTTCTCTCTCTCTCTCTCTCTCTCTCTGATGGCCTCCAATGCCCATCTCCATCTCTCTCTCTCTCTCTCTCTCTCCTACTCTCCTGTTCAGAATATGGATGATGGAGACTCCCTTCCTCTTGCTTTGGTTCTAGCTCATACCTCCTCACAAGCAGTAATGGATCTTCTTGAACTCAACAATGCAGCACAAGTGGATTTCAGTTCACTATTACAATCAAGAAGTTTTGTACAACTTCATTCATTTCAAACTAATCCAGACTGTTCCAGGATGGTGGACGACGGATTTTATGATGAGGCACATGGAATAGACACCATTCATACGCAGGTGCACTCCAAGAGAAAGGCTTGTCTAAATGAGGATGAAATTACTACAGTGAGGAAGTATGAAGCACACGCTAAACGTGAGTACAGAAAGCGATGTTGTGCAAGAAAGAAAGTACAGCCAAGCGTCAACATTGGAGCGGAAGATTGTCATAGGGAGGACGTCGATGTACACACAAAGGAAGACAAGAAGCAACATAGTATTTAGAATATTGTTCAGCACATTGTGAAACAATTGCATAGTTACGGGAAAGAAGATAAGAATGCAATTCTTCAAGGTGTTTTCAATGATGATAGAATCTTGCCATTCTGTGAATATTTGTATCTTCCTGCAAATGGCCTTATTTCTGCACTCAAGGTCTCCTTACAGGAATTAGAGATTCCAAAATCAGCTGACGAGATGTTTTTAAAACGAAGCACATTCAGCATGCTGGCGAATGGATTACTGCATGATAATGGGAGCCAAGGTAGAGGTGTTACTCTACATAAAGTGACAAAGCTATTAAATGTTCATCCAAGGAATTTATATTCAGCTTTGGGTAGACTTGACAGTGATCCTATGTCAAGTACGCTGAGGTTCGAATTATGCAAAAGGAAGTCTGGAAATGTTGGGTCCTTATCGGAGAAATTGAAGCAGACAATTATTACATTTTGGATAGAGCACAGTAGGGTGTCTCCAAACAAGAAAGATATTTGTCGGAAACGATTGGGCAGAAAACATTATCAAGAGCATCCCATACACTTACTTGATGAATCTTAGGTAAACATGTCTCACTCTTATGAATAGCTACCCATTGCGTGTTATGGAGTTGTGTACATCCTACTATATGTGATATGTAGCCAAGTAATGTGTCAAGATAGTCCATTGTCTCTACCTATGCTATTATGTGTGCTATATTGCACAAGTGTAGCCCAATGTCCCTGTCTATGCTATAAGTGTGCCATGTAATAGGACTCTATTGTAGTAAGATATCAACATGTGTGCTATACAGTAAAAGTGTGTGTAAGAATAGCACAATGTTCTTGTCTATGATATGATTTGTGGTATGTGAAAGAGCTATATTACATATTGAGAGCACTATGGGTGCCATATAGCGTTGGTGTGTAATAAGAGGCCAATGTCCCTATCTATGCTATTATGTCATAGTATTTCTTACAGTATGAGTGCTATATAGCATAGCTATGTGTAATAATAGCCAATGTCCCTATCTATGCTATTATGTCATAGTATTTCTTACAGTATGAGTGCTATATAGCATAGCTATGTGTAATAATAGCCCGATGGTCCTGTCTATGCTATTATGTGTGCCATGTAGCAGGACTCTATCAGAGTATGACAACATCATGTCTGCTATATAGCAATAGCACAATATACCTATCTATGGTATTATGTGTGCTATCAGATTTTATAATATTATGAGAGCACTATGTGTGCTACATAGCAGATGTTAGTGTAATAGTAGCACGGTATCCATGTCTATGCTATTATGTGTGCTATGCAGAGTGTGATATGTGTAATAATAGCACAATATCCCTGTCTATGCTCTTTTGTATGTTATGTAGAAGAACCGTGTTATAATATGAGAGCACTATGTGTGCTATATAGCAGAAGTGTGTGATGTGTGTGTAATAACAACTAAAAATCCCTATCTATGCTATTATGTGTTATATAACAAAATTGAGCATGTAATGAAAGCTGAGTTATCTATCTATGCTATTATCTGTGCTATGTAGCATAGCTATGTGTATTTATACCAATGCATCTGTAGCTATGCTATTATGTGTGATATATAGCAAAATGTAATTCTAATGCATTTTTTTTTCAAGCAGATAGAGTATTTCTTGAAGTTTAAAGATAGCCACCCACATGTGACAATTGGGCAAAGGTCCTTTGAGAAGCTGAAGCCTTGGTTCGTGCGAAAGTTGAAAGATCGAAATACTTGCTGTTGTGTTTATCATATCAAACTAGGTATCTCAAAGATGCATTTAATGTTATGCGCTCATCTGATTTTGGTTTTCATGGGAGGTCATGTACATGTAAATGCAATGTTTGCAAATCAGATGGGGTGAATGCAAAATGTCTTGCCATTGAGCACTCGTTTTCAGGGATCACGAAGTTGTGGGAATCATGCGTATGTACAAAGGCTGAGGGGGATATGTTCCATAAACACACCTGCTTGATGGGCCAATGCAAAAACTGTGGTGTGGAAAACCTCAGCCTTTGTCCACGAGAACTTGCAGAGATGACAAAGACAGTTCCACTGCAAGTCTTTGAGGACATTAAAGTTCAAACTAAGCATGGTCTAAGTAAGAGAAATATGTTGTCACTCAAACAGGTGGCTTTAAGTGAGCTGACAGGGAGGATAAAATACGACATCAGAATCTTCATCGAGCACAATTTCACTTACAGATGGCAGGCACATCAATACAGAGAATGTTTGAAGGTGTTTCCTTCAGATACCATTATATCTGTAGTAGACTTTGCTGAAAATTACTCATTCAAAGAGAAAAATGAAGTACAATCCATGCATTGGAATACAGATTAATGCACCATCCTTGTTCACATAATGTACATGCGTGACAACGAAGATGACAATATTATGAAGCATATGCATTTCTACATCTCCGATGATAGGCAACATGATACGCTATTTGTCCAGCATTGTTTTCTTCTTTGTGATCAGTGGCTTAAAGACCAGGGGCTGAATTTCAAGAAGCACTGGGTGTGGTCAGATGGTGCAGCCTCGCAATTCAAGTACAGAGATGACATGGAATTTTTTTGGCTCTGACCATGGCAAGGGGGAGCATGATGGCGCTGGCGCTGTGATAAAGAGAGACCTTACACATGAACAACTCTAGAGTAATGGAGTTGTGGAGTTGTTCTTAGGCAAGTTGTAGACGTGGTTGCATTTTTGACGAGAACAATGTCCAATGCTGCATGTAGCTCTTATGCACAATCCACTAAAGGAGGTCCTACTATAAACAAGAAATTTTGGCTAGTAAAAGAGACAGAAGTGGATAGGTCTAATCTATGGGGTTGTGAGAGAGTACCAGGATCTCGATCACTCCATTGCATTTCAGGCTTTTGTCATCATGATCCTACTCAATTAAGGACCAGGCGGCTTTCTTGTTTTTGTGATGCTTGCATGAAGGGCCATTGGAGGACTTGTTCTAGCAAATCATATGCAGGCAAGTGGACACATAAGGCATTGAAACCACTCTTTGAGGTAGCAGAAGAGACCGAGGTACCAGAAGATGAAGCTGCAATGTTTGAGGGATCCCAGGATATGCTGAGTGAGTATCTCATTGAAGGTGATAACTTTGCAGTCAATGCAGACGCAGGCAATGCAGAAGGTGTAGAGTTCTTTCTTTTGAGATGTACAAAGAGAAAATGGATGACAGATTGCATGTTAAGAGATAAGTGGAAAAGCAAATGTGATAAAAACACTTATGTTGTCACAGGGTGTTATTATCAACAGCAAGAGGGGGACCCAAATCACTACACTCTACTTGATGATAGGGGAGTTACTAACCTGTACTCTCACCTTGTTCGGGCAATCAAGTTTGACATGCCTTTGGTAGATGCTACCTCAAAGACATATTATTTATATCCCAAACTACATGAAACCATTTACAATGCCATGCCCTATGAAGCAGCATGATACCTATTTAAGAGGCTTATATTATGTTCTATATAGCCTTCACCATTCAGTACCTCCTTACACATGTCCATTGTGCTATGTATCAGATAGCACACAACCACACAGAGCACATAGCATAGAATCACACACATTTCAGATAATGAGGTTACTATTGTGAACATGTTGCACCTTGAAAAAATTTAGCCAAGATATTTGTCGGAAACGATTGGAAAGAAAACATTATCAAGAGCATCCCATTCACTTTCTTGATGAATCTCAGGTAAACATGTCTCATTCTTACAATCATCTCACTCTTATGAATAGCTACCCATTGGGTGTTATGGAGTTGTGTACATGCTACTATATGTGATATGTAGCCAAGTAATGTGTCAAGATAGTCCATTGTCTCTACCTAGTCTATTATGTGTGCTATATTGTACAAGTGTGTAATAATAGCCCAATGTCCCTGTCTATGCTATAAAAGGACTCTATTGTAGTAAGATAGCAACATGTGTGCTATACAGTAAAAGTGTGTGTATCACATAGCACAATGTTCCTGTCTATGATATGATGTGTGGTATGTGAAAGAGCTATATTACATATTGAGAGCACTATGTGTGCCATATAGCATAAGTGTGTGTAATAAGAGGCCAATCTCCCTATATATGCTATTATGTCATAGTATTTCTTGCAGTATGAGTGCTATATAGCATAACTATGTGTAATAATAGCCCGATGGTCCTGTCTATGCTATTATGTGTGCCATGTAGCAGGACTCTATCATAGTACGACAACATCATATCAGCAAAATAAAATTACATCATTCAATCATTAAGTTTGGAGAACTTTGAACAGGTCAGTTTTTTGTATAGTAATCGCAAGTACATTCAGTGCACAAAATGTTGTATACATGATTCCATAACCACAATCAACCTTCCTTACATACTTCTCGTTGACTTCTATAGTGGCTGATGACACGAGCAGACACACTGTCCGAAGGATTTTCAAACTGGTTCATCTTTGCATAAGCATTAGGGCTGTGTGAGACTGTCCACATGACTAACCAAGGGAACAATGTGCTAACCAGGTAAATTGGGGACTGACAAATATCTACTGGTTCAAATGAAATAGGACAGACACAAGTCCCGGGTGGGTTGAGCAGACACTTGTAGAGTGTGTCATCCACCACCGGTGTATTATCAGAGTTGAACTTAGGATGGTGCTTCAAAATTCTTTCAAACACTTGAAAAATATGGGCTTTGCGTTATCTCTACATGGAGGGATTCCAGGAACTTCATTTAGATTGAAGCTCGCCTCTCTACACCCCTCTTGACCGATAATATCGAGGAAATGCTGTTTGTTCAGCCTAGGAAAGCATGCACTCAAAGCAAGTGCTAGATTGTCCTGGGTCATGCAGCTCCATAGTGCAACTTGTGCTCTTTGCAGCAGTGCATGCAAAAAGATTGATGCATTGGGCCTGACCACCTTTTCAAATTGCATCTTTCCTGTAGCATTTGGCGTAGTGACTACCTGATACCTTGATCTTGCCCAATCAGGAATACTGCTTCTCGCTATTCCTTTGTAGAAGGAGACCTTATACCTCCTTATGAGAAGCCCATTCACATCCAGTATGATGCATAAATTGTCCCTTCTCTTCTTGTCCTCAAAAGACGCAGGAGGCAGTGCAACAATCTGTACTAGAATTACCACAAGACACGGCCTGTAGCATTTGGCGTAGTGACTACCTGATACCTTGATCTTGCCCAATCAGGAATACTGCTTCTCGCTATTCCTTTGTAGAAGGAGACCTTATACCTCCTTATGAGAAGCCCATTCACATCCAGTATGATGCATAAATTGTCCCTTCTCTTCTTGTCCTCAAAAGACGCAGGAGGCAGTGCAACAATCTGTACTAGAATTACCACAAGACACGGCCTCTCTTGACTCTCAAATTCATGTCCATTTTTGGCCCCTTTATCAGCATTCTTTTTACCTGCCTTATCTGTATCTGTAGCAGCCGCTCGACCCATAGGGACCTCTGGACTTTTACCTTTGGTATTCCCAACAGTGGGATCTGTACAAGACTCAGTTGTATCATGTGCAACTGCCTCTTTCGTGTCCATAGCAGCCATGAAATGTTCTCCCATTGCCTCTCCCGATTGAGTTGCTCTGTCAGTGGGCACCTTTGCGTCTTTCCCTGCCTCATTGTTTTTCTCTATACATGCCTCAGTTGTATTATGTGTATTTGCCTCTTTCATGTCCGTAGCAGCCACGAGAACTTCTCCCATTGCCTCTCTCGATTGAACTGCTCTGTCGTATGCCTCAGCTGTGTAACCAGAAGCCGCGACATCACCGTTACCCACTGCTGAGCCTATTCCAGGTACTCTCTTAGTGAGGTCCTCCTCACCCAAGCCTCCCATATCTTCAACAGCGGCATCTGTACCCTTTGCCTCCTCTGCATCAACAATGTCATCAGTTGCATCACTTGGACAGACCACCTGGGCTTGAGCTGTGACATCACTTGCACCCACTGCTTCACGTGTTCCAGCTTCTCTCTCAATGAGGACCTCCTCACCCATGCCTCTAGTATCCTCAACAGTGGCATCTGTACCCGTAGGCACAACTGCATCAAGAAGGGCATCCATGACAGCATGAACAATACTTTTTGTTCCACCATCATTAACATTGCCATCAACAGCAGTATCTGTGCGAGCATCAATTTCCATAGCATCCACAATGTTATTTGTGCATGCATCAACTACCGTAGCATCAACAATGGCATCTGTGCAAGCATCAACTGTGGTAGCATCATCAATGGCATCTGTGCCAGATTCAAGAGTGGCGTCTGTACCCATAGCCACAATTGCATCAAGAAGATCATCTATGACAGCATGAACAACACTTTCTGTTCCACCATCATTAACATTGCCATCAGCAGCAGAATATGTGCGAGCATCAACTTCCATAGCATCCACAATGTCATTTGTGCGGGCCTCAACTAGCGTAGCATCAGCAATGGCATCTGTGCAGGCATCAACTACCATAGCATCATCAATGGCATCTGTGCTAGATTCAACTGTGGTGGGGGTGGGTAATGTACCCTTTTCAAGTTTAGCACGGCCAGCATCTGTATGCACATCATCATGCACAACCTGCACATCAACTGCATTAGGCACATTTGGAACAAATTCAGCAGTACTAGTAGGTGTGCAGGGATCAACTGTATCAAAAGACTCTTTTTTCTTGCCTGTAACCCCCCTGGAAGTTGTAGCACCCCCTCTTGGATTCTTCACAAGATAAGACTGAGCCAGTGAACCTACAGACCCCTCAACTGTATCAAAAGACACTTTTTTTGCCTGTAACCCCCCTGGAAGCTGTAGCACCCCTTCTTGGATTCTTCACAGGATAAGACTGAGCCAGTGAACCTACAGACCTCTCATCTAGAAACCCTGAAGAGCGAGTGCGTCTCATGAAAGTTCCTCCTTTTTCAGCTTCTTGATTATCTACAACAAGAGAAAGTAGAAACATATTACTAAACATGTACAGAAAATAAATCAAATAGTTTGCAACTACTCCATGCAAAGAATTAAGAGACATATCACTAACAAATTCCAACACTTGATTCTCAATGAGCATGGATACAATAGGGGTGCAATGGATTGCACATGCCTTCTAAAGACATCTTCTAATTGCATGAAGTTACAAAAAAAACACACTCATTGCTTTTCATTTGGTTTCTTTCTCTTCCTAAATGAATCAAGAGGTATATCCATTGTTGGACTTCCACCTAAGTTCTTGGGAGTCTATTTCTTGCGCTTTGGTGTTGGCTTCTTCCCCGCTGGACGTAGTGTTGCTTTCACCGCATCTGCAACTGCCTCATCTGATGCATCATCTCTAGTGTCCACACTTGGTGATGCTTTGGCACTCAACGGAGAACGCAACGGCCTTCTTGGAGTTAGTTGTTGCCTAGGTGATTTGACTACAGAAGACTTTGCCATCAAGATGTCTTCAACTACTCCACGTACTGCATCCCCTACGGCAGACTCCGCTTCAAGGGTTGGCTGCATCCCGCGGGTAGACTCTGCTTCAAGGCCTGGCTGCATCCCTGGGGTAATCAGACCATTCTTCCTTGTGGAATGCATCGTCTTGTTGGAGCAAGCATGCGATGATTGTTCTCCAAAGCAAGATATTTACAAAGTCTCACTTGGAGTATCCCAAAATACACACATAAATACTGATTTTGGTACCTACCAGTGGCCTGCGTAGAGACTCTCTCTGTTTTTGTCCTCAATGATTCTTGTATACAGGTCTCTGCTGCAATGTCTATACCTGGAAATGATTTCATTAAATGCAAGAGTTTAAACTACCAATGGAAAGTGGGCCTGCAATAGTAGTAGTAAATAATTGACACAGTGACTACCTGCACTTGATTCTTTCATCTCACTCTTCACCTTTAGACCAATCATATGCTTAGCTCTAGGGGGAACAGACATGTTGCAATCTAGTGCAACACAATAGCCATAGTCCCTACATACATGCGCGAAGCATAGCATATGGTACACATGGGTGCAAGGCAGGGAGAATACATCTAAGCTTCTGGCATCGAACGGGAATCCACATCCTACACAATGGTAGAACCCATTAAGTGCCACCTCGCTAATGCTCTGCTTAAAATCCATAGGAGGAAAAGGCTTCATCAAACTGGCTCCCACGTTATGTGAAGTCCTCTCCATGGTAACACAAAATTTAAAGTGCTCTGATTCCTGTGCTATGTTGGTCTCTACTTCTGCAAGTAGTGCCTGTGAAACAAAGAAGACAACACATCTAATTTAAGTCTCAATAACCCAACAAAAGCAGATTGCTGAAAAGAATATGCAGTGTTAATCTTATCCCTTATTTGCAATACCACATATAAGACAAGCACTTACTCTATATGCTATAAACACAAGCTTGATGTGGTATATGATATGCATTGTGCTATATAGCACATAGCACAGTCCAAGTATAATGTGCTATAAGTGCTACATAGACTATGCACTGTAGATCATAGCAGAGAGACTTTTTAAAATACCAGATATAGGCCAAACATTTTCTCTATACGCTATATAGCACAAGCTTGTTGGGTATATGATATGCAGTGGGATATATGAGACATAGCACATAGCATATAGCACAAATATATTGTAGCACATATCACAATTAGAGATGTGCTATGTAGCACATAGCAAAAATAGAGATTGTGCTATATAGCACAATTCACTATTCCACACACTCCAGGGCTATATTGTGAACATATAACACACAAAATGTGCTATTTAGCAAATAGCACATAAAAATATTGTGCTATGTAGCACATATCTATATTTAACACACACTTCAGGGCTATACTGTGAGCATATAGCATACAGGTATGCTATATAGCACATATTACACATGTCCATTGTGCTATGTATCACATAGCACATAACCACACAAAGCACATAACATAGAATCACAGACATTTCAAATAGATGAGGGTACTATTGTGAACATGCTGCACCTAGATTGAACTATAAAGAACATAGCACATAACCACACATAGCATATAACCACCCACTCCATGAAGATGATGGCTATGTTGTGACCATATAGCACATATCACATAGCATATAACCACACACTCCATGAAGATGATGGCTATGTTGTGGCCTTTGCAAGACATGTGTTTCACCAAAAATCATTCCCTCACACAAGAGAAAATTACTTCTTTGAAAACTTTTCACTTGCATTCTAATGTTGGGCTCTCTTGATACTCTGTCATGCTTAACATTTGGTCCACCATATCAACATATATAAGTGCTCGTTTGAAGTCTAGACATAGGTACAAATGATTCACATCATGATTGGAGGCTACATGCTCGGGTCTTTTACCACACTTGAGGTCAATACATAGCATTCTATGATCCAATTCCGGATTCCATTCACCAAGTGTAAAGCTTTGTATGCATTCTAGAGTGGATTCCGAAAACAACATATAGTCGATCACACTATCACCATTGTGCTTTCTACATGTAAAGTCATTGGTGCCTTACCATAAAGATACACCATTTGCAATGAGTATTCCGGTACTATTGCACATATGTAGAAGTGACTTTCCATAGTAATCCAATTCTTTTGCATCATTAGAACTTCGATTATACATATATAAGTCATCCATTCTTCTTGAAACATGTGGCATGTCAACTTGTTGTGTGTCGTGTTGTAACGTATTTGTGCGAGCATTCATGTATCCAAAGACAATGACTTCACCTTGGTCCTTGTAATGAGAAATGTCTTCCTCTAGTTCAACAAAGGGCTGATATCTATCCGTATCCAAGCAAGCATAAAAGTTGGAGTCATAGTGAGGAATGTAGCAACCAACCACAAACATGACTTGACCATTGGGTGGGCTGATTTTCAGCCATAAGTATCATTTATACTTATCCCGTTTGACAATGGAAACATTTTCAAACCCTTTTTGATCATACATGCTATGCCTCCTTGGCCTCTACCTTGCATTGCATTTTTGGTCCACATCAAAGAATGCACAACATATTTGTGAAATCCAAGAATTTGTTGCACATCATGCTCCCATGTTTCAACAAGAAGTATCACATCGGAGTCATTGGTAACTCATCAATGCCAATTACCGCATTCCATGGATAGCCGTTACAATTTCAAAAGCTTATTTGCAAGCGTGAGTTGGTCTCATAGATCATGTGTCCCTATTTGTTGGGTGGACTTGCATCCTCCTCAAGTGACTTTTCTTATTGAGATGACACCTTGACCTTGATGCTTCTTTCCTCATATGATTTGCGACGTACATTTTGTTACTTAAGAGTGAGATCCTCATATACATTACAACCCGTTCCTTTGAGGTAGATCCAACTATTGTCAACGATGATCTTTCTCTTTACCTCATCAGCCATGAACAATAAGTCTTTCTCCCGAGTGAGGGACTCCTTGTTTTCCAACTCGATGTGCACCATAAGCCATGATTCCATACATGCCAAAGTGTGTAGAAAAAAACTCTTCAATAGCAATCGCAAGAGATTAGGGTGTTTCCATGCTTTCCTCCTTGATTCCACGAATGAAGATGTTCTTTGAGCGTTTTTGCCGTTCTTGCAATTATTGAGTGTCCACATTCTCTACATTCTTTGCTTGGACAACGGCTTGCATGATAGGAATGTAGAAATCACATTATCCTTACATATATCAGCCTATGATTTGGATGCATTTCTCATCTCACATACATCATGTCGTATTGTATCTATTGTTTCCTCTTTCAATACATGATCACTCTCAACTTTGCTCAAGCGCTCTTTCATTACATTCATGTCCACAAGAGAGCGCTTACATTCTTAAACTTCATTCTCAAGATGCACCAAGCATATTGTTTGCATTTCAAGTATCTTCTTGAGGTGCTCATTCTCCACAACAAGAACTCTTAAAGTACCATTCTCCATTGCAAGTGCGTGCAACTCTTCACCTTGCTTGTTGACGGTTTCTTGTAATGAGATCAAGTAAGCCATGATCATTGCTTCTGTTGTTGTAAACGATGTGGTTGGATTAGCATCCAAATCCCTTGGAGATTTTTCATCATTCTCCATGGCGAGTGTGGATTTTCCACCTTTGCGAGTTTTGTCCGACATTGCCTTCAAGTCGGCAACAAAAACGTAAAGTTTTGACAGTTTTTTCAGTTCTGAGATTCTTTTACAGCAAAGACTTTCTTGCTCCAAAAAATTATGTCTTTACATCAATGTGTAGAGAGCTTTGTGCTCTTCGATTGAGGCTATAGATCACTTAAATCGGAGTTCAAATGAAGAAGTTATGATCAAAAGAGTGAACTGTTTCTACTACGTCAAAAAACGAGAGAGAGAGAGAGAGAGAGAGAGAGAGAGAGAGAGAGAGATAGAGAGGGAGAGAGGAAAAGGAGAGAGAGAGAGAGAGAGAGAGAGAGAGAGAGAGAGAGAGAGAGAGAGAGAAGGATGAGAGAGAGAGAGAGAGAGAGAGAGAGAGAGAGAGAGAGAGAAAGAGGGAGAGAGAGAGAACAGAGAAACAGGTAGAGAGAAATAGAGAAAGAGAGAGAGGGAGATAAAGAGCAATGGTTGTAGGTGGAGCAACCATTTTGTGGTTTATGTAGTGTGGGTATGCTCCTACTTTTGTAGAGTGCTATGAAAAAGACCTTCTTTACGTGAAGTCGATGGACCCTCAGAAATTACGTTCTACTCTCTTCTCCTTAGCTTCTCTATCTTTGTCTCTCTCTCTCTCTCTCTCTCTCTCTCTCTCTCTCTCTCTTCCTATCTCTTTTTCCTCACCAAATAGGCATTAGGTTGGACAGCTTTTAACAATACCGTACCTCATAATGGAGGCAGACATGCAATGTGCAAAGTAATCCCTCGAATAAGGAGCTACTGTGAAGAGATGCTGCGCAAGAAGCACAATAAAGAAGCTCTTCTTCATAGCACTCTACAGAAGCAGCAAGCACTCTTGCAGTGCGCACAACAAAAATACGATGGCTACATTTACAACCATATCTATTTATCTATACTCAAAATGATGGCTACATTATGTAATTGTATATATATTTCTGTGTACATGTATATTTGTTTATGCATGTATGTATGCACTAAGCATGGGAGCATAGCATCCAAAGGTTAGATGCTTCCTCTTGGGTATAGTTCTTTTTTAATTGCGGCGTTGCGGTCATTGATCCACTCATGCATGGATTACCGCACCGTACCTTCGGTTTTACCATGGTTGAGACTCTGATGATATCTAAAGAGGTGCCACTTGACCTTTGGCACTACTAGCCTCTACTTAGGTCTACTAGTATGTATATGTATCTATGTGCTTGTGTGCTAATATACTTGTGTACGTATCTATAGATGAGTGGGTAGGGGGGCAAGCTAAATCTCATAATTCTCTTTGTAATGTAGATGTCAGACGAGAGACTACCTGGTGGGGAGCAGCTGTCTAACTCTTCTTTTGGTTGGTTCACATCCAGGTGGGTTCCCACCCCCGGGGTGGACATCGCCTCCAGTGGACCCGAGTCTCGAGGCAGTGAGTATAAACAAAGAAATAAAGATTGTTTTTGGCTAGTTAACCCTAAACCATGAGTGTCATAGGTTTATTTTTGTTATTTGCAGGCATGGCTATCCTACACCTACTCTACTCAGGTTCCGCCACTGGTTGTAGATCCATACCTACAAAGGGCTCTCTCTTTACAAGACCAGTACCTCCGTTTGATGGATGGATTGTTTGGCCGCTACACTCTGCTGCAGCTTGCATCCTACGGTCTTTCTTCACAGTCCACACCGTGGGGGATTTAGGGAGAGACTCCTTACCTCTAGAGCCTCACACCGACGGCATCTCAGTCTACGACCCCTTCTTATTGTCCTACTCCCCTTCCATTGCAGGGTCCCACTCCCATGGCATCACATGGTCCTACACTACTCCCTTCCACTCCTCCTTTGCCAGAACACCATCAAAAAACTTCGTCTAGCGGCGCGCGTCGACGCTCGTCTCAAGGTAGCAAGGGCCGGGAGAGACTCAAGCGACGGAGGATCTTGTGGTTTTGCTTGTTTTGGTAGTGGCGGGAGAAGGGAGTCCCCTATTTCAGAGCATGCCTCCCCTATCATAGAGGACGAGGATACTGACACACCCGTGCCAGACACGCATGGGTACTACTACATGATAAAATATGGCGAGGAGGTGGACTTCAGTACAACACACAGTAGGGTTTTCGGACCCTATTTCAAAGCGTACCTCCCTTAGCGCAGAGGATGAGGATACTGACGACGCACCCGTGTCAGATACGCATGGGTACTACTACATGGTAAAATATTGCGGGGAGGTGGACTACGGGTACAGCACAGGACAGGGCATTTCGACGCCATCTTCAAATCTTATACATTCAATGTATAAGAACTGTTTTGTAAAGTTTAGAGACCAACTATTCGATCATGCACGTTACATTGAGGACGCCTTGCGGCTAGATTTCAAATGCCCCCGATCAATGTTTTTCACAACAATGGTTGGAGGGCTACATAAATACATTTTTGAAAAACAAGCAGTCTAGTGTACGGTGCCCAACAGGTAACCAGATTAGAGATCCAGACAGAAGCTATCATGGTGGCAACATGGTAGAGGTGGAGTGGAAATGGGCAATGCAAGAAAAGAGCGATTAGGCTGCGACGGGCTCATCCTACAGACAACAACGCAAAGCTTGTGCTAGGCAAACTCCCACACACTATGGCTCAGGAGCTAAGGCAGCTTGGAAGAAAAAATATGTAAGATTGATTAAACTATAACCTAAATAGGTGATTATAAAGATTGTAGTTGATGATTTGTTATTGTTATTGCTAACTTAGGAAAATATCACTCTTACTCGACCAACCAGAGAGATGGTCAAGTATCGGGAGCAAGATATAGAATTTGATACTTGGTGATGGTTGTTCGAGAAGAACCACATCTCTCGCGAGCAATTCGACGCAACGGATGGATCACTACAAGCGGTAAGGTTAAAGAAGTAATTTTGTATGAATTGTTCTGAGTTGTTGATAATTGTTTAATTTGGTTTGGGTTTATGTAGAGTCAAGGTGATCAAACGTATGCACCTTTGTACAGCAACGAGAACGAGGAGGATTAGATAGAAAAATATTTATCCAAACTTTCGTAAAGTCCCAATGTGGCACAATGTATATACAACTATTTACATTTTATTTGTAACCTTTTTAGATAGTTGATCTTCAGCACATTAAATTGTGAAGTTGGTAAAGTAAATTTAATTTCAATTCTTTGGATTTTTTGTATACTCTTTCAAAAAAAATTTGATGTTTCAGTGTTTTATGCAGGTAAAAAATAAAGGTGCTCATTTGGGCCACCTAATTTTGGGTGGCCGAAATAAACACCTTTATTTTTTAATGGTCGTTTAGCAGTAATTAGCTGCGCGGTAACAAAAGAGGAAACATTCATGGTAATATCTACGATAATATAAACTCTGCTATTACTGTGCTTATTGCTTCCAAACCGCTACCGCGTTGTGAACCGAGGTTATTGTTGTGCACACAATTTTTTCTCTCTCCATTTTCCTTTGTTATCTCTCTCTCTCTCTCTCTCTCTCTCTCTCTCTCTCTCCTTCCCTCCCTCCCTCTCTTTCTATTTTATCCCTTTGTCTTTCTCCCCACTCTTTCTTTCTCTCTATTCTCTCCTTATCTCTATTTCTCTACTCTCTCTCCCTCTCTCTCTCTCTCTCTCTCTCTCTCTCTCTCACACACACACACACACACACACACACACACACACACACACACACACACACACACACACACACACACACACACACACACACACACACACACACACATACCTTTAACAAAAAATGGAGTCGTTTTTTGACCTCGTAGACAACAATTCACTCTTTTGATGATAACTTCTTCATCCAAACTTTGATTTGGGTGATCTATAGCCTCAATTAAAGAGCACGACTTGCTCTATGCATTGATGTTAAGACAAAAACAATTAGATTTATGGAATGAATTTCTGTAGCAACATTTTTGCAGTGAGCAGGTTCAAGAAAGTTGACTCTCATCTCTTATTTTATATACAATGTCTTCCGAGACTTGCAAGTGTTCTTATTCTTCAACAAGGTCCACAACCACCCAACCAAAAACATCGGAAACCATGATCATGGCATACTTGGTATAGTCGCAAGAGATCGTAAACAAACAAGGCGAAGGCTTACGAGCACTTGCAATGGAGAATGGCACACTAACGGTACTTGTGGTTGAGAATGAGAATCTCAAGAGGACACTTGAGATGCAGAGGAATCCCAAATCCTGAGCAGGTTTTTCCGAGCGATAACTAAACCGAGCAAAAATTAGCAATGTACTATTTCAAAAAGTCCAAACTAGTCAAGGCACTTCTACATATTTCAATATTCATTCACATATGTGTTTTTATTTAGTTCTTACACTCTATCCAAGCTTAGATAGAGGTGGTGGATATTAAGTGGACATTAAGTTGAAAATAGGCAATGGTAACACGTTACAAAGGAAACAAAGGATTCATATAATGAACAATTAGGAACTTCTCCTTAGTATTAATGTGGCTGATATTTCTTGTGTCAGAATGTAGTAACAAAGGGATGAGTGTGTATAATGCAACTCATAGAAGCAAGACCTATTTAGAACACAAGGGACAAGCCTACTAGAGTGAGGGTCCTCATAAACTAATTTCAAACCCAAGAAGTCACAAGGTACGGAACTAGGAATTGTCACCATGGGCTTGTTCAAAAAAGCATTATGAGGGTATCCTACATGTTTTCATTGCAATTTCTACCCACTATGCCCCTTGCAAGTTTTTGAGTGATGTCATTTGATTATATTCAATTTTTTTTTTCACATGTTTATCCGGTTGATATAGCAAAGACAACAACTCTTGCCAAGTAGGTGGTAGATCTATTTCAATAAGGGCTGGCAACAAACCCTCCTCCTCGTGTGTCCAAATCCCTACCAAAAGGAGTAGGTAGCTAGGGAGGAACCCACATACATCCATTGCATTCTAAACTAGGATCCCTTATCATGTATCGTCATGCCACATTGGGTTTACTTGAAAAAATCCTGGGGATGGAGTCGAACCATCATTCTAGGACTGTGAGTCTAACGCATTAGCATTATGTTACCTAGGTGGGGGGGGGGGGGACCAAAGCACACGCCACCCTGAAGTAATGTTAGTTATCTATATTTATCAAAAGTGGATTTCCTTCAGATATGAATAATATCTAAAAGGCCATCATCAGAGCAAACAGGGCAATAGCTTTTGTTAAGGCAAAGCCTGCAGTAACAAAACCGAACAATTGTTTGGCTAATGATAGATTTCACGCCACAGGGCTTGTCAAAGGACTAAATACGTTTTGAATACCCATCGTTGCTCCTTTTTTCATTCTCGGGTTCATCCTTGCTATTCTCTTTTTTGGGAAGCAGGAAGGGGCAAAGCCATGAAATCCCCCCCAGTGCTTCCTATTCTCTGGGGTCATTATCGCTCGGCCCAGTATCTTGACCGTTCCCTTCATTTTTGGAACTAGTGTCTTCCCCCATATTTGGTCGACTATAGAAGGGGTGGCAACATGTATTTGAATCTTAATTCATGTATGACTTCGTCCCCTTCTGGAGTGGAGGTTGTCATTCTTGATTTCATGAGTATCCCCTCCTAACTCCTCTTCCCATAATGGCGCCCCTGAAGATGATGGAGGAGGAGGAAAAGATAAATCTTCTGTCGACGTGGAGCCTTTACTGGCGTTTTGCCAGCCTTGATGACAGGAGGACTCCACTTTTGTCTTGTCTTCCAAATTGTCGGAATTGGAAGAAGAGAAGTAATAAGGGAAACCCCTGTACTTTGTGAATACCCCAAACCCATTTCTTATCCCCTGGGAAGGAATCCCTCGCAATATAGATACAGCATTCAATATGAACTTTCAAGTCACTATAAAGTAACATTGTACAAGTAAACCTCGAAACAATAAGGGTGCCTAATTTAGGTAGCCGAGTTCACTGGAAACCCCGACGGCCAATCATGGAAAGGGTTAGGCTTTTTAAAGCTTCAATTGTTGTCAACATCCTCTTCTTCTCTCAAGACCCACTCCTCTTGTGAGCCATTCAAATTTCAATAGTCCATATATAGCCCCATAGTGCACACTTTAAGCAAGGCACTATCCATAATAAGATCATGTAAGCAAGGGCACTATCCATAATAAGATCAGGGCTAGAAAAATACATTTTTCCTAACCTAAGAAAATGAGGGCAAACTTGAAGTTCTCTAGGGTTTTTAAGTCAAAATTTGAAGCTTTTGCTATTTACACTAAAACTTGTGTAAATTTCTCCGTTTTTTGCTCAAAATCCAATCGCGAAGTCAGCATTGGACTTCGGTTTTTTTCTAGGGAAAATTACCAAAACACCCATCTAATTTGTGAAAATTACCAAAATACCCTTGTATCTAATTTTGTTGGATTGTTCAAGATTTTCTAATCTTTATTTATTTTCGACAATTGAGATTCGTTTTTGAGTCCTTATTATGTAATTTGTCGTCGCAAAGAAGGTAATTATGTCTAAAAATAATAAAGCAATTCATCTCCAAAGCCTAGAAAACCAACTCAAATTCTAGTCTTAGCATCTTGTACGATATAAGACAATCAGTCTTCTTATAAAAGGCTACAAAAAAATTTATTTTTGGAGAAAATTACTCTCACAACCAGAGATATTTTGTGAATTTTGAAAAATCTGAAGAGCATTTTGGGAATTTATGACAAAATATTGGGCATATCTTAGGAATTATTGAAATTTGAGGGGTATTTTGGTAATTTTTACTTTTTTCTAACATTAAAATTTCCAAATCGCTCTCTGTAGCAGTCCACGCCGACGTGGGCAGCTAGACAGAGGTTTGCTTCTAGTTTTTTTTGAAAAGCGACAGTGTAGACGTCTCTTTCACACACTAGCTTGTAGCTTTGCAGCATCACTATGAGAGATGTTGGCATTCATGCGCTTGTCGCTAAATACAGGCTAGTTCCTGGTATCGCTGCTTTCCCCACCGCACGTGCGGACAATAGGTGATGTTTAAGGTCTAGCATTGGTCACATGTGCTTGCAAGTTGCGACCTGGTCCTCTCTCTTTCTCCCTCTCTCTCTCTCTCTCTCTCTCTCTCTCTCTCTCAAGTCGTACATGATTTGCCTTTGAAAGTTTGAAGTCAAAACACAGTGCACAGAGCGTGAAACTACCGAATTTTCCAGATGTCTCTCTTTCTCCCTCCCTCTCTCTCTCTGAGCTACTGGCATTCCCTCTAGTGGCTGCTACATACGTACCAAACTTGTGCTACCAACTTGACAAATAATGGGAATCGTTCATGGATCACCAAAATCTGGAACCTGAGGAAGGCTCGACGGACAAGAGAGCAGAATTTGTTCCATTAAAGATCATTTGCGGCTATGGACCGACACTGGCAGTAGCCATCTCCGCTTTTGAACGTCCTGCTGAGTGACTGGGTCACATTCACATACAGTCCCAAACATGCCCTCCTGGTGGCTCTTATCACATCTACGCTAGCTGATGATCAATAAGTATGTGCGCTCTCTAATATATCTCTCATTTATCATTCTCCCTCTAGGAGTCCACGCCGCCGTGGACAGCTAGAGACAGATTCGATTTAGAAAAAAAGTGTGAATTTGTGAAAGGAGACGATCTCTCTCTTGGGATAGTTTCCTACGACGTTAAAACTCTTTTCTTCTTCTTCTTTTCTCTCTCTCTTTCTCTCTCTCTCTCTCTCTCTAGGATTCCACACCGCTGTGAATAGTTAGAGAGTGTTTCGATTTAGAAAAGTGTGAAAGGAGATTAGCAAATCTCTCCATGTCTAAAAATACATTTTTAATTTTTCTCTAATTGGTGAAAAAAAAGGAAAACTTGAAAGTTCTTTTCTAACATTGGATCTCTCTCTCTCTCTCTCTATACTAGTCCACGTCGGCGTGGACTGCTAGAGAGAGATTTGACTTAGGATTTTTTTTTGAAAGGGGACTAGTAGATCTCTCTCTCTCTCTACCTACTACCAGTCCACACCGGCATGGATAGATAGAAAGAGATTTGATTTAGGATTTGCCTTGAAAGGAGTCTAGGATGTCTTTCTCTCTCTTTCTAGAAGCCCATGCCAATGTGGATTAATTGCTAGAGAGAGATTTGATTTAGAAAAAAATATTGTGAATGGCCAATTGGCAACAGTCCTTTGTTTTAGAGTTTTTTCTTCAAGAGACTGAACACTTCCTGAGTATGCCTTTTTAAGGATGGGTTCAGAACACCTAGCAGTAGAGAGCAAGGGTCCAGGCTGGAGCAAAATGTTTGGTTGACAGAGAAAAACACCTCTGTTGGATCCACAAGAACTTGGGCGGCGCCCTCCCCCTCAGAAATGAGAACCTATCAAGTACTTTGTAGCGGAAAAAGTGGAGAATGCAGTTCAAATCTCTCGCTTGCAATAGAACGTGCTTGCAACTTTACACTATGCTAATTTTATTGACTAATTCATTTGCTTCTATTCTTAATAGAATTGCTCCCTCCATTGCTTGTGAACAAGAAGCCTACTCCTCTATAAAAGACCTTATCTATGAATGTTTTACTAATAAAATACACCCTTTTTCAACTCGATTTATATATTTTTTTCCTAAAACCATCTTATAGTTCCTTCTAGAGTTAGATGAAAGCTCTCAATTTTCTATCAGGCTCATCTTAACCCAGCCAAAGGCTTGGTTTGACAATGGGATGGTGGAAAGGATGTGTTGTTTGCAATGCTTTCACAAAAGAAAAAACTTGTCCCCTTTTGGGCCGAACAATTTTTGGTCAATATCCCCCCCCCCCCTCCCCGACCCTCACAAAGCGAGAAGATAGTAACCATGTAGTGTGCCAAATGGTCTCCAAAGGCATTCTTGTTTTCACCATAGACTATTGCATTTTTTTGAGATTTTTTTGTCTAGGATAGTTGCCACTTCCGCCTTAACTTGACATTGCAAGGGAGAGATGGAGAGCCAAACACCTCCCTCTTCCATCACAATGTCTAAATCAACTTTAATTCCCAAATCTTTGAGTTTTAATGACAAAGCTGGCAAACTCTCTCTTCCTTCCTAATCCTCTCAAAAGTTGGATTGATTGTCGATGTAGAGCCCTTGTCGCGGCAATAGACAAGTTGCTATTGTGTAGCAAGATTTTATCCTCTCTCATGTGAAACCTATCTTTCTCTTGAAGTGATGAAGCCTTATGGTCTTTCTTGTGTCTCCTCCATTCGTCTCATTCTCTCCCTACTCGCTCGCTTTTTGGTTTGCTCGGAAGTTTTTGCTCGGTGTTTGGTAAGACTCTGAGATGCAAAACAACACGTTTAATGCAACTTGAAGAGGAAGTCAAGGAATGTAAATGCTCTCTTATGGACTTGAATGCTTTGAAGGAGTGCATGAGCAAAGTAGAGCATGACTATGTATTGAAAGAGGAGAAATTTGACACCATGAGTTGAGATGTATGCGACATGAAAAATGTATGTACAAACAAGTCTTGGACTCATGTATGTGGTAGAAATGTGGTTCCTAATCCCTCACTCATGCAAGCTATGGTTCAAACAAAGAATGTTGAGAATGTGGATATGGAGGAGTTGAAGGAACGTAGAAGGTTACTTTTACACATGTGTAATAGCACGGGTATGTTCATTGCCAATGGTGTATCTTGGTGGAGTGGAACCAATGGATTTACATGTAGGAAACATAATGGGGATAGTGTGATTGACTATATGCTACTCTACAAAGCCATGGCCAATGGACCCTAAAATCAAACAACCATCAGACCTTATGTATTGACCTCTCATGTGAAGAAGCAACTAAGCATGATAATCTCAACCAAAGGAAAGAAAAATTGTCACTATATAAGGATTTCAAATGGTCACCATGCAAATGTACATTAAATGGGAAGCTTTCAAGAAAGTTAATTGTTCTTGTGCCGAAAAATGCTTTGCCTTAAAGCATCTCCATGGTATCAACAAAGATAGATCATGCAAAAGGTATGGAGAAAGACAACTCTCAAAGTCATTTGCATACATATAAGGCATTGATTCAAAAGAAGAGAAGAGGATGGGGGGTAAAGCAACAACTTTTTGAAGTCCAAGAAAAGACACATGTATGTGGAAGATTTTGGAGAAACTTGAGGGGCAAGCGGGTTGAGAATTTTGGTAACTTGAGTCTTGTGGATATGTACACACATTATAGGAAATTAAATGAGCAAGAAAATGCTAGAAAAATGTCATTTTATGGTTCACTCCCATGTATGCCCTCCTTTTTTACTATTGAGGATGTATGCGGTGGGCTTGAAAAGTTGACCACTTGCAAAGCAGGATATTGTCAAGGTATGAAGCCGGAGATGATCAAATGGGCGGGAGATTTTACCCATGAGTGGATGTGTAATATGTTCAACCTTGCACTTCAACATGGTATGCCTTATGATTGGAGTACTAATTGGGTTAAGCCTTTGCATAAAGGAGGGGATGTAAAGAATGTATATAATTATCGGACTATATATAATGATTGGGTCTCCTATGGCAAAGTTATTTGGGTGCATAATGAAGATGAAATTGAGTGATTGGGCTGAAGAGAATGACAAGTGTACAAAAGGACACGTGGGTTTTTGTCGATGCCATAGCACCATTGATCATCTTGTCACTCTTTGTGTTCTCATGGAGGAAAGTCGGTTGAAAGTCAAGTGATTGTATTGTTGATTTGTGGACTTTAAGAAAGCCTTTGATATGATTCCACGTAACAATTTGTGAAGAAGGATGAAAAAACTACAAGTGCCAAGTGAGCTTATGCTCGCGGTTTCTCGAATATATGAGAAAGTGATTTGTCAATTGCGCATGGGAAGAGAAATTTCAAAAAAATTTGTAAGCATTATTGGGGTTAAACAAGGATATCCATTGTCACCAACTCTCTTTGGTCTATGCATCGATCAATTGCAACAAATGATACTTGACTTTATGCAAGAAGAAGGCATTGAAGAAGTCACTATTTGCAATGCGGTAATCATGATTTTGTTGTATGCGAATGATGTAGTGATTCTAGCACATACTTTAGAAGATGCACAAACATTTATGGTTGTCCTTGAGAATTTTTTCTTGCATAGTGGGATGATTGTGAATGAATCCAAAACAAAGGTTATGCATGTGAAAACCAACCATAAAGAGAAGCCATGCATTGTGGCCATCCAATAGGAATTAAGCTTAAATGGGGGAAACTCAGCTAGGTGCTTGACATGTGTCCTTAATGCATCTTGTGTCTTGGGGATGCCTTGAGTGTGTGTGTGTGTGTGTGTGTGTATTTCTCTCTCATCCCCTACCTTTAGGGCTTACAAACTTCATTGTAGGCAATAGGTTTGACTTTTGTGAGCACCACATAGATCCCAAGCTTGGCCATAGTTCCCATTGAGAGGTCCTAGGCCTAAGGGTTTTAACAATATCCTTTGGAGGATTTAATGAAGCTTAACCTTGGGTCTTTTAAAGATCCATTAGAAGCACATTTCTCTTTGGTAGACTACCTCCATTCGGACCCCTATTATCTCTCCTTTAATTTTGGTCCCCTGTTGAGATAGGTCTAGTAGCACATACCAATACTCTAGCTCTTGTTCTTCTTCTATCTTCTCATATTAAATGATCAGTTCAATATGAGAAAATCATTTGGGAAAGTTAGATATTAGTTTTTATGACATTACCTATCTTTGGAAATCAAAGTCGTTCTCGACTATGAGGTAGAGAAGGTAAAGCCTAGTCATTAGTCCATCATTTTCTACCGGGTAAAGGATCCCTTTCCACCCTACAACATTATTCGAGAATGGATGAATAATCCATTTGGTGCTTGAGGGACTCATATGCCACAAGCATGTCTGCTCTTGAGTCCATATCATACTTCCTAAAGTAGAGTGACAAATTCTACTTGGTGTTTGGGAGACGTCCTTACCACAAACATGATCGTAGGTATGCATACTTTAAAATTTGTGCACAAAGAAAGAGAGATTTTTTTATAAGACAAAAACATTGTTTATTCAAAAGGAACTTGCATTCGATTACTCTATTGTATCATTATAAGGATTGATAAGGTTCATGTTATCCTTAAACTGTGTTCCTTGCATCCATCCAGCATCGATCTTCAAAAGGATAACTCTTGAATTTTATCAAATATCGTAGGATAATCTTACCATGGCTTAGCACCTTGTCTTCATATTGAAGTATGAATTTAGGCTGGAGCACCTCTTTCTGATCCTCCATTTCCGGAGGGTGTTCATTTATTGGTTCTGTTGGTGGATCTTCTTTGTAAGGCTTGACTAGGGTCACATAAAAAGCATTGTGTATGAGCCAATGATTGGGAGACTTTAATTGATAATCCATCTCATTGATTGGCTACAGAATTTGAAAAGGCCATAGTATCTTTTTTCTAATTTTGCATAATACTTCTGGTGACTCGTAGGATTCTTGCACTTAGTTTTCCTTGAAAGAGCCTTGTGGAATTTTAGCAAGACCCAATCATTTTCCTTAAAAGTTAAGTCTCTTTTGTGCTTATTAGCATCAACCTTTTTCCTTTTCTATGAGATGGATATAGACTCTTTAATCTTTCAAAAAGATTATTGCAGATCTCTGCTATACTCATTAGCAACAGTGAAGATCTTCCCATGTACCTTAAGTAGCAAGGAACTTTTAGATATTCCTTCTATGACCTTGAAAGATGCCTTCCCTGTAGAAGTGTGTACGATGTTATTGTATGCATACTCTACAAGGGGTAAGTACTTTTCCCATTGTGAGCATTGGTCTACTTCCACGACATAGGTTTTTAGAATATCTAGGATTGTAAGGTTAGCTATCTCACTTTGGCCATCCATTTGTGGGTGATAGGCCGAAGAGAAATTTACCCTTATGCTTAGGTTCTCAAAGAGACCCTTCCAAAAAATATTGGTCATTCTAGGATCTCTATCCGAGACTATAAATGTTGGCAAGCCATGGTATTTGAAAATCTTTGATGTGAAGAGGGTTTCCCTTTGGTGTGCCTTAAAAGTCTTTTTGATAATTATAAAATGTGCATGTTTGCTAAACCTACTGACTATCAGTAGCATACTCATCTTACATAAAAGATACTTAATTGTGAGCGGCTATAGATACCGCATTTTTGATAGTGCATCATTGGCCACTTGATGTTGCTTGCCATCAATGTGAGCAATATAAAAATTAAATTCAAAAAGAAAATTGGCCCACCTTATTTGTTTGTCGGAGAGCTTGGTTTGCGTCATAAAATACTTGAGGATTGGGTGATCACTACGTAGGATGAATCATGTCCCAAAAAGATAGTGCTTCCATGAGTCTAGGGCATTTTGAATAGCTAGTAGCTCCTTTTCATATATGCCCAATACTCACTCATCAAAGTTGAGTCTTTGAATCTTGTATGCTATGCCATGCCCTTCTTGAAGCAAAACTTCTCCAAGGCAGTCGCCACAAGCATCCCATTTGACCTCAAATGACTTTGAGAGATCTGATAGTGTAAGCAAAGGTTGAGAGATAAGCTTCTCTTTCAGCTTGTCAAAAGCATTTTTCTCTTTTGCAGTCCATGTATACCTAACGTTCTTTTTCGTCAAGTCATGTAACGGTCTTGCTATTAGAGAGAATTTCTCTATGAAGCATCTATAGTATGCACACATACCAATAAATCTTCCAAGCTTGTGTAGATTCCTTGGATTATGTCATCCTTTTATTGCCTCTAACTTTGGACGATCCATTCGGATGCCATCTTGAGAGATAATGTGACCTAAGTATTGAATCTCTTGTAGGAAAAAATCACTTTTTTTAATTAATAAAAAGTTTATTTCTTTTAGAACTTGAAAGATGACCTGGAGGTGTTGCTTATGCTCCTCGGAACTGCAGTAGATAATGATATCATCAAAGAATACTCAAGTAAACTTGCGGTAGGGCCTAAGTATTTTCTCCATTGAGTGGTTGAATGTTGCTGAAGCATTTGTTAAACCAAAAAGCATGACAAGATATCATAATTTAGACCAAATGTCATACAAAAAGTGGTCTTTACAATATTTTCATTGACTACCCTTATTTGATAATAGTCACTTTTAAGGTCAGTCCTACTGAAGTAGACCCTTGTAATTTATCAAATAAATCTTTTACCCGTGGCACACAAAATCTATTTTTGATAGAGTGATTCTATTTAGTGCTCTATAGTCGACACACATATGATATGTGATGAATTTCTTTTGGAGTAAGAGGACTGGTGAGAAAAATGGTGAAGAGCTAGACCTCACCATCCCTTTTTCTACTAATTCATGAACTTTCCTCATGAGCTCCTCTTGTTGAGATTGTGAAAATTGATAAGAAGGCTTATTAGGCAGTGACATTCCTGGTAGAAGCTCTATTGCATGATTGTCATCCCCTCATTTTGGAGGAAACTCCCTAGGGATATCATTAAAAAAACATCTTGGAATTTACTTAGGAGAGTAGACAACTCTAATTCCTCTTGATTGCAACCATTTTTATCTAGTAAAACATTAGGATCATTTAGGCTTCTTAACAAAAATCATGTACAGAGAAATTGATATTTTCTTTGACTTATAAAAAACAGGTGTATTTACAAGGGGTATGGTGTTACCCGAGTCATTACAATCTATGCACATGTTATTTTTCCTATAGTTGAAATATATTTTCCTTTCAGGGAACTTCATATTGGCATCCCTGCAATGGAACCATGGTGCCCCTAGGATAGCATCCTCATGCTAGAGAGGGGAGATGGAAAAGTCCTCTATGTCAATGTAGCTTTGGATATGAAGCCTCAATTTCCCAATCAAGGGAGTAATGGAGGTGTTTTGTCCCTTGAAAGCCCCATCGATAGTCATAGTACCTCCCATCTCAAGAGATTGTATGCCTAGCTTGGTAGCCAACTCTGTTGATATAAAGTTGCGAGTTGAGCCAACGTCAAAAAGGATAAAGGCATCATTCTCTCTCACCTTTCCCCAAGCATAGGAAAGAGGAGATCCTTTGCGATAAGCGTCCCCTTCTGGTGTTTCAATCATAGAAGCTCTAGGTGGCTCATTGCACGTGCATTTCTTTGGGGGCAAGTGCGATAGCCATGTCCTTGCTCGCCGCACTTGAAGCACTTGTTATATTTGCAAAAATTCCCTAGCTCTTCAAGGGAGAGTCTATTCTTACTTTTTTAGACTCCTTTCTTCCTGCTTTTTCTTTTGTTGCTAGAGTTTCCCTTAGAGGAATTTTGAGCATCTTTAGGCTCATTTCAGTTCTTAGTTTCCATGGGCTTAGAAGTTAGAACTCCTCTTAGCCCCTTGTTGGAAATTGATTCATGAAGCAACCATACGATGATGTATGACCGAAGAGATGGCCCTAGCTAGGCCTTTGAGAACTGACATATTCGACCATATCTTCAGATAGCCCAACACAAAACTATTGGTTTTTTTCTCCAAAGTCTATCTTTTTGTAGACGGTGGCTTTGAGATGCAAATCCCAAGTTTTGTCCACATACTTGTGATGATAGACTCGTAGGGAGACAACTTAAAACTTTTCCATTGAGTAAGAATTGTCTTCGGCATCGCTTGTAAGAAACTGCTTCATTATGGAAGATCTTGGGGATTTCCATGTCCTATGATCTTTGCCATTAGCTCATAGATTAGCCCACCATTGTCTGGCTGACTTCTGAAAATGCATATCAGCTACATGTTGTAGCTTAAAGGACTCTGTGAAGACCTCATCTCCAAAGTTCACATCAAATTGCTGAATGAAGGCCAAGACTTTGTCCGTAGCACCAAAGGTGCCATCATAGGTGAGAAAAGAAATGCTCTTTCCTCCCTCTTTGAGCTTCTTGAGATTGTTGGACCTTTTCCAAGCGGCATAGCTTCCGATAGCCTCTCCGAGTCCAAAGTTCACATCAAATTGCTGAATGAAGGCCAAGACTTTGTCCGTAGCACCAAAGGTGCCATCATAGGTGAGAAAAGAAATGCTCTTTCCTCCCTCTTTGAGCTTCTTGAGATTGTTGGACCTTTTCTAAGCGGCATAGCTTCCGATAGCCTCTCCTTATAGACTCTTTAGGGGATAAGCCACTACTTTAATCGGAAAAAGAGGAAGGTGATGAGGATAAAGAAGAGCATGACATCTTCTCTCCAAGGAATAAGGTGATGAAGATGGAGAAGAGGGTGACCTCTTTCTCTATTTTTTTCTTCCTTTGATTCCTCTCTTCCTTCTTGGGATTTCAAGGAGAGGGACTATGAGGTGATCTTTTCGTCTTAGAAGGAGTTGGACATCTTTGTGACTGCCGTTGTCGTGGAGCCACATATTTCAAAGGGTCTGGAGGCTCGCTTCTTTCTCTTTTGTAGGGTTCCTCCTCGTCTCTCACTAAAGAAAGTCTTATTTTGGAAGTCTCACCGAGAGGCTTCCTAAGTACTCTCTCTTCTTGGGGAGTTTGGAGAATTCCATGGGTGAGTAGGGTTGCCCATGGCTTGTTGTAGCATGGTGACAAGATAATTCACAAGCATAGGGTCATCATTAGTGGCACTTTCATGTGCAAAATCAAAGTCATCAATATTCATTCTACAAGGAGGCGGGTCCCCCGTCCAAAAGGCTTTTGTATTATATGTTCTCCCATAAAGTGAGACTTGGTAATGATACATTCTTTGTGTTCTTTGAGACCTTGTTGATGCCATGAAGATGGAAAGCTTTGTGCACCAATATTATGCCCAAAACAAAAATTAAACTTACTTGCAATAGCATAAACTTGTCCTTGGCCTCAATCCCAAGACCTCAAACACCTTCAAAGGTGAAGAGAGCTAGCAAGGAGAGTGAGGAAAGTGAAGAGGAAGAGGATGTAACATACAAGAAGTAAGTATTCTCCTTACCATAGATTAATCTTAGAGCTTAGGTTAGCATAGTAATGTGGACGGAAAAGAAGATGAGCATGCCATTGAAGCTTGACTCTTTCTTGGATTTGAATTCCATAGCCAAGACATGTTGGTGTAGGCTCTCTAATTCTCAAGCATGGAGAAGGAGATGGAGTTCTTGCTCAACACATGAGTTGTGTGAGTGTGTGTGAATTGTCAATGAAAAATGAGGCCCATTCTTCCATGTCAATCAACTCCTCTCTCTCCTAATGCATGCTTGCATGCTATTGGTCTATTCTGAGAGCTAACCAATGAGAGGATGCCTTCATAACTAGTAGGAGGTGTAGCATTGTGACAAGTGTCCCCCTTTCCCCTTTTGAGAGAGAGCTTAGCTTCTTATTTAAATGAAGCTAAATTTGGACTGGACATGTAGGTCTACCTGCCAATAGGAATTAAGGTAGCTTATGGGTTGCTTAACTCTCATTGAACCCCTTGGTAGACTGTCCAGTAGAAGTTTAGGGGTCCTAATCTCATTGGTTCTTTGAATATGATTTTTCTAAATTACCTACATTCAATTTATGCAAGCTTAATTTTCATTGGTCCTTGCCATAAGCCATCCAATAGGAATTAGGCTTGAATGGGGGCAACTCAGCTAGGTGCTTGACATGTTTCCTTAATACTTCTTGTGTCTTGGGAATGCCTCAAGTGTGCGTGTGTGTGTGTTCTCTTTCATCCCCTACCTTTAGGGCTCGCCCCCTTTATTGTAGGCAAGTGGTTTGACTTTGTGAGTACCACACACATCCCAAGCTTGGGCATAGTTTCCATTGAGAGGTTCGACGCCTAAGCGTTTTAACACTATCCTTTGGAGGATTTAATGAAGCTTAACCTAGGGTATTTTAAAGATCCATTAGAAGAACATTTCTCTTTGGCATACCACCTCTATTTGGACTTTATTATCTCTCCTTTGGTCCCCTTTTTGAGATAGGTCTAGAAGCACATACCAATATTTCATCTCTTGTTCCCTTCTATCTTCCCATATTTAACATGAGAAAATCATTTGGAAAAGTAAGATATTTGTTTTTATGACACCATACTATTCTCTCCCTCTCTCCCTTTCTCTATTCTCTCTCACTCTCTCTCTTTCTCTCTATTCTCTCCCTCTCTTTTTGTCTTTTTCTCTCTACTCTCTCTCTCTCTCTCTCTCTCTATATATATATATATATATATATGTGTGTATATATATATATATATATATATATGTATATATGTATATATATACATATATATATATTGTCTCCCTCACTCTCTTTCTACTCTCTCTCTCTCTCTCTCTCTCTCTCTCTCTCTCTCTTTCTCTCTCCCCTTTTTATTGGGTTAACTTTCCTTTCTATATTACATATTATACATCATTTTTATCTTTCATAGCATGAAAATATACTCATACATGTGCTTTTCAATATGATTCGTCATGCTCGAGTAATCCTCAAATACCTTAGTTGTGATATGAGACCAAGGCAAAGACAATGAAAAAGTTGACCCATCAAAGATTTGCATGTTTCGAGCATTCCAGATAAAATATACCATTAAAAATATTAAAGACAACAAGAAGAATAAAAGACCTGGTTTCATACTGTGCATCAAACCAGAAACAAACTTGAACTTTGTCAAAGTGACATTCCACAACAATCTACATTTATCCAGCAAGGTTTGCCATCAATAAAAAGATGCTTCGCGGATTCCAAGTTTACATCTGACACATTCTCCATGTGTTACATTTCTCCCGTGTAGCAAGTCTCCAATGGGTAGTTCCCTGCTTAACACTCTCCGCATGAAAATCTTATGCTTGAATGAACAATGTGTGGATCTTACCAATTCAAATCTTTGCAACCACCAATATCTATTACAGGAAAGTACCCATATTTTATTACATGTTTGAGAAATGGAAGTGTTAGATTGAAGCAGGTGGTAGAAAGATTTAGTAGGCATAGTCCATCAATTTGCTAAATGGTTTGGCAATTCCCAGTCTTTGAAGTGTTGCTCAGAATCGAGATTGCATGGTATGGACAACTTCAACACACATTCACACAGAAATTCCCAAGGAATCTTGAGTCCATTTACCAATTTATAAGTCCTCTTGGAAATTAAAAATCACAACCAGCATACTATTAGAGTCCAGTATTTGATCAATTGAGCCTATCCCTTATTTGAAGAGGGTAAGATCTTTCTTCCCCAATAACAAAGCATGTGGTTTTTTTAAAGACAAAGCTCTAAAAACATGATTCAACACCCACCCAATGAGTTTCCTATGTATCAAATTTTGCCCGACCAGATAAGATGAGAACATACATTCTTCCAAGACTTGACTAGCATTACCAGTTTGCCAACATAATTTAATGGAAGTTGCAAAGAACAAGTTATCCCAGAGAATTAAATTCCAAGTGCCATGAAAATACACCACCACTTTATCAATCAGCCACCACAATAACCTAGACCAGCATGTGTCTGCAGTAACATGTGTTTGATAAAGGTAGATCTCCTAGCCACCATATGATGTTTTGAGTTCAAGATTCTCAGACCCTCTAATTGAAATAACCGTACCGTTACATAATCCTAGACTAACCAAGATTTAGAGGAGGAGCCCAACAAGAAACTCAAATATGTGACATGAACAAATGAAGGGCCTTATCAGACCAATCAAGCAATAAAGAAAGTATAACAAGCAAGGAATCAAGATTGATTGGATGATGCCCACTTTCGCATGACATAACCATTTATCACGATGCTAGTTGGCTATTTTCGTGCATATCCATTCCTCCACCCAGCTGATTAGCTAGTTGCTAGTTACATCCATGCCTATTCGGTAGCAAAGATGCCTGAAGACAGTACCGCTATGGATACTTCTCCCTCCCCAGATTAGGCTATCAAAAATATCAATTAACTGAGATTTGACCAAGTTGAGGTCCAGACCAGCACCTAAAGAATACATTTATCAATATCTACATCAACACCATGCAAGAAAGCAATAGTATCAATAAATTCAAGTGCCACAAGATTATTAATATTACAAGTATAGCTACTTGTGCATCTAGACTAGGTTTGTGTTTGAGCCATTGAAGTGGCTTGAGACACAATAGTGGCTTGGCACCTCATTCTATAAAATTTGCTTTAAGACTACCTTTTTTTCATGAAAATACGGAGATAATCAATGATGTCATATCACATGGAGGAACATTTTAGCACATCATTGATTCCAAAAAAGTGCAAAATGAAAAATAATGGTGTTCTAAAAATCGTAAAAAGCCACTAAATTGGCGTAAAAATATGACAGTATATATGTCTTTGAGGCCTAAAAAGAGTTCACAATCTTTTTCCTAAGAATAGTATATGCATAAACTCTTATTGTATGCAAGTCCAAGTAATTCTCGAAAAAGTTTCAATGTGCTTTGAAGGTTTTTTAAGGGGTCTACATGGGATATCAAAGCTTTTGAGCAATTTTTTGCTCAATTGCACCTAAAAGATGACCCTTGAAAAATACTAATTTTATATAACTTTCTTTATCTATAATTTCTTTCAACTCCCCTAAATGCCTTCAAAGATTTTGGTGAGGTTTTCTATGGTTGGTTGTTCACACATACTTGCTATCAAGAAAACAAAACAGAGGATGGATTGCCACAAAAAACAAAAACAGGTTGAGTGGACATCCTTGCCAAATAGATTTTGAAACTAGTACATTCTTAGAGAATCTATCGATAACTAGGATATTAGACTTGGCCCCAGACCCTAGTAACATGATGCATGCAGACATTCTAGCTCCTAAGCCAAGCTTGCTTATCACCCCAGCCACAAAATCCCAAATAACAGAATCAAATGCTTTTGCAAATTCTAGCTAGAGTAGCACCATTTTTGTATTTGATTTTTTGCATGCTTCAATACCAAGCATCAGTGTAAGTATATTATCCATGATATAGGTTTTATGTTTGGATAAGCACCAATTTTATTTTATTTTTGCATGCTTTAATACCAAGCATCACTGTAACTTTATGATCCCCTTTCACTGTAAGCATCTCTCTCTCTCTCTCTCTCTCTCTCTCTCTCTCTCTCTCTCTCTCACACACACACACACACACACACACACACACACACACACACACACACACACACACACACACACACACACACACACACACACACAGTCATTTTTTTGACCTAGTAGATAGCAATTCACTCTTTTGATCATAAATTGTTCATTTCAACTCCGATTTAGGTGATATATAGCCTCAATCAAAGAGCACAAAGCCCTCTACATATTGACTTAAAGACAGAAGTTTTTTGAGCAAAGGAAGTCTTTGTTATAATAGCATCTCATAATTGAAAAAACTATCAAAACTTTGAGTTTTTGTTGCCGACTTGAAGGCAATGTCGACAAAACTCGCAAGGGTGGAAAATCCACACTCGCCATGGAGAATGATGCAAAATATCCAAGGAATTTCGATGCTAATCCAATCACATTTTCTACAAAAATGGAAGCAATGATCATCAAGAAACCGTCAACAACCAAGGTGAAGAGTTGCGTGCACTTGCAATGCAGAATGGCACTTTAAGAGTTCTTGTTGTGAAGAATGAGCACCTCAAGAAGGTTCTTGAAATGCAAACAACACACTTGATGCATCTTGAGAATGAACTTCAAGAATGTAAGCACTCTCTTGTTGCCATGAATGTATTGAACGAGCACGTGAGCAAAGTTGAGACTGATCATGTATTGAAAGAGGAAACGATAGATACAATACGACATGATGTATGTGAGATGAGAAATGGATCCAAATCATGGGCTGACATATGTAAGGATAATGTGGTTTCTACATCTCTTGTCACACAAGCCGTTGTCCAAGCAAAGAATGTAGAGAATGTGGACACTCAAGAATTGCAAAAACGGCAAAAACGCTCAAAGAACATCATCATTCATGGAATCAAGGAGGAAAGCATGGAAACACCCCAATCTCTTGCAGTTGCTATTGAATATTTTTTTGCTACATACTTTGGCACGTCTGGAATCATGGCTTATGGTGCACATCGAGTTGGAAAACAAGGAGTCCCTTGCTCAGGAGAAAGACCTATTGTATATACCATGGCTAATGAGGTAAAGAGAAAGATCACCCTTGACAATAGTTGGATCTACCTCAAATGAACAGGTTGTAATGTATATGAGAGCACTCTTATGCAACAATGTACGTTGCAAAGCATACGAGGAAAGAAGCAAGAAGGTTAAGGTGTCATCTCAAGAAGAAAAGTCACTTGAGGAGGATGCAAGTCCACCCAACGACTAGGGACACATGATCTATGAGACCAACTCACGCTTGTGAATAAGGCTTTTGGAATTGTAACGCGTATCCATGGAATGTGGGAATTGGCCTTGATGAGCTTACCAATGACTTTGATGTGATACTTCTTGTTGAAACATGGGAGCATGATGCACAATGAATTCTTGGATTTGACAAATATGCTCTGCATTCTTTGATGTGGGCCAAAAATGCAAAGTAACATAGAGGCCAAGGAGGCGTAGCATGTATGAGCAAAAAGGGTTTGAAAGATGTTTCCATTCTCAAAAAAGATAATTGTAAACGCTACTTATGGCTGAAAATCAGCCCACTAAATGGTCAAGTCATGTCTATTGGCTGGTTGCTACATTCCTCACTATGACTCCAGCTTTTATGCTCCCTTAGATATGGATAGAGATTAGCCCTTTGTTGAACTAGAGGAAGACATTTCTCATTACAAGGACCAAGGTGAAGTCATTGTCTTTGGAGACATGAATGCTCGCACATATACGTTACAACATGACACACAACAAGTCAACATGCCGCATGTCTCAATGGAAGAAAAAGGGCTTAAGAAATTTAACGGGGAGGGATTTAATTTACACTTGGAAGACCAAGTTGAAAAGTTACTTTCTCCTATGAATGTTTCTTCTTACTCTTGCCTACCCTCATTCCCTACTAGCTCTCTCCACCTTCGAAGGTGTTTGAGGCCTTGGGATTGTTGTCAAGCCATTAATCATTGATTTGATCTCTACTGATGGTGCATACATATTGACACAAGCTATGAGTGCAAAAAATCAATCCAATGATGAGCA
Organism: Adiantum capillus-veneris; assembly: GCF_014529385.1. Classification (NCBI taxonomy): domain Eukaryota; kingdom Viridiplantae; phylum Streptophyta; class Polypodiopsida; order Polypodiales; family Pteridaceae; genus Adiantum; species Adiantum capillus-veneris. The sequence goes on along the minus strand of NC_140931.1, from coordinate 16,171,844 downwards.
AGCATTAAAAATAATTGTAACTTCAGTATTGACAATTATGTGCACTTTACTTATGATTGTGAAACCTCATTAATTGCATGGGAAGCACTAGAAAAAATCTATGCAGCTAGGAAAAAGAAGACCAAAGTGAGCTTAAAGAAGTATCTAAACAAATAAAAAATGGAACATAATGAAGATATTGCAAGCTCAAGCTTGGTCAATCGCCATAAAATCATGAAAACACAACTAGCTTATGTAAACAGTGTAGTACCAGAGGAGGAAAAAATTGCAGTGCTTCTAGCAGCCTTACCACCTAGCTTTGACTAGATCATGATCATCATTGAGGAAAAGGATCCAACACCATATTTCCAAGATGTAATCAACTCTTTAATGTCCAAGGAGAAGAAGCAAGAAAGGAATGCTACTTTGAGGGGAGGACCTTTTGCAATTAGCTCTACTAACAAAACTTGTTTCAAGTGTGGAAACGAAGAGCACATAGCAAAAGATTGTCTAGCATCGAAGACTAAGACTTGCACATTTGTGGGAAAAAGGGTCACCTTCCTTCCAAGTGTTTCAAAAAGGATAGAGGTAGCACCAGTAGAAATCCAAGGCAAAGTGTATTTGGTAGAAGAAGACAAAGATGAAGATGAAGAAAAAGGTTCGAGTAGCCTTCTAGTCTACGATGACGTTCTCTATCTTTTGTTTGGCCTCTCCCCTTCAATTGATAGAAGATGTGTATTTGGTAGAAGAAGCGTATTTGGTAGACAAAGTGTATTTGGTAGAAGAAGACAAAGATGAAGATGAAGAAGAAGGTTCGAGTAGCCTTCTAGTCTACAATGACGTTCTCTAGCTTTTGTTTGGCCTCTCCCCTTCAATTGTATTTTTTTGGAGATATTTTGGACTAGCTCGGTCTCAGTTTTATACATCTCTTTAGGGGAGGTGCTTAGTGTCTCTTGGATTAGAGATAATTTGTCTCTTAGATTGGGGATGGACTCTTGGATTGGAGATTTCTTTTTGCTCTTGTGTGCCAGAAATGTCAGTTTCTTCAGTTTCTTCCTAGTCCAAACCTCAAGGGGAGGATTGTAAGGTGTGAGCTTTGTCCTAAAGTGTGAGTCAAGGAGAGAAGATTGGATTTATCCCACATGCAATGGTGCAAGGTTGTAGAGCTAATTAAAGCTCATTTCATGAATGAATAAACAAAAGTCTATTTTGCATTACATCTCCCTTGTTTATGGTGAGCTTGTGATAACTTAGCAAATACCCATTTATGAGTCCAAGTTAATTGATCTTGGAACCTAATTTTCGTGAGTGATATTCTCGCCAACACGTACTCACTTGTGTGCAAGATGTTTCTCTTTCATACACCCTAGCTAGCACGATTGCATTCCCATCAATACATCCACCCCAACTGAGTCCCGGGGCGGTCACTTTTTAGAATGTGTATGATATCACGTGAGTTAACCGGAGAGGATTATTAAAAGACCAAAATTTATATAAAAATGTATACATACAGAGGGGGGTGGGGGTTTTTTAAATAGGCTCACAGTGTAAGTATAGTATGTATATTGGGGTGTTATTAATTACCTCTTGAACGCACATGATATAGGGGTCTTTTGATAAGTGACTGCCCCGGGAACTGGGTATCCTAAATGTCTGAAGACTCTTCCCCTAGCAATCCTTTTTCTCCTCCAGATGAGAGAATTAAAATTCTCAAATGATACATCAATCAAGTATATACAATAAAAATAATATATACATCTATATCTATGCCCTCTCTTCTTCTCTTACTAATCATGCTAACCTCTCTCTTTCTCTTTGTAATCTCGCTCTAACTCTCTCTACACTCTCTCTCTATTTCTCTAGCTCTCTCTATCTATCTATCTCTCCTCTCTCCTCTCTCTCCCTCTCTCTATAAGTTCTATCTCTCTCTCCAAGATCTATCTCTCTCTCTAGCCATCTCTCTCTAATAATCTCTCTCTACATTCTCTTTCTACCTACTCTATCTATCTAAATAATCTCTACACTCTCTCCACTCTCTCTAGCCATCTCCCTAATTTGACCTACATGTTCTATATCTACACTTTCCTCTTATTTCCTCCCTCTAATTAACACTTTCTCTCTCTCTAATTAATACTTTTCCACTCTCTATATTTTCCCTATAATCAATTCAAATATATCATTTTTTCAATCCAAACTTTCTTTAAACTCTTTTTTTTTAAATATTTGATCATTATAATGTTTACACAATGTCTATTTTTTCTACTCATTTCTTTATTTTCAAACTTAACATAAACGTTTTCCAAGATTTTTTTCAACATTAATCTCCATTAATCTTGCAATGATTAACATTAATCTATATTAATGAAGAAATCTTTTTCTCCCTCTCTTCTCATCTCTCCCGGGGGTCCACCTAAAAATATGTAAGTGTACCAGGCGAGTTCACCCGAAGGGGTTTTTAAAATACCAAAGAGTTACAGAACTACATGTACAAGAAGGGTTAAAAAAGTGAAAATTGGAAAAAAGTTACAGGTTTATAAAGGAAGAGGGGTCTTTTAATTCATGATGAAATGTGTGTGTAGAGGGGTTTTAAAAATTCCTCTTGAATGAGGTGGACCCTCCGGGCATCTCTCTCTCTCTCTCTCTACATTAATCACACAAGGACTGCAAGTGAGCAAGCAAGTACGCAAACAAACCACAAGAAGGCAAGAGAGGGATCATGCAAAAGGTAAGAAATTTCTACTTCTACTCTTTTCTATGTGCGCATGTGTGTGTGTGTGTGTGTGTGTGTGTGTGTGTGTGTGTGTGTGTGTGCACGCTTGTTTAGAATAATGGGGTAAAGGGGGCGGGGGAGGGGGAGGGGGAGGGAGGGAGGGAAGCTGGGGGTGTGAAAAATATTACCTCTTTACTTCCTTTTTCTTGAAGGTCCTTGCGGTTGAGTATCCACTATGGTAGAGCCTCCTTGCTTCTTTGCGATCGAGCTCCAATGAACATTAGTTTGTGGTTCTCCTCCAAAGAGGGCTTTTGTGTGTGTGTGTGTGTGTGTGTGTGAAGGAGAGAGATAGCCGAGAGGGGGGGGGGGGGGGGGGAGGGGGGGTCACTTTATAATTATGTGACTATCATGTGAGTGCAATAGAAGGGGTTATTAAATTTTCTTTTTTCTCACATTTTCACATATAGAAGGGTCCCATAAAATGGAATTGGCAAAAAATATCATAGATTGAATAGGAAAAGGATGTATTTTAAACTATGTGGCATCACTGCTATTTGTGCTACTACAATCATGGAAAATTGTGTTCTCTCTATTGATATGGGAGAGTAGATCTAGATACATGGGTAGATCATTTAGTGTTGAATTATGCTTTTGGACCTTTGTTTTTAAAAGACTACCCTGCTGATTTTTTGGGTAAGAAATCATCAACCCTCTACAAAAGAGGGTTAAACTTAATCAACTAAATAGTTGAATCTAAGGGCAATCTTGATGCTTTTATGGTTTCCAAGAGAAGGTTTAGATTGGGCTGTGGTCTCAAAATTGCTTGGGGAAAACTGTGTGCCCATGTTTTTGGCCCCAGTGTACCATGCAATCGGGATATTTCTCTCAGATTCAAGGATTGGACACTACCTCATACTTTAGCTAATTGGTGGAATTCACCCACTAAAATGTTTTATATGCACTTGGTTCTTCAAATCCAGATCACATAAGATGTAGTTGGATATGGCAGTTTTGGTATGCTTAAAGCTGGTGGATGAAAAAACATTCAGATGTAGGGTGTTCACCAATGACCTTCATGCACAAAGTTTTATTAGTGGAGGATACTTACAGGGGATCTCCCCATAGGTGAGCTAATAGCAAAGAAGAAGATTGCAGATGGAAAATGCCCCAAATGCGGCCAGCCAAAAACTATTAAACACCTATTTTGGAATTTTCCTACATTGCACTCTTGGTGGTTATGTTTGTACAATGTAATGTGCATGATGCAATGGAAAGTAAAGGTCACTAAGTACAATTTGTTATTTTGTTCACTTAAAACTCGTGCTAAGGTCTTGGATCTATGCATTGTCTCGCTCAAAGTTTGGATGTTGTCCTTTCTTTGAAATTCCAAGAATTCAGCTTTGTTTTATTCTCATACATTTCATAGATTTACTTTACCCTAATCTATGATCATAGATAAGTTGATGGAAGATTGTCTAACTCTAGCCGCTCACTTGCATGCAAAGATGATGGACTTCATCATCTTGATATAACAAAATGTAATATAGAAAAATATTAGAGAGAGAGAGAGAGGAAGGGTAGACACAAGAGAATAATATTTTATAGTAAAATATACAAAATATTTATGAATCATCTTCAAAAAGATCTCTACAAGTGGCATCATTTAGATATAAACACATGGCTCCTAAATCACAAAGAGAGAGAGAGAGAGAGAGAGAGAGAGAGAGAGAGAGAGAGAGAGAGAGAGAGAGAGAGAGAGAGAGAGAGAGAGAGAGAGAGAGACTAAATTGTCATTTATAGATGTGTTGGCTTCATCATCATTGATTTTTTCATGTTCTCATCATCATCATCATCATGAAAATCATCCTCCTGGCTAAGATTGATTGTGGGACTTGATTCATCTCTCTCTCTCTCTCTCTCTCTCTCTCTCTCTCTCTCTCTCTCTCTCTCTCTCTCTCTCTCTCTCTCTCTCTCTCTCTCTCTCTATAGCCTCAATCGAAGAGCACGAAGTACTCTACGCATTGATGTAAAGACAAAAATTTTCATAGTTATGGAAGGCGTTTCTGTAGCAGCATTTCCGAAGTGAACAGGTTCAACAAAATTGATTCTCATCTCCTATTTTACATACAATGTCTTCCGGCACTCGCAAGGGTTCTTCTTCTTCAACAAGGTCCACAACCATTGTGGAAAATGATCCAAAATCTCCTAAGTGTGGAGATAGCAACACAACCACCCAACCAACGACATCGGAAACCATGATCATGGCGTACTTGGTATCATTGCAAGAGACCGTAAACAAACAAGGCGAAGACTTACGAGCACTTGCAATGGAGAATGGCACACTAAGGGTACTTGTGGTTGAGAATGAGAATCTCAAGAGGACACTTGAGATGCAAACAACACGTTTGATGCAACTTGAAGAGGAAGTCAAGGAATGTAAACGCTCTCTTGTGGACTTGAATGCTTTGAAGGAGCGGATGAGCAAAGTAGAGCATGACCATGTATTGAAAGAGGAGAAATTTGACACTATGAGCCGGGATGTATGCGACATGAAAAATGTATGCACAAACAAGTCTTGGGCTGATGTATGTGGTAGCAATGTGGTTTCTAATTCCTCACTCATGCAAGCTATGGTTCAAACAAAGAATGTTGAGAATGTAGATATGGAGGAGTTGAAGGAACGGGAGCGACGTTCCAAGAACATTGTTATTCGTGGAATTCCCGAAGAGAAGTTAGAGACACCTCCTTCTCTTGCCATTGTTATTGAAGATTTCTTCAAAACCCACTTTGGCATGTCCGGAGTTATGGTCTATGGAGCACATAGAGTGGGGAAGCAAGGAGCTCCTCGCTCGGGAGAACGGCCAATTGTATGCACCATGCCGGATGAGACCAAGCGAAAGATTATCCTTGATAATAGTTGGATCTATTTGAGGAATACAAAATGTTTTGTATGTGAAGATCGCACTATTAAGCAACAAAATATGCGTCGCAAGGCATATGAGGAAAAGAATAATAAAAACAAGGAAATCTCTCATGAAGAAAATGTGCCCAAGGAGGAGGCAAGTCTCTCAAGCAAATAGGGATGCGTGACCTATGAGACCGAGTTACAATTGAAAATATGCTTTTGGAATTTTAATGGATACCCATGGAATGCGCGGGGTTGGCATTGATGAACTAACAAGCAAAGCCGATGTTGTACTTCTTGTTGAAACTTGGGAGCATGATACACAAAGGATTAACGGCTTGGAGGATTACAATGTACATTCATTGATGTGGTCAAAGAATCTCAAGCAACGAAGAGGACAAGGAGGGTTAGCATGTATGGTTAAGAAAGGATTGGAAGATTTTGTATCAATTGTGAAAGATGACAAGTACAAACGTTATGTATGGCTGAAAATTATGACACCAAAAAGAGCACCCATTTTTGTAGCCGGTTGCTACATTCCTCATCATGATTCTCCCTTTTATGCTTGCATGGATAGAGATCAACCATTTTCTAATTTGGAAGAGGACATTGCTTATTTCAAAGGTGAAGGTGATGTTATTGTATTTGGGGATATGAATGCTCGCACAAAAACATTGCAACATGATACTCAACAATTTGATATGCCATACATTTCAAGGGAGTTGGAGGAAGTTCACTTGTATGATCGTACTTCAATGGATGAGAAAGAGCCGGATCACTATGGAAAGTTACTTTTTCACATGTGTAATAGCACGGGTATGCTCATTGCCAATGGTGTATCTTTGTGGAGTGGAACCAATGGATTTACATGTAGGAGACATAATGGGGATAGTGTGATTGACTATATGCTACTCTCTGAAGCCATCATGTATCGCATAAAGAGTTTTATGTTTGGTCAATGGACCCCGGAATCTGACCATCGCACCTTATGTATTGACCTTTCATGTGGAGAAGCAACTAAGCATGATAATCTCAGCCAAAGGAAAGAGAAGTTATCACTATGTATGGATTTCAAACGGGCACCAATGTACATTGAAATGGTTGAGCAAAAAATATGGATGACAAAGCTTCAATGATGCACCATTGGAAACTAAATGGGAAGCTTTCAAGAAAGCTATTTGTTCTTGTGCGGAAGAATGCTTTGCCATAAAGCATCTCCATGGTATCAACAAAGATAGATCACGCAAAAGGTGGTTTGATAAAGAATGTCAAGATGCTCGAAAGTCCTTGATAAAGCTTGATGCAACTATGGACAAAGACAACTATCAAAGTCATTTGCATACATACAAGGCATTGATTCAAAAGAAGAGAAGAAGATGGGAAGTAAAGCAACAAGAATTTCAAGTCCAAGAAAAGGCACATGCATGTGGAAGATTTTGGAGAAACTTGAGAGGCAAGCGGGTTGAGAATTTTGGTAACTTGAGTCTAGTGGATATGTACACACATTGTAGGCAATTATATGAGCAAGAAAATACTGAAAAAATGCCATTTTATGGTTCACTCCCATGTATGCCGTCTTTTTCTACTATTGAGGATGTATGCGGTGGGCTTGAAAAGTTGGCCACTCGCAAAGCGGGAGATCTTCAAGGTATCAAGCCGGAGATGATCAAATGGACGGGAGATTTTACCAATGAGTGGATGTGTGATATGTTCAACCTTGCACTTCAACATGGTATGCCTTATGATTGGAGTACTAATTGGGTTAAGCCTTTGCATAAAGGAGGGGATGTAAAGAATGTAAGCAACTATCGGACTATAATGATTGGGTCTCTTATGGAAAAGTTATTTGGGTGCATAATGGAGATGAAACTGAGTGATTGGGCTGAAGAGAATGACAAGCGTGCAAAGGGACAAGCGGGTTTTCGTCGATGCCATAGCACCATTGATCATCTTGTCACTCTTTGTGTTCTCATGGAGGAAAGTCGGTTGAAAGGCAAGCGATTGTATTGTTGTTTTGTGGACTTTAAGAAAGCCTTTGATATGATTCCACGTAACAATTTGTGGAGAAGGAGGGAAGAACTCCAAGTGCCAAGTGAGTTTATGCTTGCGGTTTCTCGAATCTATGAGAAGGTGATTTGTCAATTGCGCATGGGAAGAGAAATTTCAGAAATTTTTGTAAGCACTATTGGGGTTAAACAAGGATGTCCATTGTCACCAACTCTCTTTGGTCTATGCATCAATCAATTGGAACAAATGGTACTTGACTTTATGCAAGAAGAAGGCATTGAAGAGGTCACTATTTGCAATGCGGTAATCATGCTTTTGTTGTATGCGGATGATGTAGTGCTTCTAGCACACACTTTAGAAGATGCACAAAAGCTTATGGTTGTCCTTGAGAACTTTTTCTTGCATAGTGGGCTGATTGTAAATGAATCCAAAACAAAGGTTATGCTTGTGAAAACCAACCATAAGGAGAAGCCATGCATTGTGTACAACAACGAGACACTTGAAGTTGTTGAGAGCTTTAAGTACCTTGGCCTTGAGGTTCCATCCAATCACAAGTGGCATGAATGTGCTATGCGTCGTTTGGAAGCGGGAAAGAGAGCATATTATGCATTTGAGAACATGTGTAATGCGGGAAACATCAAGTGTTGGGTTCTCAAGAAGTATCTTTTTGATGCATTGGTGACACCGGTTCTTCTTTATGGGGTTGAAGTGTGGGGTGGGAGCATCTCAAAGTCTACTTGGAAAGAGTTTGAGAATGTCCAAAAGCGTTTTCTTACAAACTTTCTCCAAGCTAAGACACAAACACCATATATTTTCCTACTTCTTGAGTCGGGATCTCTTCCAATTGAGGTTATGGGCATGGAAAGGGTTGTGGAGTACATGATAAAGATGCGTCAAAACCCCTCACATCGACTTCCTACAATTGCATGGGAAGCAAGCAAAAAAGTTCAAAAGACGCATAAAAGCAAGATCTTGAGCACGGGATGGATGCAAGACATAAAGAAGTGGTTTGGGAGATGGGATGCATTACACTTGCTACATGATGCTTCAATTGACTCTCAAGTGAATGAAGCTTTTCTACAACGCCAATGTATTACGGCTTGGGAGAAATCTGGTGGGTCACGCTTCATACATTACACCACCTATATTGCCCCCAACTACAAAACCATGTTCTTCGTTGAGAGAGGAAACCGTACTCACACTTACATGCTTGAGCCTATTCCCTTGTCCGCAATACGCACTATCGCAGCAATTCGGCTTAGCTCCCATTTCCTTCCATGCGAGATAGGGCGTTGGGGCAATGGAGAAGAGTCAAATCGATTGTGCACATTATGATCACTGCAGGTTCGAGAGTCTGAGTACCACACACTACTAGAGTGCTCAGCTTTTGATCACATCCGAACTTGCTTCTCTCACATTTTCAGCCATAACTTAGACCTACACACTTTCCTCTCCCAGCCAAAGTGTGGGCTCTCCATTGCGACTCTCATCACTAAAATTTTGGAGCATCGAGAGTCACTCATCAGCCGTACACATACTACATCACATGTAACTTTGGTCCCATAGGTCATATTTGACCTCCGAGGACGATAATAAAATCTATCTATCTCTCTCTCTCCCCCCCCCCCCCCCCCCCCTCCTTGATCCCCTCCTCATCCAAAGTAGTAGGTGGGAGGGTCAAAAGTATTTTCACTTATTTATGGACTTGAGATGTTACTAGAACTGCGAACCAAAGCTCTGGTTGAAGGATTGATGGAATATAGATGGCCTATAGAACAAAAGTCCCCAAAGTGAGTCACATTAGTATTATGGTACAAGCAAATGAAAGTAAATTCTTTAATAATTAATTTTCTCACAATTGCATGGAAAAACTAAGTTGTCATACCTCCTTGTGTGATGTACACTAGAGTCCACCATGTACATTTAATTCTCATGCTGTCTAGACACATTTTCAAGCCACTTCCACTCAAAGATGAAGGCATGAAAGGCTCTAAAATTGACCTTTACTAATCCTTCGAATAGTCCCATAGTGTCTAGACTCATCACTATTTGTCTCAAAGTTGCCCATGACTCCACAATCCATGATGGTTTGACATTGATCAATATGGCATGTACGAAAGTGTCGACCCTTTGACTACATAGAGTTAAAGAAAAGAGACTATAGAATAGAAATTATGCAATCAATTATAAAGAAAAATCAAGTAAAAACTTTACAATATGGTGTAGGCATATGAATACTCTACCTTTGGTACACAGCCTCATGCATACTCCCATTCTTTTTCGGTGATTTCCTCTCCATGTTCCTTTGATTTTGTAAGGTTTCCACCTTTCTGGAAGCAGAAAAGTAAACCTTAAGGCTTTCATTGAGAGCACCATACCAACAAATTGGTAAACCACTATCTCAAAATTAGCCAAAATTGGTATTTTTGGAATCTTAAGCACGACAATACTATAGATAGAAATTTCAGAACTGAATTCAAGTCAAAAAAAACCCCTCTATTCCCACTAGAAGTTTTCATAGTTACTTTAAGTTGCTAAAGTAGTTGAAAAGTTTTAGTAATCATTAAAGCATAAGAATTTTATCATAACCTCATAGATATTTTTCTAGATATTTACCAATAAAGCAGAAAAGAGGGTTGAAAATCAATATTGTTGAAATTTATCGTGGGTAGGTACTCGAAAATACCATCACTGACCTACCAGGGTCTTGTTTAGCAGTAGGTGGTGCTAGGGAGAGCCTAAGAACTCCTTGAGATGCAAGCAGCTACCAAGTTCACCCCTTGTATGTGCCAAAAAAAGCTATAAATAGGACCTTAGGCTTCACAATTGTTCTCATACTTGGAGATCTAGCCAAATCTCTATAGGCTGAAAGCATGTTAAGTGTCGCACTTTTTGTGCTAGTTAACATATGCCAACAAGCACATCTTGTAAGCATAACACATGGATAGGAAAATCATGTTTTTTCAAGTGTGTGGTCCACCATCATGAACTAAAAATGAATCGTAATAATTTTTAAATCTCTAACAGTTAAGCTCAGTCATTACGTTGAGGTAGTGGTGTAGTCATGAAGCATGGAGGGAAGCACAGCACAGGGGCCACATGTCAGAGAGAGGGAGGAAAGTGATTGCGAGCTACAAGCAGGTCTGTAGTTAGAGGCCAGCAGTCAACCAAAGTGGAGGATAGCTCACCACTGGAGCCATCCACCTCCGACAGCAATCTTGACAGTACTCCACTGAGAAGGAAGTCGAGGGGAAAAGGTTCTGTTGCTTCTCCTCCGCCCTGCAAAAAATTGAATGCTTCTAATTCCTAAGGATCCTCGATGTCAAAGTACGTGCATGCAGGGAAGGGGAAGCAGGACTCAGGGACTCTCTCTCTCTCTCTCTCTCTCTCTCTCTTCAATGAGGGGGCCACATTTGGAATTGTAAATCAAGCAATGGATGACACATTTCTCCAGCATGCCCGGACTACTAATCTATTAGTGAATACTCTCACCCATGAGAAAATTGTGTTGCTAAGCATATGTTGCAATCAACATAGAGGACTATGCATTCAGCTTATATGCTTGTTTTTGCAGTAGCCCCTGGCTGCAATCTAGTTGTGGATTCTCTCACACTAATCAGGTGCTTGTGCATTGCCTTAGGCATTCAAGGTGCATGCTTAGATGATTGCATCTAAGGAGAGCCCGCGCAATTGCCTGTGTAGAAATTACTTGACATCCCTATTCTAGTGGGGTTTTGTTAAGGTTTTAATCTTATAATCCTGTGTGGTGTGTAGGCTGATGGAAATCTCCCAAGCTGAACATCCCACTGCAGAAAAAGTTTTGTGTAACAGCAGAAGAGTTTAATGTTGTCCATGGCCTCTCAATGGACGGTGACGACCTTAAATCGGTGAAGTGGGAGAAGATTACAGATTTGAAGTGGTTCAGTGTATTCAGAGAGGCAAAGGATCGCAAAAAATATTGCTTCAAATGCAGTAGCATTCGTAGCGACATGTACGACCAAGTAATTTAGTTGCACTACAGGGTGTACCAGAAGGCCCCCACCAACATGGAAATTAATTCAGCTTTTGCGAAGGGTTTTGTAAAACAATTCAGTCCAGTGGCAATTGCAAGTGGCTCAATCATGCAGTTCAATTGGGCTGAGTTTGTTGTCCAGCATTTGCAGGACCTTCGAGAAAAAGGATACTACGATGTCTATGTTAAAAAGTGGAGGGTGTGTAATACCCACCCCTCAAGTCAAAAAACAAAGGAGGGCTCTTCAAAAACAAAGGACAATTGCACTGGCAAAGTAGATCCGAACGTTGTTTCTGATACCAAGGCAACACCCCTCTCTATTAACAGGTCTCACAAAGTGACAACAAGCCTGTCATATTTCTGACTCTCTGATTTGCAACACATCATGAGTGCTAATGACCATCTCAGAAATCGGCTGCAGGATGCTAAACAGGAGCTCAAGAATGCGGGTCAGGAGCTTGAAGCTGCGAGGGTTCTGAAAGCAAGCCATGATATGGTCATCCTTGTAGTACTTGCTCTGAGACATAATCTTCATGATGCTTAGAATGAATTGCGGTGTTTAGGTCTCACTGACAGTGTGGATGCAAGGAGAGAAATAGAGCTCAAGGTAAAGATTGAGACACTGAAGGAGACACTGGATGGATTGGGGTTTCCTCACAGTGAGGACACCCCCACTTCTGTTGATATTGACATAACCTTTCTTCATGTAAGTGCCGATGGTTTTTGTGATTGAACCTTAGGTTTTTAATATGTGCACAACTATCCTACGTACTTACCATGCCTCTATTTTGATTGGTTTGTAGATTAATGTGGAGGTGCAGGATGCAAAAGAGCACGCCTGCGATAGTAAATTGTAGCTACTCATGCAAATAAGTAGGATGATACAAGGCTCCTTCATCCCCACTACCTATGCAAGATAGCTATGGACACTTTTACAGAATGTATAGGAGGGGTACAGGATGGGACAACAAGCAACGTGTGTATTGGCTGTGGTCTACCACTAGAAGGACATGAAATCAGTGAAATGGTCAAAATGCCATGTGAGCATACCTATCACCTAATCTGCTTTGTTGCTACATGCTCCTTGGGACCGAATGTAGAGCTTCCACTTGCTAGCAGAGGATACCAGCTTAATGGTGTGGCAAGGTCACAGGGCAAGGACCTCCAATGACACAAAGTTCTAGGAAGATAATGTTAAGGAACAATTATCTAGCCTTGATTCCTACACTAGCCCTGTGTATGCTAGTTAGCATAGAAGGTATGCTAGTTAGCTTAGTGGGTATGGTGTCTAGCATATTGTGTATGGTAGTTGTCAAACCTAGTTATGCTAGTTAGCATAGAAGGTATGCTAGTTGCCTTAGTGGGTATGGTGTCTAGCATATTGTGTATGGTAGTTGTCAAACCTAGTTATGCTAGTTAGCATACTGTGAGATATAGCTAGCATACATTGTCATGGTGGTAAGCATATTGTGTATGCTAGTTCGCATAGATAGTTATCCTAGCTAACATATTGTGAATACTAGTTGACATTTTTTGTATGCTAGTTAGCATACTGTGTATGCTAATAAGCATACCTTCTATGCTAGTTAACAAACTATGCATGCTAACTAGAATAGAGAGTTTCCCAGTTAGACACAAAGTATGCTAATCATCATGTTAAATAAGCTAATTGTGTACAGTGTGCTAACTAGAAAACAAAGTATGATAATTAGCATACCCTATATGTTAGTTAGCACACACAAATATGCTAACTAACATACAAGGTATGCTAATTAGCATATTTAATATGCTAATTAGCATACTTTTTATGCTAATTAGAACATTGTATGATGGCTAGCATGCAAGTATGCTAATTACGAAAAAGGTATTCTAATTAGCATGCATAAGCATACCTTTTCTTATAGTTATCATACTTGCATTCTAGCCATCATACACAATGTTCTAATTATCATAAAAATTATGCTAATTAGCATATTATATATGCTAATTAGAATACCTTGTTAGCTAGTTAGCACACATGGCTAAACACAATGTTTTGTTTAGCCATGTGTGCTAACTAGCTAACAAGGTATTCTAACTAGCATATATAATATGCTAATTAGCATATTTTTTATGCTACTTAGAACATTTTGTATCATGGCTAGCATGCAAGTATGATAACTATAAAAAAAAGGTATGATAATTAGCATACTCAGTATGCTAACTATCATACCTTTATGCTAGTTAGCATTTGGTGCATGCTAACAAGCATTCAAAGTTTAGCTAGCATACTGTGTATGCTTGTTAGCATACATTTTGAGCTAGCTAGCATAATTTTTATGCTAGTTATCGTAATGTGTATTTTAGTTAGCATGCACAATATGCTAACTAGCAAAAATGGTATGCTAATTAGAAGAGACGTTATGTTTATTAGCATAACTTATCCTCTAGTTAGCATACCATCTATGCTAGCATACATTGTATGCTAATTAGCATATCATTTATGCTAATTAACATTGCATGTATGATAATTAGCACACCATCAATAATAAGCACACCATTAGCATACACACAATTTTGCGTATTAGCATTTTATATATGCTAATTATCATACATTCGCTGCTAGTTAGCATACACACTATATTCACACTTCCTTGTTAGCATATTTTGTATGCTAGTTAGCATATTGATCATGGTGGTTAGCACACTTTGTATACTAGTTAGCATAGTTAGCATAGACAATATGAATGTCTACACGATATAGATGCCTACCATACATGGGATGCTACTTGTCACACTATGCATACAAGAAATCATAATGGTATCGATGAAAATTAACGAGTGAATGGAATACATAGGCATCAATCATGCAGGATGTGAACTTGACAAGACACCCGTCAATCAAAGGAAAGAAGAGAAGCTCTGTAATGATGAATCTGATGAGCTGGATAGACAACATGCAAGGGAAGATGTAATGCCACAACATACAACAACGCACGAGGCTGTTGCAGATGGTAAAGAAACAGATGAAGATGATGAAGATTTTATCATGATTACTCATCCCAAACCTAATCCCCCTACAAATGATCAAACAAGCGTCTCAGAGGAAACAGTTAGGAGTATACAAGAGGAAGGTAGGAGTGCTCAAGAGGAAGGTATCAGGACTGACAGTGGGCTGACTGCGCAAGACGTCGGTGATGACAGCCCCCTACAAGGTTTTGTAAACAAAGTGAAATTAAAGAGAAAAGGTGTCCTGGAACAGATTCACGAAGAACCTGGGGACGAGAAATGTGTTGCCCCTTCAAGCACCCTGGATGACATAAACGAACACAGCAGAGGTGAAAAGAAAGCCATTTGCTCACGTGCTTGCAAGAAATTATGCTGAATCTGTTCCCTATTGTGTCCAAGTTATGTAGTGTTAGCAAGCTTCACACCCTGTGGCATGTAACTCTTTTCAATATTATTTTGATTGTGCAACAGCTCAATAATTTTTTCTTGTCCTTTATGATGTCTTTATTCGCTACCATTTCTGTGTCATAGGTCAAGAGAAATTGCAGTTAGTTGCCTTGCATGATTTGAATTATGCCATTGCATGCAAAACCATATGAAAGCGGTATATTGCCAAGGCTAGACAGCTCCAATAAGAAAAAGCAGATATTGAGAAGCGTCTGGCTAGCTATCTTAAACACTTAACAAAAATAAATGAGTACTTCAGTTATGTTCATCCCTTGGGGGAAGTTACTTTTGCTGAGTGGTATGCACTACCATACCCAATATGCGTGCCAAAGCCATTGCCAGACGAGGGGCGTGCTTTGGTTCTTGATTTAAATGGCCTGCTTGTTCATGTTGTAGAGCCAATGCACAGTGACATGTCCCTAAACATGCAGGGGAAATGATAAAGTACAATGTGCAAGATAGGAGCCCGGGGGATTCACCATGGAAAACTTACTACACCACGTAAGTCTAGGGAAGGGGGTTTTTTTTACAAGTTACATAAGTGTATAAGGTAGGGGCATCTCTTGAATAATATATCTCCCAAGTGTAAAAATAAGGGAGGGGGGTATCATATTTATTTTGAATATGGGGGGGGGGGGGGGGGGGGGGGGGTGGATTACTTGTAAGGATTGGTCACCAATGTGCACTATAACTTGGATGGATTTAGGGGAAGTTTTTTATCAGGTCACACATCAAATTTTGCATCAAGCCGGTCATAGATAAGGGCTGGTTTGGAGACAGTCAAGGGTTGATTTACATCAACTTTGGATGGCTCAAAATTGGACGAGTAGCTAGAGTGCAGACTGATCGGGCACATAGTTTGAAAGTCAAACTAAGACACATTGAGGGTACATCTAGCTATCAATAGAAGCGGTTCCTTAGTACATTGCCAGTCACTATGCTACACACTCTTTGACTAGTTTTACTCAGTTAGATCATGTGAGACCTAAATTTTATATGTAAGATAGGGGTATAATAATTATCTTCATTGATTGTCGTATAAGCATACAAAGGGGGGTCACATTACCTAATATCAGTCGTATATAGGGGTTTTATCAAAGTTGTCCGCTTGCAGGTGGCGTCCCCGTTTTTTATGTAGAGTGAATCCCCCGGGGATAGGAGGTTGGTATTTTATCGCAAAGGCAGCCACAAATTTTTGGATTGGTGCCTCTAATTTTTCCATGTGTATATATGGAGCACCAGCATGGCGCCTAAAGTGAATGCAATCTTAGAAACAGTATTCAAAGAGCAGCGAGAGAAGCTGAGAGGTGTTTTTACATAGAGTCATTGTAGTGGCCAGCCGTGGAAGATATATAATAAGCTTGTATTCTTGAAGGATTTGAGATTGTTTTGGAAGAACTGCAACTTTGGGCTCCAAAACAGTCTAATTATTGACGATAGTATGTACAAAGTGTGCCAAAACCCTGAAGGAAGTTGGCTTGTTACTCCTAAGATAGAGGACCAGACCAAAGAATACCGGCAAAACTTCCTGATAGATACTTTGAGAAACTGGTTGTTCCGATGGCTACAATCAGAAGATCGTGCAGCGTATACAGCTGAAAATGTGTTTGATACTGCCCCGTATGTTTTTTCACATCAAGTGATCAGGAATGCCCATGGCAAGTTTGAGGTTGATACCACCACCTCCCATGATGATGATCTCCTACTGCCCATGGGGAATCCTTTGGCGGACACAGTGGCGATCGCACAAGCCGAGGTGGCAGTGGCCGAGCAGGCCAAGATCTCTGAGGAGGACTTTGCAGCCGTGCAAGCCATGTGTTTGGCTAAACGCGCAAGAGTGGATTCACCATCACCTGCTACAACACCTGTTTTGCTTGATCCAAAGGGGAAGTCAAGTGCGGATCTTTACTTGATGAGGAGGATCATAGACAAGAGGTATAGATGCTCACTTACATTTGATTGTTACAAATGATTTTGTTAATGTTATATCATAATTCTCTACCATATTTCTCACAAAAACTATGTTTTGCAAGATGTTTTGGAGGTTGACGCCTGGGCGCAACGGTCAGGGGGGAGGAGGACGCCGTTTGGACCTTGAGCGGCACTTGCTCACTACCTCGGCACACTTCCGACTGGTGTCATGGTGTTTGTGCATGCGGACTACTCTCCCAATGGTTGCTACAACATTTTTGCTCTCCGTTCACTCTCCAAGGCATTGTGCTTAACAACCCTTGCCCAATCGGCCAACCTTGTAGTGCTTGTAAAGAAAGATTTTGCAATATCCACTTTCGGCGTTAACTTTCGCGGGCGCCTATCGCCCATGTTGGCATGACCCAAGATGTAGGGGTTAATGACACCCAAGAAATCACAACCACTTTACTTAACAGGGAGCCACCCCAAATGGCCAAGCGCCAAAAAATTGTAATTCAAAATATCCTAAAGCAAAAGCCGGATATCATGTAAAGTTGCAAGTTTTTGAATTTTTTATATGTTTGGCTTCCATTGTGTATGAGAAGCACCATAAATTCTGATATGACTACTAAAGGGTTTGGTAGGCCTTAAAATTATTAATATGCATACTTTGTTATATGTTTGGCTTCCAAAGTTATTGATTTGCCTACTGAAGGGCTTGGAAGGCCCCAAAATGGGCTGCCACAAGGGTGCGCATTTTGGCCTTCCATCAGCAAATGAAACGGGCAAATGCGCGCCCTTGTGGCAACTCACTTTGGAGCATGTAAAGCCCATTTAAGAGCATACCCAGGTACATTACATGTGTAAAACCCAAAGTCAAGAGATAAACATGTTGTGGTAGCTCATTTGGGGTAATCTCAAGCCCATTTTGGAGTAGACCCAGATACTTAAAGTTGTAATACCAAATCACAAGAGGAAACCATGTGGCAGTTCATTTTGGAGCATCTCTAGCCCATTTTGGAGCATAGGGCAAGATCCTTTACAGTTGCAGTACCCAATCACAAGAGGTTACCATGCTTCAAAATTTCTATGCTACATGGACTAAGGGGGGATGATTTTCAGATGCATCTATCCTAATTGAAGCATTGAAGCAATTGAAATATCCTTATTTCTTGTTAATTTTTTTTGGAAACCATTGGAAAGGGCTTGGAATGCCCTAAAAAAGGCTGCCACAAGGGCGCGCATTTTGTCCATCCATATGCCTCTGGAAGCCCCAAATGCGCGCCCTTGTGGCAGCCACTTTGGGGGCATTCCAAGCCATTTTCAAAGCTTCCTAGATGCTTTTTCCATGCAGTAGTGAGTTTTCCCTTGCTTCAATGCTTCACATAGCATGGATGCATCAAGAAGTGCATGCCCCACTTAGCCAAGGTGCTTAACGTAGGCAAGTTTTCACAATAACAAGCTAATGGCTACATACATACAAAAGAAGGTAGACAAAACATGGACCAGTGCTACATCGAATGGTAAGGAATTAAAGCAATACAATGCATAGAGTGGGGTATACAATCAAAAGACGCTTATATTCAAATTCTTCCCAATCTTGGAAGTTCCTTTAATACAAAAAGTTTTGATGCCTAACTACAATCTATTCCTCATGGCGCAAACGGCGAGCAAGTTGCATATCCTTGGGCATAATGGTTACACTCTTTGCATGGATGTCACATAGGTTCGAATCCTTGAATATGCTAGTTAGATATTGCTCTACTGCCTCTTGGACTGCCTCTATGGCCACGGCGCCCATCCGAAATTGAGTGTTGTACAATTGCAAAACCTCCCTGCATAGCCTTGCAAAAGGGGCCCTACGAATCAAGAGCTCGGTGCTCTTCTGATAGTGGCGAATCTCCGCAAAAGCACAGCTGTGCTTTCGCACCTTCTGAGGTTGACGGGGAGGTGCATTTGTTGCACGAGTTGGGGTAGCTTGCTTCCTCTTCTTGTAGACAATGCTCTTTCTCTTTTTTGGCTGCATAGGCACTTCCAACACCTCATAATCTGATTCCACCCACTCTCCATCTGATTCGTGCTCTTCACTATTGAGAAGATGTGATGGTGTAGGTCCACTCCCTTTAGGGAGTGTCTTACCCCCAGTAGACATGTGAGCCTCATAAGTTTGTATTTTGACGCCAACCCATCGGGGATCTTCATCCGTTTGCATCTCTTTGGAGCCTTCTGACGGCTGCTTTTGGTTGTTTGTTTCTTTGCCTTGGTCGCTCTCATCCTCCGTGTTGCCATCAGAATTGTTGGAGTCCGATGAATAGACAACAAGGCAATGCTTCCTTCTCTCTTTTGCTGCTGTAGAGGACTGGCCATGCTGATTTGAAGCTCCAGCTTCTTTTGTGTGGACCTCACCTTGAGCTTGTGAAGTTCCAGCTTCTATTGATGTACCTTTGAGTCGTTGGCCATCCGGCCCCTCTAGATATGCAATCCTTGCCATTTGTTTTGTTCTTGCCATGGTAGCACCTAGTATGGAAAATGACAAAATGAGCGCCTTCAACCTTTAAATAGGGTTTTTTGGGATTTGGGCCCTTTCACAATATGCGTCCAATTAAGTGAAACTCAAATAAACCAATTGAATTTCACAAGTAAACCTGGATCATGCGGACGACTGACACGACTCCCAAATGCTGCGTTTTTTATACTTAGTTGCACGCCAAGCTTCATGGCCCAGGGACGCTCGTGAGCATTTCCACTTCTCGGATGCTGCAGTACGGGAGGCCTTGCGTAAGTGCTTTGCTAACATCAACTCTCTTGATTTCTCAATAGTGCGAGTTCTCCCAAAGGTGTGCCTAAAAAACCAGTTAAACATCTCTTGGAGGTAGTTGGAGTGTGAACCACCACCACCATGCCGAGTATTCTTGAAGTCGACTCCTTTTTCTTGATAGTGGGACTTCTCCATGCCTTGTGTACTCCATATATCAAGCGAACCATAGCGGTCCATGAAGTATGCACCATGCACATAGAGAATGTGCTAAAACAACCAAAAAGGAGATAAGCCAATAGAAAAGTTGCATTTTCAAACATTGCATATGTATTAAGTCTGTTAAAACAAACCATGTAGTGTGTAATCTTGCTTTCATACCATCCATCCTTAGCGGCCTTTGTGAATTCATCAAGCACCTTCTTGAACTCCTCTTGCTGCTCAACGGTGGTGCTAGAAAGATTCATCAATTGCACAACCTTTTGAAAGGATGACCATACTAGCTTGTGGTGGTTAGCAACCTCCACATTGGGATCTTTGTCCGTTGTGCATGAACACAAATCTTTCCACAACTCCCACCACTTCTCACTTGCTAGATCAACACTTGCCTTGGATACCGCATTGGAGACTTTGACATCTTCTTGAAAAATCGACGTGCCTTGGATCCATTCATGGAAAGATTATGTGCCACCTCATATGTCTTCTCCCTATAAGTCTCTGCTACAATGTTCACCCTTGATTGGTGACATCCAATCTCATTAAGGAGCGTCTCCACCCCCTGCAAGGAATCTTTTGACCGTTGAAGGGGCTTCATTGTGAAAGCATAATCAATGTGATGCTTTAGGATCCTATCAAATATTCGCATAAACGCATGCTATGTACAAAAGTGAACATTGTTGAGGGAGAAGGGAATTATGGGGTTCCACCCAGGATCTTTGCTATCCCTATTGGGCACCTCTAGCATATCACATGAAAGAACCGAAGTTTGCCACTCCCTATTTATATGGGCATCATTATCTTCATCCTGACCTTCCACTTGAGTTGCTCGACTTGTCTTGTGCCCTTTCACACAGAATGGGCAGGGAAGTAAAGAATTTGCACCTTGTTTGCATCCAAGCATGCACTTTATGGTCTTTAGATCATCACCTAAATGCCATTCAACATCAAACTCCCCACACCCTGGAACCATGAGCTTCTCACCGTTTATTTGAGCTTTAATGACCTCTGTGACCCATGGGATTCTACTAAAAATCCATGCAAGGACTTCATGTGTCTCTTTCGGAACTTCAATTGCACCAAGCCACCATATTTCCTTCTCTGATTGCACACTAAAAGAGGGCTTTGTCACTTCACTCGAAATGCAAGATTGCTTGGCATAAGCTAGGGCTTCATTCATAAGCGTGATTCTCACTCTCTCCAACTTTCTCCCTTTTACAATTACACACTCATCCAACTTCAGCACAAACACAAGCTTGCCTTTAAGACCTCCCAACAATATAAAGCCTCAGAATGCATGTTATGACACATCATAGAGCATGTAGGAAACCCTAAACTAACCTGCATCACTCAAATTGTAGAAAATAGCCATGGAATGCTGCAATCGTATCAAGTCCACAAAGATATTGTTGAATTTGGTGTAAACAAACCCTTTGGTTCGCAACACACTGTTAGAAACAACACCACTTCCCTTCCCGCGGCCCTTCCTTCCTTGTGACTTGATACGGAGCGGCTCAAGAGGTATCGTGTCTTCAATATACAAGTAGTCCCCTAATCGGTGAACAACATCTTCATTTGACACCCTCTTGGCAATCGCCACTTGTGAGGAAGTGGGAATAGGTTTTCGGTGACTCCTCGACTTTTTAATTCCTCTTTTAACACTTGATGTATTCCTTGATAGCCCTTCGTACTAATCCCAACAGCATCACAAATATCAGTGACAATATTAGAAAAATCACTAAGAACTCTCTTAGTGATTGCGTCTTTCAAGTGTTTTGCCTCTGGAGCATCAAGCATCCCAATAAAGTCCTCTTTGTTGAAACAAGAACGAAGTAAAGAAGCTCGAGATGACGCATTCTCGCCGCCGCACGTTTCTTGGACGAAGTTCCTACTACCCAAAACAACAATGATGAGCGGTATTAGACTTAAACAACATGAGGGGCAGAACATCTTACCTCATTAGCTGTCACCCTTCGTTTTCTTGCACCACCACGTGGTGCAAGAGTCTGAATTTTGGACAACTCTCGTTTCCTCACCCTACCTCCCATGGCAGTACTCTTCATGTGTGAAAGAGTATCCTCAAGCTTTTTAATTACATTTTCCTTGGTTGCAATGGTGCTCTTTGCTTCCTCAAGCGCACTAGTAGCTGTTTGCATTTGATCTTGAAGATTGTGGAAACTCCCATTCATCAACTGCCAATGACGCAAGTAGATCTCGGACCGCGTAATCTCGTGTATGTTGAGTCTCTTGCCGTAGCCCAAGAAACCTTTATCTCCATTTCCAACGTATTGCAACAGTGATGGAATGTTTGTAAAAGGCGGATGGAAATTGAGAGAAGGATCCTTTGGGTACAAGCATCCCTCTGTCCATAGATCCACATTCTTCTCCCCTTGAGCGCGGAGTTCGTTGGTTGAAGGTAATGTACCCAAGCATGTCTTCTTTGTCGGAACATACTCTTGAGGTAGACGTAGGAAAAGCCCTGGAGACCTACCCTGTGAAGAGCTTGTTGGGACATTGGTCACATCGTCAAGAGTCATTGTAGGATGGAGAGATGGAGCTTGAAGGATGGAGAGATGGAGCTTGTAGGATGGAGAGATGGGGCTTGAAGGATGGAGAGATGGGTGTGTAGGTGCAGCAGCAAGTGCAGGTGCAAGGGGGATGGGTGTAGGAGAGGAGCTTAGATTAGGAGGGAAAGTGGTCAAATTTGGGGGGAATTTCCTAAAAGTTTTGGAGGGAGTCAAAAACTGCTAAATTATGAGTAATTTAGCTTAAAAATCTTTTTTTTAATATGTATATATGTTGGGGGTACTTTTTGAAAAAAAGTATTGAAAAAAAGTACCCCCAACATATATATAGAGTTTTTTTTTAAGTTTTTGAAAAAAGTCATTTTTTTAACCTCTTTGACCCACGGATTTGATTAGGTGGCATGGGAGAGTTAAGAGGCCACTTACAAGTTGGCCAAAAATCTAGAGAGAGAAGACCCCCTACCCCCTACTTTTCAAATGGTTTAACCCCCCCCCCCCTACCCCCTACCTTTTTAGGGGTCAAAGGTGGAGGAGACCCTACCAAAATAGCCCCATTCAAAGCCTTTGTCCCCCTTAATCTTGGCAGGCTTCCTTGAAATTAGGGATTCTTACAAGGCCCATGGAGAGTCCATATTTTTCCTAATGGAAAGCCATTGGCAATGCCTTCAGGAGGATCTGTCTTGGTGGACAAGGTATTTGAACCCTTGGACGCAATTTTAAAAGCTTACAATGCAAGGTTAAAGCCTAACCAAACCTAGGAAGATAGGTGGCTAACTTAACCTCACCTGGGGTATGAAAAAGAGGTTAAAAATGTGCAAGGAGCTCATCCAAGCCGCTCAAGCGCTTATGGAACCACCAAAAACTGAGGTGTTCATCCGTAAAAACTTTTAAGAGCTAAAGGAGTCCTTGGATATGAGGATAGCTGCCAATACGATAGATGGAGTGTATTCGCAAGCACCTCTGTCGATTCCTGAGGTGGAAGAACGATTGCCACGGGATTTGTGGGAACATATCAAAAATAGAAAAGATGGAAGTGCAACGCTTTAGTCATCACCGATCACAAAGATCCACTTTGAGCATGAGCTCTACCCAAATGATATCCGATCATTGTATGGTGATGCAGGTACGGAGATATCAGAAGACAAAAAACCTCAATCATTGAAGACTTTACCTTCATCTATTGGCAACCATGAAACCAGATGAGAGGTAAAGAAAGTACCATCTCAATGGAAGGCTAATCTTAAGATGATGGATACCAAAACTCTTCATGAGTTGATGTCATCCCCAATCTGTTGTATGCTAACTCTATTAGAGTTACTGCATATAAGACCTCATCTTTGGACAAAGGTGGGAAAACAGTAGGACAAATTCTCCAAAAACACTGAATACCCAAACCTCGAAACAGGCTAAACATGAGCTAGTGCCAGTGAACAAGGTAGGAGACTACTGCAAAGGGGAAGACGGAAATACTACCCGGCTCGTGGAGTACAAAGACGTGAAGTTGATAGCAATATTGGATAGTGGAGCCAGAATAGCCATAGCCACCAAAGCAATGTGGGAAAAATGGGGAAAACCTGCTCTCCGGAAAACTAGAATGAAACTTCAATTAGTAGTTGGGTACCTAGAAGTAGACGATGAAAAAGAAGAAGACGTCCCTTTACTGTGCAGGCAAACAGTAGCTCTTGAACGGATCAAACGACGCAAAAGACAAGAAGTGGAGAAGAATCTAAACATTGCTAGTGAAATGTGACAACGGATCATAACGAGCTCAAACAAAAGATAGAGCAAAGAGAAATAGAGGATGCAAAGCGGCCACGCGTCAATGATCTTGAATCATCCAACAAATCTATCAAGGCCAAGGGAGAAGATGAAAGCCAAGAAGAGAAGGGTGAGCAAGGCACACGTGACCAAAAAGAATATGATTTTGAATCACCAAAAGACAAAGAGTTAGCTTCAGAGGCTGGAACAAAAAAAAGACAAGAATCTGTAGATCTTCCAGAACAAGTGGCAGATAAAGTGCTATTGCAGCTCCGGTTGCTCTTGAAATACTGAAAACAAGGAAGAAACGACGACGGATGAGGCTGAAACCTTGGGGCAGGGCCAAACAAGTTAGAGAAAGCCAAGATCGCCTCATTCGCAAGTGGTGGTAGAGGATGGATTAGAAATGATCAACTCATTTAGCATTGATGCACATTTAGACCATATGAAGCTCCAATTCCAATGCCAAAGATCTCTCTACAACTTGCATGAGCTAGAGCTGGAAGACACCAAGAAAGAGGCAACTAGAGCAGCTGAAAACATAGTGCATCTACAAACAAGATAGAGGAGTTGCAAAAGGTTCGACTGCAACTCCAATCGGAGTTGCAAAGAGAACAAGAGAACACGGCCTATTACTACAAGGAGGTCCAACAATTTATTGAGGCCAACATTACTCTGCAAGTTGAGCAGTAACGACTAGAGTAGGAGCTAACCAAGAAAGAGAACAGAGTGAAAATCTACAAGAGTCCTACGTGGTGGTCAGCAAGACTCTAACCCAGCTTTTAGCCTTGTAGGAGATGCCAAGATCCTCAAGCTTGACAGCTAGATCAACCTCGCTGAACAAATAGGTCCAATATCTAAAGGAGGCCCTTGCTCAAGAAAAATACGATAGAATAATCATGACAGCAAGGCATAGAGCACTGCAAATAGCCAAAGACAAAGAGATTGAGTATTTGAGAAAGCAATTGGCAGAGGCACAAGGAGATTTGGAGGCTCTAGCAACACAAGAAAATCCCAAAGAAATAGCCCCATTGGAATTTGAGCAAACAGGAGGAATTGAGTACATCACCTTTGAGGCTCACCAAAGAGATTTACCAAGTACAAGCACAGGAAAAGCAATGCAAGAATCTGATGATCCAACCACGACATCCATCTCAAATTCGGAAAAAGAAGAAATTAAGTGCTGGATCTCAGAAGTCGAAGACCCTCACACAAGGAATACCTGCAATATGAGTTGCAAGTGTTGGAATCAGTTGGCCTTCTCATGATCACTCCAAATGAAGTAGTGAAAAACGTTGGGCGTATGAGATGATTGCCCTACGAGACTGATGCGGTAGGAGGCCAAATTATGGGAACAAACAATGCTACATGCCCTTGAGCCAAACAACAGAGGGGATTGCAGAGATGTTCTTGTCACCATGATACAAATTTAGACTATGATTGACAATCAACCCCTTTGGCAAAATAAATGGTTTGAGTAGTGACCAACATATGAAACATACTATAGGAATTCTCTGTAGCATCTCAGGATCTACCCAACTTACTATCCCATCATCAGATGGAAATCTTGGGACAGCTTTTACTCGTGGCAAAGCAAAAGACCGGCAGTATTGAACTACCCCATCAAAACAAATCCAAGCAATAACAACCCCCCCGTCAGAGAAGTATATGGTTCAGATGCTGAGAGGGGTCATCAACATGATGAAGGAGATCGCAAATGTCACATGCCAAATGTTCATTAAAATTTCCAAGATGCTAATCACCTTCATAACGGCATTCAATGATATAGACGCAGTGGAGCCTCCTTGGCAGGTTTTTGTGGAAGGCACAAGAGGGCTCTGCTCAAATATGGAGACAAAAATCCCAAGAAAAAATGTCATCATGGGATTCCATGCGAGAGTCATGTTCCTGCCCTCCCACTACATGCAAAATTTTGAGGAGGCGTTCATGACCGAATTCTTTGAGGTAGACTTCTCCATATTTAATAATATGACCAAAGATCTGTCAGCCCAAATATATTAGCCTATCAAAGCGCTCTCAACAATAATCCTTTGAGAGAGATGGCGACAAAAGTGGAGATCGAGGCAAGGGCGCAAAAGTTCAGGCACCTCACTGCGACGCTAGAAAAAAGATCGATCAACTACTAGAAGACACTCAAAGAAAGATTGCACAAGGACGTACAATAAATAGGAAGGGGGGAATGTTTGGTGGACACAATGGACTGTTATGTAAAAGGCTGATGGACACCAAACCTTGTTGTACTCGCTCATTTTTTCAAAAGAAGCGGTGTAATTCTGCTAATAAGGATTCTCAATTGTAATATATTTTGTCATGCCCTATTAGCCTCTCTTAACCCTTAGTTTTGAAAAACACATTATCATTAGCTTGAAGGAGTATTGGAAGTCTATTGTGAGAGATTCTTCCTCTTCTAATGCCAACAACACTACTACTATTGTTATCTGCATTATACCTTCTATTGTGTGCTCTTAACTACTTGCAATGAGTGATACATCTTTTATTAGTGGTAATCGCAAGTTTCACTTGAACATTAACACTAGGTTGGTAACCTAACAGGACATAAAAGTGTCCTTTCATGGTTTTGAAAAAAACCTCCAAAACCATAGTAGATCCACTCATTTTGTAAAATCCTTTCATGAGGTTATAGTTCAAGGCCTACTACACATGGAAAAAATAAGAAACTTCTAAAGTTTCTCATCTTTTGGTCACACCAAGCCTCCAAAGTTGATGGACCAGTACATTTTCATCAAAACAGTCATTTCTTACGTTTTGTTGCATAAAAATAAGATTAGGGATTTTTGTAGGACTTGAGATAAATTCCCTAGTTAACTTCAATAGGTTGGTGATGAGAACATATGATTGCTTCTCACTCACTATTTTTTGTTTTGCCAAAAGAAATAGGTACAAAAAAATTGAATTTTTACCATTCTGCAAACCTATCATCAAAGTTTCTATAGCCACGCTCAATACAAATAATATATGCATGTTTTTTTAGTTCCCTATTGTCCTTTAAGTTCATAAGGAGCCATGGAGCATGTCAAAAGAATAATACATCTCTTACCAAGGGGAATCTTGGGGACAAAGATGAAGTGTTAAATATAGCAAACATGAAAAACCTGGGTTCAACATTATGAGTTGTAGAATCCCATAGAAACTATTCAATATCTAGCCAAATTTGATCCTTATGACTATATATGGTTACTACCTACAAAATGCATGTAGTTGTCACAAGAAAGTAACAATATTGAAAAAGCTATACTTGATATACTAGAATGTTTCGTTTTCTTCTATAATTGAAAAAATCAACCATCGTTGTCTACTATGCAAAATAGGGTATTAGGTGCCCCAAAACTCAAAGATTATTAGCTTTATGTTACAATATGAAACATAGAAAATCAAAACTACATTTGGATATCATGAAAGCCACCAAAAAAATCATAGAAGAGCTAAAATTGGCTAAAAAACAGGATTTGACAATTTTTGTAATTTGGTCATAACTTACAACTTTAACATTTATTTCTCCCTAGAAGCATCAGGACATGTTGAGGACTACTGAAGATATTTCTCTAGCATTATAGACCTCACAAACATGAATTCTAGAGTGGTATAGTTGCAAAAAGTTGAAAAAAGCCAAAAACAGGACCCGTTTTTTCACACAGTTTAGGTTGTGAAATGTTGTGCAAGGACAAGGTTAAAGATGGAATTCATATTCCAAAAAAATGGCAAGTTTTTTTCAGCTCACAAGACAAATTTCTAGACAGATAGCACCTCAAAATTCATTTTGAAACTCTTGACATAATTCAAGGAAAATGGTCACTTAACAGGACATAAAAGTGTCCCAGGACATAAAAGTGTCTCATTACCAACCTAGTGTTAAGCTCTATCAAGAATATGCAACTACTCATAGTGTCTTTCAAAGACCACTTAGAAATGGAAACGAGGCTCAACAACTTGACAACAAGGGAAAGAAGCACATTGGCGTATGGACAAATGGGAGTCTGTATCCACTAGATCCCAGAATTGATCCATCTTTTCACACACCCCATGATTTGATGAGATTTTTTGGAGATGGGGTTGATGGCTTACTAGGATTTAGCTCTAAGCTATCTCAGCTACACATTAATCATGCACATTACATTCACACCACACGAGCCTCTTAAGCTTAGAGACGCTCATTGTGTGATGCTCAAAACTAGCTGCATGGCTATGGATGTTGTTATATAGTGATGCGTATAGCAACAGTTATATCAACACTTATAACGATGTTGACAGTGGGTAAAAAACTACTTGAGAACACCAAAACTCAGATCTAGATCTGAGTTTTGGTGCTCTTGGACAAGAAGAAGAAGGTAACACCTTCACCTTCCTTTCTCTCTCTCTCTCTCTCTCTCTCTCTCTCTCTCTCTCTCTCTCTCTCTCTCTCTCTCTCTCTCTCTCACACACACACACACACACACACACACACACACACACACACACACACAAACACAAGGACAGAAGGGAGAGCCAGGTATTCTCCCTCCCTCTCCTCTCTCTCATGCTCCTTCCCTTCTTTTGTTTCTCCCTTCCACTCACACACACACATACATTGAGAGAGAGAGAGAGAGAGAGAGAGAGAGAGAGAGAAGTGAAATAATATTAAACGTCTTCAAAAGGCCAAAATGACCTATGAGACCAAATTGATACAATCTTGGTGGATCTAATCCAATGTCTACGTATAATTTTTTTTTAAAAGAAGTAAATTGACTCATCTATTCCCCCATCAAGATAACATTTACGACTAAGGATATAGCTCAAGTTTTTATGAAAGGGAAAGGTATTTTTCTGTATCATGGTCTACCTCATTGCATAATTTTGGATCATGATAAAAAAATCACTCCAAATTTTGGAAAGCTTTATTCTCAGACACAGGAACCAAATTATTGTTACTTTTTCTTATTGTCCTCAGACCAATGGTCAAACAGAGACAACCAATCAAATTATTGAAGACATGATATGAGATTATTCCATGCATGAGTAGAGTAAGTGGATCAGATATTTATACTCGATTGAATTCACATAAAACTCTTCATTCCAATGTACCATTGGGATGTCTGCTTTTCAAATGCTATATGGTCAAGAGGGTCTTACTCCATCATACTGGATGGGACCACTCACAAGAGTTCAAATGTCAAAAGACATGTTGGATGAGATTCAATTATAGATGGACCCCAGACAACAAGATACAAAAATAATTTCTCAAGATAGACTGAAGAGTTATATTGATCCTAAACAATCTATTCAACTCTTTGAAGAAGAGGATATGGTATTTTTTAGAGTGAGTCCTAAGCATAGCTCTTTGTCAATGGGTAGGTATAAGAAGATTAGTGCACAATATTGTGGACCTTTTGTCATCACAAAAAGAAGCAATGATCAAGCTTATCGATTATTTCCATCACCGCAAATCAAAATACATGATTTTTTCCTTGTAAGTTTACTCAAGAAGTATGTACTCAATCCAAATCAAATTCTTGATGATTCTTTATTGTCGACTTAAATTGGTGGTACTTTTAAAATACATCATGAAGCTATTCTTTAAAGTAGGAACAAACCTCTTCTTAACCAGACCATCACTAAACATCTTGTCAAATGGTGAACTTATCTTGAGGACAATGCTACTAGGAATGTGATGATTTATTGAGACTTAATTATCCAAAATTCATGTGGAGGTAAGGACATCTCAAAAAATTTCAAGATCACCAATTTTTGGTCTCTTTAAAAAATAAGAAAAACAGATTCCAATGTATGCTACTTGGAGTTTTTGGTTTAGAATGCTTGTTGTGCACTATTATAAAGTTTTAAAATAGAAAGAAAGGTTGTTTTTATGTTCCAATAGGTAAGACAAACATTTGAATCATTTTTAATATATATATATATATATATATATATATATATATATATATATATATATGGTTTTTTCTTGCTTTCTATGATTTTTGGTTTTTTCTTTTGTGAAAAATAGGGTTGGATCCCTACTCTACAAGTCTCAAGTAGGCTACGGTTCAATTTCATAAAGATTCACTTTTTGAGTGCTTTTGTTACTATTTTTAGCTTTTCATGTTTTTTGATGAAAAGTGATTCCATTTTCTAGTTTTGGTGGACAAGGAGAAGCCGTGGTTACATTTTAGAAAAAGTTGCTCATTCTTCTTCTAACACTATTTTTTAGCTTTTTGTACTCGTCCAGAAAACAATGTACTTTTTAAAATATTCTAAACCCTATAGTAATAATTTTAGTCAACATTTCCATGAAAAAAAAACATACGATGAAGAAATGGGATTAAACAAAAAAATTATGGAAATTATTCTTTTAGAAAGTAGTATCATAAGTATGTTAGGGCGGTACGGTAATTGTCATGATTTCAGCCAGACACCACACTGGTGAAGTCCACTTCACTCACTTCTCGTTAGTTGCTAGATATTGTTTTACAAGTAAATTGAATGGTTTTAGCTAAAGTTGACTTCCAAAAGATGCACCATGCTTTTCAAAAAGATTCCAAAAAGCAAGATCTTAATGATAAATACAACAACTTATTGACTTCCCAAAGAAATCCCAAATCATTGAAAACAAGTATTGTATCATCCACATAAAGACCAAGAATCACAAAACTACCATTTTGGCATTTTATTTATAGGCTGGGATCTAAAGAGTAAGAGATAAATCCATGAAGGGAGAGAAAAAGATGAAACTTTATATACTAGGCCCGTGAAGCTTGTTTGAGACCGTATAATGCCTTATGAAGTTGAGCAACATGGTCTTCCTTACTTAGTTAGAATAACAAACTCTTCTAGATGCTCCATATAATTTTTTTCATTTAAATCACCATTCAAAAAAGTAATTCACGCATCCATTTGGTGAGTTTTTCATTCAAATTGAATATCAAATGGCAATAAGACTTGGATACATGCAAGAAACTAGTGAAAAGGTCTCTTTATTAGCAAGAGAATGGGGTATAGGAAAGCCTCTTTATTTGGCAGTTTAAGGAAGTCAAAGCTCTAGCATTAAGAAAGCAATCAAAGGAGAGCTTTTAAATCCAAGCAGGTAAAACGGCTAGTTTATTTGAAATCAAAACTTCCCCCCAAAATGAAATTTAAAATCTAGCGAGAAAAAGTATATTAACTAACATATCTACGGGAAGAGCTCAATGTGTAGATTATAGAACTATAATATCCGCTCAAATCAGGGATTGTATGTAGGAGTTATGGAAGGATGAAAATCATACTGTTGTCCCCCCCCCCCTTTTTTTGGGGGGGGAAGGAAAAGTGCATCCTTTGACCATTCTTACACCTCTCTTACACACCCACCATTCTTGCACACATGACATGGACCTATTCGTCAAAATGTTAATCACCTCCATAATCTCATGGAAAATAAAGAGGCCCTCCTAGACGTCATCCTCTTCCTAACATTTGCAAGGGCATGCTAGAAAGATGAGAATGACCAACATCAACCAATATTTGTCAAAGCTACATCAACTCACGAGCTACAAGTGATGCGGCAACATATTCAGGCTCGGTGGTGGAAACTGCACAAGACAACATCATTTCTTGTTGGTCCAAGAAACAAGACAACCATTAATGAAGAAGAAATTTCCACTAGTTGAACACATAGATAAATGTAAGCTCACACAATCTGCATATGTGTAACCAAAAAAGAGAGAGATTGCATAGAGTTTGATGTCAGCTATTATCAATAGACCAAACCAAAATTTGTAGTGTCTTTTAAGTATTTCAATACGTGTTTTTCTATAGAACAATTCTTAAGAGAAGGACACGCAACATGTTTCCCAAGATAATTGGCAACAAAAAAATATTAGGAGGACAAGTTTCCCACAAACTAAAGATATATAATTAAGTTAGCATAAGGTTGATTTATAACAAGCTAACTGCCATTTTCAAAAGTGTTTTTTGTAGAGCTCCAAAGACAAATAGTATTGACCAAATGTACAGACTCCAAACTAGATTTTTGAATAGTATCCACAATAAACTTTGACTATAAAAGTAATAAGATACCTTTCGTGCTATTTCTTTGAATTTGTATGCCAAGACATGAGTGAATCTCTTCAAGATCCATCATATCAAATGATAAATACAACAACTTCTTGACTTCCCAAAGAAATTCCAAATCATTGGAAACAAGGATTCTATCATCCACATAAAGATCAATAATCACAAAACTACCATTTTGGCATTTTATTTATAGGTTTGGGTCTAAAGAGCAAGAGATAAATCCATGGGAGGAGAGAAAAAAATCAAACTTTATATACCAAGCCTGTGAAGCTTGTATAAGACCGTATAATGGCTTATGAAGTTGAGCAACACAATCTTCCTTACTTAGAATAACAAACTCTTCTAGATGCTCCATATAAATTTTCTCATTTAAATCACCGTTCAAAAAGTAAATCACGCATCCATTTGGTGAGTTTTTAATTCAAATTGAATATCAAATGCCAATAAGACTTGGATACTTGTAATGCAAGCAGCTGGTCTCTTGATAATTAACACTAATAACTTGAGAATAACCTTTAGCAATTAAATGGGCCTTGAATTTGTTGAAAGATCCATCTACTTTGATTTTTTTCTTATACACCCACCTACACTTGATAGCTTTAGTCAGTATCTAGTAGCTTTTAGAGATAAACAAATTGTACTCTACTTCCATAGCCTCTTGCCATTGATCCTTTTATGGAGAACAAAAAGCTTCATTATAAGTGACAGGATCTTCAAAATTAGAGAAAGCGTTATCAACAATATCTTCATCATAAACATAAGAGGAACTAGGCAAATCAATAAAAATGTCAACATCGTCATTGGTAACGTTTGGAATTGATGGTTGTGAAGTGGAATTAGTGCAATGGAAACAAGATAATCCTCTCCTATGGTAATAGTGCTCCACTCATCATCTGTGAAAAATCAGAACCTTGTGTTTTTAAGGTTCACCGAGTCCTCTTGATGTGCAAAAATCATCTAAATCTTTGTTCATTCCACAGGCACCAAGAAATACCAATCTATATACCAAATTACCAAAGTTTCAAAGCATTGGAAAAGTGGAAGAAGAATCATATGTTGCCTCCCTTGGATGATATTCAATTTTTAAATCTAGTTTGGGTAACAATATTTCAATTTCATCATGTAAATAGATTATAAGGTTGGATCTTATCCAAGAATTTATTGAACTCACAAGGATAGGAAATACAAAAATATGGGCTCCCTCTAAAGCAAGAATAGGATAGCATTTAACAATTGGTAAAGTCTAAAGCGATGGCAACAAAGATGAAAGTGAATTTTTTAGTCAAGGTTTGCCCAAATGGGTGTGATGTTACTCAAGAAAAACAATGTATGGCTCCAATGAAGCTACTTCATCAATGGTAAGGATTCTACAAGGGCAACACAAATATTTGGCTACCCAAGCTTAACCACCAACAACTCCTCAATATATGAAAGCATCTTTAACTACAAATTCAAGCACACTGATGTATAAGTACTTTTGAAGAGTAAAAGAGAAGGAGATGTCATCAAAGTCAACCAAGCACCATGCCAACAAATAGGAGATGGGGATGTAGAAGCATCATGTAATGGGACCATAAGAAGGCACTCTTGTGGTGATATCAAGGGCCATACATAAATGGGTGCGAAGGATAATTTAAAATATGTGAACACTATCTATTTAAAGGGGGTTTACTCGTAGCATTGCATGTTTCTCTCAATTAATCAAAGCTATGGCAACGGATGTTTCTATTTATGTGTGTGTGTGTGTGTGTGTGTGTGTGTGTGTGTGTGTGTGTGTGTGTGTGTGTGTGTGTGTGTGTGTGTGTGTGTGTTGTGATGAATGATCTCCATGTTGAGGGTTCTTGACATACCCTCAACACTTGTCAATCCCAAACGTGGATCTAATCTCCCAAGAAGGGATATGGTTTCCTTTTTTTGGTAGGGATGTGCTTGCAAAAGTACAATCAAATTGACAATGCAATATTGAGATGCCGCATTGAGGTTCAAAAGAAACATGAAAAACACTATAATTTTTCAACAATTTGGTGAAACTAGGTTCTCTAAAATTTTGGTACAGATAGGTGCCCCAAAAAGTTTTGTAGTTCTCCTTCTATACATAGAAGCATCATTAGCAAAAAATCCTTAGGAGCAATGAAAACCTCAAAAGTACAATCTGCTAATTTCTACTAGTGCCACTATGATGTACAAGTCTTGCTTGCTAGCTGTTCAAAAAGAACAAGATAATGGAATGGGACATAAGTGATATGAGATCTTGATGGATCCTAGTCTTGTAGACATGAGAGAAACGACACAAGCACTAATCACACAAACCATTGTTCTCAATCATGCTTATGCATTGTCAATGCTCAAGTTGCATGAAGTTGAGGTTGCATGACGCACAAAATGGAAGCATGGATGTGAAAAGTGTACTTCTCATGATCATTCAAGTAGACTCTCTCTCTCTCTCTCTCTCTCTCTCTCTCTCTCTCTCTCTCTCTCTCTCTCTTCCTCTCTCCACACGATCTTCTTGTTGAGGGTTCTCCCTCAACAAGACAAACTAGAGACAATAAAAAATGTATGTCAAAAGCAATACAAGATTCCAAATTGGTCTCATACGATGGGGGGGGGGGGGGGGAACTACTCATAAATACGTTGACGTAGCATGTGGGTTCAACAAGAGGGGTTTCTTAGTCATGAAAATCACACATTTTACACATAGAGAAGGGTATTCATCAAAGGGGTTTTCCATGGATTGAATAGGAAAAGTGGTTTATTCATGAATGTGGGATGCATGTCTAACCTCACCATCCTATCTTATTGCAGTATTGGTGAGAACCATGATTAATTTGTCAAACCATGAGACGAAGCTGCCTCGACTAGTGCATAGAGGCTACAAGAGGTTGTCAATCTCTCAAAAAATAACTAACAACTCGCATCTAACTCAAGCTACACTCAAGTGACTGAAATCACCAAAAGCCAATCGCTCATCGGCAAGCAAATCACATCCGTTACAGCATCAAATGACATCCAAACGTAATGGAACTTCTAGGACAAGTTTATAAGAGCTAAGCACACATGCCTATGGTCTTAAACCCCACTTTAGGTCAAGTTCCAAAATTGCGATTATTAACAACATTGCATTTTTGACCTAGTTGTTTTCAACCCAGAATGCATCTAAATGCTTAGCAATCATGCCCCAATACCCCACCTATGCTTAGTTTTCAATTTAAAAGTGTAAATTCTTAGTTATGATGAAATTAGGCCGCGGGTCGGCGACGCCAAAATCTACGAAATATTGTGAATGGCTTACACCAATGCGTAGAGCTCTTACCTACGGTTGCAATGCAACAAACATATTCGCAATGTGACAACCGGAGAGGGAGTAGGAAGCGCGAGAAGGAGAGGAGTGAGCGCCGTTAGCTCACGTAGAGTATTTTTTATCCAAAAACTTATAAAAAACTTACAAAAATTGGCTCTTATACCTTAGCCAAGGTTTTTGAGTGGTCAAAAGTAATAATCTGGAGCTCTACCAAAGCTAGGAATTGACTGGCTAATACAATATAGAAGCTTGTAGACCCGGCTCATTAATTACAAATTTTACCAAGAAAATAGGAGTTACAATATTCTCGATTTATCAAAATAATAATTGTTTTACAAGGAGAACTCCAAAAAATGGTGTCCACATTAGCTTGCTGCTAACATTCCCCCCCTCCTCGCCTGTGTCGTCCCTTGACACAGCTTTATGGGCAGAAGTAGTCTTTGGGTTGACGGCGGGCAAGGCGGTCTTTCAGTGCTTCCAGTGCTTTTTGGTATCTGATTTTGCGTACTTTTTCTAGCACTTGCAAAAACTGCATGGTGACTCGGTTTTTGAGTTCCACTGCTGAGTATCCTACAAATCTTGATGTGAGGTTGCTTATCACGGGCGCAAATATCTTCGTTTGCGAGGTGAAGAAGCCAGTGTAGAATGCCTCTTCAAAGGTTAGCATATTATGCGAGGGCTCCTAGGAACATGCATCTGGCATAGAATCCATAAAGGATTTCTTTTGAAGGTTGCCCACACAGATCATAGCATAGGCCTTTGTTCCCTTCCAAGAATGAGAGCCATGGGGCTCCTGTTTTCTCAGGCTCATTGAATACCTGTATGCATGTGAGTAGCATCCTGCAGATCTAATATAGCATTGCACAGGAGAAATCTGGCAGACTCTTGAAAAATGCCATGGTGCCCGTTAGGGTTTTCACCATGTATTCTTCTGTCACTTGGCCTCTCTCTAGAGCTGGCAGCCTGGGAAAATTGAGCCAAGTTGGCCTCTTCTTCTGGAGTGATTCATGCGCTTGCCATGTCCTTACTCTAGGTACAGGATAGAATGTTGGATCTTTCTGTAAGGCCGCAGGTGCTCTTGTGAACAGAATCAGGTATCTTGGATTCTTGTTCAGCCAGCTTAGCCTCCACTTCGGGTGGTCTTTATCTGAGTCATCTTCTTGCATATTCTCGTATATTCTTTCTTTTACCTGTAAGAGTTCTACCTTGATGAGAGGGTATGGCAGGGATTGTTGGTGCCATTGAGTGTTGATTTGATTGGGAGTGAGTTGAGTGACGTTGACAAAGTGTAAAACTCTCAACTCCCAATCCATAGCGGCCTTCAACTGCTCATCTTCCTCTAAGGTGATCTTCTCTTTCAGTGCACAACTGGACCATTGGCACTGTATCCTCGTCTGTAATTTGGACCTGAAAGTCTTTGTCACCACTCAGCTCTGCTATAGACTGCATCTCAAATTCAGCAAATGAGACCGAGGGGATGTCAATTTGGGGCGGCTCTAAAGTGCCTACCTCTTCGTGTGTGTCGGGCTTTCCATCTCTGAGGAGTTGATTCATACGCTTCAGTTCTCCAATCTCTTTTAGGAGCTCCTCCTCTCTTTTGGACCCGCATCACTGCTAGGTCTCTGCGTTGTGACTGTTCAAGCTTCAACTCCAGTTCTAAATCTCTATTTTTCTTTTCAAGTGCCTTGTACACTTCATCTGTTTCCTTGATCGAGGCCACGGCTGGATTTTCTCTTATTTACCGCAAGAAAGTGGCCTGATCATTGATTCTCTGTTCAGAATATTGGAGAGAAGTGTTGGCTACATCTAACTACACTTGAATTTTTTGAGCTGACAGAGAGGTGGTAAGAAGTTCGTTTGTCACTTCTGTCAGCTGCTCATCTTTGACTTTGCGGGCATCAGATAATTTAGTGAGAAGATCACCTAACTCCTCCATTTCCTTCTGTTGTTTGTCCCTGGCTATCTGATGTTGTTCTGCTTCTATCTTTAGCTCTTATACTTGCCTTTGGAGATCATTGATAGTACTCATCCTGTCATCGAGCTCTCCTTGAAGAGAATCGATGACCATTTCTAATTCCTTGGCTTTTGTGTTGCGGTTGAAGGTTGTTGAGCGGAGTTTCTCCGTCATGAATTGCATCTGCCTTTCATACTCATTTACTTGTAAAATCACTTCGTCATTGGACTGCCACTCCTCCTGTCTTGTGAGTTGTGATGTGCCGGCAGCCTCTTGTGTTTCTTTTTGCTATGTTGTAGGTGTTGATGGTTCTATAGAGGTGGGTGGTTGTTCTTCTTCTTGGCCATCCTGACGCTCTGATACCTCGGCAGTTTCTGGCTGAGTGGAAATAGGTGGTGTGGTCTCAACCCTCACCATCTCTTGAGTTGTAGGCTTTTCTGCCTTCTCCGTCTCGGGCTCTATCTCATGTATAGTGGTATGTTCTTTTTCAGTATCTACTGCTTTATCAGTGTCATCCGTTGGCTTGTGAGTTCCTTCAGTTGCCTGCTCTGGTTCTAGCTCAGCTTCTTTTTCCTCATGTTGTTCGACATGATCAGCTTGTTGTGTAGATTCTGTTTGGTGGGTGAATTCAAAATCTTTTTCTTTGTCAGTCTCGGCTTCTTCATTGGTATGGTGGCCTGGCGGTGATGGTGGTGGACTAGGCATGGGTTGGTCCTCTTGGTCCGGCGGCGGTGAGGTGGGTCGGGGAGATGCCTGGCTTTGCTCTTGGGAAGCCGCTTCCTCAGCTTTCTTTGCCGCGTCTTCCGCCTCTTTCAACTTTAAGGCTTCGACCTCTTGGTACATTCTTTCTAAATGATCTTTTGGATCCTCGGCCTCTTTTCTTGTATGATGCTTTGTTCGAGGTCCTTTCAAGACTGTGGGTACCCACTTTTCTGGGTCCTTTCCTTGTGCTTGCCTAGTGCACTGGTAAGCCTGTTTTTCTCTTTCACATCTTGCTTGTTTTTAAGCTGGCTCCTCTTGGTGGGCAGCCACAACTTTCCTCTTCATCTCTTCACTCCTAGCTCTTTTTTCTTTGTTGTCGGAGCTTTCACTGTTGTGCCGCTCTGATGAGCTGTCATCTGATTCATCACCTGATTTGAATGATCTTTTCCCGGGTTTTGTAGCTCTTGGAGAGGGTTGTGCTGCCAAGATCCATGTATTCTGATCCGGGGTAGGCTGTAGGTTGTTGGCCATGCCGATGGCATGATAGGCTATTCTTGTTAATACTTCTGGCACGCCCAAGTATGTTATTTTACCCTCCTTCTTGGTGGCCTTCAATATTGTCAAGACATATTGCACGTGTTCCACAGGCTGCCTTGTTGTTGACTTCAGAACTTGTGTAAAGGTGGTGGCCACGACGTGATTTGGTGTCGTGTACCTTGATGGCCTTTTTGCCAGGAAATGGAAGTATTGATGGTACAGACGGGCTGGCTCTTCCACCTGTTTGTGGATGAGATAGGAAAATGTAGCCGCAATTGTTTCCTTGGTAAATTTGCTCGCAGTCTTCCTGTCTCTTGCCCACATGGTCATCCCTTCAGTGCCAATCTGAGTGCCTCTGCCACTATTTCTTTTGTAATTACAACCTCGACCTTGTTTCCTTGGTTTTCTGATATTTGGGTGGTTCTGTCTTCTTTGATTGTGGATAGAAGCTCGTAAGCTTTCTGAAAGTCCACTCCACAAGGCTCTTGTTCGTAGAAATGTCGAAGCCCCAACCTGCGGTTAGCCTCTTTGGTTTCTGGCTTTGCAGCTACATCATAGATCTCTTTAGGCAAGAGCTGCAACTCCACCTGATGCCTTTCTTCACTCTTAAACCTGCCAGTGAAGACCGTGGTGTGGTTCTTCCAACTGTTCGTTAGAAAGGTAGGATGCTTTTGCTGCTTTGACTGACTCGGGGTCTAGTTGATACAAGGGTAGTTCTTGCAGTTTCTCCTTTTGGTTTAATTTCTTCTTGGCCTTCTCCACAGCTTGCATTGCTCCTGTTCAGTGAATAGAGTGCAAGTTAGCAGATTTGTCAGACTTTTCTTTGGAATGTCCTTTTAGACTGAAATGCTGATAATTTGGTCCAAATTGCTTCAAACCAATTTTTGAACAAGCAATGATGCATTAAATCATGCAAGGAACAAAATTGTATGGTCAAAACAAAAATTTGCAACCAAAGTAAATAATCGCAATTATTACAGCTGGGAAAAAATTTCAACTTTTTGCAAACTTAGCTTTATAGGCTTGAAGTACATGCCAATTACATGCTCTGTGGGAAATATGGGCTCATTTGGATGTATAGGGTGAAAATGGTACCAGATTTTGGTTTTAGGATACTGAAACAGTAGATATAAAGGAAATTTGAGATTTTGAAATCCAAATTGACTCAAAATTGGCTAGTGGGCTTACCACAACATGTACTTTGGATGTATGATGACAAAATATCCAAATTCTCCAATTTTGACCAAAAAGTAAATAATCGTGATTATTAACTTTTCTTCGAAAATTGATAATTTTTGGCATAGATTGGTTCTAAGCATGGTATAGACCTTGGGTATGAGATATGAGGTGATTTGGATCAAGAAAAGTTGTTTATAACCCAGATTTTGGCTTGCAAAGACTTCTTTGCATTTTTTGGCAATTTTGCAAGTAATGGGTTGTCATTTTGGCTCATACTTGATTTTTGCCATGTAATAGGTGTGTACACATGATAGGTGAGGTGAATTGACAATTTCCAAGCAAAAGTGATGCAAAAGTAAATAATCGCGATTATTTACAACAGTGACAAAAACTTTGCAATTCTCACAAATTTTGACCTATACATGTTTCATACACCTAATACAAGTCCTAAATTGAATTTGGTCAAGTTTGGTCATGCCGGAATCACTTTGTGCTCTGTCGACTCTGAAATCACCATTTTTTGTGATTACTCTGTCTGTTGGGTTGGTCGGTCAACTTTGAGGCTTTGGACTTGTCCGTAACATAGTCGTGAAGCTACGTGTCCAATTTTGGCTCATTTGGAGTCATTTTGGCCTCGTATGTCAAATTTGATGCTTTGTAACCTTCAAGCCATTTTCTACTTTTCGAGGACTTTACTTGATGGATTTCACCAAACCAATCATATACATTGTATATGAACCTTATTAGTAAGCCATCTGTGGAGTCAGGTCGGAATTCTGGCATTTTCCAAAAACCCTAATTTCTCTACTAGGGACCCCCTTGACCCCAACCGAATGGTCATCTGATGGTATGGAAAGGTTTTATTATGTTAGGGCATGCTATGGTTCAAATCCCATCCAATTTGGTCAGGCTGGCAGGCCACTTTGGTCAGTTTTAGGTCGTAGGTCTTCGTGCACTGCTTGGTTTCTAGGGTTTTTTCTAGGGCTTTAGACTAGCTACCGGCCGTACAAAATGGATCATTCATGAGTAAAGAACTTACCCCTCATGTCTCGTGTGAGACGGCGCTGAAAAAGGTCAATTGTGGGCTCCAAAAATGTCGCGCGAAAAAGGCCGAAATGCTCTTTCTGCAAAGGCTCCAAGTGGAAATGAGGTGGTTTTAGCCTACCCTGGATATCTATACTTGGACTTCTCGAACCAATTTTCCCCAGATTCCCCCGTTAGTCCTATTAAGCCGTGAAATCTATGTTAGGCTCAAAAATTTCCAAAATCGGATTCCTGTAGCTCATTCTGCACGAATTTTGCAAAAGTAGGCCTGGCCCCCTAATTTAGGCTTCCCGCTTCCATCTTTTGATTTTGTTGAAATTTTTTGTACTTGTCCGCCTTGTCTTTTTTATCACCACCGTGTCTTCCATTTTTCCATCTGAGCTTCCCTGCTATTTATTATTAATTTTTTACCTTTTTATTCAAAAAAATCAAAGAAAATAGCAAAATGCTCTAAAAAAGTAAAGTGAAAATCCAATAATTAATAAAATTCCTTGAAAAACACAGATTTATTTCTTTTTGTTGGATTTCTTCATTTTTAAGCCTCCTTATCAACAAAAATGATGAAAAATACCCAAAAAAGGACTATTTTTGATGATTTTCTGATAGTATATACACTATTTACACTCATCGGGAAGATATTTTCATTGAATTTTCCCTTATTGATGAATTATAAGGGCATATTAGGTAATTTTGCAAAAAAATACATGTTAACATGGAACTTTTTCCTCCCTCTTCAAACATTGCCCTTAATTCCTTAGTACTTAGTGCCCTTCCACCCCTCCTAGATGGCGTTCTCCGGGACGACTGCGTGCATGGGTTGAAAAAGTGTGTCTATGCATAGCCGTGATTGGCTCTACCATGATATGAAGATCAATGCAATTTAACTCAGTATGCAGTGCAAGAGTTGGGTCTTGAGTAAATAACTCAAGGGTTTCCGATGTCGAGGTTTGCTATCTACTGATGTCTTCCAAAGAGCAAATCTTGTAGCTTATGTGCTCTCTCTTTGATAGTACCATCAAGGTGTTTTAGCACGCTGATTGCTTGAGCTGTTGGTAGCACATTAGACAATTGTCGAGCTTTTTCTCGCCATTGGTAGCTCGGTCGGCTTGGTGCTGTATAGTGTTTTAGAGCCTGTTGAGACTTAACTCGCCATTGTTTGTTTGGTTTCGTGGTGTGTAGAGAAGATAAGTGCTCCTTTTTCTTCCAAACCTTTTTCATGTTAGGTTCCTTGTTCATAGATGCTCGATTTTGTTCTCGAATCCTTGGAACCGTCTTCTGTTTCTTTGGTGAATTTTTAGGCACCCAGATCTGATTTGGTTTATCCACAAGTTGTGCTTTTGGTACCCAAATTTGTCTGACTCCTTGCATGCTACTTGTAGCATTTGTTT
Organism: Adiantum capillus-veneris; assembly: GCF_014529385.1. Classification (NCBI taxonomy): domain Eukaryota; kingdom Viridiplantae; phylum Streptophyta; class Polypodiopsida; order Polypodiales; family Pteridaceae; genus Adiantum; species Adiantum capillus-veneris. The sequence continues at coordinate 16,129,465 of NC_140931.1, read as the reverse complement.
GTCGAGGAGATGGAGAAGATTTGCTTCGTGGAACGGTCTTCTGATTGCATCTTTTCCATTCCTCCTTGCTTGGTGCAATAGGAACAATGAGTTGCCCTCCTTTAAGTGATAGCTTTAGCTGATTCATATCCCAATCTGGTACTGCTTTGTATGTACACATCCAAGGAATGCCAAGAATCATCGTCTCATTCATGTGTTCATCTGGAAAGCATACAAACGGATGCAGACATGAACATCCATGTACTACCACGTTCAAGTTGACTACTCCCAATGTTGCAGTTGGATTCTTGTTGCATCCTTTGATTGTCGTTATTCCTGCTGTCAATGCTTGACTTGTTGCCTTCTTGTATGTGGAATAACTAACTGCATTCACTCTAGCTCCTGTGTCTACTAAAGCATTGGTGCTATGATTGTTGAGTTGTACTTTGATGCGCAGATCCATTCCATCTAACCAGTTGTCACCTGTTGAAACTGCATCTTTGTGTAATTCCCATTGTCAATCATCTATTTCCAAAGTGTTGATGGGAATCGATATCTGTTGATTCTTGAGAGCAGCTTTACGCTTGAGTACCCGAAGTCTAGCTTCTCTTCTTCATCAATAACCTGTTGTCGCTTCTTCTTCCTTTGTTTGGTTGCATGCATTCTCTCTAGCAATTCATTGGTTAGTGGCAAATTGTATTTCTTTAAACGACATCCACTCTGGTTCACCATCTAGGGTGGACAATTTTACTGCTCCACTTGGATATACATCTTCAATGATAAATGGTCCATTTCCCTTTTTCTTAAACTTGGGAATGTGTTGCTTAAGGGAATAGATTAAAACTAAGTCCCCTTTCTTGAAATTTTTTGTGATTAAGTGGGAATCAAAAAACTGTTTTTGTTTCCGCTTTTGTGCATAGATATCAGCTACAGCAGTTAGCCTTTGCTCGTCTAGCTTTTCCAAATCTTCAAGTCTTTCTGATAATTCATCTTCAGTCCACTCAAGAGTCTGTGCTACTCTTAATGTCGGAAATAGAAACTCTATTGGGAGTATGGCATCAAGACCATAAACAAGGTTAAAGAGTGTAGCATTTAGAGCTGTTTTGAATGAACCTCGATAAGCCCATAGAGCAGCATGGAGATTCATTTCCCAATATGTCCTTCTTGAACTAACCACTTTGGTTAGTACTGAGCTAAGAATTTTATCCATATGCTCAGCTTGTCCGTTTGCTTGTGGGTGATAGGGAGCTGATTTCTTATGGATAACCATAAACTCATTAAGCAAATACTCTATTACCTCATTGAGGAAATGAGTTCCCCGATCACTGACAATCTCTATTGGCAATCCATACCTTGTGAATACATACTCATATAAGAATTCAACAGTGGTTCTGGAAGCATTCTTTTGGGTTGCTTTAGCCTCGGCCCACTCCCGGGGCGGTCACTTTTTAGAATGTGTATGATATCACGTGAGTTAACCGGAGAGGATTATTAAAAGACCAAAATGTATAAAAATGTATACATACAGAGGGGGGTGGGGGTTTTTTAAATAGGCTCACAGTGTAAGTATAGTATGTATATTGGGGTATTATTGATTACCTCTTTAACTCATGTGATATAGGGGTCTTTTGATAAGCGAATGCCCCGGGGGGCCACTTGGTCAAATAGTCCGTAGCTACAATGATATATTGAGCTTGGGTTCTGTAAGCAGGTGGTTGTATCGGTCCAACAAAATATATACCCCATTTTGCGAAGGCTCTAACCCCCATCATTGGTCTTAAGGGCACGCTATCTACTCGTGTTGGCATTTTTGCTCATTGACAAGCATCACACCTTCGCACATATTCTTTGGCATCATGTGGCTGCCGTCAAGATTGCTCTTGCAGTGGTCTCACTAGAAAAGTGACCTCCAGCTAATCCATCATGTGCTTGTTCTATAATCGGAATATACTCGTTTTCATTTTCACAAAGACGCAAATGTTGATCTTTACCTCTCCGATACAATTTGGGGTCAATAAGAGCATAGTCTCTTGCTTCAGTTTCAATTGCTCTTTGAAGGCATTTACTCATTTCCTCAGGAAATGTTCGGCTCGATAAGTAAGTAACCAGATAATCACTCCACTTAGGAATAGGTGACATTTGAAAAAATATTACATGAGGAATGGGTGGTTGTTTCTGAAATTGAGACCAGTCTTTTACAAAAGATATAAGATCTCTTCTCATAGTCGGCCAAAATACTCCAAGTCTTAAGATTTGTTGCATAGTTTGATCTTCTGCAAAGTGAAGTCCTACTATAGTAACATGTGCTTGACTTAGGTGTTGTTACTTTTCTTCAGGGTTAATGCATAAAATCAATATCCCGTCTCGATTTCTTTTATATAGCCTTCTAGCTAGTAATTAGTACATAGCCGATTAAATCAATTATGATAGAAAGTGGTATTTGTGAATCCACTTGAGCTATTGTCATTAATGACACAATGTTTTTCGACCATCTAGGTATCATTTCCACGGAGAACAAATAGGCATCTCGTAGATCATCGTCTACCCCTTTAGGTGATTCCCCTGAAACGATTCTTGACAAATGATCTGCTCATTGATGTGTAGTGCCTTTTTTTATAGCCACATTGAAATCAAATTCGAGAAGAATGATGAACCATCTCACTATTCTCTCTGTGTTGCATAGTTTGTTGACCAAATATAACAAGGCTTGGTGGTCCACAAAGATCACAAACTTGTTGGCCAATAGGTAATGTCTATACTTTTTAAAGGCATAGATCATTCCTAGTCCTTCTCTTTCAATGGTGGTGTAATTATTTTCTGCCATGTTCAATTGTCGGCTAGCATAAGAAATAGGAAAGTCAATTTTTCCATCTCCTGGTTGGGCTAGTATACAACCAATAGCCAATTGTGAAGCATCTACATATATGTGGAATACCTTATCCCAATCGGGTGCTTTAAGTATTGCAGCTGAGGCGAGAGCTTGCTTAAGCTTCATGAAGGATTCTTCACATGCCTCGGTCCATTCAAAGTGTATAATCAAGCTATACATGGGTTTTGCAATTATAGCGTACATGTAGATGAGCCATCGGTAATATCCACAATGTCCCATGAAGGCTTGCACCCCCTTGACTGTTGTTGGTCTAGGAAAATCAGCAATAACATGAATCTTCTCAATATTGGTGGCTATACCATTCTTAGACATGATATGTCCAAGAATTTTCCCTTGTCTTCCCATGAATGTGCACTTTTCAGGGTTTAAGCAAATCTTGTAAACTCTACATTTCTCGAATACCTTTTTGAGGTGTTCAAAATGATCATCCCGGATTGACGAATGTACGCATAGATCATCCATGTATACTTCCAAGAATTTCCAAAGATACTCTTTGAAAGCATGGCTCATCGATCTCTCAAATGTGGTTGGAGCATTAGTTAACCCAAACGGCATAACCCGATAGGCAAATATACCCCATTCTGTTGCAAAAGCAGTTTTATGTTGATATTTTGGGTCAACTAAAAGTTGATTGTATCCCAAAAAGCCATCTAAGAAGCTGAAAGCTTCTTTTCCTACCACTCGTTCTAAAACATGCTCAGTTATCGGAAGAGGAAAATTGTCTCTAATGGTAGCTGCATTCACTTTTTTGAGATTAACACACACTCATAATTTCCCATTCTTCTTAGATACTACCACAATTGGAGACACCCAATCAGTGTGTTCAATTTCGTAATGAATTCGGCTTCCTTCAGTTTTTCAATCTCTTCTTTGATCTTTCTGGAAAATGTTTCGTTATAAGTGTATGGTCTCTGTCTACTTGGTTTCGCATCATCTCTCATGGGTATAGTATGTTGATAGATTTTTGGATAAACACCCTTGAGATCCTTGTAAGACCAAGCGAAGATATCCCGGTATTCCTTTAACAAGCTTAGCAAAATCTTTTCTTCTTCTTCTGTTAAGTCATTGCAATGTAAGCCAGTCTAGGTTCCTCTCCTGGTCAGCCAAGTCTACCCTTTTAGGGTTTTCAGGTCCTTCGTAAGAGTCGCCTTGTTTATGATCTCCCTACTAGGTTGTTTGATTATGATTTTCCGATCTTGGAGAGTATACTTTTTGTAATGGGATGGAACATGCATGACATTCTTACCATCCTCTTCTATGGTTTCCATTTCGGTGGTGTATATCTCCTTTAGAGCTTTTTTCAACTCTTGATATTTCTTTTTCCGCTCGACTCTGGTCATGAGTGGTTTTTTATCCTGATGTTCTTTGTGAGTATCCTTCCTTGCTTTTCTCAATGTCTGAGACATTTTTGAGTTTCTGTTTGAAGGATATCTGCCAGTTATTTTGTCCTTGACACAATCATCAGCATCTATCTGCATCAGGAATTGTGTTTTACTGGAGACTGATGGCAAAGGTCGTGCTTTTACGATTTTAGTGTCTTTCTTTCTTCTATACCATTTTTGTCTTCTTGATTTCTAGTTTGGAAAGTCAAAAAACTTTTCCTCCCCTCCCTTTAAGAGTAGTTGAGCCCTGTATGCTCTTTTTCTGATCCCGAATCTTCTGAGGTAGCTGAGTGTTCATCTAACTCATCAGTTGCATGGTAATAGAGGTTAGAAAAGACTTGTTGAGCTTTCATCAAGTCCTTTGTTTCCTCATCTTTGTTTTCAATGTTAAGGACTGACATCATTTGGATGGGAATTATGTCGTAGCCATCCTCATTGCAAAATTGAGTAGGCATAGACGTATTCACATATACATCCATTGTCGCTAAAATTTGAGTCCAGTCGAATGGTTCAAATAAATACTCTGGAAAGGATTCAGGTATGTAGGCTTTGTCTGTACAGTCCCTTTCTAGGATACATTCCTCTCATCTTAAGCTTCCATTTTCTGAAGCTCCGCACATCCAAATAGGAGTGTCTTTGTTTAACCAAGATGGGAGTTTAGTTTCAACCGAAGAGACTGAATCAAACTCTTGGATGGGTGTTTTCAAGACATCTCTATAGGTGTGATCTTTTAGATTGACTCTTGTGATAGATCCCACCTACTTCAAGTACAGATAGTCGTTTCCCCAATCTTGGATAAGCTGTACCTATCGCATGAAAGGTCTTCCCAATATGATTTCATAGTTGAGTTTTTTTCCAAAGTCTACTATGGCAACAATGTGTTGATATTCAATTCCATAGGAGTTGACTATCACTTTTTCTAGTAGCCCTAGTGGTCTCTCAATGTGTCCGTCAGCCAACTGCAATTTCATTCATGTTTATCTAATGGCTGGATGTCACCAGGATTCCCATACTGGTTTAGTAGCTATGGCTATGCCAGGTCCACTATCCAATATTGCCAAGGTTTCAATGTCATTATATTTCATTGGGAGGGTGGTGTTTCCTTCTTCCCCTTCATAATACTCTCCAACCTTGTTCATAAGAACTGATCGAATCCCTTTGTTTTCTGTTTCATTTTTCAAGTTTCCCAGATTCTTAGAGATTAACCCCGTTATCCCCACCTTCTCTAGGGTTTTCTATAAATCGTTCCATAAGTATGGCCTGAGTTTCAACAGTTCTCTCAAAGTAAGAGTGCATTGGATAGGTGTAGACATGATTGAATGAATGTTGTCTACTCCTAGGGTCTGTTTGGCTCTTTTTACTTGAGTGGTCTTGCAAATGATAGATTCATCTTTGTTATCTCCCAAGTAAGAAGGTAATGTTTTTAATGTCACAGGTTTAAATATTCCTGAAGCCTCCGATCCGCAATCCCCGTGCAAGGATTGTAAATCCATGTTCATATCAGATGGTAGGTTATCCAACCAGACTTCCTCTATAGGAGCTAACTTTAAAGTTAGTCTCCCATCATTGATCTCTCTTACCTTTTTCCATAAGTGTCCTGGCCAGTATTCCTTTACAAATGGAATTCCGTCTAAGGCATCTTCGCTGTCCGGCACTATGAGCTCTGGTTCATTTGTTTGAAGGTGGGGTTCTGCCACCACATCGGATTTTTCTTTCGTTTCTTCTATCGCAAGCTCTTCCGGTTTTGCAATATTTTCAAGCTTGGGTTTTTGTTTATCCAGCATTTCTTGAGTGATTCTTACCAAGTTTTGATAAGCTTCCAGCTTAGCTGCTTCCATGTCTGGAGATGGATAGTTTTTCCATTTGTTTTCCATGTTTTGGCCTGCCTTGAGTCCTGGTTGGTAAGCTTCCAAGGCAGCATTGATAGGCTCAAAAATTTTATCAACCAGAATGGATCCTCCAGATTTCACGGTTGTTTCCTTGAATTCACTGTCAGTTTCTTTCAACTTGTCCTGGGCTAGCATTTTTGCTTTCTCTTCGTTTTCAATTCATTGTTTTTGTTTTCTCATCTCATATCTTTTGCTTCTGCTCCTTTTGATTCTTTGAGAAGAAACTTTCGTGCTCTCCGAATTGTCAGAGGAATTGTGTCTCTTTTTCTTTGCCTGGGCTCTAGTGATTACCTTGACTGGAACAATCGATTCTCTCTCTGATGAGATATTAGGCATCACTTGGACTACGTTTACTACAGTTTTTCCCTTGTTCAAAGGATTCTTAGGACAATATTCCGAAAGTGTCCTCCCTTTTTGCAACATTGTATGCAATACGCTTCAATTGGTTTGAGGTTTTTGTCAGGCTCTGGACATTCGTTCTTCCAATGGTCATCAGCACCACAGTTATGACAGTGTTCTGTTCTGGGCTTCATCATGGGTCTTCCCATGGGAGGTCTAACACCTTGATTAGCTACATAATACATTGGTGCGAGCTATGGTGGAGCATAAGTCATGGCTTCCTCCATTGGTGGTGGGTGTGGACTATACCAATCTCTCTCTACCATTACTGTAGATGGACTAGGCTCTGCATAGGGTGTAACAGGCACTACTGCTTGTTCATCTATGACTCCTTTTGAGTGCGTGTACTTTATAGGCACCGCATTATGTCCTGTATAGGAGGTTGTTGTCCCAACACAGGTTGAGGTCTTTCCATACCCATTGGTGGTCTTTGAGCTTGAGCCATATTAGGCTGATATCTGTACATGGGTTGCCCCTAGGGCCTCATGGGCACTTACTGAGCATTCCCATCATACTTTGGTATGAAGTAGCACTCGTGGGTCTCATGGTTGTTCCATTTACCCTCGATTGCACACCATTTTTGTGCCCTAATTGGTTGTCCCTGTGGGGGTATCCTCTGTCCTGGTCCTCTCATAGGTGCTTTTTGCATATTTCTCATCATGTCATTCATCCTTTTTAGCATATCTTCTATGGTTGAGAGTGGTGCCGCAACAGCCGTTCCCACTTGTGCTGGTTTTGTGGATGTTGTCTTCTCACTTTGGTTATCCTTAGGGACATCCTCTTCATTGAAGATCTCACAATTGTCTCCTAGGTCAATAGCATTAGACACACACGCCTCTAGGGTTGTATTATTTTTACTATAGAGTATAGCATGAAGTTTTTTGTTTAGCAGTCCCTCCAGAAACAATGATACAAGTCGTTCTTCTGCAGGTATCTCCATCTCTAGGCATCTGGCAATGTATTGTTTCATTCAAGTTGCACAATCCCTAACAAACTCACCATGTTTCTATTTAAAGCTGTAGATTTGAGCTACCGTATTATGTTTAATCCTTGTTTTAGAAAAGCAACTACAAATCCTTGAGCCAATGTATTCAAGTCCATGATTGACCTTGGTGGAATGTTTTGGAACCATGTCAAAGCTTTTCCTTCTAATGTCATTCAAAACCCCTCGAATTGAATATGGAAATCGAATATACGCTCTGCTCTTAGCACTTGCTTAAAGCTTGCTAAGTGGTCATATGGATCCCCTGATCCACTGTATTCTCTGACCCATTTTTGAAAATCAGCTGGTCTGACACGTCCGTTTGGTTCAACTCCACGTCTTCTGGGAGTTGGTCCTATTCCGAGTCCTTCAAACCAGTCTGTCAAAAATAGTGACTCATGTAGCCCTGGACCGGCCTTAGTGTCACTCGGTTTTCTATGTGATGAGGTGGTTTCTGGTTTCTTCACATTACTCTCCGATGATCTCTCACGATGTTCGTCTCTTATAGTGTTTTCCGGTCCTTGACCCAATATTCAATCCTGTATGGAATACCCCTGGTATTTGGTTTGTTCTACCTCTTCAGGAGTCATCATAACAAAATTGTTGTTATAACAATCCCTAAACAAGTAAGTTGGTAGATCCGCAAATCCCTTATCTTTGATCTTTAAGATATAGATGATCTTCATGGCAATTAATTATCCTGGCCTAGCATGAGAAGTCCAGAAAAGGTCTTTTATCTTCCCAACAATAGACTCTGATCCTAGGATTATTGTACTAAGCCGTTTCAAAGGCTTCAAGTCTACTTGATCGTATCCCTCAAATTCCAAAGTTGGTGGTCCTTCTTTTGCTAACATATCTGGGATTATAGAGTTTACTTCTAATCCCCATTTGTCTACCACATCAGGATTTTCAACTTATACATATTAAATTTCGTTTCGATCCATGTACATTTTTCCTTGTTTGTTTGCCTTAACCTCTTCTTCGAACTCAATACCATGGTCATCAATGTCAATAGCATACTCTTCGTTAGGATCCAAGTAAAACCTAGGCTCCATGATGGTTAGTCTTGTAAAAAGAGAGTATATGCTTATAGCGCATTGTCGTTCCGGTTTCCGAGTGAGTCGAGTAAGAAGACATTTCGGATGTTGAATCTGAAAAAGTGTCTGAGACTTCTTTAGGAATTGTGTGCAAGGAGTTGCCTTGATTTACGCTTTCTTCAGTGGATACTCTATTGGTGTTTTCTCCGAATAGGCCTTGATTTCCTATTACACGACCGGATCTAAGGTTCATATAGATTGCAACTTTCTGTCAAGCCACTGATTCCTCGTCTGCAACCTAATTCCTGTACAAAATTAATCAAATTAGTTATTTTTCTATAAGGACAGTAGAGCTCTTGAGAACTCTCGTGATTGGTCTCTGTATCTCACTTCAAATCGTGCTATGGAAGTCAAAATTTTAACTTTCAGATTCAGTTTAGCAAAATTAAAGGTCTAATCTGTAACATGTAAACTGAGTGTATATGTACCATTTTGATCCGATTGAACCCAAAATTGCCCTATGGCTTTATATTATGCTGGTCTAACACTGTATAAGCCCAAAAGTCAAAATTGAAATCTCTGGATAGCAAAAGTAAATAATCACGATTATTTGCTTTTGCTAGGTTCTGGCACTTTTTGGATTGGTTTGGCAAGTATACAACTTGTTAAAGCCCTTGGACACGTTTCAACAAGTTTAGACAAAATTTGATCAAGTTTACCGACTGTTGTGTGTCCACAGACTCTGATTTTGAGAATCTAGCTTAAGTCTCACTTTTGTGGTCCAAATTTCACCAAAATTGATTTGTGCGGTCTACTTGATGAGCTTGGCCTTGTGGTATACTCAAGTTTGCAAATTCACCAAGTTTTGAAGCACATGTAAATAATCGCGATTATTTACTCCTGACAAATTTTTACAAATTTTTGTCCCAACATTGAGACAGATCTATTAAGCACCTTAAGTTAAGGTCACTAACCAATTTTCATCAAGTTTGGACAATGTTTGGTCAAATGGTCATCAATTATCGGTCCGCAGACTAACTTTGCAATTTTAGTCACAATTCTCACTCTAGTGATTCAAATCTTACCAAATTTGGTTTGTGGGCTTATTACAACCTGGTAAAGCTAGTGGTATGCCAACTTGGTCAAAAAATTTCAAAAACAGGGCAGATGCAAATAATCGCGATTATTACTTTTGACAAAATTTTGAAAGTTTTTGGTCAACTGAGCATATAGACATGTTTATCACATCAATATAAGCCTATGAATCAGTTTTCAACAAGTTTGGAAATTTTTCCTCAATTCACACTCAAGATTCAAAAAGTCAATACAAACTTTAGTTTTTACCCAGTTTTTTGCCAGTTTAGTGATCCAAATCTCTTAGGCCTTTACAAAAGTTATTTGTACACATGCAATAAGTCAATGGTATGAATCTTGGCCAATTTAGAGCAAAAATTTAATAATCCCGATTATTAACTTGACGCTTGAAATGAGCACTTTTTTGCAATTTTCTCAAAGACAGTCTTTTTATGATGTTTTTTAAGCCTATAAATCAAGTCAACTCTTAATTTATCCTAAAATGTCAAGAAAAAGTAAATAATCTGAGTTTTTGTCAACTTCTTGAAATTTTTACCTCGAAGTGCCTTTGAGCTTACCCGCTGGTTCGAACAACTCTTAGGCTTACTCTCCAGTCGGATTGAGTGAATTCGAGTCTTTTCAAGCTATTTCTAGCCGTAGACCTGAAATTCTGCAACTTTACATAACAACTCACGCTTGATTCTTTCAGAGAGAGCAACGTTCTAAAATCCACCTCGGATCCTACTTACCCTACTCCTAGTTTCTCATGCAATGGGACTGTGGAAAGTGTCCACAAACACTCATTTTCTTGTGTTTTTTATGTTTTTCAGAGTCTTGATCTTAAGACTTGTCTCGTCTACCGATCATTCTCCAAATCCTAATCTAAATCTACAATCCTACATTCCTAAAGGTACTCAGCAAGTACGATTACTTCCAAGCTACCTCTAGCAAAGGACGACAATCTTAAGCTATGCGGTTTCTAAAAGAGAGTTTTGAACTCTAGGCAAACCTGGAAGAAGTTAAAGGACAATTACATAAGACGCTCATGTTTTTCCCTAGTTTAGGTCTCTTCAATCCCCGGCAACAACGCCAAATGTGGGATGCATGTCTAACCTCACCATCCTATCTTATTGCAGTATTAGCGAGAACCACGATTAATTTGTCAAACCATGGGACGAAGCTGACTCGACTAGTGCATAGAGGCTACAAGAGGTTGTCAATCTCTCAAAAAAAAACTAACAACTCGCATCTAACTCAAGCTACACTCAAGTGACTGAAATCACCAAAAGCCAATCGCTCATCGGTAAGCAAATCACATCCGTTACAGCATCAAATGACATCCAAACGTAACGGAACTTCTAGGACAAGTTTATAAGACCTAAGCACACATGTCTATGGTCCTAAATCCCACTTTAGGTCAAGTTCCAAAATCGTGATTATTAACAACAGTAGATTTTTGACCTCGTCGTTTTCGACCCAGAATGCCTCTAAATGCTTAGCAATGATGCCCCAATACTCCGCCTATGCTTAGTTTTTGATTTAAAAGTGTAAATTCCTAGTTATGATGAAATTAGGCCGCGGGTTGGCGATGCCAAAAGCTACAAAATACTATGAATGGCTTACGTCAATGCGTAGAGCTCTTACCTACGGTTGCAATGCAACAAACGCATTTGCAATGTGACAACCGGAGAGGGAGTAGGAAGCATGACAAGGAGAGGAGTGAGCTTTGTTAGCTCACGCTGTGTATTTCTTATCCAAAAACTTACAAAAATTGGCTTTTATACCTTAGCCAAGGTTTTTGAGTGGTCAAAAGTAATAATCTAGAGTTCTACCAAAGCTGGGAATTGACTGGCTGATACAATCTAGAAGCTTGTAGCCTCGGCTCATTAATTACAAATTTTACCAAGAAAAAGGAGTTACAATATTCTCGATTTATCAAAATAATAATTGTTTTACATGGAGAACTCATAAAAATGGTGTCCGCGTTAGCTTGCTGCTAACAATGAAAAATCTATAGATTAGGAATTTCACAATTAGACCTTGAACACATGTGATATGTGGGTTTTAGGTATAGTGATCCCTCCCTCCCTCTAAGGTCTCATATTCCTTACTTTGAAGGTATGAGCTTATTGGAATTAGGGTTGCAGAGAAACACACACAGCTTGGAGAAGACGAAGGAAGCTCAAGGCACACAATAGAGAGTATGTTACTTAGTGTGCAATGAAAAGATAGATAGCCCTAGAGTGATGGACATATATACAATGCACGGGGGAAAAAACCTCCTAAAGAGGGAAAAAATGCCCTGGCGGTCCTAGTGTGTTCACACACATCACTACCACATGTATATGGTAACAAATCCCCCTTGGAGTGATGCGGTGAACAAGAGCTGGAACATGAGTAAAGGGAAGTGCCATGCCCTAAGGACAGGATCAGTCCACAAAGGGGAGTAAGCCCAAAGCTTTGCGGAAAGCTTCAAGCTTCTCACGAGACAATGTCTTTGTGAAAAGATCTGCAAGGTTGTCCTGTGTTGGCACATAAGCCAAGTTGATCTCTCCTGCTGAGAGCCTCTCCCTGACATGGTGGTAATGCACCTCAATGTGCTTTGTGCGAGCATCAAAAACTAGGTTCCTCGCAACTGCCAATGCGCTCTGACTGTCAGTGTAGATAGTGTTGGCAATGTCCTGTCCAACACCCAAATCGGCCATAAGGCGTCTGAGCCATACACACTCAATCGTAGCTGTGAAGACTGCCCTATACTCAGCCTCACAACTCGAAGTGGCCACAGTAGGTTGCTTCTTGCTCAACCATGATATACATGAACTGCCAAGCATGAAACAAAAACCACTTGTGGACACTCGTGTGTCAAAACAACCAGCCCAATCTGAGTCCGAAAAAGCATGTAAGTCTGGCGGCAATGATCCCCCCTTGGGATAAAACAAGCCAAGATGTAAAGTGCCACTAAGGTAGCGGAAAAATCCTCTTGAAAGCCTGTCAATGCTTAGACCCTAGGCTATGCATAAATCTGCTGACCTGTGAGACTGCAAACTAAATATCTGGCCTCGTGTTGCATACATAAATGAGGCAGCCAACAGCAGTTTGGTAAAGAGTGACATCAGCAGGATCGCCAGCATCATGTAGACTCAACTTCAAACCTGTTTCCATGGGAGTGGTAATAGGTTTGCAATACTCAAGTCCAAACTTACATAGCAATGTCTCTATGTAACTTTTCTGACACAAGGCAATACCACCATCACACGGCTTAAACTGTATACCCAAGTAATGATGCAACAGCCCCAAATCTTTCATCTTGAAAGTAGCATTTAAATCAGCCTTAAATTCAGCAATATGTCTCTCATTTGGTACAGTGATCAGCAAATCATCAACATAAAGAACCACGATGAGAAATACATCACCCTCACGCTTTACATACAATGTGCTTTCTGTTGGATTGTTACGAAAGCCTTGTTTGACCAAATGAGTGTTAGCTTTCTCATACCAAGCACGAGGAGATTGCTTCAACCCATACAAATCCTTGTTACATTTGCACACTTTGTCCTCTTGTCCTTTTATGACAAAACCGCAAACCTGCGTTACATAAACTTCCTCAAATATGTCACCATTCAAGAAAGCAGTAACAATGTCTGATTGATGTACATCCCAACCAAAATGAGCTGCCAATGCACATAGAAAATGCACAGTAGTCATACGACAAGTGGGAGCAAAAGTTTCTTCATAATCTATGCCTTTTTGCTGTACATAACCCTTTGCAACAAGTCGATCCTTATGGCGATCAATCTCACCATCCGGCTTGCGTTTCAACTTGTAAACCCACTTTGTACCAATGGCCTTTTTGCCAGGAGGAAAATCACATAAAGTCCATGTGTCATTTTCTATAAGTGCATCATATTCTGATTGCATGGCAACCATCCAATTTTCTGAATTCTGTGCTTCATCAAAAGACAGAGGCTCCTCAACATCATGTAAACTAGACACAGCCAAAGCATAACAATCTGATGCATAAGATGCATGGCGAGAGCCTGAACGAGTATGAGTAGACAAAGGTGCATCCAATTTACTGTCACGCAAAGTGTGCACCAGCCATTTTGGCATACCTCTAGCCTGCTCATTTTCAGCCTTTTCCTCATCAAGTACATCATGTACATCTGCATCAGTAATAGGCTGATCTAAAACATTTTCAGAAACCCCCATAGGCTGTACATTTGCCTCATTGGAACTTACATTCGTATTTCCACCACTAAAAAGAGGCAACAAAGTGTCATAAATGTCCTGTGAGCTTACATTACTGTCTCTAGTACATGACAGCAAGGGCTGAACAGAATCTTCCACAAACACTACATCCCGTGAAACCATAATACGTTTTGTTTGCGGATGATACAACCTGTAACCTTTGCTTTCAGCACTATAACCAACAAAAATACATTTGACAGCCTTATCATCCAACTTTTTGCGCTGCACTTGTGGCACCAAAGCATATGCCAAACAGCCAAAAACACGCATGTGCTCAATAGAAGGCTTTCTATCATGCCATGCTTCATATGGAGTAATAGACTGCAAAGCTTTCGTAGGACACCTATTAAGTACATAAGTGGCACACATAATGGCCTCAAGCCAAAAAGAATGCTGCAAAGCTTGACTTTTGACCATACATCGTGCCATTTCCGTCAGTGACCTGTTTTTCCTCTCAGCAACACCATTTTGCTGAGGTGTATAAGGCACTGTACATTGGTGTTTTATCCCACGACTAGCCAGAAATGCATTAAATTCATGAGACATATACTCCCCGCCTCGATCTGAACGGAGGGTGTCCATAGTACATTTCGAGACATTTTCAGTCATAGCCAGAAATTGTTTGAAGCACATAAAAACTTCGGACTTCTCTTTAAGCGGAAATACCCATGCATGCCTGGATTAATCATCAATGAAAGTCACGAAGTACAGGTAATTGCCCAAGGACGGAGTTTGCATGGGCCCACAAACATCACTATGCACAAGCTGCAACCTGCATGTGGCCCGAGCTGAACCATCCTTTGGAAATTTAGAACGCTGCATCTTACCCAAAATACAGCCTTCACAAACATGTTTGACAGGTGCTTCAAGAGGTGGCAAAGAAGCAACCATATCAGATTTCTGTAAACGCAGCAAACTGGCAAAATTCAGATGACCAAAACGTGCATGCCAAAGTTTTGCATCTGAAATAGCCCTTGAATCTTCAACAGCATTTGCAAAATTTTGTCCACACTTGTCATACAAAGTGAGCTTATACAGCCCACGGCACAAAAAGCCAGATGCAACAATTTCATCACCAAAACTGAGATCATGAACTGTACATCTGTCATCCACAAATTTAACTACAAGTCCAAGTCTAGCAAGTGCGGATACAGACAAGAGATTCTTCTTGATCCCAGGTACATAAAGTGCATCAACAAGTGTGAAGGAACTGCCATTAGCAGCAGTGAGCACAATCTTTCCAACTCCCTGAACTGGATAAGAGGCGTTGTTGGCACAAGTGACTGAATTCCCATGAGGGACAGACTCGAGAGAGGTAAACAATTCACGATGTGAGGTAATGTGCTTTGTAGCACCACTATCCAAATACCACACATGTGAATCTGCAGCAACTGACAAGCATGCATCATGGACAGCAGGATTGTAAGTTCACTCTGCGCTAAAAGCCCATTCTGCATCAACATCAGCAACACGGTCTCCTTTTACAGAAGACTCAACAATGGCTGCATTTGTAGTGGAACCAGCATTGGCAGTGGAACCACCCTCTTTCTTCTTAGCCTCTTTGGCCTTCAACTTAGGACACGACTTGATCAAGTGATCATTGGCTTTACAATAATGGAAACACATCTTCTTTTTGCCCTTATCACCAGAATTTCCAGACGAAGTACTTCCAGCAGAAGCATTAGGAATATAATTTTTGCCACTCGCAGCAAAACCATAAGAAGTGGCTGCATTACTGTTACCACCCTTTCTTTGAGAAGCAATAAAGGCCTGTTCAACTGGACGCTGCCTAGTCCTGTTTTTTCTAGAAAGGGACTCTTGCAACAGCAATGTGCATAATGCATCAAACTTGACAACTTCCGGAATTCCTTGGGTCATCAGTTTCCAAGTACTAGCAAAAGTCTGGTAGGAATCTGGTAAGGCATCAAGAACAGTCTGCACAAGAGAACTGTTAGAAATGAATTCACCTGCAGAAATAAGATGCTCATTGATATCCTTGACACTAGCAAGGAAAGTGTCCATATCATCTTCCTCATGCATAATCTTCGACTCCAGCTCTTTACGCAGCAAAGCAATTTTAGCCTCATTGTGGCTTGCATAAAGACCTGCTAAAATATCCCAAGCCTGTTTTGCAAATTTTGTTGAACGGGTGTGAGGAACAATAGTGCGCTTCACAGACAACACAATCAATGCATGAGCCTACGCATCCTTAACATCCCAACGAGCTTGTTCTGTCGTAGGCAAAACAACTCTAACAGCTGCAATCCTTGCAGCAAGACCTGCAACATCCTCAACATCGCCTACATCCTTAGAACCAGGAGGTACATCAATGCCTTGCACAATGTTCCAGACACCTTTTGACACAAGAACATGTTGCATCATATAAGCCCACATAGGGTAGTTGTCCCCATCCAACCTGTCCTCAGCAACAAACATCTTGAACACATCTGTGTTGTTGTTGTCAGCCATGGTAAATGCTGCACCTGATGTGAAAACTGCCCAAAATAGGAGAAACGGAGCAGGAACAACTTGTGTTATATAGCACAAATCGTAGAAGACTATAAGGCATCTGTTATGCAGAAATTGGCACTGAAAGAAATTTTGCACAAAATGACGAAATAGCCTGTGCTCACTGAAATCAGAGAAAGTGAACAGGCGTGTACTGGAGCAGCTGGCGACTAAGCCCGGGAGGACGTGACCTGCTCTGATACCAATTGTTGAAATTAGGGTTGCAGAGAAACACACACAGCTTGGAGAAGACGAAGGAAGCTCAAGGCACACAATAGAGAGTATGTTACTTAGTGTGCAATGAAAAGATAGATAGCCCTAGAGTGATGGGCGTATATACAATGCACGGGGGAAAAAACCTCCTAAAGAGGGAAAAAATGCCCCGACGGTCCTAGTGTGCTCACACACATCACTACCACATGTATATGGTAACAGAGCTTGCCTTCTATTTAAAATTCCTTTGATGCAACCTCATTAATCTCTAGTCAAGTCATCAAGATGCAAAAATCTTTAACATAGATACAGCTGGGTGGATAAGCCAATAAATGGGCAAGGTATTAGTCCCAAAGCTTCAAATAATATTTCTTGTGGTTTGAGAGACTTTGCTATTTTAGGTACTAATCAAGCTGGTAGTGCTAAGCATATTTAGGTTGTACCATTCATGATGGTATATGTGGTCAAATTTTATGTACTTTAAGCTTTGTGAAGTGAAGGAGAAAAACCTAAAAGACATGTATGCAATGAGTAGTACAATATATGATTGGAGAGTCTTTGACATCAGAAACCTTTCTTGGACAAATGAAAGCTATTCAAACGTCTTTTGATATGACATGGGCTACATTTGTTTCTTGAAGTACCGATCGACTCCATTGTTACTTCACACGATTTTGTTGCAATTTTCTTCTATGTATATAGAGTGTCCCATAATTGGCACTTGCATTAGGAACTCTTCTTCTTTTCCCCCTAGGCACTCACTTTGTATGAGCAAGTACTTAAATTATAAGTGCTCAACTCAAAAAAGAGCGTATATCAAAGCCACATTTTTTCCATCAGGTTTTTTCCCTTTGCTCATCAAAGCACTAAACACTAGCAGTCTTCACTATCCTCTTGTACATGTTCCTTCTACATTATGAAGTAGCAATAAGAAATATTCCAAGGAAGGGACCTAACGGGGCATGGAAATGCATTGATTTTTCTAGACCCAACGAAGTGAGCCTACATAGGAAGATGCACACAAGAAACCATGAAGTAATAATTAATAATCGATAATCAATCTCATCAAGAAAATAGTCAATTAGTCTTACCAAGAAAATATTCAATCCTCATGCCATCCAATCACTTGTCAGTTAAACCAGCTCAAAATGCTAGGAAACTCTAGGAGACTATGGACAAGAAATGATAGAACACATTTGAGAGTTAAAAACCTGATTTGGAGAGGTACACAAATCATGATTCATGGATAGCAAGGTCATCAAAAAGTGAATAGAATTGGTCTAATAGCATCTCTTAGGGTTTAGGAGTAGACTCTTACCAAAACATTACCATTTATACTCAAAAACATCACCAAACCAACAGATTAAGTCTCAAGAATCATAGTCACGAGCCTTCAAAATATTGACAGTAACTACACTCAAATGAAAGAGCAAGAGGAGAGAAACACAATGCATCTAACAAAACTTCAATTGGATTACCAATCACATGATATGTTGATTACAAAGCATAACATATAGTGAGTACTCTAATCTTCAAAAAACTAGGTTTCTCACTTACATTTTTACCTTTATCCTTAAAGATCCTTAAAATTGGTGTTAGGCCTAAGTCCTAAGTGTATTACACATTTACAACAAAGGTAAGTGGGTAGTTTCAGTTGCATCACATTTGATGAGCCTCATCTACAGTTACAATATCTAAAATCAAAATAGGATTACAAAAAAGGATTTCAGCAAGAAATTGGCTAGAAGGGATATCCACATTTGGTATTTCAAAACACTTATCATGTCATACTTTGTGTTGTCCCTTACCATGTGCAGGCTGGTCTTTGGGTGAAGAGCTTCAAAACTACTTTTTAGTTGATGACACTACCCCCTTCCTTAAGTGATTTCTACCTTGGTGTGTTTTGGTTGGCTTTTTATTGAGGAATCCTACAAGGTACATTCCACACTAGCCACAAAGTAGGTGTTTGAAATCTTCTTTCAGCATCGTGGATGAGCATTACCTAGTCATAAACAAAATTAGACATAACTAGTGCACTTTTAATGCAAATTAGACCAAACTTCGCCTATAGACCTAAAGCAGTACTATCCACAAATGCAACTATTAGCAAGTTTTTTTATTTTTAAAGGTACATGGATTGCAATGAAACTTTTTTTGCCAAATTAAACTTTGATGGTAGAACTTGGCTCAATATGATCAATATATTTTAGGGGTACCACTTGGCTATTTGGACCAAGTTTTGTTTTGCAATTTTTCAAGACTTGGACTCATAAATTGACTTTTGATACGGTTTTTCCTTTTGATCTATGGAGAGATGATGAAATGTGCATGTTATTAATCTTCGGATCAGATCTACATGATCAATTTTGGTTTTGGGGGTGGTACATGGATTGTGATCCAACAATGTTAGAATTTGGGGGTGACACTCATGCACCAAGTTCTAGTGGCTAATCTAAGACTATTGGTGAAGTTCATTGCAAATTTATATAAGAAAAACAAAAGATGATACAATGTTTGAGTTTATGACCATAAATTTGTGTTTGTTGCCCTAACTCTTATTTCTTTCATTTTTTGTAAATAAACCTAAGCATCTTTAATTCTTGATATTCATGCTAGCACACAACCTTATTGGGTAGATGACACTTTGATGACTAGCTCAATCTCACTATACTCTAACTTCATCTTCTATTGCTTCTAGCTCTTTGACTTTCTCACCAACTTTGAAGCAATTGTTTGATCAATGTTTTTGTTTTGGTGATCTTTGAAGTTTTCGTGAACTCCTTTTCTTGTTTTTCATTGTTTGTTAAGGAAGTCTTTTTGTCGTAGAGGTCTTTGGATTACACTTCGTAACCTCAAAGTTGACCTTGTATGCCTATTCATATGGGTCCCATTCTCTTTGACAGAAAATCGCTATTGGATTTGAAGACCACATCTTCTCTTGGCGAATCATGACTTAAGTTGTATGCCCTCACTTTGATTCTTTGAACATTGAGCATAGCAAATTCCTTATTTCTACTACACTATGTAGAGGTAATATGTACAAGAGGATAGAGATGAGTGTTTCTAGACTAAGCTCTAAAACTTGGATGACCAAAGGAAAACAACTTGCTCGAAAAACGTACCTTTGGTATACATTTTTATTTGACTTGGGCATTGGGCATTTGAGTAGTTATTCATGCTAGGTGGGTGCTTGGGAGAAATAAACAGAGAATGGTTAGAATAATGTGCCAATTATTGGACACTCTAGATGCATAGAAAAAATTGTCAAGAAAAACATGTGGTGCAAAAACAAAGTTGATGGGTGCTTCAAAGAATAAATGTAGCACATGTGACAACAAAATACATCTTAATAGCTTTGTTATTTCAAAGAAGGGTTCTTGGTGTAGAAGATTCTCCATTCATAACCATTAGGAAATTTTGGAGGTCTTTTGGAGAGCCTTTTAGAAGAGAGAGAAAAAAGAGCTCCTCCAATGAGAAAAGGGCTAACATTATGTAGAAAAATAGGTCGATATTAACATAAATATGAAAAAGGTATAACCCACCCATTCAATGAACCAATAGTCCTTGAAAGTGGTCATGTTTTCATTAAATGCATGTGTCTTTTTCATAAGGTAGGCACCACTTATCCAATCTGCCTTTTGTCATCACTGGAATGCAAAAAAAACACAAACTTGTTAAGGAGTGTTAGTATTTGAAGATTTTGACACTACCAATGAACCTGGAATGCCCAAAATTTAAAAAAACAAATGTCTACTTGCCCTTTTCTAACATACACAGAGGGAGAAAAGGCCAAAAAATCCCTAAAAATGAAATTTTTTCACGGCGCACAAGGGGCATTCCAAAAACCCCCTTTTTCTAGGGGGTTTTGGCCTTTTCTACCTCTTCGGGTGTCAAAAAAGGGCAAGTAGACATTCGCTTTTTAGGCTCTTGGGCATTCTGGATACATTCGTGGTATTAGAATCTTTAAATTATAACACTAGCTAACAAGTTTGTGATTTTTTTACATTCCAATGATAACAAAAGGCATATTGAATGAGCGGCACCTACCTCATGGAAAAGACACACACATTTATTGAAAAGGTGGTCATTTTCAAAAGTGAGGTTCACTTTTGAGAGTGTCTAGTTTTCCTTTTGGATGTAAATAATAAGTGTAATTGCTTTTTTTCTTAAATTCTGGAGAGAGAAATAGAATCTCTTTAAAGGCCCTCCAAATGACCTCCAAAATATCCTAATATCACTGTGCTCAGTGTGTGATTGTCTTTTGGGCTTTCCTCCTTCACTTTGGTGGACTTAGAATACATAGACTTTGACTCTTTTTCTCTCCTGACTAGCATGAGCAACATGATGTAGATTGATCAACTCTCCAACTTGAGCATTACTTGAGATAGCCAAGACTCTTAGCACTAGGTTGGTAACCTAAGAGGACATAAAAGTGTCCTTTCAGGTTTTTGGATAAAACCTCCAAACTCATATGAGATCCAATATTTTTGAAAAATTATTTCTTGTGCATGAAGTTAAGTTACCATTATTTATGGGAAGAATGAGAAAGTTTGAAAATTCCTCACTACCTAGTCATGGCAAGATTCCAAAGTTGATGTACTATAGTAGTTCAACCAAAAAAACAATTTTTTGCAGTCAATTTGCATACTAAGAATGCTGAGGATTTTCATAGACCATGTCACAATTTTTTTGATAAACTTTAATGATTTAGTGATCATACCATGTTGTTCTTTTAGCCTCACCAATTTCATTTTGGGACAAAAAATAAGATCCAAAAAAGTTATATTAGCCATTCTTAATGGCGCTTCTAAGTGCATGTTTTTTTAGGTCCCCATGGGCCTTTATATTCATAATGTAGCCATGGAACACTTCAAAAACATGAAATTAACTTTTTTCATTTTGACAATTTTGTGTGTAATACAAAAGTACTAAAACAATGAACATGGAAAAATTGGGTTCCACATTTTGATCTTTTCAATCTCCTAGAGAATGCTCATTATATAGGCAAATTTAGAGATCATGATTAGATATGAATATAAGCTGCAATTTTTTCATAGTTGGTCAATATTGAAATTAGCTATATTATGACGATTAAAGTTATTAATGTAGAATGGCTCTAGTTCATGTTGAATCAAAAACCTCAACCGTGCTTGTATAGTTCTCTACATGGGCGCTCGGTACCCCAAAACTCAAGGAAGAATAGTTTCATGTTATGAAATCTACGTGCATAATAAAAAATGCCTTTGCATTTTGATACAACGACTAAAAAATCATGAGTGTAAAATTTGGCAAAAACTCACGATCATAAAATTATTATATTTAGGTCATAGCTTTCACAATAACCATTTGATTATCCTTAGAAGCATGAAAACATGTTGAGAACTACTAAGACCAATTTTTGTAGAACTATAGATCTCACAAAGATGATTTTTCATGTATTTTAGGTGCAATTCTCCAAAAACAAATGCCAAAAAAATCATAGGTTTTTTACACAATTTAGGTTGAGAAATGATTCCCAATAAAAAGATTAAAGGTGGAATTAGTAGCCAATAAATATATATATATAAAGTTTCTTTCAGCTCATAAGGAAACTTTGTGGATATACAACACTAGAAGTTTGTTTTTAAAACTCCTCAATTAATACAAGGAGAATGGTCACTTAACAAGATATAAAAGTGTCCCACGATATATAAGTGTCCCATTACCAACCTAATGTTATACCACAAAGAATATTACTTGAAGCTTTGGGACTAGGGCCTTGCTCATTTATGGTTTACCTGGCCGACTTTGACAGTTATGCCATGTATTTTTAATGGAAACTTGGACTTACCTAGCCAATGTTGAGAAATCATTACCAAAGGTTCTTGAAATTTAGGCCTTTGTCATTGTTTTTGCCTAAGAATGCGACCATTTTTTCTAGTAGGTTGGCATATTTTATCTCCTCTTTATTCTTTTAGTGTATATTGCTGACACTTTGTGTAGCAGGGTTTGCGGTTTCCATAGGGGTTGATAGAGCCTTTTCAAACTTGTTAAGCTCCTTAAGGATTTCTCCTTGTTGCACATTTTCTTGATCACCTTCTATAATGTGGGTAGGTTCTTTGTAATTGACTTTTCAACAACAGTTTGGGAACCCAGTCTGTTCTTTGTTCCCACGTAAATGTATTTTGCAAGTGCCTTATCATCCCATTGACTTGATGGAACTTGGTCTTTGACAACCATATGCGGCTATTACCATTGTAAAAGACTTTCTCTTGTAGTAGAAGACAAGGGATTCATCTAGAGCTTGAGTTACCATTGGTTGTGGTGGTTGGATACCTTTGGGTGAAGCTCTGTGCCACACAATTGTTCAGTGGTTGTAAGATGAGCTACTAGTTTAGGTAAGAATATGCAAGATCTACCCTCATATAGAATACTTGTGCTTCAAGTAGCTTGAATGGGATTTTCTATTCCTTGACTTTATTGGGTAGTTTGCTAGAGTTTTGACTTTGGTACCCATATTTGCCACATTGCCTATTTCTTTGAAGGTCTTTTCTTTTACTTTTTATTGTTATTATTTATCTTTATTGAGGTGTTTGTCTTCCATTGACAGATCAGCTTGCTCTTTGTTAAATGTTTTATTTGGAATGAGTATTTATAGGCTATTGTCTTTGGTTTTTGAAACCAAACATTAGTGTTTCCCATGAAAGTAGCCTTGGGATATGATTGACTCATGAGATGCTATCCACCCTATCATCTTTTTTTGGGGTGGTGAGGTTTTTCTTGTGACTGTACCCAAATTGGATCTTCAAATTTAATGTAATATTTGGATGTAGATACTTGGTTGACTTTTTTTGGCATTGTTTGGAGGATTTTTTGCGAGATGAAAATTTTGGTTGGTAAACCTTTTTACTTTTTCATTGCATTGTCAATGGTTTTGATTTTGATGTAGAGGCTTTGTATGACGTTTGATGGAGAATCATTGAAGGTAAAGGTGACTTGCAAGGTTGATCTGTGTCAGTGTCTGATTTAGCTTTACCTTTCTCACGCATGGAATGTTGTGTCTTTTTTGCATGGGTTTGAGATTCCTTTCCAACATACATTCTTCCCTTTGAAGGTCTCCCCATTTAGATACAAAAATGGATTTATTTGATTGTAGCCATTCCAAAATCTTTGATCCACCCTTTGTACTCGAGGCTAATTCCTCAATTGTTATCTTTGTGAAATCTCAATAAGAGCAATATTTTAGTTTAATCTTCATTGTCATTTGGTCATACCTTAGGTAGATGTTGTTGTAACCCCAATCTTGAATCATTCCAAGCTATCACATGAACTGACTTCCCAAAACAATATCAAATTTTTTGTCCTTGCCAAAATCTACAATGGAAAATTTGTGCTCATAGTATATTCCACAAACAAGTAACTATCGCCTGCTCCAGTAGCCCTATGGACCCTTCCACATAGCCATCTATCATTAAAAAAATTCTATTTGAGGGCTAGTTTACCCCACTTTTTCCATATTTCGTTCGTAGGTATGGTTATTTATGTCCAACTATCTAAGATGGATGTTTTTTTTATATTCATGTATTCTATCGTATGGGGGTGTTTCCTTCTTCCCCTTTGCAATACTCACCAGCTTTGTTTCTAGGAATTGGATCAATGCTCTTTGGTTTTGAACATTTTGCTTCCTTTGGCTCTATGTCCATGGCTTTGAGCATAAAATTTATACCTATGTTTTCCAAGTTCTTGTCCACTTTGGTCGATACATGTGGTGTAATCTTTAGTAATTCTACAAGCATTATCATACATCAACATATATAAATAGAAAAAAACTATTGTAGACTCCTCAATGTTGGTTTTTGTTGTGAAAGTACATCGCTCACTTTTGATTTGGCTTCATGCTCTCCTATATATGATGGTGGAGTATTCCATGAGTGTGGTTTATATATTTGGATGCTACAAATCCAGTGTCACTACAAGGAGATCAAATCTAAGGGTCTAGGTGCTCATGTTTCATGTTTATCTTGAGTATCATGACGGATTGATAGGATTGATAGGTCACACTCCCTTCCTTTGTGTTTCTTATATCTTTCCATAATTCATTTGGCCATGGCTCTTTTGAAGAGTGCATGTGCAATGCGTGCATGCATGGTGCGCATGCGGATGCGGTGCAGTGTGTGCGTGCAAGATGGGGAGAGGGAGAGGGAGACCTGTGTGGGTGGAGTAGGGCTCAAATGAGATACTCCTTATTGTTGTATATATGTAGAACCAGTAAGTTGATTAGTGTGCATGCGTCCATAACCTTGGCATTCGAGCAAGGCACATGCACCTTTACCCAAAAATCTCCCACTTAAAGGTGAATGTGCCGATAAGTGGGTCCTACTAGTTAGGCTACTAGTATGTACAGGAAAACAGATGAGAGACTCCCTCAACCTATGCCCATTGTCTTGCTCAATCAATCTACATGTAGCCATATTGGGTATGTGAATATCCATGCTAGAGCCTATATGTAAATCCCGCATTCTACTTTGTATGGTCTGCAAAACTCTATTGTGCATCATGCTAGTGTCAATCACCGTACAACTACTAATCGTTGCATCAAGTGCTCCCTCTATAGCTACTATGTCGTGTCTCAACACTAGTAGGGCATACATGAGACACCCAAATGTTGACAAAATCAACACAAACCTAGTTGTACTCACCTCTCCTACACTATTTGCAATCACTGCATCATCAACGTTGACACTTGGAATGACTACATCCCTCTTATTCATAGGCAAAATTGTGTGTCCTGGCACCAATTGATTAGCCTCTAGCATGAGCATATCAAAGAACTCCATGTAAGTCATCTCTATCTGTGTCTCTACACATTAGATCCTCTCTACCTCTGACTGTAGAGACTCTAAAAGCACCTGTTGTGTCTCACTAGAGCATTGTCGCTCTACCTCTATCTATATAGAGTCTACTTGTATGTGTTGTACAGCTAAATGCTCTGTCTCATGAGCATGGTGGAGCTCACAGACACATCTTCTCTCTTGCTCAAAGCATGCCAGCAAAAAAACTGAGACCACGCTATCTCAAATGTTAGATACATTCTAAGGATATACCATGCCATTGCGGGCTCCTCTGATAATCACTAATGAACCACAATGCATCTAAAAAGGCTGATATCTAAGTAGTGTTGGAAAACCAAAATCTACTAGCTATCTCGCTTTGTCTTGTCTAAGGAACATAGTGTACATGTTGTAGCATATATGATGCACCACTGGGCAATACAAGCAAGCATCTCATGCACCCTCTATGTCAAACATCAAACCATCGACCAAGTGTACACAACCAAATATCCCACTAGAGAAGGTGCTAAATGAATCACGATGTGGTGTGGTGTGGAAAAATGCATCCCCATCTAGCAACCAGCCGAGAGAAGTGTCACCTCTCAAAGACTTGTAATTAGGAGGAATGCTAAAGGAAAACATGACATTTGCCTCCCTTGCGTATGAAGCCACTGCTCTAGCATGTGTCCAAACCTCATATGCACCACATATAGATCTTTGTTGTTGTCTCATACATCTAAAACAACGGTGCCTAATATACCCTGTGTGACCACAATGCCAACATCACATATAAAGCAAGAATGAGACTGTCGTCTCTCACGAGTCATCATCACTGTAGACTCTAAATTGTCACACATATCTGCAACTGGATGCCAAGAAACTATGGCGAGAAAACCTGGGAGAAATTTGGCAAAGTCTCCCCTGTAAACTAAGCAAAAGACTCAAGTACAATCGCAACCATAAACCATGCCAAACTTGCAACAAAGTGGGATATAACTGGACCACTACACAATCCTGAAACCCATGATCAAACGCATCAAAATCAATGCTCACATATTCATAGAATCATCTACACAATCTGCTATCTACATAACTAAGCATAAGATGCATAACCATATATGAAAGTAGTCAGCAAACTAGCTCAAAACGCATCCCACAAGAGAAACTACCTACAAAATTTGCAAACAATATGTGAAAACTGCGACTCTCTATCTGTAGCCACACAAGGATACCCAATCCTCACTCCTGCAAGAGTGGGTACAAGAACACTAAACGGTCCAAGGTAACAAAACCTGTCAAAGTTGAATTCAAACTTGACTTATAAACCATTACAATGCATAACCACCAATATGCATGGAGCATGGCAAGAATCTGGGAAAAATCCGACAGAGTTTTCCTTGAATATTGAGTGAAAACTCAAAAGATCACACCAATACTTCATAAAGCATGCAAACACTCAGTGTCTTAGTAAATAGATCCACAAATGTTATACATCAAATGCTAAAACCCTAGAAAACTAGCTCACTTCTAAATGCATGGGTCTATGGATGTGTACCTATCCAAAAGCGTTGTAAACCTACGAGCTATAGCTAGCTCAATTTGTATCCACACATGCATACATAGCATGAAATTGCACAAAACAATGGTAGAAACCGCTCTCCAAAATTCCCCTCACAATCATCCATAGTGTAAACTACAAGAAAGAACAAACTGTGAGCAAAATTGCCTGGAAACTAGCACACTACCTCATTGATGGAAAGAATACATCGACCAAAAACCAAGCACAAATCACCACCAGATACCTTCGGTCAAAATCATCATTGGAGAGTCATACTTGCGGGAAAAGGTTCTCCAATATGGACCGTCGGAGCCGATATGCATCAGTCTGTCTCAACAAAGCCAAAAATTGGAAAATTGTCAAAGTGGCAATGCTAAATCAAGGTCGAGATATCGAGGTATGTCCGTCAGATCAAATCCGCTATGAGATGGACACTTGGGAGGGTAGTCACAAGTGAAGCTATGCTGGAAGAGACCCCAACTACTCTCGCTATGTTGAAGCTGAGAAAAAAACCGTCGATGCCACCTTCCATCACTGGAGGAATCGATCGCCAATGTCGTAGTCACCGGGGGGGGTCACTATGTATAAATTGTGTATATCACGTGCATTCAAGGACTATTTATAAAAAATACTTATGTATGCAAAACTATGAGAAAAAATGAAATTTAATAACCCCTTCTGTTGCACTCATATTATAGTCACATAATTATCAAGTAACCCCCTCAAGGTGTGTGCACGTGCATCGAGATTGCACATGCCTTCTCTCTAGCTTACACGCAGAACAATAATCTTCCTTCAAGATCTCCAACTCAGCTTCTCTATTTCCAAAATTTCCTATTCTTGAGCTCACACACAAGTTGCCTTGTCGATGCATTCTTTGCATGCGCGTGAGTGGTGCGAGCACATGCTTAGAGAGACATTTATTAAAAAAAACATTTTTGTTTCTATTCGGCTATTTGAACGAGGCCTAGCGACTATGTGTGTGTGTGTGTGTGTGTGTGTGTGTGTGTGTGTGTGTGTGTGTGTGTGTGTGTCACCACACCACTTCCACCCATATGTTATCAACACTCCTAAATTCTCCTTATTCTACGTCTACTGCCCAATTCCAGGTTTTCTTGATGGCCTTTCTCACAAGCTCTTTTCTTTATGAGCTTATGGTTGGTTTTCCCCCTTGTAAACCAGCACTACTAAGTGTGTGCCTTTCCTCTTGCACGGGCTAATTGCCCCCAAATTCCAAGATCCTGCTATGTGATTCCTTGAGCTTATAGTACTTGACCTGCTCTATTCTTGTGAAAATTCAAGCTTGATTTTGCCCTCATTTCTTCCTCCATTTCCCTACTACTTGACTTTAGCACACAAGCTTTTGATCTCCTTCTCAATTGAAAGAAAATGCTTTTTCTTGCTTTCTTGCTAGCTACCCATGAGCTCTTCATTGCTCAGAAAACTCTTGCTACTCAACACTCCTTCTCTATGTAGATATTTCCTTACAAATTGGACTTGCAATGTTGAGAGCTCCGATTCGTTGCATAGATTCCCTCTTGAGTTCAACGTGAGCTACACACATCGGGGCAGCCGAGATTCGTGATCTCTCCCTGTCTTTTTTGGGTCCTCACTGAGAAGCTCCGATCCAATGCCTCCCAGATGGATCTACCACCATCGAGCTCAAGCCGATCCCTTGCCTACGTTTCTTGTTGAGAAGTCATCCCACGTGTGGATTTCTGATGTGGCGCTCGGATACAAGTTTAAGAGTATGTGTGCATGGATGCATGCGTACGTGGTGCAAATGCAATGTCATGTGTGCATGCGAGAAGGGGAGAGGAGAGGGAGACCACTATGTGAGTGGAGTAGGTCTCAAATGAGCTACTCCTTATTGTTGTATGTATGTACAACCAATAAGGTGAGTAATGGGCGAGCGCCCATAACCTTGGTGATCAGGCAAGGCACATGCGTCTTTATCTCAACATCTTTTACCTCTATGATAGGTTCCATTGGGTGAGACCTAGTGTCATCTGTGATATTTACAACTACACATTTGTTAGTAGTATCAGCTTTTTGTTCAATCTCTTATGTTGGTGCATTGATTTGTTCTTTTGGCTCATCATCATAAGTCGAGATTTAAGTTTCTATTTCCATGTTTTGTTGTAGATTTGGCTCTAGTTTTGTTTTAGGGGTTCTTTTGTCATTGTTTTTCCTTGGCATTCAGAACTCAAATACTCACCTTTTAGGAATGTATTGATCATAGGGCTAGGTTGATGACATTATGGCATGTACAATTTTGATTATTTTCTTGAAAATTTGCAATCTTTATTCCTCAATCTTTGCATACAAATATACCATCCATCTTTGAGTATGGTTGAGTTTAAGCATCACCTTGTATGCTTGCAATGTAGCATCTAACAGTTGAAAGACTTTATATACTAGCTTTGATCCTCCTAAGATGATTGGAGGGGTTTGTTTTGTTGCATTGTGCAATCTTTCTTTTGCCTATTCTTTCAATTGCTCTCAAGCTTGGCAAAGCTCTACGGCCATAGTTTCTTGTTTGTGATTTTGTTTTTCTTACAACTTGTCTCATTTCGCTTTCCTGCGTTGAGTTTGAATGGATTTTCCATTTTCTATAATGTATATATGCATATCTAAGTATAATAATAATCTTTCTATCTCATCCTATTATTTATCTCAAGGGTAACATATTCTTACTTTACCGTCAGAAAGTACTATGGGAAAAAGTGTCAATAGCTCAGCCTCTTTAACTTGGGGCAGAAATCATTGGTTCTTTCTTTTACTATCTCATTATCATCTCACACCCTAGCTAGATCCTATATCTAGGGTAAATTTCAATATATACATATATATACATTATATGTATTTTTCATATTTTTCTTATATTTATTTTTAATAACTATTAGGAAGGAATCAAATCCTAGTGGGACACTAGCTTGCATAATTTTCAAAGATACACCTATTTTAATGCATTATTGTAGGGATGATTACAAAACCTCGTCAAGGATAAATGTCATGCTTTCATATTGCATGAGGTGTACATTAGAATCAAATGAAAGTCCAGGCTAAGGGGACCACAAGAAGATTTTTAGTGCCAAAAATATACCCTATTTTAATATTTTTTTTACACAAGGTTCCAATGAATATTGGAAAAAGTTTATAAAATAAGGGTCGTAGCTTATGAGCTTAATTTTTTGCTCATATTTTTACTTTTTTATTTGAAGCCACAGTTGAGGAGATATGATCATAATTGTGGACCCCAGTCTACCCACACCATGCAGGGACATTCCATTTCAAACTTTGTCAATTCCTATTCACACTGGCTCTTGTCTTTCTTGTGTAACCCTTGGGGGTTCCCTTCACCTATAAAAGGGGACCTCTTGTTTCTCGAAGTTCATACAAGAGGAAGTGAGAGGATTCAGCCAAATTGGCCTGTAGCCCTACACCTGCCTTTGAGGAGGGCTAGCTAAAAACTTGAAAGCATCCTTGTAAACATCAACTCTAGTCAATCAAGGCTAAAGTCTTCTATCTCTCACCATCTTCATCAAATTTTTAAATACTCTTGAAGGGGTTGATAAGTAAGGTGTTTTTTCCTTTTTTATTTTGTTTTTTATCTCTAATCCCAACCTAGATACCTACATGTCTTCTCCTATTTCTACCTCTACTCCTATCTCCATCTCTCTTGTGTCCTAATTGTTTCTCTTGAAGGCATTCAAGCATCAACGCTCTATCAACAACCTTCTTGTGAATAAATACTAGTGCACAAGGTACATCTCTCTCCGCTACAGGTACATCTCTCCCCGAAGTATTCTTATTGCCTATGGGCAAGAATAGGGCTTGGGAGGGAAACTTCTCTTCTCTTCACTTCTCTCATATCTACATTTTTCACATACTAGAGTTATCCTAGATGAATAATCAACATGATGTAAATCTCTATCGCTTCCACTCTATGCGATCTATTACAATTAATGTATGGAGTAGCTGTAAAATACACTTTCAACAACGTATAGTGTTTCTCTTTGCCAGAAAGGCTCAATAAAATACTTCTTTTATTGGATCCCATCATACTACCCCTTATAGACTTTAACTTTTCTTTTGACATAAGTGTACTTATCTTGCTATGAACAAGAGGATTTGTACACACAATTAATCCCAATAACTAAACAAAACATACATATTATGGTAAGCAGAAAATTAAAAATTCCAAAGAACAATTTGTAGCCTGTTTGGTTGGCAAAGATTGAACATCATTAACTCATCTATTATCCCTTTCATATTACCCATCATACAATACGACCATAGCCCTGATGTTTTCATCTTTGTGTTGTTTTGATATGCCCGTTTGTGTCCTTTCTTTGTGTGTGTGAGTGTAAGAGAGAAACAATGGGGATTCTTTGATTGCACTTCCTTCCAAACCCTAGACTTCATGGAATCTATGGTATAACTCCTTCATATATTTTTTGGAGTTCTCTCACAAACTCTCACAGACAAAAGCCCGGTGCTTTCATGACAAGACCTTAAAGCTTTTGACAACATTACTACTTCTTAATGCTTAAATATCTTCTTTCCAACCTAGTTCTTGCTTGATCCTTACAAATTATATCACTCATGAGGTGTTTAGAGCCTTAGGATTTAGTTCAATGAGGTTTTTAAAGAAAATATTTTTATTGTAACCTCTTCTCAATTTTGAGAACTTTCATCTCTTTAATTTGCATAGTGAAAATTGCAATTAGCAAAATGTATTGATCGAAAAAAAAATTGAAGAGGAAGAATTAATTATTAAAAAGTTATTTCACAGGGGTGGTTGGCTTCAAAAAGTATGGCCTTCATTTGGTGTTAATCTCTCTCTCTCTCTCTCTCTCTCTCTCTCTCTCTCTCTCTCTCTCTCTCTCTCTCTCTCTCTCTCATAGTTTTAGTACATGCATGTGATGTGTGATTAAATCTTATTTAATGCTTGCTTTGCAATTTTCATGCTTGAATATGCTCAATGTTACACAATTGAGTGATTACTCTAGTTGAATATAATTTAATGCTTGCTTTGCAATTTTCATGATTGGATATGCTCAATGTTACATAATTGATTGATTACTCTAGTTGATTTGTAATTTTTATTGTAGTAAATTTCAATTCCCTAACATTGGTATCAAAGCATATCTAGGTTATCTCTTTCTTTTCAAAGAAAGGGTGGTTCTAGGATTGAGCATGAAACGTTGAACCTTTTAATTAACCATTGTAAGTGAGTATTGGGATCTATTAACCCGTGTATTTTGCAACCTAAACACTCTGTGATCTATCGTATTAATAGTGGACCCTTGTGGGGTTACCTTCTATTTTACAACTACTGAACGTACAAAAAGTTCAAAAGGATTTCATTAGCTTCAAGATCGGCAATGTTATGACCCCGCCCTCTATCTTGATTAATTTAAAGAGTTTAAACCAAGGGTGTGTAAGATTCAAAGAGCTTTTTCTTGATCCACAAACGAAAATAGTTGTGCAAGAAAAATGGAATCTCTTATAAGATTATTACATACTAAATAATCCTATTTTGTTAATTAAACTAGTTATTTTATTAATTAATTTTTTCTTGCTCAATTTCTTATAAGTTTTTTTAAATTAATATTATCTTTTTCATTTCATTAATAATTTGTCATATTTTTGTTTAATTTTTAATTAGTTGTTATTTCAAGTTTGTTAAAATTAATTTAAAATAATAATTTAAGATTTTTTTCAAACTCAAAAATGAAAAATTCAAAGAATATTTACAACATAAGAAATGGAAAATATAGATAAATTTAATAGAATGACATAAAAATATCTATAAACATAATATAATTAGATTGATATACATATCCATCAATACATTCATACATACATATGTCGATGTGTGTGTGCATATGTATATAGGTATAAATGTAGCTATATCAAGAGAGACTTGAAAATGGAATCTCCATCATAGCAAGAAAAATGGAACTTATAAGAAATTGAGCAAGAAAATTTTAATTAATAAAATAACTAGTTTAATTAACAAAATAGGATTATTTAGTATGTAGAAACAATAAATATTAAACAATTTATGATGATTCTTTGCATACTTTTTCTAATGTGTGTGGATAATGTGAGGGTGTTGTAATGTAAAAATGTATGCATAATGTGTGTGTGTGTGTGTGTGTGTGTGTGTGTGTGTGTGTGTGTGTTATAGAGAGAGAGAGAGAGAGAGAGAGAGAGAGAGAGAGAGAGAGAGTTGTAGATAGACCAAACAAGCACCCTCCTACCCGACCACCTCGTCATGAAGCCACAATATTTTGTAATCCCATTATTATTTCTTGAGACTTGTAAACATGAGACTCTGTTTTTTTAGTCAAATGATCTCTATACCAACCCGTGTAAAATTTAAAATTTGAGTATGAGCCTCGTAAGCCAGCCATTGGCCAAGAGAAGTTATAGGTATAAACTGTAATTTTTGTAAGTTTGAGGGGACTATTTCATTGTGTTCCTTGTCTAATGCTCTTTAATTTCAGTGTAACCATTCTCAATCTTGTTGTGGTTTGCAATGACCTATCTACACTCTAAATCTACAATTTTGAGTGCTTTAATGGTTGTTTTTTAATGTTTTGACCATAGAAGAGTGTTCTTAGAACATATGGCGACCTTTCTTGATTGTTCTATTGCATGTTTCAGGACCTTGATCATGATGGATTGTGATTTTGATACCTTGTTGGATTGCAATTGGACTTGGCAAGATAGTGCCCCTAGGTGTCCTAGACCTCCTCTAAGAGTTTCATTGCATTTGGACTTCGCTAAAGATGGCTTTGTTATGTAAGTTTACTTCTTGATTTTGACACCCTCAAAGAGTCTACGTGCCCCATTTAAGTTTGCTTCTCTGCATATTGACATTATGTTGGTGTCAAATAGCTATGCTATAGATGTCTGATCATGGCGACCCGCTAACATTGGCATCGTTGACAAGGACTAGTGATCCTTAGGTGGTGAGTGACCTAGTCATAGATTTTACTTTCAAGACCTTTGATTTTGATTTCCATTCCGTTTAAACCTTAGTAGCTAGGTAGCTAGATTGAGGGTTTAGTGCTTGGTAGAGGCTAGAAGTCGGGTACTTGCTAGATCTACTCTTAAGAGGAAAAGCAAGTTGTGAGGAGTGAGATACTAAGAGAATTTCATTCTGCATTTTTTCCGATGCTTTGAAAGTAATGTTCCATCATCCATTTTTCTTTCAATTATGTACCGTTTGTTTGTTTTTGTTCCTAGGATTCATTTCAACACTTTAAAGTAGATTAGTTAACATCCAAAACCATCAAATTGGGCTAAGAAGTTCAAGGGAAAATTTGCTTTAACTATATTTTGATACGAGAGACCATAAACTCTAAAAATTTGGAAATTTGATGGTCAAAACCCAAAAGTTGATGCAAATCCAAAAATAAGTGCAAAAAAGGGAATAAACAAACCCAAAAGAGTCAATCTCAAAAGCTTCATGCAGTTTGGTATAGGAAGATGAATCGTGATCCATGTCCCCTTGTGACACTTTGAATAGAAACTAGTACCATTGGGTCCACTCCGGTTTGAGATCACTCAATATAAACTTTTGATGAGAAATTGACACAGAAAGTTTACTCAAATCAAGGAATTAGGCGAAAGACACAAAAACCTTGGAAATTGATCAATATGACATCTACAAAGTGCAAGAATACAGGTGACCAAATGTCATGTTCATATGTGGTAAAATATGGATCACAATCCATGTACCTTTTGATCATCTAGGGCTGAGATTTAAGTAATAGATAGCTGGGAAAATTTGGGACAACTTTTGCAAAGGGCACCATAGTAAAAAACTACAAAAGGTTGATCAAATCATCAAAAGACCTGTTGCTATGCAAGAACAGCAGGGTAGACACAAAATGTTTTTTGATTAGCAAAACTCAAGCTAAATTTGGGGACCAAATCTGATGCAACATGGATTGCAATCCATGTATTTTTTTTATTTTTTGGAGAGAGACCATACAAACTTGTAGCAGAGACCAATACAAACAAAATATCCATAACCAAGGTAGTCAAAAAACTGCAAGAAGTGGGTCAAAATAGAGCAAAAGTCATTCAAGGGAAAAAACCACCAAACAAACTTAGGTTTTGACTTTTGGTGACCTAAAGTGATCCAAATCACTTAACAGTCATGTAGCAGGGATCAGTGGACTAAGAGAAAGCTGTGTATTAAGCTTGAGTGCATTCTGACACAAGGGTAGTGTCCCCCTATCACAAATTGAGCCCAGATTCATACCATATCTAGCTCTAGTCCCTACAAGCATAGTGGTCTTTCCAAAGCTCAATCTGGATTTGAATTGTACATATTGCAAGCAAAATAAGATTTTTTGTCAAAAGTGCGATAAATTTTTGATTGGTTCAAATTTTGACTAACATAGCGGTTGTAGACTTATAGCCACCGAGTGATTTTTATGCAGGTTGTGGAAATCACAATTTGCAGCTCACGTTGCCTTCCATTGGAAGATTGAATGCATCATAAAATGGTTTTGCAAGTGCAATTTTCTTGATGTATTTGCGATCATGCAAGTTATATCAGACTAGAAATCCTATTGTTAGAGACCAGTCAAGTCATGTCTCGATAGAAGGGAGTGTAAATAAAGGAACTTTGCCAATCTTATAGGAAATTCTTTTTGATGCCTCTTCAGAGAGATCTTATAGCTATATGGTTGAGGGACTCAAGAGTGTGAGCTTTAAGGAAGGAACAACCATGGGAGCGAGACCATACCAACCAGCACCAACCATGAAACTTTTCCACCCGCAATACCAATTTGAAAATGAAAATGGTACTCAAATTTACGAAGATGGTATGGATTGTTACTGTGTGAAATTAGAAGAGAGGCCGAATGAGATCAATCTCATAATACTGTAGATTATAGCGGCAATCAATACTTTGATGAGGAGGAAAACATGTAACTAGTTATGCACAATCCCTTATTGTGGACAAGTGGGGATTGACAGGCACCAAAGATAAAGTTGATATCAAGCCTGAGGAAAAGTTGCCAAAGTTAGACATTCCTAATGCGAAGCTTAGGCGAGTGAATGTGGCTACTCACGTCAACACAAACAACACGCATGTGGGTTTGTACAAGTATGATAACGAGGAGAAAATGCTTTATTATAGATGTGATATACCCAATGTGAGAGAGTTGAGGGAGAAAAAAATTTTATATGTGTTCATGTACAAAGTGGAGAGAGATACTCAAGTGATCATTCTGGATAAGTATGGCCGGAGGTCCTTTGTGGTAGATTGCAAAGATCTTGAGGGATATACATACTTTGGAGAGCCATTCCACTAGTACTATGTCCTCAGGGCGTTCACCATTCAGTATCCCCATCTATAATGTGTATGTGTAGAATATTTAAAAAAAACCTCTCTTAACATGTCTACATGATTAAAATGACCCCTTATTTTAGGATTTTTCTCCTATAAAACCCCCTTATTTTAATGTGTCTCTTTTAAATTACCTAAAATTTTTGAATTTTAAAACCCCTTCTATTGAACTCACATTATACATTAACGTGATTACATAGTGCACCCCCCGAGACTATGTCACCCCCAGCATTCATAGGCCAATAGTCTCCAAAATGAGAACATAAGTGAAAGACTCCTTCAATTGGCCACATTTTTTTGAACCTAGACTGATAGGATCCTTGAGTTCAAGGGTTCCAATGACCACGCACCAGGGCAGTGAGGCTCCAGACACAATTTTTAGTACAAGGGTTCCAAACACAAGAACCAAGAGTAGAGCTGCAAGGTCTGAAGAGAGATTAACTAACCAAATTCCCTCTAGAGTACCCATTAGTGGGTATGAGACAAGAGATGTTGTGGTAGGGGAGCCTAGAATGATGAGAATTTTAGCAAAAATGCAAAGAATGAGACCATCTCAAGTGGCAAAGTGTGTACCTAAAAAATACAATGGATCAAGAGATCCATATGCGCATGTTTCACTCTTTAAGAGGGTCTTAAGAGCAAAATAAGTTGTGGATTTCCATAGGTAGTACAAAGGATTTGGTTTGACCTTGGAAGGAGCAAAGTTGACTTTGTTCCGATCACTAAAAAGTAGAGATTTCCTAAATATCAATGAGCTCCTATGAGAGTTTGCAAAAGAATTCTCCAAAAGTGGAAACAAGCACAACACGATTTGCCAAATCTAAGATTTTAAGTAAAAGGAGAACAAAAAGGTGAAGGAAGCTTTGCTTTGCTTCAAAAAACATATTGAGAGATGTTTGGTACGATTTTCATGAACAAACACTAAAATTTTGCTACTTTGCATAACCATTGACCACTACACACAGTCTGCACACATTTTCTAGCAATTCTGCTTCAAGGGGACATGGATCGCAATCCATGTTTGGACATCATTTTCAACAAGACTTTGGGGGTAACCTTTGGACATGTTCTCCAAGTTAATGGTCCACATTTTTTTGGGTTTTGGATCAAGTTTTTCTATTATGGGTCAAAATGACCATTTGGGGATTGAATTTCCAATTTTCCTTGGTTTTTGGTGACTTCAAGGTCCATTTCACTCCAAATTTGCAGGGCACATTCCCCAAGACAAGTCCAAAGTGACTAGAAAAACATTTCCCTGTTTTGGCATGTTGGGGGACATCCACAACATATTTTATATGTGAGCACAATTGTGTAAAGGTGCTAGAAAGGGGAGCAATTTGCACCACTTATCTTTCAAAACTGAGGTGGGGGACATGGATCACGATCCATGTTGCACCTCATCTGGAAATTGTGCTTGCATGGCCAGATTCTACTAGGTGAATGGAGAACTCCTATATATTTATTTTTGAATTTGGACCTAGTTTGTTGATCCAAAAGTTCTCTAGCAGTTCCCACAAATCCCAACTTTGTTTTGAATGGTTCTATGTTTTGTGGACTTGTTTTGTGTTTTTGGCAATTCACAGGTGTTCTAGAGTTGAAGAGGATCATACCGATCCAATCTAGTAAAGTATGGGTGTTGGATGTGATTGTAGCAAAAAAAATTGTTTCAAAGTGTTCGAGGTCATAAAAGACTTTCTAGCTCTCTCTCTGAATTGATTGAATGCAAATGAGGTTTGACTTGCCCAGCCCGACTTACCCCAAATGCAATGTGCATAATTACCTTGCTTGATCATATGTTTCTTTAAGCTTGTCTATCTACAAATGTTTCATTATAAGTATAGGTACTTTGTCTTTGTGGCTTATCATACTCAAGTCTACTCCCCTTAAGATCTTTGTACAACCAAGTAAACACATCTCTATGCTACTTGAGAGTAGCTATTGGAAGCTGCTCTTTCTCTTTTGTGAGATGCGTGGCTATGAAAGATGGTCTTGGCTCTTCCCCTTATTTAGCTAAATCAATTCTCTTCGCATTCGCAGGCCCATCATAGGATGTACCTGGTTCCTTGAGTTCTCTCATTGGTTGCTAAATCACTACGATCTATCCTAGATAGTGTACTTTTTGTAGTGAGAGGATGCATCAATTTTTTGCGTGTTAGAATCCTCCTTAATTTCCATCTCAGTTGTTCAAATCTCTTTAAGTGTCCGTTTCAACTTTTGGTATTCATTTTTTTATTTAGTTTTAGACTTTTTGGTTGATGTTTTGATTGTGTCCTTGGTTTTCTTCTTACTTTACTTCTTTGGATTTTCTCTAAAATTTATTAATTTCTGGTTTTCTAGTGATTCTGTGTCATACACAATCCTCTGCTCCCATGAGCATATAATACCTCATTTTGGTCATTACTCTAGGCACAAATCAATTTCGTTGCTTTTTCGCCCGTCTCATTTGATATCTCTTTTGTCGCCTCAATTTATGGTTAGGAAATTTGTAGAAGATTGGCTCCTATTGTTTTGGCCTATTTTTGTTTTGTGAATTGCTTGAGATCTTGTCTTTAGAATCGTTCCCTAAGTCATCACTCTGAGAATTATGGAACTCATCCGCATTATCGTCACTAAGATTTCACGTATAGACTTTGTCAACTATTCATTTGCAATCTATTTTTTTGTTCTTTTTCATCGTTTCAATCTCCTCATCTGATTCCAAGATAGCATTTACCATGTGGAAGGGCATTATGTCGTAACCATATTTGTCACAAAATGTTTTCGGGATTATGTCATTTACACAAACATCTATAGTCACACCAGTATCTGTTCCTACCCAAAGGGTTCAAACAACTCCTCTGAAAATGGCTCTTTTACATAGTACTTATCTTCTATCGAGCTCTCTAAGGTAAAATATTCCTTTTTTGAGGCTTTCACACTATGCTACTTTGTACATCCAAACATGCGCTCCAATCATCAATCAAGCAAGCAGTTGTGTTCCATAATCCATAGTTACACCAAAATCTTCTAATGAGGTTTGATTTACATCTTGATAATTATGGTCCTTTGTGGTGACCCTCATTGTTACATCCTTATGACGTAAGTAGAGATAGTCATATCCCCAATCTTGAACCATTTTGAGTTGATGCATGAATGGTTGCCGCAAAATAACTTTAAAGTTTTTGCTTTTCCCAAAATCTACTACAGCCAAAGTATGCTCGTACTAAATTTCACAAGAAGATACAATGATTTGTTTAAGAATCCCTAAGGGTCTCTCTACAAATCCTGCTAGTTTCAACTTCATAAGCATTTTTTTGAGATCTGGTCTTCCCCACTTCTCCCATATTTTCTTTGTAGAAATGGCTACTTCAGCCCCGCTATCTAGTATTGCTTATATCATCTTAACTCCCTAGTATTGCTATCATCTTAACTCCCTTGTAATCAAGTGGTAAGGTGGTGGTTTCCTCTTCTTCTTCACAGAAGTCACCTACCTTATTCACTAGTACACGCTTTGCTTTTGATCCCTCTGGTTGCGTTGTTCCCATGATTTCATATGCGAGTTTATCATGTGGAGGGATTTTCAACCCCATTTTCTCCAGGTTTTTTCTCAGTTGACCGCATAAATGTGGCATGATCTTTAGAAGTTTTGCGAGAGTAATGGTGCATCTTATAGGGAATTACATTAGATCGTGTATGATTTTTTTGTCTATCATCTTTGGAATTGGATTCCATTGAGATGGCACAACCCTCACCTTGGATTTTCTCTTATGTTCCCTTTCAAAGGAGGGTAAATTCTTTAAGGTTACTGATTTACTCTATTAGGATACTTCAGTCCTGGAATCTTTGTAAAATGACTGTGTATCCTCAGGATAAATATCATGGTCCATGTTGATATCCAAGATTGGTGGAGACTACATCATGGAACTTTAATCTTTTTTATTTTTGATTGTCTCCCATAATGATTGTGGCCACGGCTCATCTACTTCAGGCATCTCATGAGATTTGTCCTCGTCCATCGTATTTGCAATCACCCTCATATCTAATCTCTCTTCCTTGCCTAATTTGGTTTGTGCACTCATGTTGTCTTATTTAAGTGTGCTCACATTCTCCTTTTCTGGCACATGCACTACTTGCTCCAAAATTTTCAATGTTTCTGTTTGCATTAGAGCTTTAGTTGTCTCTATGAACCTTCTACATATTTCCATTCATTTCATTTCAATTTCAAGATGCAGATAGATCAATAATCTCTATTCCAATGTTTGATTGTTCTTTAGCCTTGCCTTGTAGGCTTTCATCATGGCATCTAAGTACTCGTTCAATTTCGCAACCAAGACTGAATCGTCTGATATTGTTTTTGGCAATTACGCTCCCTTGGGGTTTTCTAAATGTTTACTTGTTCACGTTTGAGTTGTTCTCTTTTTTTATTTAGTTCAGTCTCCAAGGACTTATTTTCCTTCAAACTCTTTGCTTTCATTTTGTTGCGTTTTTCTTTCCATAATTTTTGTTGCGTCCTCGCTGACCTACTTTCAATCTCGGTTTGTTAAGGAAGTTTTAGCTCGTCTATCATTGGCTTATTTTTAGCTACTTCCTAAGCTTGATATCTTATTACCACCTTGAAATGAATTTTTGGCTCTGACTCAAACCCGCTAAAACAAGTTAAGATGCCAATGACATTCAATGTCACGTTTTCCTTGTTGTCTGGTTCTTCGCACAATGTTTTATAAGGTGATCTATTGCACATCTTCCATAGAATCACTCATTTGTGTCGTGGTTGGTGTATATTTTCTCAGTGGCACACCACTTCAATACTCTTGTAGCATTTGCTATTTGTGGCTAATGTGGTTGCAAATTGGGATTCTGTCGGTACGGTCCGTTTGATTCATCCTTTGAATCACTTCCTCAGCTATTTCATCAACATTCTTTGTGATTGAATCAAGAGCACGATGTTTCATAGATTACTCATTAATGGTAAAAGAGGTGCTGCTAGTGGTTGTATCGGCATCTTTGATAACCTCTCTGTATGACTTGCAGTTGTCAACTAGGTACAACGCCTCTCTATTGACTTGTTCAAATGTGGTGTAAACCTTCAAGTTCAAATCCTTCTTGAGAGGTCCATTTCTCAAGCCCTCTTTAAAGAGAATTGATAGTCAATCATCTAGCGATGTGAACTTGTTGTAACTCAAGGGGTGCAAAAAAAGCTTAAAAAGTAAGCATGATTTGGCAAAGGACCTAGATGGTCCAAAGAGACTCCAATTGGGATAAAAAGCAACAGACAACTGGGATTTGGGTACTTCTTCAACTCCAAAGCATCAGATGGTTAAAATGTCAGCATATTGATCATGATAGAAGATCAAAGATGCCAATGAAAACCAAATATGGCAAAGTCGGACCAAATTGAGCCATAATTTGGGAACTTGGGAAAACTTGAGAAAACCTTGTCCAAATTTGAAAAGATTTCACCAATGTGTTAGGATAGGCTATAGGAATAGGTACGCCAAGTTTCACCCAAAAAGGATGTCAAACATGGATTGCGATACATCTCCCCTTTTGCGTTTTCCAAACTGAAGTCATACTATTAGATCCCAAATGTCAAGAATAGCTTAACCCTAGATTTTCAAGCCAATTGGACTTCAAAACCCTAACCAAAATGCTAAATTTCTCTAAGTCAAAGAAAAAATTCCAAAAAGTGGCATAAATCTTTACCCAATGACCCAAATTCAAAAAGATTTGAACCATAGCATCCCCAAATCTTTCTTAATTAGATGAGATATGTTCCAACATGGGTCATGATCTATGGACCTTAGGGCTAAATCTGACATGTAACCACATGACCTAGTGTCTTTAGTTGTCCTAGATACACTAGTGAAATTTGGTCAAGTTTGAACTTGTTTAGATCAGGTTATGCTCATTTTTTCATTTTATGGTCAAGTTTGCTTTTTTTTTTTGACAACTTTTTACTCACTTTCAGAAGCTAATCAGGTGATTTTTGAATGCCAAAATGCCTCGCATAAGAACCAGGAAGGACTGGGAAGCTTCTCCCTCTGAATTGGTAGAAATATCCTCCAATGAAAACACTCCCATCTTGAAGGAAAGGCTATCCAAAATACTATCAATGTCTTTATCGAGAAATTCCAAGCGCCCAACGGCACTAAGTTCAGGACCACGATCTTTCCAAAAGAATTGTGGACCTTACATCATCAAAGACAAGACATCAAGGGATCAAGGTGTCTAATAATGGACACATTTTTTAGGCTACCTCAACAGGGGATAGATTTCTAGAGATCTCATGAGCTAATGAGTTCCATCCAATACAACGACGAGGCCACATTGAAAAATAAACATGGACAGAAGGTGAAGGTTAGAGTAACAATTGACCTAATAAACCAAGCCCTCCACCTCCCTCTAGGAAACCATAACCTAACATTGAAGAAAAAAGCAATAGATAATGATAAGGCCTTCATCAAGCAGCAAGAACACAAGTTCACCTATAAGGATCTTGTCTATTTAGAGACAAAGCTGACATTTTGACTCATTTCATAACATTTTAAAGTGCAAAAACCTTCAAGGTACACCAAGCCCAACCTACACATAGCAGTTGTCAAGGCTATGGGGATTGCAAAATAGAGAGTGATACGCTATGACTCAGGCAATTACATATTGGAAAATCTTGTTGAACCAATCTCAAGAGCAATGATGACAGAAACAAGACTTACATGAATGTGGGGCCAGTCCTCACAAGGATAGCACATTATGCCCTAGGGATGATTGATCAACTACCACCAACAGAATATCGATTTGACCTTCTACACAAAGCTAAGCATGCGGTCAAGGCAACAGGAACTTCACATCTACACTTGACAAAATAAGAACAAGAGGCCAGTGCTCAAAGACCAAAGTGATTGATAGTGAAGCGATGGATTCAGACATTCAACTAATCAGTGAAATAAATCCCAAACATAGAGATACGTCATTTGAGTTCCAAACTGCATAGAAACAAGCCAAGTATGATGCATATGATTTTTAGATATCAAGCAAGATTTTTTCCATGAGGACAATATGTCAAAATCAAAGGATTCCTCTAGCATACCCAAAGAAGATGAATCCCCCAATACACCACTAGTTGGCAAGGTCTTCCCTTCAAGTGGCATGCACACCTCCCCTATTGGAAATAGATTTGTGGCTCATCTTCAACAAGTTTAGATGGGAATTTCCATGTTTGAACCTCATGTTTCCATCATTGCACTCCCCACTCTGCTTTGGCTAGCATGTCATTGGAAAATATATCCTCTCTTATGGGACGTATTTTTTGTCAAATGATTAGAGACAACATCGTTTTGCATTCCACATTAGGATCTACCAACCATACCTCACACACACACACTCACACACTTGTTGGCTGCATTATGCAGTGGTCAAGATGTCAAATCCAGAGTACACCAAGTTCTCAACAACACCCCAAAAGATCTTGAAGACCATTGAATATTGTTAAAGAAGATTTATCGTCTCACTAACCCACTAGCCAATGCAAATGAAATGACACCCTTCGAGTAATTGCAAATTAAACCAACTTTCATAAAAACAATGACGGATGTTGCACAAGCTTGGGTGATGTAGTACATTGAGTTGA
The DNA here is from genome assembly GCF_014529385.1 of Adiantum capillus-veneris. Taxonomy (NCBI): domain Eukaryota; kingdom Viridiplantae; phylum Streptophyta; class Polypodiopsida; order Polypodiales; family Pteridaceae; genus Adiantum; species Adiantum capillus-veneris. The sequence continues at coordinate 16,085,508 of NC_140931.1, read as the reverse complement.
ATACCTATAAAGAATTAAAAAAGAATTTTCTCACTGCATTCCAAATGCAATTAATGGCTGCAAACATCTTGAATACATTGAACAATTTGAAGCAAAATGGTAGATTTGTTTATGTGTATATAGCCAAAATCCGAAAGCTAGTTAATTCCCTTGAGGCAACAATCATGCCTAATCCACTGGTGTATTGTGAGTCATTCCTCAAAGGATTGGATAATAATAATATGTTCATTGGTACTAACCTTACTAATATGCAATTGGATATTGTGATAGAGACAATGGTGAAGGCTCAGCATCTTAAAGCCCCAATTGTCCAAGTAGTGGTCCTTCTATGAGTAGTTAGAGAGCTTTTTTCCCACAATATTTAAGGAAATTCCATGTACAAATGGAAACTTGGCCTTTCCCAAGTGGATCCATCCCAAAGACTCAAAGAGGAAGGAGACATAGCAATAAATGCTACAAGTGGTCAGTTTGTGTTCACATTGTGCTAGAGAGGGAAATGTAGACTTGGAGTGCCTAAACAAGATTCCATGGTGTGATATATTTCACAACAGAGCACATGGAACACATGTACAGCTCTTTTGGGCTTTTGGCCTGGCATTTGGCATAGACATTATTCTAAAGAGGAACATGTAAACTTGGAGTGCCTAAACAAGATGCCATGGTTTGATATCTACCACAATAGCACTTATGGAACAAAGGTGTACATTGACAATGGTCAGAGCCAAATAACGGACAACACCTAGCTAGTAGGGTAGGGGAATGCACCGAGTTCTAGTCAACCAACCTAGCAAAAATCCATCTAGCCAACTCATGTTTAAGCATCAACAATTCAATCTTAGCACCCTATAATTCATCCTCAGTAGCTACTATAATGATGGCACAACCATACTTGAAACCTCAAAACATGTAGTCCTACTTGCCACAAAGGTGCATCCAAGGCTACATTACACTAGCATTAGTACTAGCTAGTAGTTTTTATAATTGGGCTAGCATTACATGCTCTTGTTTTGCTGAGAACTAGCTTCACACAAGCCAAGGTGATGAAGGGTACGATTGACAGTTTGGCAAAGGTTTTGTTTGAGGAATCCATCCATTAGGAAGAGAATGGGGTCTAGGAGGGCCTCTTTATTTGGCAGTTTGAGGAAGTCAAACCTTTAGTATTAAGAAAGTAATCAAAGGACAACTTTTAAATTCAAACAGGCAAAACAACTTGTTTATTTGAATTCAAATTTCCCTCCAAAATTGAATTTAAAATCTAGTGGGTGAAAGCATATCGTGTAGCATATCTATGAAAAGAGCTCAGCATGTAGGTTGCGGATCTATAATTTCCACTCGAATCGGAGATCATATGTGAAAGTTATGGAAGGACAAAAATCATAAAATTTTCCACCTCCTTTTTGGGAGAAAAGTGCATCCTTTGACCACTCTTACACACCCACCATTCTTTCACACATGGCTTACACATATTTGTCAAAATGTTAATCACGTCATAAGCTCATGCCAGCAAATAAAGAGGCCCTCCTAGACCGCATCCTCTTCCTAATGCAAAACTGAGATAACAAGAACGACAACAAAATATGAAATCATGACTATTATTATTGCAATGTTCCTACCCATGTGATTCGATAGTGTCCAATGCCATGTAAATACAAAGAGACACTTCAAGTTACAATTTCTTGAGCATTACATCAACCACTTTGAATGGTAACAATTTCCCAACAAAGATAAATGCAATTTCTATTGTGGACCTAGATGACCCAAGACTCCCTTCACCAATGGTAGCTTTAATTTAAAGTATAGCAATGGTAAATCCTAGGCTAGTGGCTCAGGGGTTCCACTATTGACAAACCCCCTATATAACATGTGTTTGCAAGGTACTTAAAAAACCCTCTGTTAAAAAGTTGACATGAATAAATTGACCCATCTTTTTTGACAAATTAATGGGTTTTAATCCAAAATGGATATCTCTTCCTAATTTATATTTGTTAAATTGCATAAATTTTCAAAAATAATACACCCCTCCTATTGAACTCGCATGGTATATTAATATGAATCTTATACAATGGACCCCTTGAGGCTAGTACTGTCGAAGGCTAGCAAGGCTAGTCCATTACAACCAAGTGAGATGATCCACTAGTAGTGTGGGAGCAAGTTGCCAAGATGGTCAATGACATTCAGAAAGCAAGTGAAATAATAGTATTGAAGCAGCCTAAAGTCTGTTCGGCACATCAAATAGTACAGGAGAGGGAATTGAAGAAGGTATTTTCTAAGGGTGTTTTGACAAGTACAAAAGAAAGTATATTAGTACCTAAGAAAATAGACAAGGAACATGCTCAATTTGAGATGAAGGAAAAAGATGCGCGAGGAGCAAGATCAAGTGACAAGTAGAGCACAACCACTCTTGGTCAAAGTTATTGAGGGTAACATATCATCTCTTAGAGTGCACTTTTCATACCTTCTACACCAAGATGAGAATTTAGTTGATATCACTTGAGATAATGAAGGTAAGACGACCAAGAAGCCATAGATATTGATGAGGTTGCTTTGTGGGAGTAGCTCAAACATTTACCACTATCAATGATGATATCATAATGTTTAGAGCTGGTTCCAACAATTAGGGAGAAATTGGTAAAGGAAATTAACCAAGAGGATAATCAAAGCTGATTAGCACAGAGCAAAGAGGAAATTGGGCTAGTCATGAATAGTGCAAAGGAAGTTCCCATAATAGTGTATGATGAGAAAGTGCTAGTGGTGACAGTTGGCATCCAAGGGATGGAAGTGCCAAATTTATTGCTTGATGGTGGATTAGGAGTAATTTTTTTATTATAATCACTCTATGTGTAGTTCAACATCAAGGAGTTTGACCTAGCACTCTTTGTTGTGGAGATGGAAAAACTACATAGGGAAACATTGATAAAGATCTAAGAAAGGGTGTTTATCTTTGACAATGCATGCCATCCATTGAAAATTACTAAACACTTCACCTTTCTTCTTCATGAACTACATCCAAACCTTTCTTATATATTCATCAATGAAAGTGACACAGAATCTACAACCACCCATAGATGCATTCTTTGTAGGTCTCAATACATTAGAATGAAAAATCTCCAACACAATTTTGGTTACATGCTTTTCACAAGGAAACAAGACCTTTTCTTGAATTCCAAACCAAAAATATGTTACCATATACATGTGGTAGTGATGTGTGTGAACACGCTTAGGACCTCTAGGGCATTTTTTCCCTCACTAGGAGGTCTTTTTCCCCGTGCATTGTATATACGCCCATCATTCTTGGGCTATCCATGTTTCCATTGCACACTAAGTAATATAATTTCTATTGTGTGCCTTGAACTTCTTTCGTCTTCTCCAAGCTGTGTGTGTTTTCTTGCAGCCCTAATTCCAACAATTGGTATCAGAGCAACTTGCGTCCTCTCGGGCTTAGTCGCCAGCAGCTCCAACACACGCCTGCTCACTTTCTCCAATTTTTTTGAGCTTTGGCGAGCGTTTACAATTCCATAGAATTTTTGGGCAAGCTCAAAGAGCTTAGTCTGCTCAAAATTCTGATTTGGGCTCATTACGGCCTCCGTTTCCATTACAAGCAGTACTATGCAGGCTTATTCTTCATTTTGTGCAAATTTTTTGTTAGTGTCATTTACTGTATAACAGGTCCCTTGTAGTCTTCTACAATTTTTTTTGTATAGCATGTGCTATTATTGCCGCTTCATTTCTCCTCTTTTCAAGCAGTTTTCACATCAGGTGCAGGCATTCTCCATGGCCGACAACAACACAAATGTGTTCAAGATGTTTTCTACTGAGGATAAATTGGATGGGGACAATTACACTATGTGGGCTTATATGATGCAACATGTTCTTATTCCAAAGGTTGTCTCAAATATTGTGCAAGGCATTGATGTACGTCATGGCTCTGAGGATGTAGGCGATGTTGAGGATGTTGCAGGTCTTGCTGTTGTTAGAGTTGTTTTGCCTATGGTGGAGCAAGATCATTGGGATGTAAAAGATGCACAAGCTCATGCATTGATTGTGTTGTACGTGAAGTCCTCACATTCGTTCAACAAAATCTACAAAACTGGCTTGGGATATTCTGGGTGGTCTTTATGCAAGTCGTAAATGAGGCAAAAACTGCATTGTTGTGTAAAGAGCTAGAGTCAAAGATTATGCATGAGGAAGATGATATGGACACTTTTTTTGCTGGTATCAAAGACACCAATGAGCAACTTATTTTTTCACATGAAGTCATTTTAGAAAGTTCCCTTGTGTAGACTGTTCTTGATGCCTTGCCAGATTCTTACTAGACTTTTGCTAGTACGTAGAGACTTATGACCCAAGGAAATCCTGAAGTTGTCAAGTTTGATGCATTATGCACATTGCTTTTTTCTCACATTTCTTTCCAAAAAAAAATAGGACTAGAGAGTGTGCAGTTGAATAGGCCTTTATTGTTGCTCAAAAAAAAGGTGGTAATAGTATTGACAGCCACTTCTCATGGTTCTTTTGCGAGTGGAAAATCACTTACTATAAAGCTAATGATCACTTGATCAAGCAGTGTCCTAAGTTGAAGGCCAAAGAGGCTAAGAAGAAAGACGGTGGTTCCACTACAAATGCATCTATTGTTGAGTCTTCTGTGAAAGGAAATTGTGATGCTGATGTTGATGCAAAATGGGCTTTTAGTGCATAGTGTACCTATAATAGTGATGTCCATCATGCATGCATGTCAGTTGCTGCAGATTCACATGTGTGGTATTTTGATAGTGGTGCTATAAAGCACATTACCTCACATCGTGATTTGTTCACCTCTCTTCAGTCTGTCCCTCATGGGAATTCAGTTACTTGTGCCAACAATGCCTCTGATCCGGTTCAGGGAGTTGAGAAGATTGTGCTTACATTTCTTTCACACTTGTTGATGCACTTTATGTTCAAGAAGAATCGTTTGCCTGTATCTACACTTGCTAGACTTGGTCTTGTAGTCAAATTTTGGGACAAATTTGGTGATGAAATTGTTGTATCTATAATTTTATGCCATGGGCTGTATAAGATCACTTTGTATGACAAGTGTGGGAAAAATTTTGCAAATGCAATTGTGGATTCAAAGGCTATTCTAGATGCAAAACTTTGGCATGCACATTTTAGACATCTGAATTTTGTCAATACGTTGCGTTTGCAGAAATCGGATATGGTTGCTTCTTTGCCGCCTCTTGAAGCACCTGTTAAACATGTTTGTAAAGGCTGTATTTTGGGTAAGAGGTAGCATTCTGAGTTTCCAAAGGATGGTTCAGCTAGGGCCACATGCAGGTTGCAGCTTGTGCATAGTGATGTTTGTGGACCCATGCAAACTCCGTCCTTGAGCAATTACCTTTACTTCATGAATTTTATTAATGATTACTCTAGGCTTGCATGGGTGTATCTGCTTAAGGCAAAGTTCAAAGTATTTATGTGCTTCAATAAATTTTTGTCTACTATGGTTGAAAATGTCACAAAATGTACTATGGGCACCTTCCGTTCTGATTGAGAGGGGAGTATATGTCTCATAAATGTAATGCATTTCTAGCTAGTTGTGGGATAAAACACCAATGTGCAGTGCCTTATATGCCTCAGCAAAATGGTGTTGCCGAGGAACAATAGGTTACTTACGCAAATGGCACAATGTATGGTAAAAGGTCAAGCTTTGCTGCATTTGTTTTGGCTTGAGGCCATCATGTGTGTCACTTATTTACTTAACAAGTGTCCTACAAAATCTTTGCAGTCTATGACTCCATATGAAGCATGGCATGATAGAAAGCCTTCTATTGAGCACATGCATGTTTTTGGGGTTGTTTGGCATATGCTTTGGTGTCACAAACACAGCGCATAAAATTGGATGATAAGGCTGTCAAATGTAATTTTGTTGGGGGCTATAGTGTTGAAAGAAAAGGTTAAAGGTTGTATCATCCACAAACAAAGCGTATTCTACTTTCACGGATGCTGTGTTTGTGGAAGAATTTGTTCAGCCCTTAATATCATGTACAAGAGACAGTAATGTAAGCTCATGGGACATTTATGACACTTTCTTCCTTCTTTTCAGTGGGGTGAAAGTTCAAATGTAAATTCCAATGAGGCAAATGTACAGCCTATGGGGGTTTTTGAAAATGTTACAGATCAGCCTATGACTGATGCAGATGTACATGATGTACTTGATGAGGAAAGAGCTGAAAATGAGCAAGCTAGAGGTATGCCACAATTGCTGGTGTATGCATTGTGTGATAGTAAATTGGATGCACCTTTGTCTAGTCACACTCATTCAGGCTCTCTCCATGCATCTTATGCATTAGATTTTTATGCTTTGGCTATGTCTAGCTTACATGATGTTGAGGAACCTTTGTCCTTTGAAGAAGCACAGAATTTAAAAAATTGAATGTGTAATGGAAATGGCCTATGAACTTTGAGAGTAGCAGAATTAGGAATTTAGATAAAGCACTTTTGTGAGATTATTTTGTGAGCATAGTGGGTGAACTTAATTGATGGTAGCAACATAAAAAAGGTACTTAGTTAACTTGGCATGAACAATACTTTTGCAAGAGAGAGAGTTTAGAGAACATGACAACAATTGAGGACCGGATTCATACGAAGCCGGTCCCCCCTCCAATAGGCATTTGTATTATAGTTTCTCCCATTAAGAGAAACTTGGTACAATACAATCTTTGTGTTCCTTGTGACCTTGGTGATGCAATGAAGACGGAAAGCTTCATGCGTCACAAGCATAACATAAACTTTGTAGATAGCATTAACTATCCCAATCCTAAGCCCCAAGGCCTCAAACACCTTCGAAGGTGGAGAGAGCTAGCGGGGAATGAGGGTAGGGAAGAGGAAGAAGAAACATTCCATAGGAGAAAGAAATAGTTCCTCACTTATCATCACTCTTCTTTCTAGCTTACATAATAGCATAGTAATGAAGATGGAGAAGATGGCAAGCTTAAGCATTGAAGCATGGCTCTTTGTTGGATTTTCATTCTATAGCCAAAAGTGTTGGTGTAGGCTCTCACTTCTCACAAGCTTGGAGAAGGAGGTGGAGTTCCTCAACTTTCATCAAGTGAGAATGAATCCACAAAATCAGTGTGTGTGTGTGTGTGTGTGTGTGTGTGTGTGTGTGTGTGTGTGTGTGTGTGTGTGTGTGTGTGTGTGTGTGTGTGTGTGTGTGTGTGTGGATCCCCCGAGCACCCCCCTTGCTTGCTTGGGGCGAGTTGTAGCTTTTAACATGTTTCAATCTCATTGGACCCCTCTTCCCCGTAGCCAATCACATGTAGCATGCATTCAAGTACATGGGTAGTCTTTGGACAAGTGTCCTCCTTACTCCTTAGAGAGAGAGGTCTTGAAAATATCTAGATATTTGTTGGATGGAACTAGAAGCTCATTGGACCCCTCTTTAGCCCGACCAATAGCATTCAAGCACACCATGTGGTTAAGCATAGGGAGAGTCTGACATGTGTCCCATGTGCCTTTTGGGTGAGTGGAAGGTTAAGTCAAAGATTCTCCTAACTTTGGGACTTTCATGCATAGGAAGTTTCTCAAGCACCATCCTCATTAAGTTTGTAGGGTCTCTTTTTGACTCAAGCACCTTACCCCCCCATGCATGGGAAGCTTCTCAAGCACCTTCCTCATTAAGTATGACAAGCACCTCAAGTACCTTAGTCATCAAGCATGACAAGCACCTCAAACACCTTAGCCATCAAGCACACACCTTAGTCAACGACAAGCACCTCAAGAACCTTAGTCATCAAGCACAACAAGCACCTTAAGCTTAGGTTGGGTTCTCACCTCAAGCTCAGTCCTAGCATGCCTAAGGTCAAAGGAATTATAATACTAACTATTGGAGGTCTTTAATGAAGCTAACCCTAAGGTCTTTTAAGCTCCATTAGATGCATGTTTGCTCTTTGATAGACTACCTCCTTTTGGACCCCTATTGGGATGTAGCCATATCTCCTCTTGGTCCCCTACTGAGGTAAGTTTAGAAGCACTTATTTCACATTGCTCTTCGATAGACCATCTCCTTTTGTACCCCTATTGAGATGCAACCATCTCTTGGTCCCGTGTTGAGATAGGGCTAGAAGCTCATGTCTCTATTCTAACTCTTGTTCTCGTTTATTATCCCACATTAAATGATCATTTTAATATGAGAAAATCATTTGGAAAAGTTAGATATTATATTTTATGACATTACCTCTCTCTTGAAATCATAGTCGTCCTCAACTATGAGGTAGAGAAGATAAAGCATAGTCATTAGTCCATGTTTCTTAGCGGGTAGAGGATCCCTTTTTACCCTACGACATCATTCCAAGATGGATGACTAGTCCATTTGGTGCTTGGGAGACGTAGCTGCTGCAAGCATGTCTGCTCTTTAGTCCATTTCATCCTCCCAAGTAGAGTGACAAATTCTACATGGTGTTTGAGAGACGTCGTCATCACAAACATGATTCTTAGTATGCATACTACTTAAATTTGTGCACAATAAAGAGAGAACTAGTCTTATAAGACAAAAACATTTTTCATTTAAGATGCAGTTTCATATGCTTACTCTAGTGCAGCATTGTAAGCATTGACAAGGTTCATATGATCCTTAAGCTAGGTTCCTTGTATCCATCTAGCATATTTAAAAGAATAATACTTAAACTTAATAAGATATCGTGAGATAATCTTACCATTTCTTAATACCTTGTCTTCATGTCATAGGATGGACTTAGGTTGAAGCATTTCTTCTTAATCTTTGATTTTTGGAAGGTCTGCAACAACTTATTGCTTCTTTTGATGGTGCTCCTTTGTAAGGCTTACATAGGCTCTCATGGAAAACATGGTGCATGAGCCAATGGTTGGGGCAACTTTAATTGATAAGCCATCTAATTGATTGGCTTAAGAATTCAGAAAGGAACATAGTATCTTTTTGCTAGTTTATCATAATACTCTTGGTGGTCCATAGGACTCTTACCCGTAGTATGTCTCAGATGAGCCTTGAAAAACTTTATCGAGACCCAATCATTTTCCTTAAAGGCTAAGGCTCTTCTGTTCTTATTAGCAGCAGGAGCCCTTTTTGCCTTTTCTATGAGATGGATATAACCCCTTTAATCCTTGTATAAGATTCTTGTAGGTCTTGGCTATATTCATCAGCAGTGAAGATTTTCCCATGTACTTTAAGTAGTAAGGGACTTTTGGATCTTCCCTCTTCAACTTCGAAAGGTGCTTTTCCTATAGAAGTATGTACAATGTCATTGTACACATACTCTATAAGAGGTAGGTTTTTCTCTCATTGAGAACGTTGATCTACTTCCATGACATAGGCTTTTAGTAGGTCAAGAATCATTAGATTAGTTATTTCACTTTGGTCATCCGTTTGTGGATGATAGGCCAAAAGAGAAATTTAATCTACTTCCTAGGTTCTCAAAGAGACCCTTCCAGAAATTACTGGTCATTCTAGGATCTTTGTCCCGACACTATGGATGTTGGAAAGCCATGATGTTTGAAAATTTGAGATCGAAGAGGTTTTCCATTTGATGTTCCTTAATAGTCTTTTTGATAGGCATAGAGTGTATTTTCTTGTTAAGCCTGTCGATTGAAACAATCCAAGTTGCTTCCCTCGATCAAACTTCAACTTTTGGTATACCACGCATTTTGAAACATACTCTTGTATGTTTACTTTTCATGGTAGACCAACAGAAATACATTTCTACTCCTTGAAGAGTAGATTATGGATTCCCTTTTTGTTGCATAAGGAGAAGTATGGGATTCATACATGACTTTCTTATTGTATGGGTGAGTAACACATAGCCTATTGCCGTTTGGAAGATAACCATCCTTCAAGGTGAATGGTTATTTTTTCTTCCCTATTGCAAAGGCTGTAATTACATACTTAAAGTCTCGCTCAGTAGCATACTCATCTATCATAAAAGATAGATCATTGTGAGTTGCTATAGACACCACATTTACCCTTGGTCATTGTGATTGATTGTGCTTGCCAACAATGTGAGCAATATGAAATTTAAATTGCAAAAGAAAATTTGTCCACCTCATTTGTTTGTCGGAGAGCTTGGTTTGTATCATGAAGTTCTTAAAGGCTTTGCGATCCACTTGTAGGATGAATGGAGTCCCCAAGAGATAGTGTTTCCACGTGTTTAGGGAATATAGAATAGCTAGTATCTCTCTTTTGTATTTGCACAATACTCACTTATCAAAGTTGATTCTTTGACTCTCATATGCTATGGCATACCCTTCTTGAATCAAAATAGCTGCAAGGCAATCACCATAAGCATCACATTGGACCTCAAATGGCTTTGAGAGATCTAGTAGTGTGAGCACACATTGAGAGATAAGCTTCTTCTTAAGCTTCTTCAAAAGATACTTGCACTTTTGCGGTCCATGAATACTTAACGTTCTTTTTCGTTAAGTCATGTAATGGGCTTGCTATTAGTGAGAATTTTTTCTATGAAGCATCTATACTATTCACACATACCTATGAATCTTTGTACCTCCTATAGATTCCTTGGATTAGGCCATCCTTTTATTATTTCTAACTTTGTTGGATCCATACGGGTGGCATCATTAGAGATAATGTGACCTAAATATTGAATCTCTTGTAGGAACAATTCACTTTTTCTTTTTAATTAATGAAAATCTTATTCTCTCTCACAACTTGAAAGATTACCTAGAGGTGTCACTTGTACTCCTCAAGAGAATTTGAATGGCCTAAAGATTTTTGTCCATCATGAGTTTGAAGGCGTCTGGAGAATTTGTCAAGCCAAAACTTGTAATTTATCAAATAGATCTTCTACCTGCGGCACGGGAAATCTATTTTTGATAGTGATATTATTTAGTGCTCTATAGTCAACACACATGTGATATGTGTCATCTTTCTTTTGCACAAAAAGCAATCATGAACAAAACGGAGAGGAGCTAGACCTCACCATCCCTTTTTCCACCAATTCATACACTTGCCTCATAATCTCCTCTTGTTGAGCTTGTGAAACTGGATAAGGAGGCTTGTTAGGCAGTGAGCTTCTTGATAGGAGCTCAATTGCATGGTTATCATCCCTCATTTTAGAGGTAGCTCACTAGGAATCTCATCAATGAAAACATCTTGGAATTCATTTTAGAAAATTAGACAACTCTAATTCCTCTTGATTCCCTTTATTGCAAGTATATGGTGTTCCCCAACTCATTAGCATCTATATACATGCTCTCTTCCCTGTAGGTGAAGTAGATTCTTCTTTACGGGAGCTTCATGTTGGAAGCCATGGGGTTAAACAATGGTGCCCAAAAAATAACATCCTCACATTTGAGAGGGGAGATGAATAAATCTTCTTTTTCCACATAGCTTTGGAAATGAAGCCTTGATTTTCCAATTGAGGGAGTAACTGAGATGTCTTGTCCCTTGATAGATCCATCGGCTTTTAATGTATCTCCCATCTCGTGGGCTTGTATGCCTAGCTTGGTGGTCAAATCCGTGGATATGAAGTTGTGAGTTGAACCAGGGTCAAACAAAATAAAGGCATCATGCTCTTGCATCTTTCCCCAGGCATAGGAAAGGAGAAATCCTTGGCAATGAGCATCCTCGTTTGGAGCTTCAAACATAGAGGCTCTAGGAGTCTCACCACGCACAATTCTCTTGGGGCAAGAATGATAACCATGGTCTTGCTCCCCATTTAAAACATTTTTGGTCCTTACGAAAAGATTCTAGCTCTTTAGGAGAGAGTTTATATTTACCTTTGTAAAATCCCTTCTCCTTGGACCGATTGTTGTTGTTGTTGTTGGAATGGCCTTGGTAAGAATTTTGGGCATTGGTTTTCCTCTTGGCATCACTTTTTTCTTTATTTTTCATGGCTTGACATTATGTCTAGCCCCTTGTTGGAAATTGATGCGCGAAGCAACCATGGTGTGGTGGATTAATTCAGTGATAGAACCATTCCGTTGAGAGTTGACATAACCGGCCATCTCTTATGGGTAATCCCGCACAAAATTGTTGCTTTTGCTCGGCAAAGTCTATCTTTTGAAAGACAAGCCTTGAGATATAAACCCCAAAACTTGTCCACATATTTGTGGATAGACTCATGAGAGAGAAGACTCAAACTCCGCCATTTGGTGAGCACTTTGTACTTTGCATCGCTTGCAAGGAATTGCTTCATGATGGAAACTCGTTGAGTTTTCCATGTCTTTGGGGCTTCACCGTTGCCACGAAGTCTAGCCCACCATTGACAAGTCAACTTTTGGAAGTGCATAGCTACATGGTGTAGCTTGGAGGACTCCATGAAGCCCTCGTCTCCAAAGGCTGCATCAAATTGTTGGATGAAGGCCAATACTTTGTCGGTAGCACCAAAGGTGCCATCATAGGTGAGAAAAGAGATACTCTTTCCTCCCTCTTTGAACTTCTTTAGCTTTTGTGAACTTTGCCATGCACGGTAAGATTTGCGATGCCCTCCCCTCTTGTATTCTCTAGGAGAATATCCATAGCTTTCATCGGTAGAGGAGGAAGGTGAAGAAGAAGGAGAAGAGGGTGACCTCTTTCTTGCCCTTTTCTTCCTTTGTTTCCTCTCTTCCCTTTTGGAGTGAGGAGGAGAAGGACTATGGGTTAATCGTTTCCTCTTGGGAGGAGTGGGCAATTGTTTAGTCCGCCTTCTTCGTGGAGCCACATCTTTGGAGGAATTTAGGGATTCATTACTTTCTTATTCCTCCTCTCGTATGGGAGAGAGTCTTCTTTTGGGGGTCTCATCAAGAGGCCCCTTAATCTCTCTCTCCTCTTGGAGAGGAAAGAAAATCCCATAAGCACAAAGTTGTTGAGTAACCTCGGCTTGCAAAGCGGGGTTGCCCATATATTGTTGCAACCTAGTGACAAGATAATTAACAAACATGGGGGCATCATCATTAGCACCTTCATGTGCAAAATCAAAGTTATCAATGTTCATTCTACCCTCTTGGTTATTGTCAGCCATGTTAATTAAACTTATATGTTTACTTAGTGTATGCTTTGGCAATTCAAAACCTTAGTTGCTACTCCTCTTAGCCTTTGAAAATAGGCACTTAAGTATCTACACCCATGCCTCAAATTGGTTAATTATCGAGATAGAAGCACATGTCTCTATTCTAACTCTTGTTCCCGTTTATTCTCCCATATTAAATGATCAGTTTAATATGAGAAAATCATTTGGTAAAGTTAGATATTATATTTTATGACAGGATGGCTACCATGCAATCAAAATATGATGCACTTATAGAAAATGACACATGGACTTTATGTGATTTGCCTCCTGGCAAAAAGGCCATTGGTAGGAAGTGGGTTTACAAGTTGAAACGCAAGCCGGATGGTGGGATTGATCGCTATAAAGCTCCACTTATTGCAAAGGGTTATGCACAGCAAAAAGGCAAAGATTATGAAGAGACTTTTGCTCCCACTTTTTGTATGACTACTGTGTGTTTTCTGTGTGCATTGGTAGCTCTTTTTTTTTGGGATGTACATCAATCAAACATTGTTACTTCTTTCTTGAGTAGTGACATATTTGAGGAAGTTTATGTAATTCAACCTCATGGTTTTGTCAAGAAAGGACAAGAGGATAAAGTGTGCAAATGTAACAAAGCTTTGTATGGGTTGAAGCAATCTCCTTGTACTTGGTATGAAAAGGTGGACACTCATTTTGTCAAACAAGGCTTTTGGAACAGTCCAACAAAAAGCACATTGTATTAGTAAAGTGTAAGGGTGATGTACTTCTCATTGTGGTTCTCTACATGGATGATTTGTTGATCACTAGACCAAATGAGAGACATATTGCTGAATTTAAGGCTGATTTGAATGCTACTTTCAAGATGAAATATTTGGGGTTTTTGCATCATTACTTGGGTGTATAGTTTAACCAATGTGATGGTACCGGTATTGCCTTGTGTCAGAAAAGTTACATAAAGACATTGTTATGTAAGTTTGGACGCAAACCTATTGCCACTCCCATGGAAACATGTTTGAAATTAAATCTTCATGATGTTGGTGATCCTACAGATGTCACTCTTTACCAAAATAATGTTGGATGCCTCATTTATGTATGCAACACAAGGCCAGATATTCAGTTTACAGTTTCACAGGTCATCAAATTTATGCATAGCCCAGGATATAAGCATAAACAGACTCTCAAGAGGATTTTTTGCTACTTGAGTGGCACTTTACATCTTGGCTTGTTTTATCCCAAGGGGGGATCATTGCCGCCAGACTTACATGCTTTTTCAGACTTAAATTGGGCTGGTTGTTTTGACACGCGAGTGTCCACAAGTGGTTTTTGTTTCATGCTTGGTAGTGATTGAGCAAGAAGAAACCTATTGTGGCCACTTCTAGTTGTGAGGTTGAGTACACGGCAGTCTTCACACCTACGGTTGAGTATGTATGTCTAAGACGCCTTATAGATGATTTGGGTGTTGGACAGAACACTACCAACACTATCTACACTGAGAGCCAGAGTGCATTGGCAGTTGCAAGGAACCCATTTTTCATGCTCGCACAAAGCACATTGAGGTGCATTACCACTATGTCAAGGAGAGGCTCGCAGCGGAGAGAGATCAGCTTGGCTTATGTGCCAATACAGAACAACCTTGCGGATATTTCACAAAGGAACTGTCTCATGAGAAGTTTGAATCTTTCCTCAAATCTTTGGGCTTACTCCCCTTTGTGGACTGACCATGTCCTCAGGGCATGGCACTTCCCTTTACTCTATGTGCCAACTCTTGCTCACCGCAACACTCTAGGGCGGATTTGTTACCATATACATGTGGTAGTGATGTGTGTGAAGACATTTAGGACCACCAAGGCATTTTTTCCCTCACTAGGAGGTTTTTTCCCCCGTGCATTGTATATACGCCCATCATTCTTGGTCTATCCATCTTTCCATTGATAATATGTGCCTTGATCTTCCTTCGTCTTCTCCAAGCTATGTGTGTTTTCCTGCAACCCTAATTCCAACACAATCAACCATCTAAAACATCGCCAAACCCCTTGTAGGCTCCTAATCTTACATAGTTTTCAGCTTGTATGCATTTGCATGTCCACTATGCTTATTCTAAATGTCTATATCTATTACTATAACAAATCTTGACCCGTGTGTATACATGGCAGCCTTCATCTCAAGTGTATCTACATCAAGGTTGAACATTTTATGCACCTTTTCACCTCATGCAATGAGCCTTACATTCTTCGTGTATTCTTCTATATACACACTATCCGAATTGAAACTAATATATAAACCATGCTCAGCCATTTGGTCAATAGACACTTGGTTCTTTTTAATGTTGGTACACAGTGTGTACATGAAATACATAAACCAAATACTTCACCTTACCATCTATCCAAGATCAGGCACATTTACTTTTTACACAATAGGATGTGTTGTATCATCCTTAGTCTCAACGTAATATCAAAGTTTTTAGGTCTTTAAGCCATTCACCATGGATGGTCATGTGATTTTGACACACCTAAATCCCCATACCATACATTATCACCCTAGTTTGAGTTTTTTTGAAAACATGGTGTTCATTCCATAACAACCAATCTTTTTGGCTCATCTACATCCAATTAGTACTTGTTGCATAAATCTTTTTGCTGCTTTCATGACAAATCACACGAAAATCGGTCTTGACTATCAGTTAAAGGTTATGAAAAACCCCAGTAACACCTTCATCACAAGGAGAGAAGTGGATGGAGAGAGGATGCAAAGGAGATTAGAAGGTTGTAGTACTTAAAGTTATTCGCCAAGGTGGACGTTGAGGTGGACATTAAAATTTTTGTTTAGATATAACATCTCATTACGCTTCCAAAAATCATTAGGCCTGACAAGCATCTTTTTGCCCCAACCGGGTTGATTCCATGTGTATTGATGTTTTTGTAAGAGTGTGCAGACATCTATGCTACATCCTCCATCATAGTAACCCACTAACATCCCCACATGTCCAACATCATGGTGTAGTCTTTCTGTCCCAATTGGGTTGATTCTTTGTGTATTTACATCGTTGTATGAGTGTGCTGACATCTATGCTACATCCTCCATCATGGCAACTGCATCCTCGATCATGATGTAGTCTTCATGCCTCAACCATGTCGATTCTTTGTGTATTGACATTGTTGTATGAGGGTTCATCATGGCAACCCAATAAAATTGCCACATGTCCAACATCCCTTATTGTTCTTGCAAAAATTTCCTCAAACTCTTTGACTTCGGATGGATATAACTTTT
This sequence comes from Adiantum capillus-veneris, assembly GCF_014529385.1. NCBI lineage: Eukaryota > Viridiplantae > Streptophyta > Polypodiopsida > Polypodiales > Pteridaceae > Adiantum > Adiantum capillus-veneris. The sequence goes on along the minus strand of NC_140931.1, from coordinate 16,069,273 downwards.
CTTTATTACTCTGCATTTTATTGCATCATCAACAATTTTCTGATTGTATGCCTTGATTCTTGTTTCCACAACCACTACCACCTCCTTGACCTACACTAGATCCTCTACCTTTGTTATTATAGAAGGCTTGTGCAAAATTACATGCACCTTGTGGAGATGAATCTTCATCAATATTCTTCTCTTCCATAATCAGCAATGACACAAGATCTATAAAAATTGAAATGCTTTCTTCAGTATAAATGAGGTCTTCAGTATAAATGATATCCTAAACCATGCAAGAATGTTTCCACCTTGTTGTCATGACTCGTGATCTTCAAATATAATACCAGTAGATGCAAGGGTTTCATACATATCCATAATCATTAAAGCAGAATAATTCATGATAAGTTCACTTTCTTTGCAGTGTTGATCTTGTAAAGAATGAGGATGCAAGAGAGCTACACAAGACAAGCACAAAGCACACAGAGATGGAAAGCTTCTTCTTCTTCTTCGCTAAGAAAAGAGAGTAAAAAATGACTAAGTGCTAAAGCTGAAAAGTAGCACATATGTACATGCGATCACTAAGTGTGAACTCGCTAGAAGTGTACTAGGCTGGCACTATAAGTGTAGTCCAGCTGTAGAATCACTGGTAGAGATCCTCCGTGTCGGTCACCTAACGCGCCAGTGAGTAAATTCCGTAAGCGGCCAAGACCCGTAGTGGATGCCAGCTCAAGATGTAGAGCTCGACATCTCAACACTCCCCCTCGAGCTCTGCATGTCGCAGAGTCCAAGCATAGTCTAGAAATGTCGAAGCTTCCCAGCTCCGAGGGCCTTGGTAAAGATATCCGCTATCTGTCCCTCTGAGCTGACATAGACCAAGTCAATGTCGTCCGCCAACACTCGCTCTCGAACGTAGTGGTAATGGACCTCTATGTGCTTGGTCCTGGCATGGAACACTGGGTTCCTAGCCAACTGCATGCTACTGAGGTTGTCACAATGGATGACAATCTGCTAGTCACCTGCACTCCCAAGTCTTCAGGTAATGTGCATAGCCAAGCTACCTCGCACGCCGCAACTGCTGCACCTCTGTACTCGGCCTCTGTGCTCGATAAAGCAACCATAGGCTGCTTTTTGCTGCTCCAAGTAATAGTAGCACTCCCAAAAGAGAACACGAAGCCACTCGTAGATCTCCTATCAACAATGTTGCCTGCCCAATCTGCATCTGTATACCCATACAATGCTAATGGCGCATCTGCTGCATAGAACAATGCGTAGTCAAGAGTCCCTTGCACATACCGAAGTGTGCGTCGTACTCCATCCAAATGTGGCTTCCTCGGAAGCTGCATGAACTGACTCTCCAAGCCTACTGTGTAGCTCAAGTCTGACCTCGTGATAGTTAAGTAGATTAGACTACCCACAATCTTCCTGTACATCTTGACATACTCAACAACATCACCCTTCTCTGCACTCAGCTTTGCATTCACATCCAAGGGAATAGAAATTGGCTTACAATCAGCCATACCATACTTTGACAACATGTCCAAAGCATACTGTCTCTGTGAGCCATACACCCTCTGGAGTCTTGATCACCTCAATGCCAAGAAAGTAGCGCAACTCGCCCAAATCTTTCATTTCAAACTCCCGTTTGAGAAGACCCTTCACATGGTCAATCTCCATAGCATTGTCACCCACAATAATAAGGTCATCTACATATATGGTAATGACCACAATCCCCATATCACTCTCACGTACATAGAGTGAATGATCAGCATGAGCTCTCCTAAAACCAATACTGACAGGATACTTGGCAATCCTGTCATACCATGCTCTAGAGCCCTGCTTTAAACCATACAAAGCTTTGAGAAGCCTTCATACATAATCTGGGTGACCTGGATCGACATAACCAGGTGGCTGATCCATATACACTTCCTCTTGCAACTCACCATTCAAGAAGGCATTCTTTACATCCATTTGATGCATAATCCATCCTCTAGATGCATCCACTACTATGACAGCTCCCACAGTTGTCATCTTTGCACTGGAGCAAAGGTCTCCTCATAGTCTATGCCATACATTTGTGCATAACCCTTTGCGACCAGCCTTGCCTTATGGAGCTCAATGTTACCATCAGCCTTATGCTTGGTTTTATATACCCATTTACAGCCAATAGCTTTCTTGCCACTTGGCAATGGCACCAACTCCCATGTGTCGTTTGCTTCCAATGCAGCCATCTCTTCATTCATTGCATCATCCCAATGCACATTTCCAACTGCATTCTCAAAACATGTGGGCTCCACATCCTGTATCACCTTAGCCATGTAGGCTTGGTGATGCACTAGATACCCATCATAAGTCAATTTCTGAACTGGATTTCTGACTCTGTTAGATCTGCACGGTCCTGGGTCACTCCTTTGCCCTCTAGCATCTTCTTATAATTTCCTTACACCAGGTGTCCTGACAACCGAAATTCCAAATTCCTCATCAAGACTTTGTTCAGAACCATCTGAATCCATGTCTATATGTGAAAAACATGATGATGCATCAACCATAAAGGGAGGTTCATCAACCTTTTCCTTTCCTTTTCGTGATACATTCCCTATACTGCTGGTGGAGTAACCTGCGTACGTAGTCTACCATTCCATGGCTTCTCAATAGATCCACGAGAAGAGGACTCTTGTGGTCCACTCAAAACCTATGACTGTGGCCTCACATTTTGTACAACCACATCATCTTTTACATCAACCCCAATAGTGCCATGTGCATTACTGTACCAGCTGCTCATCTCATCAAATACTACATCTCTACTCACTCGTAATTCTCGTGTAGTAGGATTGTAGCACCTGTACCCCTTTTGTTCAAGGGAATATCCCACAAGAATACATTTCTCTGCTTTAGGATCCAATTTCCTACGCAACTCATCTGGTACATGCACGTAAGCTATGCAGCCAAACACTTTCAAGTGTGCCAAATCAGGCTTTGTACCTGTAAACTTTTCCTCAGGTGTTACATCATGCACGGCAGCTGTGGGTGTCATGTTCATAATGTACACAGCTATATTTACAGCTTCAGCCCAGAAATGATGAGGCATGTTCTTCTCATTCATCAATGCACGTGCAACCTCTGCAATGTGTCTGTTTTTCCTTTCTGCGACCCCATTCTGCTGTGGAGTATATCTGCATGTAAATTGCCTGCCTATACCATGCATTCGCAGAAAATCTAAAAAATCGTTGGAGAAGTACTCTCCCCCTCCATCTGACCTCAATGTCTTGATTTGCATATCTGTCTCCTTCTCAATCATGACTTTGAAGTCCTGAAAGTGACCAAACACTTCACTTTTGTTACGCATGAAGTAGACCCATACTTTCCTTGTATGGTCATCAATGAAAGAGACATAATACCTGCAACCATGTATACTTGTAATATCGGTTGGACCCCAAACATATGTGTGCACCACCTCAAGTGGCTTTTTACATACATTGCGCTCATGTGGAAATGAGCCGTTTGACTGTTTTCCAAACTGGCATGCTGCACACACTTTATGCATACCATCCACCTTGAATTTGGGCAAACCTTTTACAATCTATTTTGATTGCATGCTGTGCAATCTCTGCTCATTGACATGGCCAATGCATTTGTGCCAAATGTCAACATCAGCCACAACACCTGTGCCCTCTGCAAATAATGCAGCTTTTAGCTCAGGCATGTCTACATTCAGTGTAAACATTCTGCCCACACATTTTCCCTCTGTGATCAGCTTACAGCCATTCTGGAAATCTTCTACATAACAGCCATTCGGATTGAAGCAAACCTAGAAACCCTGCTCAACCATTTGTCCAACAGAAACAAGATTCTTTGTAATGTTTGGGACATGAAGTACATCTGCTAAGTACTTTGATTTCCCATTCTTTGTATTTAGAGGTATGTCCCCTACATGAGCAATGGGGTGAGCTGTGTCATCTCATGTCTGCACATAGCGTGACACATCTAGTTTGCGCATATCTCTAAACCACTCTCCACGAGACTTCATGTGATTAGAGGCACCTAAATCCACATACCAAACATCATCTTGGGTGGAATTCTCTGCAGTCATTGTATTCATTACATGCTGCATAACAAACATGCGCTCGCTTGTGCTGTTATCTGCATCTCTGCTAGTAGATGCATAGTTGCCATGTTCTCTCTTTCCACTTGCTTTTCCCTTTGGACAGTCACGTGACATGTGACCTTTTTCACCACAAGTCCAACATTCTCTGTTATCTGCAGTATGTTGCTGCTTGCTTGATCCTGCACCACGACCTCTTTGACTCCCTCTGCCTTGAGACTAGTTTCCCTTGCCACCTGTATTGTTTTGATTTGATTGACCTTCTCGAAATTGACCCCTGCAACCACTTGGGCCTCGACCACGACCTCTACCTCTGTTGCAGTTAGAATAGAAGGCATGTTTAGACCTATTTCTGCCACGAGAAGAAGATGTGTCAAGACCAAGGTTCTTCTCCTCCGGAATAAGCATAGAAATCAAATCTTGGAACACGGGGATGTCGTCTCTTGTATTCATGGAAGACCTAAAATGTACATACTCATCTCCTAGACCATCCAAGCATGCACGGACAATGTCATCGTCTTCCACTGAGACATTAATAGATCCAAGAGCCTCAATGATACTCTTGATCTTCAAGGCATAATCATTGATGGAGAGGTTGTTCCTCTTAACCTGATTTAGCTCTGAAGCTTCCTGGCCTTGCTGTTCACCTCGAGCACTCTGCTTAAGTTTTTCCATGCAATGGCGGGGGTTTTAGCATCCTGTAGATAGCCCATCATGCCATCTGTGATGCTCATAGAAAGCCAATACATCACTTTGCTCTAGCCTTGTTGCCAATTCCTCAAGGCTTTTCTTTGTTGTGGCTGCTCATGATCTAAATCTTGAGCAAATGGATGTAAATACGGCATTCCCTCACGGTGACTTAGAGGAGGAAATTTACATACTTCAACCAAAGGGATATGAAGTAAAAGGTAACGAGAAAATGCATTAGGAGAAATATGGACGTTGTAAGGAATCCTAATTTTTAGGGATTAAGGCTAATGTTGTGTAGGGTTAAGGGAACAAGGGCATTCAAGAAGCTAGTTTTGAGTAGACTTTTCTAGCCTTTTTTTTAGACACATGTAGGATGTGGACCTAAGAGGTCACTTTCTCTCTCTAGTTTTTGGAAAGTGAAGGGAGTAAAGAGGTGTGGCCACATCAGCAAAAACGTGGGTCACTAAGAGCCAAAATTTGATTTTTTTTCAAAAAAGTTATTTTTACTTATTTTTGACTTAAAACTCCCTCCCAACATATATACACATCAAAAAATCATTTTTTGACATTTTTTAAACCTACAAACACTAAAAGTCCACTTTTTTAAAAAAAAAATCCCCCAAAAAAAAAACCATTGTTCTCTCCTCCTCCTTCCTCCTCTCTCCCTCTCCTCTCCCTCCCTACCCCCTTCTCTCCTCCTCCTCTCCTCTCTCTCCCTCTCCCCCCTTGCCCCCTTCTCTCCTCCCATGTTCCTCCCTCTCCCCCCCCCCCTCTTTCTTTTCATTCTGTGCTTCCTCACGCAACAGCTGCCATGGTGCTCACGGACATCACAAATCGTATGCCTCCACCACCATGTACTCCGCACAACAAAAGTGTACATATTGCTTGTCCGCGGTGTTTGCACCGAAGGCCGCACGTGAGGGTGAGCAGAGGTCATCCCAAGATCGTCATACTGTCGATGAGACGAATGTGTATGGTTCTTCAATATCTTGGGAGGGGAGAAGTAGGCTTGTTAGGCTATTGCAATTGGTTGTGTATGGGTGCATGTGCTTCTTTGCATTCGTGGATGCACGAATGTCAAGCTCTTCAGCTCAAAAAAGTGGCATTACAAGAAACAGTGGGTGCAGGTTAGAGATGTCAAGTGTCACCACTTTTCCTCTAAAACAGCCTTCTTTGTTACATCTTGCAGGTAGGTTCTTCAAATCCATCCTTATTAGAGGTGGGTAATCTCATCCTAATGCAATAATGGCTCAAGGAACGGGCATAACATGAAGCTTTTACGGTGGCACAAAGCTCTCCTCAAGCAATGTGGCTCCCACTACACCAAAAATCACTATGCTAACATGGAGAGATCCCTAGTAGGACAATACAACATCTTTTCATCCGCAGCACACCCTTTCCTAACATGAGGGCACCCCCACCAGAGATATTTTTATATGATAGGTCACCCCATGAGCATACCATGTCATGGAATGGATGTAAGATCTATGACTGCACTACCCCTTGGAAGTTGTTCACGAATGTATGTTTATCAAAGTTAATGAGAAGAAGTTTGGACTTTTTTGTTTGTTGATGTGTAAGAGCACTCTTGGTCTACCATATTTTAGATTGTTTGATAAGTTAAATAAGATTTGTAGTCATTTAAAGTGTCAATTTTTTGTTTTTGGTAAGATTGTACATGAGAAGACATGATAAAGTACAAAAGATCGTTGACGGAATAAACCTCGATGAGATTCCCACCATGCACTTGTGACACCATACCTCTCCTTGAACCCTTTGACTTCTATCGTTGTGGGGAGTCCAATGGGGGGCTATTTTCAAATTTTTAGCATAACTTTTTTTTGAAGGAAATTTTGGTTATTCTAAAGTTTATACACAGTCTAGGAGTTCATTCTGATTGTTTTTCTTCAGTTTCAAATTTTGACCGAGTGCACTCCTTGGAAGCTACTTTTGAAGGTGTTAGGGCGAGATTTTGGGAAAGTTTTGTAAGTAGGAAATACAGTCCTTAACACAATAAAAAACAATGGTTCTTTGAGTATTTTTAGATTCCATGGTTTTAATGCTCGTTGGAGCCCGTAGATTAAGGAAAAAGTAAAAAATGTATGTTTTACATCATTTTTAAATAAATTATCAACTTGCACGTTGATTTTTGGAGAATGCGAGCAAGATATGATTTTTTCTCATCACATGATGGTCGAAGAACGCGATAAGATGAACAAATTCATTCTGGTGTCACCAATGCATCAAAAAGGTACTTCTTGAGAACCCAACACTTGATGTTTCCCGCACTACACATGTTCTTAAATGCATATATGCTCTATTTCCCGCTTTCAAACGACGCATAGCACATTCTGTACAGAACCTCAAGGCCAAGGTACTTAAAGCTCTCAACAACTTCAAGTGTCTCATTGTTGTACACAACGCATGGCTTCTCCTTATGGTTGGTTTTCACAAGCATAATCTTTGATTTGGATTCATTCACAATCAGTCCACTATGCTAGAAAAAGTTCTCAAGGACAACCATAATCTTTTGTGCATCTTCTAAATTGTGTGCTAGAAGCACTACATCATCGGCATACAACAAAAGCATGATTACCGCATTGCAAATAGTGACCTCTTCAATGCCTTCTTCTTATATATTCCAAACAGATTCGGAGCTGATTGAAATCTAGAAGCTGTTGAAAACAACCGAAAAGTTCAACACTTTTTTTTAAAAAAAAAAACTTAACGCTTGAATCATGGCCATGCATAAAAAATATGCTCACACGGTGAAGGAGGTGCTTCAAAGCTATGGAAATCAGTATAAAATGCAATCAATAGCGTTGGAGGCTATTCAAGAAGTTGTAGAGGCTCACATCATTTCAAATGACTTTGCAATGACAAAATGATTAAGAGTTGTGTCTATTGTCTGCATAGTGATTTGGCTTTTCGGTTTATCCATGTGTTTTAAGTTAAATGGTTCTGGCCATGAAGAGTTAAATTTAAATCAAATATTAACATTTTTGTCATCCTAAGGGGCAAACAAAGCTAGAAAATACAAAAAAAAGGGTGGCCACAAGGGCGCACAGATGACCCATCCAGCAGTTTTGGATGGCTCATCCATGCGCCCTTGTGGCCACCCTTTTTTTTGCATTTTCTAGCTTTGTTTGCCCCTTAAGATAGCAAAAATGTTAATAGCTGATGAAACCAGATGTTTATGTAGCATGAGACTAGATTTTTATATTTTCCAATGTGATTTGGCCTTTTGGTACAGGGAACTAGTAAGTTGAGTTGAAGGAAGGCATAATGTGCTTGAAAAGTTAAATTTTACATTCATCTCACCTTTTCCAAGGTCCTGGAGCGCAACAATAGCCTAATTATGCAAAAAAAAGGGTGGCCACAAGGGCGCGCAGATGGCCCATCCAACAGTTTTGGATGGCTCACCTGCGTGCCCTAGTGGCCACCCTTTTTTTTTGCATTATATGGCCTTTTCTGCCCCTTATAATAGCAAGAATGTTAATATTTGATGAAACCAGATGTTTATGCAGCATGAGACTAGATTTTTATATTGTCCAATGTGATTTTCCCTTTTGGTGCAGGGAACTAGTAAGTTGAGTTGAAGGAAGGCATAATGTGCTTGAAAAGTTCAATTTTAGGTTCATCTCATCTTTTCCAAGGTCCTGGAGTGCAGCAATAGCCTAATTATGCAAAAAAAGGGTGGCCACAAGGGCCCACATATGGCCCAACCAACAGTTTTGGATGGCTCACTACGCGCCCTTGTGGCCACCCCTTTTTTTGCATTATATGGCCTTGTCTGCACCCCAGGATACCAATTTTTTTTTAGATTAAGTGAAATCAAATCTTTATGCAACATGACAGTACAAATTCCACTTCTTTTCACTCATATGTAATTAGAGCTCCCCCCCCCCCTTTCTTTGTGTTCAAAGGTCCGGAGCATTCACTATGTAAAATTTTCCTATATCACGTGCGTTCACTAGAATGGATTAAAAGTACCCCTTATAGGCCTTATCTACACATGTTTCTGCAACTTTACAAGATATAAAATCCCTTATGTTGAACACATGTGTTATGTTACATATACTTTAGTGAACTCCCCATGTCAACGGCCTCACAAATCCTGTGCACTAAACATTAAACACTAGAAATCGACCAAACAAGGAGCCAATTTTTACTTCCTTGTGTCCACCTAGTGTTCTTGGGAATCTTCTGGTTAAGCCATTTCTTTGGTATTTGAAACCACATGTGACCCCTATTGTTATAGTATCCAACCAAAGGTTTCTTGATTGGAATTTACATAGGCTCGAGTGGTACATATCTTCTATGTTCACATTGCATATATCTATAATTTATGTTTAAACTTTCTCTATCCAAATGAGCTACATGGTAAAAATAAAATCTGGAATTTAATAGTTAAGTTCACAAGGTGATAGCTATTGGTATCATCTTTAGCAATACCAAAGAAATAGCTAATGAATAGGGATATTTAAGAAGATTTCATACCAAAAACTTGTCAACACTACTCAAAAAGTTAAAAACTCAAAGGCTTTACAATATATGTATGATGAAACAAGAATCAATAATAAGTCACCCCTATACATAGACACCTCCATCTCAAGTGATCATTTCTCTAATCAAGCTTGGCATATGCATAGTATGGAAGCAATAACATGTTGGAAAGCAAGAGTTTAGCTTTCTTAACTTGTGAAACATTGCTAATGATATATATTCAACATCCCCAAATGAGGACATCTTGACAAAGTTTATGATCCACTTTAATAAGAATAACCATTAATGATTAAATTGAAATCAAAATATTTCTTGAATTTTTTCAAGGTGGAGTGATTAAGGCTTGCGACTTGAATCATCATACAGTCAAATCAAAATATCCATAAAAGCAAACAATATTTCTCAGATCTGTATGAAACTTCAGTAATCTAAATTAAATACTCTCACTCAATGCGACACCATTTAACAAAAAAACATATTTATATTGCATTTATAGAGGAATCCAGCCTCATGAAAAATAATTACAAATGGAGACAATGTTGTTGTTGTTAGGCTTCTCTTATAAGTATTTGTCTTCCTCATCTAGAGATTCATATACACTTGAGTATTTGTGTGTCTATGACACTAGGGAAGATAGTAGTACTATATGGATGGCTTCTATGAGAGCTCCTAGAGAGTCCCTATTGGTTCAAGATTCTAAAAAACACCTACTATTCTTATCAAAATCTTTTAACATGGTAGTGAAAGGTTCCTCAAGGAACAAAAATAGAGTGATTTCCATCTCTGCACATGGTTGCTTGCTCATGTCCTCTTAAAACAAGTTGAATCTGTAACAAGTAAACAAAAGATTATGTGAGCACAAAGTTATAAAGTACAAAATGATATCATTCCAATTATCTAATGACAATTATACGAAGAATAAATTACAAGAAAAATCTTTGATGACTCTCCATAGATAACACAACTTACTTACATTGTGAGACTCAAATCACATGCTACACAACTATAGATGGCACACCAAAGCCATCAACAAAATAGCACCACCCAGTGTTATGAGGTGTGAAGCCTAAACACTGAAAGCCATAAAGAGGTTAATTCTCTCCAGCATGATAAACTTAAAGATGGAGATGATGTTAAGCTCTGAATGTAAGCTACAAGGGTAGTTTTCTTACCATTCTATCTTTATGTTGGAGATGAACCCTTGCAATGCCCACGCGATATTCACTTTTCCTATTGTTGTGGTATGCAACTCATGTGAGCTCATACTTTTGCCATCTTCGGGAGTAGAGGTTTCCATGTAGTGTGAGTGAATGAAAGTAGAAGGAGTAGAATCTTGTTTCATGTTGTAATGGAGGTGAGAGATGGGAGAGGAGCTAGCTTGGTGTGAAATTACTATGTGGTGGGCAAGGGGAAGAGATGGAGGAGGAGCTTGCTTGGTGCTACAATGGAGGTGGGAGCAAGCTAGCAGAGAGATAATGATGGACTATAGGGGGTGCATGTGGTTGTTGCAACAATGGAGAGCTTGGAAAAGGGTTTGTAGAGAGAGAAAAACAATGTTTAGCTATAGAATAGGTTTGGAAAGACTTTGGAGAGTGAAAATGATGTTTTGATTTGTTTTTTTTAAAAATAAATTTTTTGGATTTTTTAGTGCACGTTTTTAACTTTTGAAGGTCAAAAATACTTTTTTGACCATGAAATAGGTTTGGGGACCTTTTAAGGAGGGAAAACTTGAAATTTGAAATTTTTTGAAAATTTGAAATTTTTAGTGTATTTTTAAATCCGGGCCAAAAAGTGGGGGGAAAAGATGTCAAAGTGGTCGTCCCCCCTCCCCCCCCCCTCTTTCCCCTAGCCACCTCCCTTACCTTCTCACTAGGTAAGAGGCAATTAAGAGGTGTAAGGCTACCTTGTCCCCCTACTTTTTTGAGGGTATAAAGTGTGTCCACCACCCTCTTCTTATTGGCTGACCTCTAATTAACCTTAATCCCAAAGAGCCCCTAGAGGGTTCATATTTTTCCTAATGGGTTTGCAGATTAAAGAAAATCTTGTATGGATTAAAGCAAGCATCAAGACAATGGTACTTGAAGTTCGATCGATGGATGTTAGATCATGGATTTAAAAGATGCAACTCAGATCATTGCGTCTACACGAAGAATTTGGGAGATGGGAAGTTCATCATCCTAATGTTGTATGTTGATGACATGTTGATTGCAAGTGCTAACATGCAAGACATCAAATACCTAAAAGAGAAGCTGTCTAAATCTTTTTCAATGAAAGATTTAGGTGTTGCAAAGAGGATACTTGGTATGAAAATATCAAGGGACGGGATGAAGAAGACAATAAAGCTATCTCAAGAGGATTACATCAAGAAGGTACTAGAAAGGTTTGCAATGCAAAATGCAAAACCAGTTTCTAAACCTTTGGCAGGTCACTTTAAACTAATGAAGGATATGTGTCCAAAGACACAAGAGGAGATAGCCTATATGTCTAAAGTTCCATATGCTACAGCGGTAGGTTCTCTAATGTATGCTATGGACTGGACAAGGCCAAATATTGCACATGCAGTGGGAGTTATGAGTAGGTTCATGGACAACGCAGGTGAAGAACACTGGCAAGATGTGAAATGGATACTTAGGTATCTAAAAGGGACAATTACAAATTCTTTGTATTTTGGAGGAACTGATATTTTTCTAGAAGGGTATGCTGATGCAGATATGGCAAGTGACAAAGATACTCGAAGGATCACTATTGGCTATGTCTTCACGGTTGGAGGCACAGCAATAAGGTGGGCTTCAAAGCTACAGAAAGTGGCCTCACTTTCTACCACTTTTCTCGAGAATGGGAGATGATGATGCACCAACGGATAACTATCCATGCATGGCTCAAAAGCCGATCAAAAGACAACATGGCTCAAATGCATGTGTTCGATGTTCAACAAGTGGGACTCACATAGCCTTAGCTCACTAAATGGTGGCTAGTACGTCACAATCCCCATAGATACAATTCATTGGGAAAAGATCTAAGGGAAAAGAGTTCTCATAAATAAACTCAATGCAAATGATAGGGATGACAATACATGGACGGTCTTATTATGTGCCACAACTAGCTAAGATAGTGTTCAAACCCGATTGCATGATTATACACAAGGTCAAAGTAAAACCCAATGGGTAAAAATCCTTGAGTTATTTCCAAAGATATACAACATAAATGACAAATTTTATGAATTTTGACGAGCTCTTAGAAACCCCAAGCATCCTCACTATTAGGTGTGTCTTCAACATTAGGAAAAGTTTGGACTCAAAAATGGGCCTTGTAAGAATTGTTGATGTGGCATAGCTTTCAAAAAGTGGGGATCGGTAAATTTTTTGCAAATAAAATCCAAACTTGTCGGAGGTTGGATATTTAGAATCTACTCTTCAAATGCTATCTATTGATATATAGCATGTATGTATCGGACATTGCCTTCATGTAGATCTAGAAAAAGGTGATTTTAGATTACCGTAACGGTAACAAAACCTAGCTGATTGAAAAAAAATGGCATAACTTTCATAGAAGTCATCCAAAATTCTCAGACCTTGGCTCTTTAGAATCCATTTTTCAAGAACTTTCCAATGATAGGTCATATCATGGGGTTCTAAGCAATATTTAGAGGGATAAAAAGACCCAAAAATGAGTTCAAAATTTTTCTAATGAAACTTGCACTTGCATGGCCTTCTCTGCCAAGATCTATGTCTTCACCTTCAATCTAAACCAATTATGCAAGATGTTGGTCTTCTTTATTCTCGAGCTTCTTGAAACAATTATAAGTTTATGGCCTAATCGTTTACAATAATTGTGCTTCTTCAATTATCCCTTGGTTAAAAAGGCCTTTGTGGAAGAGTGAAACTCAGAATTCTTTCTCTAAGATTGTCACAACACTCAAAGTTGGCAAATAGATGATTAACATCCTCTTTTATGAAGACAACTCTTTGGTAAAGCTATACAAAAGCACATCCTTCTTATCATCACCACCATCATCATCATCAAGTGCCAAGAAAAACATGAGAAAGCAGTAGCTCTATTGTGATATAGCACCTACGGCATTGATGAATAGAAATATACGTTGAAGGCCACCACACCCAATTGAGGTGATTCACCTATTTCGGCCTTGTGTGTAGAGAGGAGCTTGAGTGCTCACAAACTCAAGGCAATGGTGTTGATAGTATTGATTCTAAGAAAGAGGAAGAAAAAAAATTCATTGTTGCAGTGAAGGCTTCAAAATTTCTTCAAATTCAAAAGAAGTGATGGTGTCAATGCTTTGCCCTGCCAATACTCTATCTTATCCAAAGTATCCACTAAATGTGGTTAAAAAGATAAGTGAGAGATAACTGCAACCTCAATAGAGTTAACAAGGCGTATATAGATTTAAAATAAGATTAAGATTTAAGCACTTTAGATTAGGAACCTCACAAGAATCCTGCTATGATTTATGTTAAGAATATGGCTAGAGAGAGAGAGAGAGAGAGAGAATATACACAACTCTAGAACAAAGATTCAATGATTACAACTCCATAAGTGGAACTAACTAGACTCAAAGAATGTACACGTGAGGGCTTATAAAGGCAATATGAAACGCATAATGAAATCACTGACTTTGTCAAGTAATAGCGAACTTATAGATTGAGTCAGGCTTAGGATGCTAGTATAGGAGAGGCTCCTAGATACCTAGCACGCATGCAAGTGATAAATGTAAGGGAGAAGTCGTTCAGTTGTACCATGTGTTGAGCTTGATACCTCAACAAATCATGTAAGTATGTGCAAAGGTGGCAACTTAGTTATACGTACATTGCCAAAAAGCAATTATTATGTCTTCAAGCCTAGCATATAGAAAATCTATGTAATTATCAACACAACTTATTGCGTATGCCAAGCATGTGGAGATCGTGTCCTATTGATTGCATGGATATGGCCATGGGGAGAGTCTAGTAGCAAACAATGGAGTACATGTCTTCACCAAAAGGACAATGTTCAGTGTACATTACAATGTCATAGAGATCTTGTATCTGTTATGCAAAAACATTAATCGGTCACAGGGTCAAGTAGGCTATCTAGCAACAAAGAATTGAGTAGATATCGGCAGCATAGCACTTGAGAAGGTGAGAAGGATCACCTTTGAAGGCGCATGTGAATACACAACACTAGGGTGAGGAGCTAGTTCACCTACGAGTGGTGATTGAAGGAGAAGAGTGTTACGGATGGTTAACGCTCCACCCTCGACAAACCATTTGATGATTTATAACTCAAGATGTGAGGCCACTATTATTTGCGGTTGCCATGAATGAGCTTGAACATTGGACCTAACTATTCTTTGTCAAACGATAACTCTTGAAGATGGTTCTTATTGACTTACGCAAATGAGGCTACATAAGCACTAGCCCTTTGGACAATATGTCTCATTGAGTAAGCCAACAACCACCTAAATTACCCCTTTATGTGTGATCCATCCGAATTGCCATTTAAGCTCCACTGTGGGGGTGCATGGGGTGAATATTTCTATTGTGTTGAAGACTTTGTCCTTTCTGTAATCTTTCTCAAGTAATTTATGAGCTAGTGGATTATGGCATGATATATTTTGCAGAGTGCAAATGGCTTTTGCTTTTAGAGGTGGTAAAAATTATATCATGGCCATGTCGTCCACTGAGAACATGTGGCTGATTACAATCGTTTTGATTGGAGGATCCATGCTACCATGAATGGGGAGAGTAATTGGTATTGCCCTTCTCTTTGTTAGCCCACTAAAAGCTAATAGGCATGCGATGTTGCAGGGCATGCGGCGATCCGAGAAGGTGAAAGGGCAGTTGAAGGCAGACCTCTCTCTCTCTCTCTCTCTCTCTCTCTCTCTCTCTCTCTCTCTCGGGGTGTGTCAGCAGCACAGTTGAACATTGGAGCTTGCATGGGCAAGCGAGCGTGGAAGATTGGCAACACTACAAAGTCAACAAGCTGCCACCTCCGCATTCCAAAGCCTTGGCCCGTTTCGCAATACTCTTTTTCCCAAGGTGGCAAAATGCAGAGCCCGTAATATATTTGTAAACTGCCCATATATTTTTTAGGGAAAATTACCAAAATACCCCTCTAATTTGTGGAAATTCCCAATATACCCCTCAAATTTCAAAAATTCCCAAAATACCCTCGTATCTATTTTCGTTGGATTCTTCAAGATTTTTTAATCTATATTCTTGTTTGACAATTGAGATCGGTTTTTGAGTGCTTACATGTAATTTGTCGCCAATTACCTCACACAAAAAAGCGAAATATGTCTAAAATTAATGAAGCAATTCATCTCCAAAGCCTACATAACCGACTCAAATTTTAGTTTTAGCATCCTGTATGGTAGACAATCACTCTTCTTATGAAAAGCTACAACTTTTCTTGTTTTTGGAGAAATTTACTCTCACAACGGGGGGTAATTTGGGAATTTTGGAAAATTTGAAGGGCATTTTGGGAATTTATGACAAATTAAGGGGGTACTTTGGGAATTTTTGAAATTTGAGGGGTATTTTGGGAATTTCCACAAATTAGAGGGGTATTTTGGTAATTTTCCCTATTTTTTAAGGTGTAGGGAATGGTCGTGCCTTTGCCGGTCGCCATGTGGTCGCCCGTTATTTCAGGGAATGGTCACTGCACGACCATTCCCGGCCGTCACAATTCGGGGGGAGGGGGTCAGCTACCCGGTTTCAGCTGTTGAGGTGGCAAGATTGTAGAGCGGCCGACAGTACAGACAGCAGCAGATATTTCGTGCAGACAGTGCATACGTGTTTACAATTGACGTGTTTACAGCAAAAATTCCAAATGCTGACGTGTTTATAGCTCGTTGCATTACGTACGCTGACCTGGAGTGGCACGATTGGCTTGCATTATACTGGTTTCGGAAGCTGACGTGGAGGCCATCTACCAAATGCTTGTTGGGATTCCGGCTCAAAATCGACAATAGTAGATGGAGTGCGCAGATCTGCTGCCCCCCAACCCCCGACTGTGACGGTTTTTCCACTAAACCCTCCCCGGAATGTAGGCGACCGGCGGAGGCCGGGAGCCAACCTTGGGAGCCTGATTCCAAGGGAATGGTCACTGAGGGACTATTCTTGTCCGTCACTATCGGGAGGATGGGGTTCTCTAGTGTCGACTGCAAATTCTAGCTACTGAGGTGGCAAGACTATAGAGCATTGACAGTTTTCGAGAGTGTCAGTTGTTGCAGGAAAACCTTCCGTGCTCTGAGATGGCAGCAGTTCCAGCCGCCGCTGAGTTGGCACACTATCATTGGAGGAGCTTGATTTCATTACAGTTGCTAATGTGTCCAACATCCATCGGATGTCAATTGGAATTCCGTTGCAAAAGGGTGAGTACATCTATGGCTCAAAGGGCTCACCCCCCGGCCCGCGACTATGAGGGAGACAACTCCCGCATCGTTTTCACCCATTTATGAGAGGGTTGAAAACCATATTTGAGAAGGAAAATTCTACAAAAAATTGAACTTTCAACTAAAAATCTTAAAATTTGAGTAAGCTCTACTTTTGAACTTGCTTTCTCTCCCCTTGATTTGAAATTGGTTAGTGAGATTACACTCGACCTAGGTTTTTTTTTAAAACTTGGGAATCCCTCCTTGGACATTGAAAGCCCCTCTCATTGGAAAACCACCCTCAATCATGCCCAAACTTCATGAAAGCATGCTTTCTTTTTTATATTTTGAGTCTTTAGATGACACAAGCATGGAGGCCCACCCCACACCTTGTGGCTCACACCCATGAACCACACTTCATTGCTCCTTCTCCTTTCCATGTTCGTCTAATAAGCGTCCATTCTTAAGCATAGAAAAGTTATGGCACTTTTGCCCCTTGCTTTACACGCATTAATGATAATATTTGCCTCCTCGCCGTGCACATTCACAAAAATTATCTTCTAGTAGCATCTTCCTCAGCCATATGGTCTGAAGGAAAGCTAACGTAAGCGCATCCCTAGTGTGCTCCAATGTTCAAGAAAGGTTTATAGAGCCGGGGTCAAAATCTAGATTAACTAATTTGAAACCAAGGTAAAGGGCAGAAAAAATCTATAAAAATTACGAAGAAATACTTCAAAAATCTTACAATTTTGCAAAATTTTATGAGGTACTTTTGGTTTTTATCGTTAGAAGGAGGAAACATGGCCGTCTAAGGAAAAAGACTTTGCTGAGTACTATATCGGAGTGCCCAAACTTGTTCAAAATGGCTCCTCGCCTTCTCTTTTGGTGTTTGGCTAGTCACTAGTCTTATCAGGACTTACCCTTTTTTGGGGGATCTTTCATCCTAGAAACATGGTAAGATACCCCTTTAATCCTCCCATTATTTCAAGTTGATGCCATGCTTCCCTTTTGATGCACATTGTCTCTCAAGCGCTCTTTCCAAAGTGCAACTTTTGAGGTCGTTTAGTGTTTGCATCATGGTGAGCCACCCCATTTAAGCTTTACCTAAGCTACTACAAGAAGGTTACATTTCCCTTGCTCATTAAAAGTCATGTGCTTTTCAAGAGAACTCCTACAACAAATGTCACTTTTGTTTTCGAAAAGCAAAGCAAAGTCGCACTCGACGATGTTCGAACCATGGTCTGTCAAAGCATCATCCTAGGTCTTATCAAAACTAAGCCTAGATGCTCCTTCCATGTTTGGAGCCACTACCAAAGCTTGTGGTATTCCAAACACATGAATATAGCCTTGTCTGCATTATAATATGATATTGAATGCTTCAATGCGAGACTCTTATTTCACCAATTTCATGTTCAATGAAGTCACTACCTTTGACTTTAGAGGATCACTGCTTTGCCATAGCTTGACCTCAATTGTGAGAGGTGCCCATTTTTTGGCTTTCGCAAACAAGCTTAGGGAGTAGAGAAGAGAGTTAGGCACACATTTGATATTTTATTATCCGCCTACCATAGTGATTGGACTTACCTTCTCAATTATATCTTTTTGTTTTTTATATATAGTTTTTCAAAAATGTCCCTTACATAACTTTACTTTCTTTTTCATTTTTATTGTTTTAGAATGCCAACGTGAACCTTCACATATATAGACCATGTTTCAAGCCTTATGGCAACCCCCATAACACATTTGAATATTTAATACTTGCAAGATTATTATTTATATGCATAAGTGAGATGTAACCAGGTCAGGAGCATCTTGCTTTCGTGACCTTTGAAGTTAATGCCACATTACTAGTTTGGGTACCCCCACACTAGAAAGGAAGGAGTTACTGTTTTGAGTTACCCCCCTCACCTCAAATAACTTTAACTCGAGGAGGTTCCGTTCGATATACAAATTTTACCCCACGTCTTTTTTTGTGTATATATGTGAGCATCGATCAAATCAAACAATCCTTATCAAACGTATCGATTGCTCCCAGCATGTGGGTTGCCTTTGTTCTTAGGTTTTCACACATACATCATGCATTTTGTAACTCCACATTACTTGGGTCAATTACAAAAGCATTTTACATATATTTATGAAGTTCCTGATTCTTGAGTTATGGGCATCTACAAAACTATTCACAAATATTGATTTTTTTTTCATTAATCAGCATAAGTAAATTTATTGCCCTTTTCGCAATCGCATGAAATCTCAAAAGGATCTAGTTGAGACAGACATACGTTGCACTGAGTCTTTTTTGCATGTTGTATTTGGAGGTTTACTCATAATCATTGCAAGAGAAATGCAGATTAAACTAATTGATTTGACTTATCATAAATGAGCTCAAGGTTTTTTGTTTTCTATGGGGGGAAGTGGGGAGACCTTCTATATAGCATAGTATGATCAAGAAGTTGTTTGTCAACAGAGTTGTAGAAGGTCTCGACAAGATTCTGACTGCCGATCTGGGAATCTACTTTTGAGTGGAAAGCTTGGAAATGGCCCATGGGTGGCCATTTCTTTAAACCGCATATCAAGAGCATTTACCAAGCATTAATGCATGAGGCTGATTGGTTCGGCCCCTTGAACAAACAGTGGAAGAAACAATGGTCGAAAGCTTGGTGGGTTGAGGTCACGAAGAATATTTGGAATCCAAGGTGGCCTCGTTTTATGAAGGTTTTTTTATGGAAGATGATGTTGGGGGCTTTGTCGATAGTTGTCAAGATTCAGGCATGTGGTATTGAGTCTGATACATGTTCAGGGCTGGGGAAGACCTCACCCACCTTTTCATATACTTCCCGAAAATTAAAGGTCTGCCAGGGAAGGTGTGCAAATAAATACAAAGAACGTGGAAGATAGGGTAATATCTGGAACGCCAGGAACTATCGTGTCTTTGATAGCGACCTCTATGTGGCTAGCTTCTCAAAGATAGTGCAAGAAAGCAAGGAGTTGATATATGTGTTGGGAAAAAGGCAAATCCCAGATGATTGGCTTAGGGCGATCCTCGCCATCCGCTCAAACCTTGCGGTGTGAAGGATTGAGCTTTTGATAATAGTACATTACTAGATACTTCTCTAATGTAACCATCTTCCCCTCAAGGCTCGGCATGAGCTTGAGGCTAATTTGTATATTTTTTGGTGGCATTCTAATACAATCACACACAGTTGTGAGTTTTGCAAAAAAAAAGTATGATCATGCTTTGAAAATACCTAACTTTAGTATCAGACTCCTATCAATACACTCTTCAATCCTTAGTTCTCTAAAGCCTACTTTAATATAAAAATGAATACAGCTTTAGGAAAGAGCATATGAAAGGATGATGGGTGAAAGGTAAATGAGCTCTAAAGTAGCAATGGCGGGTGCAGGGAAGCGTCAAGCAAGGTATCTGACTTGGGTGTTGGTCTGTAAGCTTTTGAAGCAGCTATAGGTTCTCCTGTGTGATTCCACACCCAAGTGTTGGCCATGGGGCACTATGCCATCTTTGGTGGGTGGGTTGAGAGGGTTTGTGGGCTTGTTTGAAGTGTCTCACACTACTGGCTCTCTATCGGTAGGGCCCGGCACTACTCATCTTTGACCTTTAGACCCCTTTTCTTAAGATATGAGTCTGGATCATGATCCATCCCTACATGAATCGTGATCGATTGCTCAAACATCTGGAAGTTGAGAGCCCCCATCAACAGATCATGATCTTCTGTCATCAGAGTTCCAAAGACTACCTTGAAGCACGATGATCAGGTGTGGAGTGTGCACACGCAATGGGTTAGCTACCTCTTCCATCGGGTGTCACTTGAAGACAACGAATCACAATCCATGTCATTTGGTGGCTTAACCTTTAAGGGGGGAAAAAAGAGAGAGAAAGAGAGAGAAAAAAAAGAGAAAATAATAAAATAAGGATGCCCACTTGCCCCCCTAATGTTCACCATTGATTCCACCCTCTGGTTACATTACTTGAAGACATTGTTGCTAAAGGGGAGATTCAATGTGGACCCTCAATGGGTCATCCTGAAACTTGGGGGTACGACTCATGAGCTCACTTGAACATGCAATAGAGCAACGAGATCCTTGGAATGGGGAGAGATATCAAGCTACTTCCACGATTCTGTTACTCATTGGTCCCCTTGGCTCTCCACGGCTAGAGGCTTTCTTTTGACCCCTTTCTGGAGGGAAGTTTCCAAAATGTTAATAACAAGGTTATAATGCATATATGCCAAATGTGGGACTACAACAAAAGATGTTGGAAAGGAATGGATCAACTAGCTTTCTAGTTTAACCTCAATGGGACAGAAATATTGATGATCAACAGAGCCCTAGAATGGCTTGACAGGTGGTATCTACCAAACTGTCTATTCAAGAGAAAAGCTTGGCACTGGCCTATGAATAGACATTTCCTAAAACCAAAAACTAAGGATGTGTACCTCACCCTTACGGCATCAAAGGATTGTCTCTCGCCGCTTAACAAGCAGTGGGGCAAAAACTGGCCACGGTCAAGGTGGGAGACGGTTGTAAAAAACATATTGAGACCTCATTGGCCATATGGGATGAAAGTTTCTTATGGATGGTGCTATGGGGAGCTATGTCGATTGGAGTGAAGATTCTTTGCTAGGGGAACTGGTCCAGATAGATGTTGACAATGTAGAATAGCTTGTGAAGACCTCCCTTGCCTTTTCAAGGAGTGCCCGATGATTTGTGGTCTTGCAAGGGACCAAAACAACTGAAATACAGGATTATTTAAGAACAATTTATTCTTCAGAGGGAAGGAGTTTAAGAGCCATGCACTGCTCATAGTAAGGCAAATTGTGAGGTATTGCTAATTCAAACACATTTGGAAGTGAAGGAATGGTCGGACCTTCAAGAACTCCATGGAAGTAGCTAAGTTCATGGAGATAGTCCAAGAAAGTAGGATAATGATCATCGCCATAGGAAAACAAAGGAACTCTGAGGAGTGGAATACGACCGTGGGCACCACAATGATGGACCTGCATAGTTAAAAGAGTGGGCTCATCCATTATCATGGGGTGGCTCCTTTTTAAGCCAATGCATCTATGATCCCTTAAAGTTATCGGGCTCATCACGAGGATGGTAGGAATCTAAATTTTTCTGCAATATAATCTACTCATAATTGTGAGTATTGCAAAAAAAAAAAGCAGTATGATCCATGATGCCAAAGTATTGATTCAATAAATTTTTTAATATTTTAATTTGTAAAGAGTTCTCATTTAAGGACTTCACAAAGATTCATTTTATTAAATTGTTTTATTATTCTTTATGCTTATTACATCTATCCTTTTATGAAGGCATTAAAATGATTCTCTTGTTTTAGTTTTTCATTGTGTCTTTTTATTTTCTTTCGTTTTCATTCTATTTTGTTTTCAAACTATAATGTTCAATGTGCACATTTCATCTTATTATGTAAGTGGAGCCTTTCCTAATATATAAACAAAATTTGTGATTATGTATGTATAATGGATGTATAATGAATAATATAATGTATATTTTTTATTATTTTATTTTTTATTTTGTTTCCAAATGATAATGTGCATTGTGCACCTTTCACCTTACTATTTAAGTGTTTTCCTTAATTTATAAAACGTTTGTGATTATGTATGTATAATGAATAATATAATTTTATATATTAAAACTCAATAAAAATTCCATGTGATTGTAAGCACTCATTTATATTTACTCTTTATAAATCCCATCAGTCCTTTAGCTTAGCAGGCCTTCAAGCCTCCTCACCTTGTTGCTCTTATCATCAACTTGAGTATCCATATGTCCAATCATGACTACACTTACATTGGAGAACTTCAGGTTTTGAAAGCTTGACCACACTTAGGGCCTAGCTTTAACTACCAAGTTTGAGATTTAAATATCAAGAGCATGTTTTGGACTTTGCTTTGAGCTTTGTTAATAAAGAGAGGTATTAGCATTGCAAGCTAGCTTAAATGTGGGTTTACTTACAATGGGTTCGAGTAGTTGTTTTATGATTAAATTTAAACAAGGCTCAATAGTGGTATCATGCTTTTTGGGATGCCTAAGGCTTAGGTTGTGTAGACATGTAGTAGTGTTAGTGTGTATACGCGCTTCACCAGGGGCACTTTTCTCCCACTGAGTTTTTCCCCCTGGACATCCGGTGTGAAAGGACACTTTATCTCTTAGGGTTTCATATAAGCTCTGTAGCTCTGAGTTTGTATACACTATTATTCTAATACAGAGAGAGAGAGACTACAGAGATCTCGTACGCAAGCTCTGTGTCTTCTCCTTCTCCATCTTCTTCCTACTCTGAGTTGTTGTCTTCCTTCTGTTTCCTGTTTCATCATCTTCAACAATTGGTATCAGCGCGAGGTGATTTCCAGAGCCTCTACTTGCGTTTTCGCGTCTGCGCGTGCAATCGCAGTTTTCAGGCAGTTTTCGGAAAATTTACTCGTGGGAGCATCCTCGACGTTCGAGCCCTCAGAATTTTGTTCTGAGCAGCGTAGCAGAAGTTACTTTTCGGAGGCGTTTAGATCAAGAGGGTGTGCTTTTTGACAGATTTTCTTCAGGTAAACAGTTCTTTTGGGAAGCAGCTTGTCTTAGCTTTGTGCTGAGATTTTGTGTAGAGTTTTTCTTGCATTGGAGAGGAGATTTGTGAATCTCTTGGAGGTTCTTTTGTTCTCTTGTGTGCATCCACAGTATGGCTCAATCTACGGAGAAAGAGATTTTTGGTGCGTTTACATCCGAAGACAAATTGGATGGTACCAACTATTCTCTTTGGTCTTTTATGGCCAAAAATATTTTGGTTGGTAAAGGATTGTGGGATTATGTATCTGGAGATGAAGTTCATCCAGGTAGCACTGCACCTGCCACGCCTGGTCGTGGTGCAGCTGTTGGTGCAGGACCCTCACAAGTCACTCCAGAGCAAAAGAGATGGGATACTAAAGATGCACAAGCTATGGCTGTGATTGCCTTAACCATAAAGAGGAAAATCACACCACATATCAGATCTTGCAAAACTTCTGAGGATGCTTGGAACACTCTGCAAGCTATGTTTGGAGGAAGAAATGATGCCAGAATAGAGTTTTTGAAGAAACAACTTGACAAAATACAGATGGACGAAGGTGACGATATCATCGAGCATCTTACAAAAATCAGGGATCTTAAAGAGCAATTGCTTAGCATTGATGAAGTGATTCCAGAGAAGGACTTGGTTTCCAAAACACTCAATTCACTACCACCATCTTATCTGACTTTTCAGACTTCTTTGACTCTGTCTTTGCGAGCTAATCCTGAGCCTCTTCATTTTGAAGAGTTAGTGGCTTTGCTATTGCAGAAGGATCAATCACGTAAGAACAATTCTTTACAGGTGGATGGTATGGATCATGCTCTTGTTGTACAGAACAAAAACAAGGGTAAAGAGAGTGCTCATTACTCCAAGTCTAGTGTAGGACAATCTTCAGAGAAGTATAAAGGTGATTCCGACAAGTCCAAGAAGAAAGGTAAATGTCACTACTGCAAGAAACCTGGTCACTATATTAGTGAGTGTAAAAAGTGAATTGCTAAAGAAAAGAAGAAAGAGTCAAGTTTGGTTGTTTCAGCTTCTGGTGATTCTTCTACAGCTAAAGAAGAGTCTGCAAACTTTGTGCAGGATTCTTATGCTTTTGTAGTATGTTCAGATTTTTCTGCTTCCAGTGTTGACAAGACACAAATGATTTGGTACTTTGATAGTGGTGCATCCAGGCATATTACTTCAAGGAAGGATTTGTTTTGTTCATTGGATGCAACTCCCGTAGGAAAGAAGGTGACATGTGCAAATAATGCTTCTTATCCAATCAAAGGCGTTGGTAAGATTTTGATTACCATTTCAGATGGTTCAGATTTATGCTTGCCAGATGTCTTATATATTCCAGGGATCAAGAAGAATTTGTTGTTTGTATCCTCTCTTGCAAAAAATGGTCTTCGGGTCATTTTTGAGGATGACAGATGTGTTGTACGAGATCGAGAGAATGGTTATTCTCTTATCACTACAGGTACGCTGAAAAATGGACTATTTGTGCTAGATCGTTATGAAAAGAAGATTCAAGTATGTATTGCAGAAACAAAGACTCAGGCCATGCAGGATGCTGAGTTGTGGCATGCTAGATTTGGGCATGTTAGTTATGGCAGTTTGATGACTTTACAACGTCCTAATATGGTGCATGATTTGTCTTTATTGGAGATGCCACCAAGACATGTATGTGAAGGTTGCGTTCTTGGAAAGATGCACAAATTTGCATTTTCGCAGGATGGTTCAGTTAGAGCGACACAAAAGTTGCAGCTTGTACACAGTGATGTATGTGGTCCTATGAGGACGCCATCTATAGGAAACAGCCTTTATTTTGTGACCTTCATTGATGACTTTTCCAGGTTTTGTTGGGTGTATCCACTCAAAGCAAAGTCAGATGTGTTTGCAGTTTTTCAACATTATGTCGCCATGGTTGAAAATGAAACAGGTTGCAAAGTACAGACTCTTCGTACCGATCAAGGAGGTGAATACATGTCAGGTGCATTTAAGGATTTTTTGGGAAAGAAAGGCATTAAACACCAATGCACTATGCCATACACACCACAACAGAATGGTGTTGCAGAAAGGAAGAACATGTCTTTAATGGAGACGGCTAGATGTATGCTCAAGGCTAAGAGTTTGCCTCATAAGCTATGGATGGAGGGAGTTGCTTGTGCAGCACATGTTTTGAACAGGTGTCCTACTCGTGCCTTGAAGACCACTACTCCATATGAAGCTTGGTATGACAGAACACCTTCAGTCAGTTATCTTCGTGTTTTTGGTTGTCTTGCTTATGCTCACATCCCTCAGCAGTTATGTGGGAAGCTTGATGATAAGGCAATCAAATGTATATTTGTGGGGTATAGTAGTGGAGGTAAAGGTTATAGACTTTACAATCCTGCTACAAACAAGATTTTTGAAAGTCGCGATGTAATTTTTGCAGAAACTACTGCTCAACCTATGGTTGCTTTTGATGTACCTCATATGCAGACACATGATGTATTTGAAGGTTTGCTTCCTTCTTTTGTGGAGAATCAAGAATCACAACAGGTTGATAATCTTGATCAATCTTTTGATCAGCATGTGACACCTCATGATGTAGAGGAAATTGTGCGTGAAGAGCAAGAAGTTCTCAGGGAAGAAAGAACCTTGCCTAAATGGGTTCAAAAAACTTTGCAGGATAGCAAGTTAATTGCACCGTTGCCACGAAAAACACGTGCTGGTACTACTTTTGGCAGAGAGCAAGTAGATTTGGCTTGCTTTAGCACTCTTTGTGATGCAGATGAGCCTGATTCATTTGAACAAGCTTTAGAGTGTGTTCAATGGAAAGATGCTATGCAGCAAGAAATTGATTCTATTCATAAGAATCATACATGGGATCTAGTGGACTTGCCTACAGGTAAAAAGCCTATTGGTACAAAGTGGGTTTTTAAGGTAAAAAGGAAACAAGATGGTACTGTTGACAGGTACAAAGCAAGGCTTGTGGCAAAAGGCTATGCGCAACAGAAAGGCATAGATTATGATGAAACCTTTGCTCCTACTTCTCGTGCATCCGCAGTTAGATCACTAGTTGCAATTGCTGCTCATCATGGTTGGAAAGTGCATCAGTTGGATATCAAAACTGCTTTTCTGAATGGTGATTTGCAGGAAGAAGTTTATTTAAGTCAACCAAGTGGTTTTATTGTAAAAGGTCAAGAGCAAAAGTTATGTAGATTGCGTAAAGCTTTGTATGGTCTCAAACAGGCTCCAAGAGCATGGTATGAGAAGATACATACTTATTTGATTGGCCAGAGATTTCTGAATAGTCCAACAGAAAGTACTTTGTATGTCAAAAAGAGAGATGGAGTTCTCATTATGCTAACACTTTATGTGGATGATATGCTTCTTACAGGCAATAGTGCAGATGAAATTGAAGCATTTAAAGATGCTTTGAGAAAAACCTTTGAGATGTCTGATCTTGGTTTCCTACATTATTACTTGGGTATTCAGTTTGTGCAATCAGAGGATGGCATATACATGCTGCAGGCAAAATATTTGCATAAAATTTTGGACAAGTTTGGTATGAAAAATTGTAAACCAATCTCTACACCCGTAGAAACTGGATCAAAGTTGAGCATGCATGATGCTGGAGAATCTTTTGATGTACATACTTATGCAGCAGCGGTTGGTTGCTTGATATATTTGGCAGGCAACACTCGTCCAGACATTCAATTTGGGGTTTCACAAGCAAGCACATTTATGCACAGCCCAGGTATGGATCATTGGCAGGCTGTGAAGCGCATACTTCGTTACCTTTCAGGTACCCCTAATCTTGCCATGTTCTTTCCAAGGGGGGATATGTATGGAAAGCACAGCTCTATGCAGCTTCTTGGTTACAGCGATTCAGATTGGGCTGGTGATTTTGACACACGACATTCCACAAGTGGAAATTGTTTTTTCTTGGGAAATGCATGTATATCCTGGCTAAGCAAGAAGCAACCCGCAGTGGCTACATCAACTTGTGAAGTTGAGTACAGGGCAGCTTTCACGGCAACAGTTGATTGTGTATGGATACGCAGGTTATTGGCAGATCTTTGTGAGTGTCAACAGGCACCCACTACCATTTTCACTGACAGTCAGAGTGCTATGGCAGTTGCAAGGAATCCAGTATTTCATGCAAAAACAAAGCACATAGAGGTTCACTACCACTATGTCAGGGAAAGGCTACATGCAGGGGAGATCACACCAACTTACTGTCCTACACAGGATAACATTGCAGATCTATTTACGAAGGCGTTATCACGAGAAAAGTTTGAAGCTTTCCGAAAAGCTTTGGGCTTACTCTCATACACATGATGATCTGCTACCTTGTACGGATTCACACTATCACTACAGGGGGGATTTGTAGACATGTAGTAGTGTTAGTGTGTATACGCGCTTCACCAGGGGCACTTTTCTCCCACTGGGTTTTTCCCCCTGGACATCTGGTGTGAAAGGACACCTTATCTCTTAGGGTTTCATATAAGCTTTGTAGCTCTGAGTTTGTATACACTATTATTCTAATACAGAGAGAGAGACTACAGAGATCTCGTATGCAAGCTCTGTGTCTTCTCCTTCTCCATCTTCTTCCTACTCTGAGTTGTTGTCTTCCTTCTGTTTCCTGTTTCATCATCTTCAACAGGTTGCAAAATCAATTTGTTTGATGAAAGAATTGCCCATTAAAAGAGAAGAATCATTTGATGTATACTCTAAGATTAGCAATAAGAGCTAGTCTTTGGATTCCCATGAAGGATCTCAATTGCAATGTGCCTTAATAAATCATAAGGAAGAGAAACATCCATGCTCTGAGATTATCCATAAGAGCTAATCTTTGGATTCCCATGAAGGATCAAAATTGCAATGTGCCTTAACACATCATAAGGAAGAGAAACATTTATGGTTGCTCGTACTTGAGGTTTCATAAAATCTAATATCTAAATTTACCTAATGATTTTTTTATTAAATTGATCATTTAATATGGGAAAATAAAAGGGGAACAAGAGTTAGGATATTGATATGTGCTTCTAAACCTATCTCAGAAGGGGACCAAAAGGAGAGATGGTTGCATCTCAATAGGGGTCCAAAAAGAGATGGTCTACCAAAGAGAAATGTGCAATCAGTGCTTCTAGACTTATCTCAACAGGGGACCAAGAGGAGAGATGGTTACATCTCAATAGGGATCCAAAAGGAGATAGTCTATCAAAGGGTAACGTGCATCTAATGGAGCTTAAAAGACCTCAGGGTTAGCTTCATTAAAGATCTCCAAAGGTTAGTGTCAAAAATCCTTAGACCTAGGACCTTTAGGTACTTTAGACCTTACGCAATATAGGTTTGTGCTTAAGGTGCTTTTCGTGGTTAATAACTGAGGTGCTTGCCGTGCTTCATGAATAAGGTGCTTGTCATGCTTGATGACCAAGGTGCTTGAGGTGTTCAAGTCAAAGATAAGCCCTAAAGGTAGGGGAATGAGAGAGAACACTCACACATACACTCAAGGCAAGCCCACGACTCAAGAGGCATTAAGCCACATGTTAGGCCCCTAGCAATATTTCCCTCATAATGTGTCTGAATCATATGGGATGGCCTATAGGGAGGTCGTATGAGAATTTAATTTCAATTAAATAATTACAATATTTCTTTCAAATGGGGAAAGGAGGACACTTGTCCAAATGCTACAATTAAATAATTAAGATGTTTCTCTCAAAGGGGAAAGGAGGACACTATTTTAAATGCTACAATTAAATAATTAAGATCTTTCTCTCGAAGGGGGAAAGGAGAAAACTTGTCCAAATGCTACATCCCTTGCTTGTTATGACTAGAGCCACTCACTGGCTAGCCCAAGGCATCAGCCAAAAGGCTTGTAGCAGAAGTATAAAAGCAAAATCAAATCCTCTCTCTCTCTCTCTCTCTCTCTCTCTCTCTCTCTCTCTCTCTCTCTCTCTCTCTCATTCTCTCATTCTTTCATATACTTCACAAGACACACACACACACTCCCCCATTGTGTGTTGTGCACACAAGTCATCTCCTTCTCCAATATTGAGAAGTGGAGAGACACCAACACCCCTTGGCTATGGAATCCAAATCCAATCAAGAGTTATGCTCAAAGAAATGCTTGCCAATCTCTCCATCTTCATTATCACTATGCTAAGCTATGCTCTAAGTGTGATTATATGTGAGAAGACTACTTCTTTCTTGCAGAGATACGTCTTCATCTTTCTTTACATGGTTGGGAGGGAGGGCATGGTATGTTTGGTGTAAGTGATGGCACGTCTGATTAGTGTTTTTTCGGAAGTGGAAAGTTTGCATATGCCAATACTTGAAGCAGTTGAGATATGCTATGGTAGGTTATGTGGACGATTGGCTGTGTGTTGGAGTGTAGCACTATGGGAGGTTATTGCAGGTGAATGGGCAAGATCAAAGCTAGGTGTTTGATCCAGGTGGATGCTAGGAGGTAAAGCAGGGGGTTGGGCAATCGGCTTGAGCAAAAGTCATGGGTAGCAAGTGAGAGCTTATATACATATGGTTGTGCTTTGGGAGTGCTTTTGGTTGTCCGTTGGGTGTCACAATTTTTTAGAGTTTTGTAAATATGCTTTTGGTTGAACATAAATGTTCAACTAGGGGGTGGGCAATGATGGTGCAACCAAAGTTGATCCAAGCTAGGAACCCAGGTAGGTCACTTAATAAAAATGTAACCTATCACGTGAGTTCAACAGAAGGGTATTTAAAGTTCTTGAAACTTACAAAAATATATATACATAAGGGCATTATTTTTTCAAATTTAAAAAAAACTTACAGATTTTAAAAGAAAAGGGTACATTATATTCTTAACAAAATTCACAGATAAGGGGTTTTACAAACATGTTTTGAACGCACGTGGTATGGTAGTTTTACACATAGTGAACCCCCCGAGGCTAGGAAGTGCGCAATGCCAGGCTAAGGGTGCCTACAGGTGCAAGCTGGAGAGCTTCACCGGGTATGAAGGCCTTGGGCAAGCATGTGCTAGCAAAAATGTATGCCTGATGCAATTTTTTAGTCCAAAAGGGGTATTTGGGATGACATGTCAAAGTGTTTGAGGTGTCAAGATGGTGCATGGGAATGTAGTGTTTGCGATGCTCTAGAAGCTGGTCCAGACGGCTCGTCAACCCTAGTGTGGAAAATATGGTGGCCTAAAGTTGGAATGTATTGCAAATCCTAGGGCAAGTGGGATAAGTGGCCGCAGCTGGACTCGGTGGATAAGTTTTTAGTGCTCAAATTGTGGAGAATGCCAGTCTTTTTGAATCATCAATCAGAGCTCTAGAAGAAAATTTATGGCTAGTTGAAAGTTTTTCAGGGGTCAGTTATGTGTCCACTCGACTGCTTTGGAGGTTCTTCCATTTAGCATTTTATGGGCCTCAACGGGATTCTAGAAGGGAGGGCATATCATGTGGAGATGACAAGAACCAACGCCTTGACAATCGATTTCCTGGGTGGCAAGATTTGTTAGCTTGAAGTTTCGTACAGTTTGCGGTGAGGACATGCAAGATGGTTTTTCCCGGAATTTGGGCTCTCGGTTCAAGGTCTCAGCCAGGTGGACATGTGGGGCAAATTTAGAGGATCAAAGTCAGTAACCAACTCTACCAACTGGGCTTTGCAGTTTGGGTTTCCGATTGGTGAGAAGAATGTAGCAACGCTTTGATGTTTTGGGGGAAAAAATGATGTTTTTGGAAAAATTTGGGAGTTTTTTGAAGCCCAAAGAGGTTGGGGCTCCCGGAGGCTGCCATGTGCAAGAATTTCATTAACATGTTCACAAATGTGTGAACACGTTAATAACATGTGTTAATAACAATATTTATGTTGTGCTCACATCTATATTCACATAACCTTTGCAATGACTGGCTTAAACCTACTTTGCTTGTAAACTCGTTGGGCTTTAGGGTTTACCTAATGGGACCCGTCGGGTAATAAGCTTACCTAACGGGCCCACCGGGTAGACTCAAAGCCCGAAAAGCTATGTCATCACTATATAGAGCAAATGATTAGGCACATTTTTAGCTTTTTAAGAAATATTTGGAGTGTTTAGAACTCTCATTTGTCTAGGAGGGTCCTTTTGGGAAGAACGTCCTTATTTTGAGATAATCTTCTTTCCTTATAGGCTCGCCTAAGGCTACTGAGCCACTAGTCTTCAGTTCTTTGAATTGTGGGTTAGTGTGGTTTATAGCTAATACCTGTAGAGATTTAGAAACAAAGTTGGAGTCACTTGAGCCTGTTTGTATTTGAGCAACACAGGTAATTTACATGTTGCTTGTTGCCTCATGCTGCTTTATAAACAATTGATGGAGCCAAGATTCTTGCTTAGGGGCTAATATTGATTTTTGATATTTGATATGTTCCACATAAGCAAGGGTCTATTGTCTTATACTAGAGTATTGGGCAAACATAGATCCTTGGTTTGATTCATGTAAAGTATCCTTAAGTGGGTATGAAAGACATTCATCATTGGGTGTGCATTGTATGTATGCTATCAATTTCATGTATCTTAATTTGAAAACACACATTTATATTGTTTAAAGATAACTTGTGTTTATCATGCTATGATGCTTGAGGTTTAATAAAAATTGATATTTGTATATCTGCAAAGATTAATATTTGTGGATATTTTAGAGAACATCGAAACTATTGATTAAAATGTTTGTAGGTCTATATATTTGACTATGCATGCAAAATAAGTTTTTAAACTAGATGAATAATAAACACAATGCCTGAATTTTTAAACTAGTTTTAAATTGTTGTGTTGCTACATTTTATCATCAAAATCACTGTATGTTTGTGTAGAGATGTACATTGTTGTAATGCATGAGTATTTTTGTTGTTAGTTTAGTTATGTATTCATTATTCCATGTTGTCTTGAATAGGTTATTGAGATGGAAAGAAACCTTGGACCTAGTGACAGAACCCAAATTCAAACTAGCAATAAGAAAAAAAAAGGCACCTGTGATAGAGTGGCAATATGAAATTAACATCGGTAATTGGTCCGTAGATTGGGAGTGTAAGCTATGCCATACAACAAAATCTGGTGGGGCACCTCGACTAGGGGAACAATTTCTAGATGGACCCAAGAAACGGGGTCTCACATGTAGCTACCCCAGTGCAACTACAGTGGTCAAATGCTTGAGGGAAGAAATTCAAAAGAAAGAATCAAAAAAACATTACATGTCTACTACTAATTTCTTTGGAATGCCAAAACATATTGGTTTCAACCAACAAACTCTAGAAGCATCACCAGCTTTCACTCTGAATCCCAATGTACATCTAGAAAGCAATCTACTCAGTACAGCTTTATTAAAGCGTCATTTTGACCTAGGAAAGGTGTCTATGCGTCAAACTTCATTGCAAGAAATCTTATGTAACAGTCCACTCAATGATTCACATCTCGCTCTTGTTGAAGCGGTCTAATTTTCAGGAAGTGCTATGATGATGGTGGACAATGAGCATTAGAAGGGAGCATGGAAGATACGCTCAAAAGACAGAGAGTATTAGATATTTTTTGACCTCGCATGTCAGCTATGTTAAAACTACCTGCAAAAACTAGATTTTGCACTCCTACATTTTTTAGTCTCTTCTTTGAAACAAAGATGCAATCATAACTACATTTACATGTATGACATTTCATAATTGGGAGAGCGAGTAGAATGGAAAAGTGAAAGAAAAAATCAAAGTCTTAAGGGCAACACTCACGAAAAAAACTTGGTGGAGTAGTGTGATGGATGCATATCAAGTAATGATGCCTGTTATGTATGCCATACATAATCTTCACCAGAGGGCATCCAATCTCAAAAAAATATGGATGCAATGCTGGATTGTCCAAAGGAGTTTGGAGTGTCCTAAAAAATTAGAGAAGTCGGTGGTGGAAAAGCATTGGCATGTTCCATCCTCTCTTCAACAAAGGAAGTCCTTCATGATGCTAGATGGATTGGAGAACATACACCATTACATAGTGTTGCTTACATGCTAGATTCTGAATATTGGAATATGGACTTATGTTCAATGTTGAAGTGGTTCATAGTCTCTACACAGTGGTAAACACTTTCTATGCCAATGTTGATGATTGTGTAAGATGCATAAAAGAAATTTTCTCCTTTTGATTGAAAGAAGGTCTATTTTCAAACTCTCTTGTTCAACAAATGGCAAAAGAGTAGTCTGCATGGAAATGGTGGATGATGAATGGTGGAGCACACTATGCTTTGTTGCGTAATCTTGCAATGAAGGTTTTAAGCCAGTGTTCTTCAAATCCAAGATCAAAAAGAAATTGGAGCATGTACAAATATATTCACAACACTACTCGCATTCAACTTCTTGTGGATCACGCAGATAAACTAGTTTACATGTATTGCAATGAAAAAATTATGTGGTACATTGAAAGAAAAGAACATGAAGAAGATATGTCCAGATGGATTTATGATTACAATGATGTAGAAGATGAACACTTTGATGTTGGACCTGTGTTGTGCACAAGCCTTGAGCTAGAGGAAAATCTCAATATAGACTCAGACGAGCTTAATCAAGCATGCGAGAAAGTAGACATAGATGAGAGAATCTTGGAAAATGATAACAATAAAGATTAAGCAATAGTTTCATTGACTTTGCAAAAGAGTGTCATTAGTCAAAGAGTACAATCAATTTTTGTCTTGGAATAGATTTCAAAGTACACTAGGAGTTGTCTCTTGCAACCACGGTGGTTTGTATTCATTGGCCATGCAAAGTATGGTAAATAGGCCTTCATTAATTGTTGCACTGCACAATGTGCATGTGGATATATTTTGCATTTGCCTCACCAAGCATATAAGATGGTAATAGTGTCCACATGGAAACATATAATGTCCACTCCAACCATCGAAGACTTTGTAGCATAGGAGACATTTGTTGATGGAGGAATTGCTAGCAACATTTGTTTGATCGCATAACCAACCAAATGCTACAATATGCAAAAAATACAACATGCACTAGCAAACAACACCATTTTGTTGCATTGCCAACAAGGAGCCACCCAAATCTAAGGGAA
This sequence comes from Adiantum capillus-veneris, assembly GCF_014529385.1. Taxonomy (NCBI): domain Eukaryota; kingdom Viridiplantae; phylum Streptophyta; class Polypodiopsida; order Polypodiales; family Pteridaceae; genus Adiantum; species Adiantum capillus-veneris. The sequence continues at coordinate 16,035,021 of NC_140931.1, read as the reverse complement.
AAGGAATTGTATACATACATAACTTAGCCACATTACCGACTATATGCCTGCATTTGATAAAGGAAAGGGAAGGTGACATTGTCATAAAGATACTATTATTGTCGCGCTATCAACTAGTACCACTATGATGTGCCGTACTTATCATAGGACACTACTCAGTTGCATTACCAACCAAGTGCCCCATGATAAGCACCATTCTAAAGAATGTTCTCACCCCTTATGTAGCGGGCTACACACGTCTACCCATGCATTGCGACTGTGTGTAGCTGCTCGCACAAGCACACACACCCACACATACAAACCTCAGTACCTGTGGGTGAAAATATGGTCAAGAAATATATCCCAAAGGGCCAGCAGGGGCTAGTTATATATAGGAAAATGTAGCCTGTTGAGCTTACTGACGACACCCCTATGGACACTGTCAAATATTGGAGATACCCGACGGGCCCGTCGAGCTAAGAAAAAACCCGACAGGATTTTGGCCGATTTCTAAGTCACCCCAAACCGGCATTTTTATGAACATGAGAAGTTGTTAACATGTTAATAACAATATGTTCACAAGTGTTATTACCAAAAAAAAAATTATGATTACTTGATTATGAAATCCTTGACCATGTGGCATCGAGCAGTCCCATAGATGGGGGCATAAGCTCCGGATACATTTTATAAAGAGTGGGGATAAGGGCCAAATGGTATCACAAATGGAGAGACTCCCTTGGAGCTCCTCATGAGCATGGCCATGGGTTCATCAGGTTTGGGTGCTCCTTGCACAATAGTGGGCGACATGCTGGGCAAAAATAGGTGGCTTTTGGTGGTGGTTGATCGATGGCGAAGGCTTGAGCATTGTGTGGCATGCATGTGGTGGCTTTGTGATGCTGACTTGGCATCCTGCTAGTGCAACGGTCACATCGCCCTTGGGCCCCGATGGATTTTTGAAGGCAAAAGGTGGTGAGACACTAGTGCTAGTGCTAGTGTCCCCCCCCCCCCCCCCCCCCCCCTCCTCCCCAAGATGAAGTGAGACAGCAAGAGAGAGAAAGGAGTCGACCGGGTTGCTAAGTCAACCCTCAAAATACACCAATGAAATGCAAGTTTTTAAAGTGACCCATAGGGCTCTATAAAACACAATTGTGGCTCAATTTTGGAGGGGTCTTCTGGCAATTTCATTCCCGTGGAGGGGTGTGCCCGCGGAGCCAAATGCGTGGTAAAGCATATGGTGCAGCAGGGAGCCCAACAAGGGCTCACCCCTATGATGTTTTTGTGAAGTGAAGCTTTTAATGGTGTGCTATTTGTTGAGCCGGCCATGTCTTGGCGCTCATGCCTATGTAAAGGTTCTTTGTGAAGAAATAGAGCCTACATTGCCCCGTGTTGGTGTCGATTCTCCCCTTCCCCCCTTCTCTTTCTCATGCTTTCATCTTTTGCCCATGGTGTTGGCTTTGTGGAAGTGTGTGCCCGCCCAAATTGGCAATTCTTGTGTGCAGAGAGAATGAGTCAAAGCATTGATGTGTGTGGTGAGAGGGTTGAGACCGACAGTGGTGGAATGTGAATGCAGTGTGGTGTGATGTTCACGCGTGTGTGTGTCATGTTGTGTGCAATTGATGGTTTGCATGTGGATTGTGTAGAGATTTGAAGGTGAATTCTAGTGGATCATGGTGTTGTGTATATCTTGGGCTATAAAGAGGCAATTTGTTTATGTATGGGTGTGTTCCCCCTCTCCATACTTTGGTTCCCCCATTGGGGAGCACACTCATGCTCCTTTTTGAAGTCAAAGTGGTGGATTTCACAATGCCAAAGGTGTGGCCTTTGAAGAGCAGGTGTTGTAAGAGATGGCGTGGACGGGTTTTCTAATTATCACTGGGGTCCAAGGTGCAGAAACCTAGGTCCAAGACTATGGTTTGTTTCTGTTGGGTTTGTTTCTGTTGGGGAGAGCAATTTATCGAGACATGAGGGTGCAGTGCAAGTGTTCTTTCTCATGGTTCGTGGTAAAGTGAAGTGGTGGTTTGATGACCTATGTGAAGAAAAAAAGATGAATTGAAAATCCTTGGAAATGGCTTTTCAAAGTAGGTTCCTAGCGCATGCGCAGCTAGATGAGGTGAAGAAAAAGCTAGTGGACAGGTTGAAGCAAAGCTTGGAAGGGAATTTTCAAGAATTTGAATGGGAGTTTGAACCCGTTTGGGGGAATATAATCAAGGTAAGTGATGCAGAGAATGTTGGATTTTTAAAATTGAGCAATTTTGTGGATTGCGTGCATGAAGAAGTACGAGACAAGTTTGAGATAGATGGCCCGGTGTCATATGAGGAAGCAATAGCTCTATCAAAAGGGCAAACCAAGACAATTCTAAAGAAACACAAATCTAGGCAGGGTTTGCCAAATAATGTGGCATCAAAGCGAGTTGAAGTGGTGGTAGCCTAGCCAAGATTGGTTCAAAGGAATGTGCTGGTGTAAGAGGAACCAAGGGTTCTATGGCTGCAAAAAAACAGGGTAGTTTCTATGCCAAGAATTTTAATTAGGGTGGGTCCAGCTGTGGAGGATCTGCAGGTGGTTCAAAATCACGCAAAAGAAGCACTTCCAAGTCAAGGTATGGCTATTGAAGCTCCATTGAAGAGTGCTAGAGGTTGAAGAGTGCGGTTTGCAAGTGAGGTCAAAGCGGTGAAGCTAGAGGAGATTCCCGAGCTTGAAACGGAGGATGAGCTTGAGTCAAGTGATGGAAGCTCTATGGATGTTGATACAAGTTGGGAGACCGAGTCATCTCAATTAAGGTATGATGAGTTTGATCATCTGCATGTGGTAAGAGATGCATTGAATGTGTGCGAGGAGTAGGGTATGGTGCAAACTAGTATGCTCAATGGAGATCAAATGGAGGAACCCAGGCCTACAGGAGATGATATGCAGGTGAAGATGGTGTGTGGTGCCATGCTTTTGGTAAATATGCTTTAGTTGAACATAACTTTTCAGTTAGGGGGTGGGCAATGATGGTGCAACCAAAGTTTGCCCAAGCATGGAAGTGTGTAATGTCATGCTAAGGGTTCCTACAAGTGCAAGCTAGAGACCTTTAGCAGGTATGAAGGCCTTGGGCAGGTGTTAGCAGAATGTATGCCTAATGGAATTTTTTAGGCCAAAAGGGCCAGTTAGGATGGAGGGTCAAAGTGTTTGAAGTGTCAAGATGATTCCAAGGAATGTAATGTTTATAATGCTCTAGAAGCCGGTCCAGGTGGTTCGTCAAATGGAGCCTCGGTGTGAAAAATATGGTGGTCTAAAGTTGGAATGTATTGTATATTCCCAAGCAGGTGGGGACATGTTGTCAAAGTTGGAGTCCATGGATAGGATTGAAGTGCTTAAATTATGGAGAATGTCGGTCTTTTTAAATCATCAATGGAAGCTCTAGAGAGAAATTTAAAACAAGAAAGAGTTTGGTTTAAGTAATGTCAGGCACCAAAGAATTCTTCTTTGAGATGCAAAAACAGAGTCAAAGCCCTATATCATCTATGCATGCGCAGACTATGGGGGGGCTTTGACCCCCAATTTTTGCATCTCACAGAAGAATTATATGGTGCCTAACAATAAGTTTTTGGTTCAATGTGTCTTCATAAGAAGAAAAGTCATGATTTCAATTTTGTGTAATTTCATTACTATTAGTAAGTTATTCATTAAAAATATGAGGGTTGAGAGCACGTGTTGAGTAAGTCTATGGATTTTGATGGTCCTTGACATTTATCATCGACAAAAAATTAGAATTACATTGTTTTTTCAAGTTAGAAATATGAAACATGTAGACTTGAATATGGTATAGGGAGAGCAGGATAGGAGGACATAGAGAGAGAGTGGGGGGGGGGGGGGGGGGGGGGGGGGGGGGGGGGGGGGGGGGGGGGGGGGGGGGGAAGGATCGGAGTTAGGAAAGAGGAAGGGGCGGACACAGAGCGAGAGTGGCGGCCAGAGAGAGGAAAGAGGTGGGCTGGAGGGAGAGAGAGAGAGAGAGAGAGAGAGAGAGAGAGAGAGAGAGAGAGAGAGAGGAAAGAGGTGGGCTGGAGAGAGAGAGAGAGAGAGAGATTTAATTATCGTCCACGGAGGTCAATTATGACCCATGGGACCAAAACAAAAGCATTACATATGTTCTTTCGGGGTGGAAGCGTTAGATACATATCAGGTAGGGACTGAGGGTCCATCAGGAGTAAAGAAAAAAGGGAAAAAAAGGAAAGGATAAGAACAAAACAAAACCTAAGGGGGGTCATGTGGAGGGGGAGATGGCTTGGGAGTTCGAAACTCCTGAATGATGGCTTTACTACCACGGTAGATTGCCCATTTACCTTGTTTACGAGCTTCATGCATCTTTTTGAGCTCGCTTGCTTTACGCTTGAGTTGATTTGCAGCCAATTCCTTGGCAATCCAAAGCTTTGTCCCCTTGAGATGATAGGATCAACGTAGCAACCTCATCCATTCTTCTTTGTTCTTGAAAGTGAGGATGCATTGGCCATGGGGCACACGCTTATGTGTGTCTTTGATCCAATACATAGTGTCGGGCTCGATGTTAATTGGTTGAAGAAAGTCATTGAGCTTGATGATGGATTCTTCGAGGGTATCCTCCTCGGTGCACCATGGCGAGGAGAGTCCTCCAATCCTAATCTTTAGGGCAAGGGATTCTTATCTGGCATTCTTATAACGCAGCTTGTATTTCGTTGTTAATCTTCTTATGCGCTGCCTCATTGGCTTCTTTCTGGGGTGTCTTGACAGTCTCAGTGAGAAAAGCCTCAACTTCGAGTTTCTTTGCGAGCAAAGTTTCGCTCTCCTTAGCCTTTGTGTCCTCGAGCTTAATCAAGCGTTTTTTCAGTTCAACATTCTCCAAAGAAAGTTCTTGGATGTGAGCCTCTAAAGCCATGATCCTTGCATCTTGGCGAGCGGTGGGATCCTTCCTGGGCGCAGCTGCCACAGCAAGAAAACTCTTGTGTGTGCTGGAAACTGGTGTGCTGAAAGAAGTCATGGCTATGCGAAAACCTTTGGGTAAAGAGAGAGAGAGAGAGAGAGAGAGAGAGAGAGAGAGAGAGAGAGAGAGAGAGAGAGAGAGAGAGAGAGAGAACAGGGGGCAAGAGAGGGAATGGGTTGGAGGGATCATGAGAGGGAGAGAGGGGGAGCGGTGAGAGGGTCTGATGAAAAAAAAGAGGTGGAAGGCACTAGCAAAATCACTAATGTTTTGGGTTTTTTTTTGAGAGACAAAGAGAAAGAGAGGAGAATTTTAATGTCATAGAAAAGTATATATATATATATATATGTATATATATATATATATATATAGAGAGAGAGAGAGAGAGAGAGAGAGAGAGAGAGAGAGAGAGAGGTCCTTGGCTACTCCATTGGAAGGAGGGGCGGAAATGGGCGGTGGTGGTAGGAATAGGGGCAGCACATGGTGGTAGTAAGTTAGCACCACTAACCGCCAATAGTGGGCTAGGGTGGTGGGTGATGATGGGTGCTAAGAGGCGGCAATGGGAAGTAGTGGTGGTGGGATGAAAAGAAAAAAACTCGCTTCATTGAGCTCGCTCCGTAACCATCCCCCATCCTTTAGATACTCCTCCCAAAAACAAAGGATGTGCACCTGTAAACATTTGTGTCTTTATTGATGATGGAGCACAAGTGGATGAAGACTCGAGTAATATTGAAGGGGAGGATGAACACATAGCTATATTTGTGTTTGTGATTATATGTTTGTTGGTTATTTTTTATGGATCGTGATTACATGTGTTCATGATTATTGCCATTATTTTGTATTTTTCCTATGTGTAGAGACTAATGTGGTGGATGAGTATCTTAATGAGAATGAAGAGGATAGGCAGGATGAGGATGGTAAGGGGACAAACCAATCTAGGCACTTAGGCAAACAAGAGTCTTTGGGCTTGATGAGATGTGTTGAGTCAATTTTATATGAAGAAAAGGATGACCCCCGCCCGCCCGCCCGCCCCCCCCCCCCCCCCCCCCTCCTCTTGGGGTGCCTCTCTATAGATTGGTGGCTCATGAAGTCATTAAATTCTCCATTGATGATGTCCAATGGTTGATACTCTTTTGACTAAGATTCTTACCTTTAGACTATTGGTCACTTTCTTGTCTCATTGTAAGGTCCTTAGGGAGAGGTAATGCTTATGACTACAAGCAATCTTGAGGACTGGGAACCAATATGACATCAAAGGAATGATGAGTTTGAGACATCTCTTGGAAGAGATTGGCATGACCTCAAAGGTAAAACGTTCTTGGTTTGGGATGGTAATCACAGGTTGAAAACATGGTGAAGACACATCAAAGAAAGTATGTAACCATTTTATCTTTTCCTATTTGCATGTTATGAATTGACTTTTACTAATTCTTATGTTTGTTTTTATAAATTATAGAGTATTAAATGACAATCCACAATACCATGCCAATGTGTGGTGTCAATTTATTGAGGTGCCAAAGACAAATGAAGTTACAACTTGGATTGGACACCACTAATGCCTGAGTTGCATAATTTCAACTTATGTATATATATTATACTAAGGTAAACTTTGATTTACATTTGAGATTGTTTATTGCGCTAACTTGTCATGTTGAGTGTTAGCCACACTACTAAGAAATGAGCCTTTCTAACAAACTATATTGTAATATCCCTTTTTCCTAGAAAACTAGATGTCGCTAGCTATACGCCTTTGTAATCTATTAATTTCCAGACTAAAAATGTAAAGGGTTATGCAATTATGAGCCAAATGAAGCGAGGCTAAATGTTGTTAGATTGTATCAATGAATCCCTAGGCTGTAAAAGAGCTAGAAGATTCTCCATTTTTTACCCAAAACCTTTGGCTAAGGGGTCACTGTGTAAATTGTGTATATCACGTGCATTCAAGGGTTATTTCTAAAACTCCTTATCTATAAAATTTTTATAAATAAAATACACCCTTTTCTGTTTGAATCTAAGAAGAAATTCCAATTCCATTTTACAATACCCTTTTGCATGTGAAATTGTGAGAAAAAATGAAATTTAATAACCCCTTTTGTTGCACTCACGTGATAGTCACATAATCATTAAGTGACTCCCCCCCCGTCCCCGAGGGTAAAAGCCAAGTTTTTTAAGAGTTTTGTAATTTTTTTGGATAATAGGCGTACGAGGTTTTTGTAGAGCATTGTATACTCTCCTTCTTCTTTCTTAAGCTTATAACTCCCTCGTGAAGTGTCCCTTTGAAGTGATGTCTGCTTCATTGTGTTCACAAAGTGAAATCTCTTTGTGACATAATAAGTCTCTCACGATAAAATTGTGTTTTTGTTGTGGCTAACCTCCTTTTCTCATAACTCAAGATTTACACACCAAAACTACATTTTATGCAATAAGAGGGATGTTGGGGCATCATTGCTAAGCTCTAGGTTGCATTTGGGACCGAAAATAGTTAGGTCAAATTTGCCATGTAGATAATAATCACGATTTTGATAAGTGATCAAAAGAAGGATTTAAGGCCATAGATATCTATCTTTAGTCATTGCCTAGCTATCCTACAAGTTTGTTCTTGAGTGGAATTTGTTTTCTTAGTGAATTGACAAAATTTGCTTGTGGGTATCATAGTTAGCATTTGCCGCCTCACATGCACTTGAGTGTAGTTTCAAGTAGATAGGGATTGAGTATGTTTTCAAAGATCTTGAAAACCTCTTATAGCCTCCATACACAAAACATGAAGGGACTATAATTAGTTGCAACATGCTTTGTCTCATGGTAAGAAACCTCCAACTAGAGAGATAACCTTCCCAATTGGCTTGCTTGGTACTAAAGTACGCACTTAGCATATCCTTTAGCACAAGATTAACACTTGTAATCTTCATATCCTCTTTGGATGACTGGTAGTGCTGAGGTGTGTTTTCCCATCGTCTACTACTGACAGTCCTCCAAAATGACTGGTAAACAAGAATCACCATTCCTTGCAACATTGCTGAGTAATCAACAATGTGATGAAAAATCAACTTGGTTAATTTTAGAGATTTGAAAAGTGGATAGAATAAATTGTACAAAGTTTATTCAACTTATCTATAAGCACCCAAATCAAGACATGACCTGTGTTAGTGATTGGTAGACCCACAATTAATCTCATAGAGGTACTACACATATAGTACAAAATTCTTTAGAAGCTACGAATGTCATGAATGTCCATGCCGCTGCAAATTAGCCTTTGCTAAACACTAGGGTCCATAACACCTAGTGTGCATGCATTTAGCAAAAATTGATCCAAACTTGCAGATCCATGACTATACTTGCCAATGATTATGGCTAACCTTATGCTCATAGCCCACACAAAAAGAACTAAATACTTTCCACATGAAAGCCACGCCAACATATTTAAACTATAATAGAATGTGAAAATCAAGCACACATAGGTACCAAATGAAAAATGTTAATTAACAAAACATAGCTTTGCTACATTTGTAAAAAAAACCATCTGTTACAATTGTTTAACCATTTTTGTAACCGTAACAAGTCTTACTAGTATTCGACAATTTCTTGCCACACTAAAATGTTCCTACTACGATGTGCTTAAAATGGTCTAGCAAAAGGATTTGACCAGCACCTAGGGACTCTCTTGTGATACATAATTAAAATAACATGCACCAGAGACTCATATTCTCCACGTGTGGAATATGTCTCATGACATCCTTCAAGTACAAGATGTACTTGTGTGTGGAGGTAATTGTAAACACTCAGCGACATGAATGAGAGGGACCCTCATAAACTTTGCTCCACATTGGCTAAACCAAAATCCATGAGTTCCTAGACCATGTTGGATCCCTTGTGAAAGCATGTGCCAAATGAAAACCTACCATGTAGGTCCATAACTACAAGGTGCAAAAGTGTATTTGGTGCACTTCTGTCCCGAAATTATTTGCTCATCCATGACCTTGTCAGGTGTTTAAAGAGCGTAATGGATGAAAGCATTCTAGCTTGTACATCTTACTTGGAAAAAAAAATCAAAATATATACAAAAAAAAACAAACAAATCATATGCATACCTAGAGGTCAAACGTAGTGTTCACTTACCCATAGTCAAGTGCCTACCTGAAAAGGCCTAGTATGTCTTTGACCTATGTAACAGTATTAGATATTGGTGAAAAACAAGCAATATTGAACTAGTAACCATAGGTGTTGCCTTGGAAATCCAAACGCATTGGTTATAGTTTGTAATTCTAAACCTCTTGCGTAGATTTTGTACTTGAGATGCTTACACTAGTAGTCGAACTTATCCACTACCCTTTGGCATATTGAGGACTTCTTTCCGAGTTCTTTACTTGAAAGTACAATTTGTGAGGAAGCCAATCAATGATCATCAACACTTGTGGAGAATTTTGGCATTAGTTGGGTCATACCCCTAGAAATACCACTTCCATAGCCACAATCAGTGTTATAAATCAAACAATATATCCTCTCAAGTTGGAATCTTATCCACAATTGGATCTTAAAATAATCACATCTCTCTATGAACAAAAGAGAATGAACTTGCTCAAAAAACACTTACAATGCTTCAAAACCACATAGACATGGCTACCTTCAACAAAAACTCTCTTCCTCTTGCCTCCACAGGCACAGTTTTCTCTCAAAAAACTCTTCTTGGCCTCCCAAAAAAACTCAAAATGTTCTTCAAAAGCCCCTTATAGGGGTGTCTTACATTGTTTCAGTATCCCACTCCTCATTGGTCCACTTAGCCACTCAATTTATAACTCTCCTTGGCCTCCCAAAAAAACTCAAAATGTTCTTCAAAAGCCCCTTATAGGGGTGTCTTACATTTTTTCAGTATCCCACTCCTCATTGGTCCACTTAGCCACTCAATTTATAAATTTTTGAGGGTGGTGCCCCTTTGTGCACCACGCATCTCATGAGTTCCTTATACACACCAATAGCGCCCGCTGCTAATGCTCAATCACTGTGAGCACCTTGCTCTAAATAAAAAGGAGAGGGGGCCTTGTGAACATCCTCGAGTGTAAACACGCCCCTAAGGGTGCAACCAAGATCAGCACCGAACATCCAAAATTGCCCAGCACCACCCATGGCCTGCCTATGTAGCCCCACACATGCCTGCATGGTGCGCATGCAAGGGGGATGAGTGGAACTCCATAGGATCTCTTCTCTCCCTCTCCTTTCATGCTAATGGAAATTCCCTCTTGTAATATATATACTATGGGTCCTTAGGTCCGCACCCCCCATGTGGGGTTATTTTGCATGCCATGTGGCACTGCCAGGGGCACCGTAGCTCTTGTGAGTTAAAAAAACTTCATAGAACTCCAATAAAAATCAACTTTTTTCTTAGATTCAGGGCATTCCCATTCCCTGCTCATTAGCTCAATCTCCAAGCCATGCAAAGTGCTACTAAAATCTAGCAACCTGGACCTTAACTTCATCTATTTTCTTTGCATTCTCGTTCTTCCATGGCCTCAGATGAGGTGCCCAAATTTGGCAAAAAATCATATTCCTATGTCCCGGCAACTTCTCCCAATTTAAATTAGGCAAAACTTGGTGCCCACAATCTTGATTGACAAGACAATACTTTCATCTAGTCCCACACACTGCATACTACCCCCAAGAACCTTAGAAAGTTCAAAACGTTCCTAATGGCATGACTAATGAGGAAGTCAAAATACACCATAATTGGCACCTTGAAAACTTCATCGGCTTATAAATTGGTTGTTTGGACTCTGACTAGCAATTCAAATAGACCAACATGCACCATAATTCAAGCACTTCAAATCTATCCACTTACATTAGCTCTCACCATCCATCTATACCTGCCCAATCTGGCAAGGATCCAAAAAGTACTCCACCTTCAAACTACAATATCTTGCACTCCATAGCTCCATTTAAGGAGCCATCTGGACTCGGTTCAAAAAAACCTTGAGCACCACATCTTTCTACATATTTTTAGCTCTAAGGAAACCCTGAGTAGTCAACTTGATAAAGCCCATATAGAGACCCCTTGGTCTAAAAAACCCACCATAAACATACACTTCCCGATCCCCTTAGTTGCCTTGGACCCTCATACATGCTCTAGCACTCTGGCTTGTACCTTGAAGCACACATACCCATGCATGTTCCCAATCCTAGCCTCAGTCATCTTTGGTTGTACCATCATTGCCAAACCTTTTGTTGAACATTCATGTTGATCCAAAAGCTTTTATTGAACTTGATATTGCAATACTAAAAGAACACGTGAGCAAATTGAAAAAACCGCAATGATATGTACAAAATATGTACAAGTTTCTATTGCCATTGCATGCTATCTATCTTCAAGTGGGTTTCTCAACTCCCTTGGCCACGATCTAATGCACATCAAGCACTAGCTCTCTATCAAAATACAGCTTGAGATGCACAATGCTCACTATGTGCCTAAGAAGCTTTCCATTTGAATGCACCAATTGAGATGTCCCATTACAAAAATACTTATGCATTTCGTATGGGCCTATCTGTTGAAGATGATGAAACAGGAAACAGAAGGAAGACAGCAACTCGATCAGAGTAGGAAGAAGATGGAGAAGGAGAAGACACAAAGCTTGTGTACGAGATCTCTGAAGTCTCTCTCTCTGTATTGGAATAATAATATATGCAAACTCAGAGCTACAAAGCTTATATTAAACCCTAAGAGATAAGGTGTCCTTTCACACCGGATGTCCAAGGGGAAAAACCCAGTGGGATAAAAGTGCCCCTGGTGAAGCGCGTATACACACTAACACTACTACATGTCTACAAATCCCCCCTGTAGTGATAGTGTGAATCCGTACAAGGTAGCAGATCATCATCTGTATGAGAGTAAGCCCAAAGCTTTTGAGAAAGCTTCAAAATTTTCTCATGATAACGCCTTCGTAAATAGATCTGCAATGTTATCCTGTGTAGGACAGTAAGTTAGTGTGATCTCCCCTGCATGTAGCCTTTCCCTGACATAGTGGTAGTGAACCTCTATGTGCTTTGTTCTTGCATGAAATACTGGATTCCTTGCAACTGCCATAGCACTCTGACTGTCAGTGAAAATGGTAGTGGGTGCCTGTTGACACTCACAAAGATCTGCCAATAACCTGCGTATCCATACACAATCAACTGTTGCCGTGAAAGCTGCCCTGTACTCAGGTTCACAAGTTGATGTAGCCACTGTGGGTTGCTTCTTGCTTAGCCAAGATATACATGCATTTCCCAAGAAAAAACAATTGCCACTTGTGGAATGTCGTGTGTCAAAATCACCAGCCCAATCTGAATCGCAGTAACCAAGAAGCTGTATAGAACTGTGCTTTCCATACATATCCCCCCTTGGAAAGAACATGGCAAGATTAGGGGTACCTGAAAGGTAACGAAGTATGCGCTTCACAGCCTGCCAATGATGCATACCTGGGCTGTGCATAAATCTGATTGCTTACGAAACCCCAAATTGAATGTCTGGACGAGTGTTGCCTGCCAAATATATCAAGCAACCAACCGTTGTTGCATAAGTATGTACATCAAAAGGTTCTCCAGCATCATGCATGCTCAACTTTGATCCAGTTTCTACAGGTGTAGAGATTGGTTTACAATTTTGCATACCAAACTTGTCCAAAATTTTATGCAAATATTTTGCCTGCAACATGTATATGCCATCCTCTGATTGCACAAACTGAATACCCAAGTAATAATGTAGCAAACCAAGATCAGGCATCTCAAAGGTTTTTCTCAAAGCATCTTTAAACGCTTCAATTTCATCTGCATTATTGCCTGTAAGAAGCATATCATCCACATAAAGCGTTAGCATAATGAGAACTCCATCTCTCTTTTTGACATACAAAGTACTTTCTGTTGGACTATTAAGAAATCCCTGCCAATCAAATAAGTATGTATCTTCTCATACCATGCTCTTGGAGCCTGTTTGAGACCATACAAAGCTTTACGCAATCTACATACCTTTTGCTCTTGACCTTTTACAACAAAACCACTTGGTTGACTTACATAAACTTCTTCCTGCAAATCACCATTCAAAAAAGCAGTTTTGATATCCAACTAATGCACTTTCCAACCATGATGAGCAGCAATTGCAACTAGTGATCTAACTGTGGACGCACGAGAAGTAGGAGCAAAGGTTTCATCATAATCTATGCCTTTCTGTTGCGCATAGCCTTTTGCCACAAGCCTTGCTTTGTACCTGTCAACAGTACCATCTTGTTTCCTTTTTACCTTAAAAACCCACTTTGTACCAATAGGCTTTTTACCTGTAGGCAAGTCCACTAGATCCCATGTATGATTCTTATGAATAGAATCAATTTCTTGCTGCATAGCATCTTTCCACTGAACACACTCTAAAGCTTGTTCAAATGAATCAGGCTCATCTGCATCACAAAGAGTGCTAAAGCAAGCCAAATCTACTTGCTCTCTGCCAAAAGTAGTACCAGCACGTGTTTTTCGTGGCAACGGTGCATCCAACTTGCTATCCTGCAAAGTTTTCTGAACCCATTTAGGCAACGTTCTTTCTTCCCTGAGAACTTCTTGCTCTTCACGCACAATTTCCTCTACATCATGAGGTGTCACATGCTGATCAAAAGATTGATCAAGATTATCAACCTGTTGTGATTCTTGATTCTCCACAAAAGAAGGAAGCAAACCTTCAAATACATCATGTGTATGCATATGAGGTACATCAAAAGCAACCATAGGTTGAGCAGTAGTTTCTGCAAAAATTACATCACGACTTTCAAAAATCTTGTTTGTAGCAGGATTGTAAAGTCTATAACCTTTACTTCCACTACTGTACCCCACAAATATACATTTGATTGCCTTATCATCAAGCTTCCCACGTAACTGCTGAGGGATGTGAGCAAAAGCAAGACAACCAAAAACACGAAGATAACTGACTGAAGGTTTTTTGTCATACCAAGCTTCATATGCAGTAATGGTCTTCAAGGCACGAGTAGGACACCTGTTCAAAACATGTGCTGCACAAGCAACTCCCTCCATCCATAGCTTATGAGGCAAACTCTTAGCCTTGAGCATACATCTAGCCGTCTCCATTAAAGACCTGTTCTTCCTTTCTGCAACACCATTCTGTTGTGGTGTGTATGGCATAGTGCATTGGTGTTTAATGCCTTTCTTTCCCAAAAAATCCTTAAATGCACCTGACATGTATTCACCTCCTCGATCGGTACGAAGAGTCTGTACTTTGCAACCTGTTTCATTTTCAACCATGGCGACATAATGTTGAAAAACTGCAAACACATCTGACTTTGCTTTGAGTGGATACACCCAACAAAACCTGGAAAAGTCATCAATGAAGGTCACAAAATAAAGGTTGTTTCCTATAGATGGCGTCCTCATAGGACCACATACATCACTGTGTACAAGCTGCAACTTTCGTGTCGCTCTAACTGAACCATCCTGCGAAAATGCAAATCTGTGCATCTTTCCAAGAACGCAACCTTCACATACATGTCTTGGTGGCATCTCCAATAAAGACAAATCATGCACCATATTATGACGTTGTAAAGTCATCAAACTGCCATAACCAACATGCCCAAATCTAGCATGCCACAACTCAGCATCCTGCATGGCCTGAGTCTTTGTTTCTGCAATACATACCTGAATCTGCTTTTCATAACGATCTAGCACAAATAGTCCATTGTCCAGCGTACCTGTAGTGATAAGAGAATAACCATTCTCTCGATCTCGTACAACACATCTGTCATCCTCAAAAATGACCCGAAGACCATTTTTTGCAATAGAGGATACAGACAACAAATTCTTCTTGATCCCTGGAACATATAAGACATCTGGCAAGCATAAATCTGAACCATCTGAAATGGTAATCAAAATCTTACCAACGCCTTTGATTGGATAAGAAGCATTATTTGCACATGTCACCTTCTTTCCTGTTGGAGCTGCATCCAATGAACAAAACAAATCCTTTGTTGAAGTAATATGCCTGGATGCACCACTATCAAAGTACCAAATCATTTGTGTCTTGTCAACACTGTAAGCAGAAAAATCTGAACATACTACAAAAGCATAAGAATCCTGCACAAAGTTTGCAGACTCTTCTTTAGCTGTAGAAGAATCACCAGAAGCTGAAACAACCAAACTTGACTCTTTCTTCTTTTCTTTAGCAATTCGCTTTTTACACTCACTAATGTAGTGACCAGGTTTCTTGCAGTAGTGACATTTACCTTTCTTCTCGGACTTGTCGGAATCACGTTTAGACTTCTCTAAAGATTGTCCTGCACTAGACTTGGAGTAATGAGCACTCTCTTTACCCTTGTTTTTGTTCTGTACAACAAGAGCATGATCCATACCATCCACCTGTAAAGACTTGTTCTTACGTGATTGATCCTCCTGCAATAGCAAAGCCACTAACTCTTCAAAATGAAGAGGGTCAGGATTAGCTCGCAAAGACAGAGTCAAAGAAGTCTGAAAAGTCAAATAAGATGGTGGTAGTGAATTGAGTGTTTTGGAAACCAAGTCCTTCTCTGGAATCACTTCATCAATGCTAAGCAATTGCTCTTTAAGATCCCTGATTTTTGTAAGATGCTCGACAATATCGTCACCTTCGTCCATCTGTATTTTGTTAAGTTGTTTCTTCAAAAACTCTATTTTGGCAGCATTTCTTCCTCCAAACATAGCTTGCAGAGTGTTCCAAGCATCCTCAGAAGTTCTGCAAGATCTGATATGTGGTGTGATTGTCCTCTTTATGGTTAAGGCAATCACAGCCATAGCCTGTGCATCTTTAGTATCCCATCTCTTTTGCTCTGGAGTGACTTGTGAGGGTCCTGCACCAACAGCTGCACCACGACCAGGCGTGGCAGGTGCAATACTACCTGGACGAACTTCATCTCCAGATACATAATCCCACAATCCTTTACCAACCAAAACATTTTTGGCCATAAAAGACCAAAGAGAATAGTTGGTACCATCCAGTTTGTCTTCGGATGTAAACGCACCAAAAATCTCTTTCTCCGTAGATTGAGCCATACTGTAGATGCACACAAGAGAGCAAAAGAACCTCCAAGAGATTCACAAATCTCCTCTCCAATCCAAGCAAAACTCTACACAAAATCTCAGCACAAAGCTAAGACAAGCTGCTTCCCAAAAGAACTGTTTACCTGAAGAAAATCTGTCAAAAAGCACACCGTCTTGATCTAAACGCCTCCGAAAAGTAACTTCTGCTACGCTGTTCAGAACAAAATTTTGAGGGCTCGAACGGCTTCGAAAGGGGGGGTAAAACCCCAGGACGCCTGTTTAGAATTACCCCGGAACGTCGAGGATGCTCCCACGAGCAAACTTTTCGAAAACTGCCTGAAAAATGCGATTGCGCGCGCGAACGCGAAAACGCAAGTAGAGGCTCTGGAAATCACCTCGCTCTGATACCAATTGTTGAAGAATTGATGAAACAGGAAACAGAAGGAAGACAGCAACTCAGAGTAGGAAGAAGATGGAGAAGGAGAAGACACAGAGCTTGTGTACGAGATCTCTGTAGTCTCTCTCTCTGTATTGGAATAATAATATATGAAAACTCAGAGCTACAAAGCTTATATGAAACCCTAAGAGATAAGGTGTCCTTTCACACCGGATGTCCAAGGGGAAAAACCCAGTGGGATAAAAGTGTCCCTGGTGAAGCGCGTATACACACTAACACTACTACATGTCTACACTATCCACTTCTTTTTTTACTTATTTTGGAAATTAAAGTGGGTTTGTCAACTCCCTTGGCCACGATCTGATGCACATCAAGCACTAGCTCTCTATCAAAATACATCTTAAGATGCACACTATTCACTATGTGCATAAAAAGCTTGCCATTTGCATGCACCAATTGAGATGTCCCATTAGAAAAATCCCTATGCTGGGCCTATCCACTTCTTTTGAACTTATTTGGAAATAAAAGTTAAGGTAACTTTTATATTTCATCACCTTCATGTATCTTCTTGCTCGGCATGCTTTGATTGAACTTCGTAACCATGCTTCTCTCACTGCTTCAAATAGAAATCTATTGTTGCCTCTTTGTTCATTTGCAAGGCTTCAAGACTAGCAATTTGGTCCAACAAAATACCCTACTAAGTGGCATTGACTTGCCACGTACCCTTCAATACTCCTAAATTTGCATGCATTGGCAGCACCGTCTCTTTGCCATAAATCAGCTCAAATGGAGTAAAATTTGTGGCTACCTTATAGGATGTGATGGGTTCATCATTGCAAACGTGCACTCCATAATCAGCACTAATTGGCATTAGTGTATGGGGGTGAAGCGTTAGCTTAACCATGGTGTTAAGTTTAGGGTTAGAGAGATGGTGATTAGGGTTAGATTATCCCAAAAGCAAGAGCATAGAGAGAGAGAGAGAGAGAATAGACATAATGATAATATTCAAAGTGCAATTAATTTATTAAAAAAAAGCCTATAATATATGCTTAGTAGTTTACATCCATTGCCTAGAGAGGTTGCAATCTTTTTTTATTGGACCATGTAATCATTTCATCCATCCTAGTAGACAAGGGATCTTTCCATGTGGTGCCACAAGTGTGGTGATTGCATAATAAGTAGCCTTTGTATTGGCAAAATTGGCATTCATAATTTGTGTGTGGTTGTAGCTCTCATCAAGAGCTTTCCATAGCACTTCTCCAAGCCTTAATCGGCAAGGATTTCCATTTGAATTGATCAATTAAGTTAACATCCATTTGAAGCTCACTAGTTTTTTGCACATCCAAATTTGTGTGTGTGTGTGTGTGTGTGTGTGTGTGTGTGTGTGTGTGTGTGTGTGTGTGCGCGCGCGCGCGTGCGCCTCAAGGTCCACTAAATTGATTAAGTCCCTCGAACTTTTGGAGCTTACGGATATTTTTTTAATGTTGAGGTGAGAACCTCCTACTTTTATGAAGTCAACCCCAAAAAGAGGGAGCTCACACTTGCTCGTCTAGCCCATGGTTTGCTTGTCCTCACTCCACCCCAGGGCCCACAAGCTCTTGAAATCAAGTTCCCTGCACCAAGCAAAGCTGCAATCCCACTATTGCTACCCACCAACCTCAACAACCAATTGTAACTTTATCAAATTTGTCAACTCCGAGCACTTTCCATCAACTACACTACCTCGCTGCACGCTATTAACTCCAAGCACTTTTTGTCATCTACCATCCAATTGCACTACCTTTCTGCATGCTATTAACTCCTCAAAGGTTACCTTATTTTGCCCCATCTTCTCCTCAATAGCCTTTGAAGACTGATGTTGTGCATGCTACTCATTGTTAATCGCATGCATAAACCTGCAGCACAATGCCTATTGGCCCTATTGTCTATAGTCCATCTCCTGCACTCGCCCTCATCATCCTTGGCCTCGCTCTAAAGCTCAACCAAAAACAAACACACGCCCATTGATTACCTTCCAATTAGGCTTAAATCATTGAATACTTTGCCTACCTACTCGCCTTCGGCTATTTTCTTAGAATTAGAACCTTATCACACCAAACTTGACCAAAGTCACAAGTGCTTCACCTTATCCAAGGGCCCTTTTCCATCTGCTCTCGAGCCATGTACTCTAAAATTCCCTTCCCGCACAAGAGCCTTAATCTCTGTCATATCTTTGTGAAGAGTGACTTCACTTTGGGAAGAGGTGCTTCACCATAATCAATAAAGAACCAAAGCTCAAGGAGGGAGAGTCATAATCTTAAGCTTTTACTTTCACGAGCTCAATTCTCTTACAAAGCTCCAAGCCAAAATTATAGCCAATGGCACCAAAAGGAATGTATGAAATATTTGTGCACAAAAACAACATGCACACGGGTTCCAGACAGTGCCTATACATCATGTATATGGAAAGATCACCCATGAACACACACACACAAGCACTACACTTGCTATGTATGTATGTTTTACAACATTAGCCAAGAAGGCTGCATCCTTGCAAGAACGGACCAACAAAATCAAGAAATTAAAGCTAATATCAACATATGAAGCTCACTTAAAGATGAAGATCAAGATGATGATGATGAAGGGGATGACAACGCCGACCCTACTTCATTTATGAATTGAACTTTATGACATAAATGATTTATTACCCTAAGTCATTAGAGAAGCTATCTTAAGTCTCACTTGTGAACCATAGCAATGTATCTAGCAGAGAACCGCTATGATGAATCATGAGGCATTGAACCATGGTCATTGAATCTGCTGAGAATCGCCACGATGTATCCAATTGAGAACCATGAGTGTTAAATCCGGTGAGAACCGACATGTTGATCAAAGTAGCTAAATCCTATAAACCTCGGAGTAACTCATGACCAAAACAAACATTTGTGTTTTTCCCCAAGCTTGTCTTAAGGGGGTGATCGACTAAATATACAAAGGACACGTGGAATTAACTCCCTCTTACCTAATTATCATGGGTAGTGGAGCATGCTCATATCCCAAGTGATGATTAGAGAGTGGAATTTATTAATAATGCAAGAGATTAATTGAGCTACTAATAACAATGAAATGAAAAGGTTGATTCACCTAGGTGTGATATCGTCGGCTCTAATACCACTTGATGGGTTAGTTGATGTGGAAGCATAGTCCCTAATCACCAATGATTAGCATCAGGCTATGAGGGTGAAGCCTTAGCTATTTCATAGAGAGAGAGAGAGAGAGAGCAGAGACACAATGAAAATGTTCAAACTGGAATCAATTTATTAGAAAATAGCCTCTAATATAGGCTTAGTAGTTCACATGCATTGGCTAGAGAGGTTGCATCCTTTGGTGCCACAAGTGTGGGCTTACCCTAACAAGATTTCCTATGTGCCCATAGACACTTCTCAATGTTAGGTTCCCATTCTTTTTCCCACTTGTACACATACTTTGTAAGAATCTTGATGATTTTCCCATCAGCACTCTCCACTAGACCATTGCATTGGGGATGGTAGGGTGATGAAAACCGATGTTGAATCCCCACCTTCTCAACAAATGTGCACATCGGCTTATTTTGGAACCCTTGATCTCTATCAAAAATTAGCACCCAAGGCACTCCAAAATGGCAACACATGCAATCAGAAACAAATTGGACCATTGTTTGAGTATTCACCTCCTTAACCCCCTTGGCCTTGACCCACCTGGTGAGGTAGTCAATGGCTACCAAGATGTACTTCTTATCGCTTGTTGACTTAGGGCATCAAAACCCCACTTCTCAAAAGCATTATGGGCTATCATAGCCCCTTGTGACTCGGCTACCATTCTTCTTTCACCCATGGTGTGACACTCATGGCAGATATTGCACCAGTAGTGTACATCCCGCACAGTAAAAGGGCAATAGTGTACATCCCACACAATAAAAATCCACCAAAAACTAGCTCTAAGAACTCAAACAAACACCTAATCTTTACCTTGATGTCTGCTCTCTTCATCGCACTACTCCAAAACCATGCCGATTTCCTCTTTGTAAAGCACTCCCCACAGCACTCCATCTTGATTGTATGTCATGAGATCCTCCCCTATCAAAGTAAACATGTGATCCTATTAAAAAATCATTCTCTTATGTAGCTTGGATAAACTCCTCGAACATTGACCAATGCTCAAAAAATCATCTGCCTCCTTCAAGGTCTCTCTAACTGCATAGATGGTAGGTGCCACACATAAACCTGCTACATGGGCCTGCACTCGACTTCTTGTCAATTGATCAGGATCAGCTTCTTATTTTTGCTCCCTCTTGACATGATTGAACTATATTGCTTCAAAGAACTTCAACAAATTATTGATATAAAAAACCAATATTTGAGGGAGTCCCTCTTTACCTACCACTGGCCCAAAAGTTTGATACCCAACAACACATTACCTTTCACCACTAGCTTGGAAATGCCAAATTCCATACACTGCTTCAGTCCTAAATGAAGAGTGAGGTACTCTGCCTCATTATTTGTGTGGACCCCTTCAATATCATAAGCTTTGGAAAAAATAACCTTACTCTATGGGTCTTGGACATCACACCACCTCCTACTTTCTGCACCACTCTTACACCCCATCAAACCACATCACAAAAGCATCTTCCAAATTAGGTTCTTCTCTAGCCTCTTCTCACACCACCCTGGGATACACTGGTAAGTCAACATCCTTATTGACTAAACTGTCTACCAATGAGACCTATTGGTATGATTGATTTTGAACTGAAATTCAAACTCCTACAAATCTAGAACCCACTTCAATTCTTCTAACCCACTCTAACTCCTTTACAGGATAGATGATACCTACATCCAAAAGCTTGTTAATCTCTTGCCATAGGTCTTCCTTTTGAATCTCCACTAATCTTCTTAACTTTCTTGCCTTTGGCTCATACCCCTAATCCTATGCTCCACCCCTTTTGCCCCTTGTAAATCCTTGTACTTTGTCCCAAACAAATTACAAAAAGAATTACATAATTGGGCATAACCTTCTTTTTCTTGCTTGATCAGCAGATCTTCACTCAACATATCGATCCATTTCCATGTTCCTTTGCCATGAACATAAGGCTGCATACCTTCTTTTACAGGCAGGTCTTCTACGAGAACACCAACGAGATCAGCATCAATCTTCAACATATCATCATTACTCTCCTCTTCTTCTGTATTAGGTTAGCCCTCTCATAATCCGTCTCAGTCTAATACTCAAATCTTGTCGTCGTGTCATCTTTACCTCCTGCCACCATATGGTGGAAATGGCTCTCTTTAGTATTTAGGTCCAGCACTATCTACCTCCCCTTCACTTTATTAGGCAAGGTGAACACCCTGCTCTCCTAGTCTTGATTGGCCCCTGTTGTAAGAAGCCATGTCCTCCCTAAGTTTATAGTGTAATCATTGTCGTCTGCTTTCATCACACAAAAAAATCAATAAGACACTCTATTCACATCAACTTTACCTTCACATCTTGGGCCATGCACAAACACCTCGCTTTGGTATGATTGGCCATCCTCATATGTACACTAGACTTGGCCATTGCCTTGACACATGCATCCCTCATAGCCGCTTCAATCATGAAACAAACATGGGCTCCACAATTTATGTATGCATGCACCTGCATCTTCGTCTCAATGATAGCATCAACAAGAGGGAGTACATCCATTGGGTTTCCTACACTTAACTCCATATTTTTCATAGGATGCACATCACCCTTAACCCTCAAAAGTCTAGTGCTGACATTAGTCGACCAATGCCTTCTTAGCTTGGGGTTCAACTCCAACAATTGTGCCCAAAGGTGATGTTAGCTTTTTAATTTGAACATCACTTATCAGATCATACTCGAGATAATCACACCCTATCTAGAAGTTCGATTGCTTGATTTTGTGATGCCTCCTTTTCTTACTAGTCTCTAGTTGCTCCTTGCCTTCATACACCTTCTATTTACCTTTGTGAGCTTTGGTTTCCCATTCAATCTCTCTTTCCGTTTCACCTCTTGCTCTCTTGTTAGCCAAAGCATCCACATCCTGCTTGTCTAAACCAATGACCCTAGGGACTTTACCATTATTTGGCACAGCCGGGTGTACAAGATTCTTGACTTGCTACTCCCTTTGACAATTGAACTACCATGTCCCTCTGCCTCTACCAAGTAGCGGATATATGCCTCCTCTTTCCCTAGGAAGATGTGGGCAATCCAGAGCGTAATGACCCTCTTCTCCATAGTTGTAACTTGTAACACCAGCCAGGCAATGGCCTAGATCTTCCTCTTCCTCCTCTTGGTTGTTACCTACATTTTCTCAAAAAAATCTTGGATTGTATGTACCCAATGTTGTGAAACAGCCACCACTCCTCGGTTCACTTGGTTGTCCTCTTAGATTACATCATGAAAACTCTACAGTTGAGTAGGAGCCATCGTCTTGTAGCCCATCACAACTGCTCAATCTTCTTTCTAATATTCCTATTCTTTGATTGTGCAAATTCCATTGCACCGTTGTAGTTTTTGGGCTTTCAAAGTTCACCTTTTCTTGCACCTTGGGATGCAAGCACCCCATGAATTTATCCATCTTGAAGTACTCGCCATTAGCAAACTACATGGTTGCCGTCAATTATACCCAATATGTTTCATAATGATCAATAAATAGATTGAAATCCTCACTTACATCTTGTTTAAGAGCTTTTATCTTTGCATCCATCTCAGTTGGAGATGCCTCCTTGCAAAAATCATGCAGAAACCGCTCACACAGAGCCGGCCACCATGCCTACCTTGGCTTGCCTTCCAAAGCTTCAAATCACATTATATAGTTCAAAATCTGCAATCCAACCCTCTTGATTATCTTCACTCATGAAAATTGGTCCATAGCTCATTGTCGCCATGCTTCACAATGCAAAAAACCACACTTTTCAGCAACCGAGGAGCAATTAGTGCATCTCCTTCATGTAGGAACCAGAAGATCAAGTGGGGGAATGAGGAACACACCTAAAACACACACGATTTCCCCTATATAGCTCAGGGTATTCATATCACCCTTGTCCTTTCAAAAACACAATTTACACAAGCACAACCTTGTCTACACTTCACCTAATGCTCACACAACCTACAAGATTGCAGCACAACACACATGCACCATTGTGGTCCATCTCGATATTCCAACACATGCAACACATCTATCTTACCCTCTTCACACAACCGTTGGTTTGGGGTGCACACACTTCCACTATCGGCACCGTGAAACAAGACGAGAGCGAGAAAAAGAGAAGGGGAAAGGGGGAAATTGACACAGCATAGGGGAAAAATGGGCTTGATCTTGCGCAAAAATACTTACAATGCAACCACATAGACATGGCTAGCTTCAACAAAACTTCTTTTCCTCTTGCCTCCACAGGCACAGTCTTCTCTCAAAAAACTCTCCTTGGTCTCCCAAAAAACTCAAAACGTTCTTCAAAAGCCCCTTATAGAGGTATCTTACATTTTTTTAGTATCCCACTCCTCGTTGGTCCAACTAGCCATGACTTAGAAATTTTTGAGGGCGGTGCCCTTTGTGCACCACACATCACATGAGTTCCTTATACTCCCCAAAAGCTCGAGGCGCTATTGCTCTTCAACATGAGCACATTGCTCTCAATGAAAAGGGGAGGGGTCCCTGTGGGCACCCCCAAGTGTGAACGGCTCCCTAAGGGTGCAACTAGGACCACCACTTGAATTCCATAAACAGCCTAGTGCCACCCACGCCCACGCAGTGCGCACGTGAGGGGGGTGAGTGGAGCTCCATGGGAGTTCTTCTCTCCCTCTCCTTTGATGCTAATGCCAATGCACTCTTGTAATATATATATATTGCAAGTCCTTAGGTCTGCACCCCCCATGTGGGGTTATTTTTCATGTTGTGTGGCATTTCCAGGGGCACCCTAGATCTTGTGAGTTTAAAAAAAACTTCATAGAACTCCACAAAAAACCAACTTTTTTCCCATATTCAGGGCACTCCCATTCCATGCTCACTGATCCAATCTCCAAGCCGCAAACTGCTAAGCTAGCAACATGGACCTTGACTCCATCTATTTGCTTTGCATTCTAGCTCTTCCACAGCCTCGAATGAGGTGTCCAAATTTTGCAAAAGATCATATGTTCCTATCTCCCAATCAATCACTCCCAATTTCAATTGGGTGTATCTTAGTGCCCACAATGGTGATTAATGAGCCATCACTTTTGGCTAATCCCACATGTTGCATACTACCCCCAAGAACCTTGGCGAGCTCAAAAAGATTCATGAAGGCACACTTATGGAGCAGTCAAAATAAACCAGGACAGACCCCCTTGAAAACCTCATCGGCTTATAACTTGGCCGATTAGACTCCGATTGGCAATCTGAAAAGACCAGCATGCACCATAATTCAAGCACTTCAATTCTATACACTGTACTTGCCCAGTTTGGCAAGGATCTATAAAGCGTTCTACCTTCAAATTGCAATATCTTGCACTTCATAGCTTTGTTTGAGGAGCCATCTATACTAGCTTCGAAAACACCTCGAGCACCAACAATATATAGAGCCTTGCTCCTTTTTTCATGGGTCCTTTTCTTGAGAGTCCCTCTTCATGCTTTCACGTGGCAACTTTGCAATACAGCAATGAGATGGTTGAGTTGGTTGGTGTCAAAGTTATTGTGTATCATGATGCTCGAATGCCTTGCACAAACTGTGGTGTATATCCTACTACTCTCATTCTTTCCATGATGTTTGATGTATATCCTACAGATGTGTGGTGTATATCCTACTGCTCTCACGCTTTCCATGATGTATATCCTACAGATTGCATGCTTTGCATGGCCGGTTTATGTGGTCTTGCTTTTATTTGAGCTTCCAATTTCCAAGTTGTCTGCGATGACTAGTTCAAGGTAGAAATTGGTGTGCATCTCCACGGGATTGACCTTGTTGCCTTCGACTTCAGGCACGAGTTTTTGGCCTTGAGTTTGTGGGGTAATAGTAGGAAACCTCCCTTAATCACCCTAAGGACATTTGAGGATGGCCTTTGGTGTGAAAGGAAGGCTCCTAGTAATGGAGGAAACGCTCAGTAGTGTGTACCGATAGAGATAAAGTTGTAGAGACTCACAACGCTTGGCCAGGCTTGAAGCAATGACATGAACTGTTAAAGTTCCAGGGCAAGTCTATGAATTTCATCCTCATGAAATTCGGTGCACGCGAGCCACACCCCCATACTCTTGACAAGGGTGCATATCCAGGTGGCTTGTTGGCCCTACCATGGGAACTCGCATGAGAGAGAGAGAGAGAGAGAGAGAGAGAGAGAGAGAGAGAGAGAGAGAGAGAGAGAGAGAGAGAGAGAATGAGTCACTTATTCTGCTTATTCTTTCTTCTCCCCTCATCCATGTTTGCCCGCTCCCTGAACTTTGATATCAATATGAGACGAGGGGACTGGCACATGCAAATCACCACCAAACCATGCCCTATATAGACCCTTGGCCATGCTATTTATAGGACCCCCTTTATTGCATGTCCGTCCTGGCCCTTCGCTTGCCCGGTCTTACCTTAGGCCTAGCAAAGAGTCTTCAAAAGACTTTAAGAAAGAGACACACTGATGATATGGGCCTTGAGAAATCCCAAAAAATGGTTGAGGAAAGAGCAAAGTTGATGAAAGGATTGATGTTGGTAGACAAAATCTTTAAACTCATCAATGCAGTCTTAAGAGCTTTTCAATCAGGTTTGAAAGCTGTCAGACATTGGAACTAAATGGAAAATTTATCCAACTCCTTATATGGAAGCGGCAAAACTAAAAGCTTATAAAAACTTGGTGCAATTCATGCAGTCAATGCAAGAAGCACAGAAATCATAAATGGAAAACGTTGGGAATCCAATTAAGGAAGAAACACAGGTAGAACCTGTGGAAACAAAAGACACTAAAGAACGGATGGATCCTTTATTTGAAAATGAAAAACCTGAATTGATAGTACTAGACAGTGAGGAAGGACTTGATGGAGTCCCCTTAGTCGAGGAAGATTGGCCAAATCACCTTTGGGAAAGAGCTAGAGAGGTAAATGATTGATAGTACAGTTAGTGAGGAAGGGCTTGATGGAGTCCCTTAGTGGAGGAAGATTGGCCAAATCACCTATGCAAGAGAGGTAAATGATGGAAGCTTGACTCTAAAATAGCTCCAATTGAGGAAATATGACTAGTTCAACCATCCGTGGAGTTAGACGGACAGTCTCTGTATGGAGATTGGGGATCAAAGCAGTCAAGCTTTTCAAAATCCCAAACCCTCAAGACATTACCCACATACTTGGGAGAAAATAAAGGACCATCACTCGTATGTAAGACCACAAAATTAAACTAGGCAAAGCAGACTTTAGATGTGGAAAACTTACAATCTATCATGCCAAAATTGATTCAATGCATCGTAACATTGGGTGAGTTTTTGAAGATCAAACCACATCTATGAAAATATCTGCAAAACACTTTACAGAAAGTGGGTATAAAAGGACTAACAAAATAATAAGGCGAATAGTTGCGCTTAAAAGAATCTTGAGGTAAACTTGTCATATCTATTCATGTGAACAAGGTATGAGATTATAGGAAATGAAGGAAA
Source organism: Adiantum capillus-veneris (assembly GCF_014529385.1). Classification (NCBI taxonomy): domain Eukaryota; kingdom Viridiplantae; phylum Streptophyta; class Polypodiopsida; order Polypodiales; family Pteridaceae; genus Adiantum; species Adiantum capillus-veneris. The sequence continues at coordinate 16,008,066 of NC_140931.1, read as the reverse complement.
CACAACTCTTCCTATGCAAGATAACGATGTAACCACCATGGCGATACTAGACAGTGGGGCAAGCATTGCCATAGCAACAAAAATAGTCTGGCAACCCTAGGGAAGGTCTACATTTATACGAATGAATCTGCAATTAGTAGATGGGCACATCAAACTACCCATGCGATTGTTAGAAATGTGATATTCAATACGTGTGGAATTGACTACCAACACACATTTTCCATTGTAGATTTTGGAAAAAAATTGAACTATGAAATCATTTTGCGACGACCTTTCATGAGGCAAATACAATTGATCCAAACTCTCAACTGAGCTCACAAGCTCCCATCTTGTTCTCCCGAATCTTCCAAGATTTCTTGTCTCTCCACTGTCAAGAGCAACCAAGCTATCGCCTCAAAGATCTCAACACTATCGTGATCCCTGCGATTGTCATGCGCTCTGATACCAATTGTGTGTGCACGAATGTGGTGCATGTAGAGAGAGAGATAGATAGATAGATAGATAGATAGATAGATAGATAGATTGAATTATCGTCCACGGAGGTCAGATATGACCTATGGGACCAAAAAGGGGACATTACAACGGTTGCACATTAAGCGAAAGATGACAATACATATCAGTTAAGGACTGAGGGTCCAGTAGGAAGATGAGAGAAGAAAATAGAAACCTAGGGGGAGTCAGCTGTGGGGGGAGCCGGTTTGGGATTTTGAAACTCCTGGATGATGGCTTTGCCGCCTCGATAGACTGCCCATTTGCCTTGTTTGCGGGCTTCATGTACCTTCTTGAGCTCTTCACTTTTGTGTTTGAGTTGTAGTAGAGTTAGTTCTTCTGCAATCCAAAGCTTGGTATCTTTGAGAAGACGTGATTGTTGAAGAAGCTTGAGTCGACCCTCTCGGCTTTCGAATTCAAGGATGGCTTGTCCACTTGGTATTGGCTTGTTAGGGCCTCCCGACGTGATGCACTCTATTGCATTGTAATCGAGCTTGATCGGTTGGAGAGTTTCGTTGAGGAAATTGATGCGCGCCGAGAAGTCTTTCTCGGTCGTATCCCATGCTTGAGGTAGCCCACCAATGCGGACCTTGAGGGCATTGTCTTCTTGGAGTCGTCGTTCTCGAAGTTCTGCTGCCACGCATGTTTTCACCTTCGCAATTGTTGCCGAGTGTGTTTCGACGGCCTTCACTTCGACTTCTTTCACTTTGTTGGTGGCGAGCTCGACCATGGAGTCAAATCGTGCCTCGAGCTTGCAAAGGCGATCTTTGAGGTCACGATTCTCTTCCATGACCCGGTCAAGGGTTGCTTGGAGGCGCTCGATTTAGTCAGATTTGTTCGGAGCTGCTAAAATGGTGGCAAAACTAGGCCGTGTTTTTGCGGGGGTCTTCGGGGTCGTCATGTCTGCAAGCACCGATTCACAGAGAGTCGAGCCGGATTGTTGGGGTATTTCTGTGTAATGCGGCTCAAGGCTTGTGCGGCAAACTCCGTTTCACTGATTTTCTGTGTTAAAATGGTGAGATGCCTTGTGTGGAGATCTCCCTTCGTAGAGGGTCGTTACCACAATTGAGTCGAAGCCGGCCGGGCATCAACACCCTTGGGGTCGAGGACAGGGTCGTCTTTAATCCGGTTTCGCTAATGTTGGGGTCGCTGTGTTAAAATGGTGAGATGCCTTGTGTGGGGATCTCCCTTCACAGAGATTCGTCACCACAGTTGAGTCGAAGCCGGCAACACATTTCTGCACAAAGCTGCCCGTGCTGCAGACCTCAAGCAGGTTCGAAAACCACCCTTGGGGTCGAGGACAGGGTCGGCTTTACTCCGGATTGGCAAGGTCGGCAGCAGGTCGTTGGCACAGTCGCCACTTAGGCAGCTGCGGCAGAACGTCGCCACCAGAGCAGGGCCGTGAGCTGGGGAGAGGGAGGGCGAGGTTGATGAGTAACGCCCCCCCACAGGGCTGCCCTCGCCCAGAGAGAGAGAGAGAGAGAGAGAGAGAGAGAGAGAGAGAGAGAGAGAGAGAAAGAGAGAGAGAGAGAGAGCACAAGATGTGGGTGGAGCAACTCACCACAATCTGTGAGAGAGATCCCCTTATTCTTCTATCTAGTAAATAATAAGGTATGTAGAAGTGATGGGTGTCCGACCGAGGTAAGAGGCACACCACCAATACCTCAACACATTGGTCATGTTTGATTATGGAAGAGCATGTAATCAAGAATTGACTAGAGAAGGAAAAACCCAATTGGTTGACATGATCATGGGTAAGCAAGTCTATTTCTATTTAACTTGATCTCAAGTTTGTTTTGTAGAGGTATGTTGTACTTGACGAACATAGCAAGGCTTTATATGTGATCATGTTTGGACAAAAGAGAAAGGCTCCATACGAGGCCTCTCATGAGAAAGGCTTGTGCAACACGGTGATTTTCTTTCTTTGCCAAAGGAGGCAGAGGTGCTTGACAAGATAGATGAGTGGCAAAGGTGCACCACATGGTTGACCATTTGTTACGATTCACAAAACCAACGAGAGACTCTCTTTCTTCATCTCCTACTTTTGGGGTTTAAATATATTTGTTGAAACAAGTTGGATCAATAAGCCTTTTGCATGAACGAGAGTTGCATAATCAAGTTCCAATGGGCGTAGTTATCACCGTTCAATTTGTTGTTGGCGCTCGAGAAAGGGGGGGGCATGTTGAAGTTGCTAGATCTGGAAATGAATGTTTGATTCCTTCTGACACTCAAAAACAGGCCGCACCAAGAAAAAAACTCGCAAGCCATTCCAAAAACAAAGAACACTGTTGCCATTGCAAGCAAAAGTTGGGCTTCAACTTTTTGTACCTCCTGCCAAGCCAATCCAAGACAATTCTGACCCAAGGTACCCTCCAAACTTGTTTCTGCCCAATGAGCCTTGCTTGTGGCATTTTAAAATGTTGAGCCATCCAAGGGGAGGGGCTGCAGTGGGGGTCTTCATTCTCATCAAGAGCTGCTAGAAATAGCATTCCAAAATGCACGTTGGGGGGGTGTCGTCAAGGGCTATAGGAGAAAGCATTGTCAAATGCTAGCATGCAGAGTGGCATAGCTATCGCAAAGGGACATCATGTGTGATGCTAGTATCAGGGGGCACTGTATAAAAATGCTACCTACAATAGTGCAAGAGGATCCAGTAGGGGAGGGTGCAGTAGGGGAGGGTGCACTGAGGAAAATGCCAAGGCTCTGCCAACATTTCAAAATGCAGCGGGTGTAGAGAAAGGGGAGATGGTCGTTGTCGACAGAAGGGAGGGGGTTCTCTTCACGGGTTCTCGTTGGTACAAGTGCTCAACCAAGGCTCTGATACCTTGTCAAAGTGAACGATGTGAAATCTTCCAAACCAAGGAGAGAATGCGAGAGAGAGAGAGAGAGAGAGAGAGAGAGAGAGAGAGAGAGAGAGAGAGAGAGAGAGAGAGAGAGAGAGTGTTATTAACCAACCAACCTTGGCAATGAATAATTGATGATAATACAATGGGGGCAGCGGGTTGTTTATATACCCACCTCAGTAAATTGCCCTACCTAGACTTTGACAAATAAGTAAAATAAATGCCTAAAGCCAAAATAGATATTGAAATCACATTGGGCTATTCATATGCTTCTAAATTTAAGACAAAATTGGCAGGGAGAGCATGCTTCCATGACACCAGAAAGCATGAAGGAGGCACAATGACCAGAACTAAAAAAATTGTATAATAAGCTTCCCCCTTGCTTGCTTACAACTCACATATCACATAAAAAAAATTTAACTCAAACAACACTCGTATGGGCACAAACAGTGACCCGTCAGCTAGCACTACATAGGTGATTTTCCTTGCACGTACATGTACTTGAAACACCAAGCTTAAAAGGCCACAAAATAAAATCATAAAGACTCTCATGTCACATAATGGAATCACCATATGTAAAAAAAAAACGGTTCTTCAAAATGGGTGCAACAACGTCAAGAAAATGTGATCATTTGCTTAGTTCAAAGAAAAATTAAATTTATAGCACCAAGTTGATCTATTTATGGATTAACTTTTCTACCATTTAATGAACCAATGGATGTTTTCTGAAGAGTCCCAAGGCACAAAAATAAATGAAAAATAGGGAAGTGAGGGAAAGAGGAAAAAGGGAGGAGACAAAAGCAAGAAAGAGAGAAGATGAAAGTTGCAAAATCACCTTCTACAATTAACAGTGGTTTCGTAAAATCGCCTTCTACACTTCAGAGTGACTGTCTTCCACTAGAACTGTCACATTGTCCTCAAGAAAGTGACAACTTACTCGAGGTCCTATCAAAAGAAATACCACTTTAAAAATAAAGATTCCTAGTGGAAGCCTCCTCTGATTGACCTAGAACACTCTCTCTATGCTAAAAGGCAAGAGCTTTGACAACATGAAGAATTTCTTATGTGTTACGTAGTTCTACAGCCACTTGACAAAGAATTACCATTCCATGTCTTTGTGGATGCATCACATATTGCCATTAGGGAAATTCTTATGTTGAGAATTTAAAAGGGTGGTACAAACATTCCAAATCCAAAGCCAAAGACACCTCTTCATAGTAAATAGCAGCTAGCAATATAGAAGAGTGAAGGTAAGAGACCCCCCTAAAATATACAATAAAGACAAGAAAAATAAGTTAGCTGTAAAAATGAAGAAGAAGTCTTTCAACAATAACGATAATTCCAAAGCCAAAGCCAAAGACACCTCTTCATAGTAAATATTAGCTAGAAAAATAGAAGAGTGAAGGTGAGAGATCTCTCTTTAGCCCTACAATATGACAAACCTTTTTGAATAAAATCACCACACGCTACCAAGTAGTGCAATAAATATTTAGGGAAACCTATACAGCACCTTGTAATTTGTTGAAGATTTTTGAAGCATTATATCCACTCTTTGATGATCACATGAGGCATCCAAAACCTTTCAAAAAAGTGTCACCGCCACTTTCAAAGATCACACGTTGGAGACAAGATCACTATCTCCCTCTTTTATGATATTTGTAATTTATAAAACTTGTAAAATTGCAAGTGCACCCATATATTGAAACACGGCCTATTTTGGCTCATATTCTGTACATCCATTTTTTTACCAAAATTTTAACATTTTCTCTCATTGAAATGCTTTCTTGTGTGTCACATGTTTTATGGTGTTTGTTTGCTCTCACACATTTTGAAACAACATTGCAACCCTCCTAGTAGAAGCATTCAAATTCCATAGGTTATATTTATTAAGGAGGGGATTCTCTCCCCTCCTATCCATATTTATATTAGCCTTCTACATATCTTTGGGTTTGGGGGTTTTCACTTTTTCTCTTTCCAAGTTAGTTCTCAAACGTTTCCAATGTCTTAAGTCTGTTAGCACAGACAAGAATTCCAATCATGACATTCTCACATGTGCCTAAAGAGCTTGGAAAAAAGTTGGAGCCCAAGTCACACAAATGCATTTCATTGCAAATAGAGAGATGGGTTATCGTCTCTGACACGCGGAATGGTGAAGTGTTATTCGTAGCTCACAAGTGATCTTCAATGAATCAAAGATGCACAGACAGCCCGTGAACATGTAGCCTCAATTCAAGTCACTAAACATCTCAATCTACTAGCGATGTGCCTACCTCTAATAGTGATATGCTCTTGAGAGAGCATAGTCCAATTGTCATAGGCAGTGAGGATATCTACACATATATCTCATGCCCCATAGCAGTTTGAGCCAAGATTAGACTATCTATTGGTCATCAACTGTGGAGAGCCTACCTGCTACCAAGAGGGTATTCAAATGGAAGATAGCGTGAAGTAGGAGCAGGAAATGCAATCTGAGCATAACTCGATTATGGTAAATGAAACTTGGAAACTGATATAGTTGTCAGAGAGCAAACAAGCTTTGCCTTGCAAATGGGTGTATACGAGAAAGTACACGACAGAAGATCTCAAGCCCAAGTATAAAGCTAGATTGGTTGCTAAGGGATTCAAAAAAAAGAAAGGCGTGGATTTTGATGAGATTTTCTCTCCAGTAGTCAAGATGACTACATTGCATCTTGTGCTTGGACTAGGAGCCACATAGGACATGAAGCTTGTTCAGATGGACGTGAAGATAAATTTCCTTCACAAAGGTCCTGATGAGGATGTCTAAATGAAACAGCTAGAGGGTTTTGAGGATGTCTACATGAAACAACCAAAGGGTTTTGAAGTCAAACTTGAAAAGCCTACAAGGGAAAAACTGGTGTGTAGATTACATAAGACATTGTATGGACTAAAGCAGGGCTCAAGGCAATGGTACATGAAGTTTGGTAAGTACATGCACTCCCAAGGGTAATCAAGTAGCCAAGAGATCACTGCTTGTATACCTGAAAGTTGAACGATGATGAGGATTGTATGGATAGTCAAAGATCCACGTCTCGCTATGTTTTCCTATTTGCTAGAGCAGTCATTTCATGGAGATCATGATATCAAAATTGTACATCATCTTCCACCACAAAGGCAGAGTAGGTACGTGGCAGTTTCTAGTGTTAGCAAGGAAGCTATGTGGTTAGCTCGTCTAATGGGAGATCTTGGCATTACTTAAACTTTAGAGTTGCATTATGATAGAGTGCAATTGTGCTAGGAAAGAACCTTGTGTTTCATCCAAGTCAAAACACATAGAAGTCTGTTATCATGTGATACGAGACATATTGGCTACCAAGCGCATTGAGTTAGTTAAGGTTCATACGAATGACAACCCTATAGATGCTCTCACGAAGAGCCTACCCTCATAGTTGTTTGCACATTGCATGGAGATGATGGGTGTAGGGTGAAGCCATTCATAGGCCACTTGGACCACGTTGACCTTCAAGTGGGAGATTCTTAGGTTTTTAGGCCAACTGGTCGGACACCCATCACACTAATCGTACTAACCTTATCTATGCTTTTGATTGTATAGAGCAATGAGGAGTAGTGATGCGATTCTATTTCTCACTAAGAGATCCATCAACACTCTATGTCTACTCTTCTTCTCCCTCTCACTCCGCATGCACCGCGCACTCTTCATGGACTATGACTTGAGACAAAAAGAAGGTAATCTATATCAAGATGACATATCCACACTAGAATGACGATTAGTTTTTGTGTCCACTTGTTGCTCTTATTTTCGAAACCATTTATCAAAATATATTGACCCCAAGCCACCCATGCAAACCTTGAAAAGAATTGGATCCTCATAAGGATCCACTCCTCATGCTGAGTATTTGTGATATATCTCACGAAAGAGAAATTTTTCCTGAAGTAGAGCTAGTGAGAGGATTTGTGAAATATCTCACAAAAAATGCATGTTATGAAATAGACACTTACACTTTCTTAATGAAAACAACAAGACAAATAACCCTTAATACACCCAAAAAAAAAATAAAAAAATTTTGGGAATTGCATGAGGGAGTTATGCACCGACTAGTTAAGCAGAATCTACTATTAGAGCAAGACGTCTTCCTCTGTATATAGATTCTTGTATGTGGTGGGTATGTTTAGGCTCTGTAAGAAACTCCTTAAGAGCTCTACCATTCTCTACTCTACTCTTATAATAGCTTAACCCCTATTGCATAGTGGGTGTATAGAGATTAAGACTTTCATGCATGAATTTGTCCCTCTATCATAGTCACATACACAACCACTACGTACTTATGTTCACTCTTAGTTTGCACAACTCCCAACCTACATGACTTTAAGCCTTTTAGTGAAAGGCTCCAGGGCTATGGTGGATGCCAACGACTACAAGAAGTCATAGCGAGGTAAGGAAGCACAAAGGAAGAAGTGGAAGAGAGAGAGAGAGAGAGAGAGAGAGAGAGAGAGAGAGAGAGAGATTCGACTGAGTAAAAATAGAATACCAATGTGTATATTGTATTAATTAAAAAAAGGCCTTTACATGTATAGGTTTGGTATTTACCATGCAAACTCTACTAGAACTGGACTTTTCCTATTTATGCCTTAAGGCTTAGTCCCGCAGGCCTTGGTAGATGGTATCCCACGGACAACCTTAAGCTTGGAACCCAACATTTAGATGGTATTGTGTTTTTTATGCCTATGATGTGCAAGATCTCTCTGTTTATGAAGAGCAAAGACTTAATAGCACGATTAGTCTCACTCAAAAGTTATAATCTAATGGGCACTTGTACAAGCACGCTTATCCTTATCACTTGCTCCTTTCGACAAGGAACTAGCCTCATGAAAATCAAGTCGTCTCTAATGTGTTAGTGTCATTCTCTAAGTGTGAGAATGTTTAAAGTATTACAACTAACAATTTTGATTCTCAAGTAAACCAAAACTAGAGTGCTTCATTAGTTGCATTGTAGTGTCAGTGCATAGGAGCACGATGACAGTCTGAAGCAGATTAAAGTTCTAGTTCTGTCTTAACACATTTATTGAGAGAGAGAGAGAGAGAGAGAGAGAGAGAGAGAGAGAGAGAGAATGGACTACACAGAAGCCAGAAATAGAAGGGTGAGATGTTGGATGTGGTGGTAGACATTGATGCCACCCTGGTGTATCCTGTAAGAGGTGGCCAGACTCGAGTTGTCGGAGGAGGCCCTAGGTACAGAGTACAACCTTGTTCATGAAGCCCTCGAGTTCTTGGCTGCAATGTAAAGGCACACAACACGAGGTTGGCCGAAGCCCTCGTCCAAGAGATCCAATAGTAAGGCTACCCTTTCAAACAAATAAAGCTAGAGGCATTCTCTATACCAGACAGCATGTTCGGCAAGAAGATTCTCAAGGCCTCTGAAAGGGGCTTACCGGGCCATCTTCGTGGATGACGATCGTTGCAACATCCTGCAAGGATTGCTACATGCATGATCTCTCTCCGTATGGTGCCTTGGATCTCTCTCTCTCTCAACCGCGACAACATCAAAGGTGGCTCGTCTTGCCATGCTTTTGTCAAGAAACTCCGTTGTGATGATGGCTCGCTCTCTATCTCAGAAAGCAGTGGCCTTCAATTACATCATGAGACAAGACTTAGGAGAGTCTTCATGAGGTGATCTTACTTATTAGGCTTGTCTTCGTGTGTGTGAGGGCAACATGGAGCTTAGACGTCAAAGGTGAGTGTGTGGTCATGTTCTCTCTCTCTCTCTCCCCTTTTATTTTTAATTTGGCACATAAAACATGTAAAAGGTAAGCAGCCTCTACACTAAGTAATCACCCATACACACTTGCAATTTTTCTTTCATCATGCCAATGAGATTTTACTCACAACACATAGATGCTTCAAGATACTATATGATCCTACTCAATAAACTCAATCCTTCCATCAATCGCTAACGTGAGCTAGCTATCAGATCATTTCTCCAGCTCCTTTTGGAACCGCTGTGAGAAATCATCATTCACATCATCGTCATCCCAATCATCCTCCCATTGTTACCATTTCTCCAGCTCCTTTTGCTACCATTTCCGTCCAGTGAAGGGTTGCTCTCTCTCTCTCTCTCTCTCTCTCTCTCTCTCTCTCTCTCTCTCTCTCACACACACACACAGGCAAAGACAAACCTTCAGAGAAACCTCCGAACTGTTGTCTGCAAGCTGTGCACGCAGCAACAGGTACAATTTGACACAAAAACCAATAAATTCAGGCTGCGTGTGATTGCACACTATGTGGGAGGCCAAAATTGAGCATATCTCAATCGAGCAATCTGCTGTAGCAAAACAGGGTGAATGGCTGCGGTTACTGACCAGCGAGCAGCAGTGAGTGCACAGTTTGCAATTTCTAGCGCGCAGTTGGGTTGTGCCAAGGGCCGTCAGAGCAGATGGGGGACGTGCTGAATATGCGCAGGGTACAGACGCGGCACAACAAGAGGCTCCCGCAGGGTGATGGCAGGTCGCACAGGTATGTGGGTGCTTGTTGAGAGTCCAGGTGCGCGCACAGCACACAATAGCATTGCCTACTTGGATCCATCTCTGAACTACTGTGTCTCTCTAAACCTCTGTCCTGCCTTTCTGAACCTCCCAACTGCTCTCGGACTGCTGCCTCTGTATAGTTACGGCTTTCTTTTTCACGGCTTCTATTAACAGCTTTTCACGGCTTTGTTTTTCTAATTTAATTTGAAGCTCTACCACGTGGTGGCTTCTACAGAGAAAAGAGCCTTTGGCTCACCAAGTAAAAAGCTCTGACCACGTGACCACGTGGAGGCTTGAGAGCTCTAGAATTCAAAAGAGACTCCTACGCTAACGAAGTAATCAAGGTAACGAAGTAAAGAAAAGAGCCTTTGGCTCACCAAGTAAAAAGCTCTGACCACGTGGAGGCTTGAGAGCTCTAGAATTCAAAAGAGGCTGCTACGACTAACGAGTAAAAATACATAGTTAAGATATCAACCTTTGGTAGTCATTATCCCAAACATAAATGCTTGCACTTGTGACTGGCAATTCACCGGTGCACAACACATTATCAATCAGTATGGGCAGACATTCAATGTAGTGCAAACATTGACTAAAATCTGGAGTCTCTAAGTGCACCCATACTCTAAAGACATCAAACCCCTATGACTGGTACTAGAATCTTCATTGACAAAACGGGCAATGCTTTAAAATGTCAAGTGCTCCTATCCTTGATTGTTTGGAAAATATATGGGGATTATTGCAGCAAATTTGTGCTCCCACTTAGCAAACTCTTCACAAGGGACTAGATTGCAATGCCCAAAACAACCCTTTGCGAGGGACTGGATTTCTCTCAAAAGAAGAGTTGTGGTTGATCAATGCTTATCATGAATTATGTGATATGTAAAATTATGGACAAATATAGTAACTGTGTTGTAAGAAATACAATGTACAATGCAGTGCTCAACACCCTTTCCTGGCATCCTTGCCTTTCTTCGCCTTTCGATATGGTCTATGACGAGGACTTTTAGACCTATGGAAATGAACATTTTTCCATACAAGCATTCCTCCACTGTCTGGTTTGCGCTCCCAAACCCTGGTCTCATTGAATGCTTCTACAGATGGGACTCCATCCATTGTTGTGCTTTGACGCAGTCTTGTATAAGTTACAAGTGCAGCATCGTCCCCGACTAGAGTTACCTTGGGTGAGGAAATCTGTGATTGAGAAGAAAGTGCAGGAAACATCCTTCCTATATCAAAGTAGAACTTGTGAAATGCAAGCCCTTCCACAAGATGGCCTGCAGTTCGAAAAAACTATTTAAGCACAGCATATTTTTCTTCAGATGATACTGTACCCTCAATTTACCAAAAGAAGTTAAACCGCTAACTATGTCTCAGACAAAACGATGATTCCTACCGTGTGATTCGGGTTCAAAAGCTGTTAACGCAGGGTCACAAAGTCGCTTGTAGACTGCATAATCCCCAACATCAATGCATTGCAAAAGCTCCTTTGTCAGCCGAAGCAAATCTTCCTGCTCCAAGGCAGTAACAAAGTTCGGATAACAGAACAAAGTTGTTCGCCATCGTTTAATCTGGAGAAGGTACTGACCTCAACAAAAGGTGTAAACAAAGGCTTTAGGCTCTTGAAGATGTCCTCTATGTCCCTTGTTGCATCAATCTTGAAAAGGCAAGAAAGTAGGATTGGGGAGTTGTTGCTTGCAGCAGGCCAAATTCCAAACAATCTTATCAATTACCTTTTGAAGCTTTCCCCTCTCCTTATAGAACTCCACAACTGGAAGGCTTGATTCCACAAACACTTTAAATCGTTTCCTTATGGTGTCAATGTTGTCATCAGCTCGCCCCTAGAAACATCGTTAAACAGTCTTTCATCTGAAAGATCATAATGATAACCATGGAGCTCATGTTCGTACCTGATTCCTATTCATGATACGCCTTTCCATCTCTTCTTCTGTGCAATCAAAGAAAATGACAAACTCTGGCTCTATCCCAGTCTGTATAAGGTTGACACCAGAAACATATCTCAGAAACCATGTGAATTTCTCTGTAGCTAGTTCTTTATCAGTGTTACCAGATAATGCTTTGCAAAACCTCGTGAAGGCTTTCATGAGAGTATCCTGACCTAAATTGATCTTGCAAAGAATGGGTGCATGCCTGCTATTAATATTGCAGGAAATGTCCACCATGATATAGCACTTTAAGCAATGTCTTAACGCCTTCATTATTTGAGGCACACCACCAAAGTTGGCAATGTTGTGGAGAATCATGTAAGACCTCCTTGAGGTCCACAACAAGGAAGATAGGAGGACTAGCTAGCATTCCACAACGAGAAGCTCAGCTAGAGTGTTTGCTACTTACTCCATTAATTTGTAATAATGATACAGCCTCTGTTATCAGGGGCAAAAAATGCCAAGGATTTGGATGGGAGTATGAAACATTGAACAAGGAATGGTTAGATGGAATGAGACTCCATAGAAGGGGAGTGGCCATCCAGTACATGAAATTCCAGCATGAGATGATGCGGGGCCAAATAATATGTGAGGGCTTCACACATCATGCAGCATGTACATGATTTATGCATGATCTATCAATGTACGGCCCTATCGTTTTGATAAGAAAGCCAAACATAGAGCAACATGCTGCCGTACAAGCACATTAAAAAGTTTTTCTTATGGAAACAAACTTACAACAGTCTCAAATGCAGCACGGTTCTCTTCATTTCTGGGAAAACCATCTATTAAAAAATTGTCGTTGCCACTTTCTTTCATTGCCTTTTGTAGCAACTTCACTGTTACTTCAGAGGGCACAATCTTTCCTTCTTTTATGGTATTCTGAATCATAGCCCTACAGTCAGTTTTGCAGCTGTCAAACACCAACTGTTGTATAGACTATTTCAATCAGGATGTACATAAAAGGCCCAGGGAAAATAAAACTCACCCATATTGGGAGCCTGATCTAATTTCGGCACGCAGAAGGTCTCCAGCGCTAAGGTGCGTAAACCCATAATTCTTGACGATTTTTGAACATTGGGTACCCTTTCCACTACCAGGTCCACCTGTTGAGTGACTCTTTAAGTCAAACAAATTTTACTGACATTCTGTGACAGGTAGAATCTCACACATTTTCAAAGCACATTGCTCTGCCACTCTTAATTAAAATAGCAAATACATGGATCAAATTTTAAAGGTGTGATTTAACTCAAAATGGACTGGTGAAGAGGCATTGTATTATTCCATGTTACTACAGAATAGTAAGAAACATTTTCCTCCACCCTGCCTCTCTCATCCTCCTATCCTGCACGAGTATGCATGTCCTTTCTGCTTGCTTGTTCTGGCAATACCATTGTTGCCACCAGAAGTAGCCCCTCCTCTCCCTATATTTCTATCATTGTCAAGGTTCAGGGTTGGGGGGCTGAGCATCCTGGCCCTCCATCTGCAGCCCATTACTGGTCGGAATTTCAGCATGCACCGACAGATGTACGACATGTCAGCACCCAGAAACTCTGGTAGTGCTCTACCACTCAGATGCAATGATTGCGTGCCAAGTCAGCAGCACCTGTTCCACACCTGAGAGCTCTGCTCGCCATTGGCATGGTGCCACCTCAGCACACGTAATCTGTCTCGGCTGGATTCTGCACATGCCCATTGCAAGCTCCTGCGCCTGTACCCGGTCACTGCTGGCCACTGCTGTGCCTCCTCCTAACAAATTAGTACTGGGCCCCCTCTCCAGGACCCTTGACACAATAAAACTCCCAGCCAGCTATTCTGTGTTTAGAAAGGAGACAAAAAAATCCACTTTCTGAAATGGACCCTTGGCCCTGACATCCTTGTTACTTAAATGTCTACCTTGTCTAGACAGACAGAAAATGGCCTTCTAAGATGCAACAAATGAAAAGAATGCACCAACCTCATAGCATCAGTTCCATTTCCTTGACTAAATTACGAGGACAGGTTTGTTTTCCCATGGTTGTTTTCTGCAAAGAGACATCTAGATATACAATCTAACAGTGCGGGTAATGAGAGTTCAACGGAGGCATACGCGTCTAAGATTAAAATAATGTGTACCTTTTCACCTGGTAAAAATTAAGCCAAATACTTTGGAAAAACTAGCTATCCATCCCAATTGCATATACGTTTTCAACTTCCTAGGCTGTCTGAGGCCATGTTAAACTACTAAAAGTCATTTAGGGGACTGAAATTTTTCATCTGCCTCATCCTCAATAAAATATATAAAACAAAAAATCATCTATTAGGAGTTGGATAGATACATACAATGAAAAGGGAACAACCAAACAGGTGGCTATAATGCCACCAAAAAGAGCCACATTCCAGCGTGAAAGGTCCTGGTCGCCACGGATTGAGAAAGGCAGCCACACCGCTGCAAGCTGTCAAAGCTGCCCTAGACTCTGTCATACTGGACACAAGGTGTGGTTCAACTCTAGCCACAGGTATCATAGTCTCAACAACAGACATTGGAAGATAAGAAAGCTCCAAGCTCTCTATACGAACCAAAGGGAAGGGCTGCAGATCAGCTCCCACCATACATCCTGCTCTGGCCCCAAGACTGCATAGAAAGGTCCAGGAGTTGCGAATGGTGGATATGGGGGGAAGCTATGATGGCATTGAGGAACAACCAGCATATGCCAAGTGGTGACTTAGGGCATACCCAAGTAGGACTGCCATGCCTTGTAGAGGTGTCAGCTCAAAAGAGGTGTCCTGACCATCATGGTCTCCCAGGAGATCCCATAGAGCCACCAGATACCGTGCAGTTGGACTATAAGCAATACTGTAAGCACCACGGGCTCAATCTCTCTAACGTATAGTGCATTCTAGTATGGCGGTATGGCCTTGTAGAGAAATGCTGCAATGATATTCCCACCCCTCAGGGAAAGAGAAAAACACTAGATAGAAATGGAATAATATTGTCACATGCACATAACCCAGACAAGTAGTAGCTCCTGTCACAAAGTGCTGAAGTGACGGACAGCAGAAACCCTAATTTCTGCCAAAAACCCTAAAATTCCTGCAAACCCTAATTTCTGCCAGAAACCCTAATTTCCGGAAATCGCGGAGGCTAAAAATAATAATAATAATAAAAATAAATAAATGATGAGCGACGCGAATTTTGCTTTTTTTTTTATTAAAAAAAAAAAGAAAAAGACTCTAAGAGAGAGAGAGAACTGATGCTTTTTATTTTAAAAGCTTTTGGGGCTCTGCTTTTGGGCATCCCTTGTAACCTTTAAATTAGTGGTGAGGGCCTCACTTCTCAGAGCATCTGGACGCAGAGTCTGAGAGTGAAACCCTAACCGCTCTCTTGTACTTTGATGATTGATTAATACAAAAAGAAATACCGAAAGGGGCGCCAATCTTTGGGGCCAATATCTCTAGGCACGGAACTCCGCCGGGCCAGTGCAAATCTATTGTGATCTGTGAATTGTTTTGAAGTGGTTATTTGGTGCTGTCGCGGTTGATTCTTGACTTGGAGTGTCCAAGTCTGTTACAGTGGTATCAGAGCACAGCCGATTTCTCTTCTACGGGAAATCCGATCCCCGAAATTTTTTTCCGCGGCACCTATGGCTTCAGGCAATGATCAGTCAACTCCCTCTGTATCTAGAGATGCGGGCTGGGATCACAACGAAGATTCAAACAGAGAGTATGGTCCGCCTCGGCCTAATCAGGCGGAGCAACGAGATAGAGCGTCGTCAATTGATTGGCGATGCAACAAAGATGATGCTCAATTTTGCCAAGGACCCAAAGATGGCAAAATATATGAACCAGACCTCTTTGGAAGAGGTACAGATGGAGTGGCAGAGAACCACAACACCACTCCCGAAACCCGCTCTCAAGAAATCTTCTGCCTCCAAGAAATATACGGAGAAGGAACTAGAGAACGTGGTTGATGCATGGATTGCTCAGCTTTTCGACGTGCAAAAGAAAGGCAAAAAGCACAGCAAAAAGCACGGCAAAAAGCAGAAGAAAGGCACTGACTTCCCGGGATATTTGGGTCGTCGGTCGACATTTGACAAGGCAAAGAAACAGAAGAAGCGTGTTCGATTTGAAGGAGTACCCAGTTCTTCTTCTTCTTCTTCTTCTGACAGTTTTCTAGCTCTTCAGATTCGAGCGAAGAAGACAGAAAAGGTAAAAAGCGAAGAAAGAAACAAAGCTTCGGAAAGGGCAAGAAGAAGGCTACATCTCGCCCAGAGACTGACAGTTCTACTGAGGACTCGTCTACAGACAGCTCAGATTCCGATGACGGAAAGTTTTATGCGAACAAGAAGAATTTTTACAAAGCCAACCAATATGACTTTCTTGAAGATAAAAGCAAGAAAGTCCGAGAGTTTAAGGAAGGTGGCCACTCGATCAAGTTTGATACTTTTCTGGATACTCAGATGCTTCGAAGGCTTTGTCTTTTATACAGTAGTTTGACATCGCTTTCGCGGGAGGACGCTATTCAGAGCACTCCAAGATTCGGAGAGCTGCCTCTTACTTTAAGAGGAATGCTCGTACTTGGTGGTCCACGCTTCTTTTAAACAAGACTCCGCCAGTTAAATGGCTGAAATTTAAGAAGCTTTTTATTTCTTCTTGGTTGACGCAAGAATATGAACGAGATGTACGAGCTGCTTGGAACCATCTTCGGATGACCAAGAAAGATACAATCAATGCTTATTGTGAAAGATTCTGGAGCTCTTCTACCCGCCTCTTCATTCAAGAAGATCTCGTTCAGAGAACAGATTGAGCGGTTTACCTTGGGTCTACCTACAGAGATCCGAGATCACTGCTTGGAACAGAAGTCAACTTCTATTCAGGAGTTGATGAGTCATGCGAAGCGGGGCTTTGCCATTCACTCTGGCAGTCTGACCTACCCCACAGATGAGGCCATGACACAACAAGCCGAACAGACTTCTGGGAATGAAAGTAGAAAGAAAAAGACCAACCCAGAGAAAAATGATGCACGACCCAAGCTTACTCCTGAGGAGAGAGCTCGCTTCATCCGAGAGGGAAAGTGCTTTGGATGCGGGGAACATGGACATATCTCCGCAAAGTGCCCTATAAAGGCACAGAAAGAACAGAATGATAAAGATGACCACAGGTCTGAGAGTTCGAGAGCAGCTGAGGAATGTGGCAGAAAAGGCAGATAGAAAAGCAAAACTGGTACCACATGGCGTGGGACCTGCACCGAATCTAATGAATGAAAGTACAAACTTTGCCGCTTTTGGGGCAAAGTGAAGGATCAGGAAGCTCTTTTTGAAGGAGCCAAGGCCAACTTCTTTTCACTTGGAATTGGCGGCTCGACTTGGAATTACGCCCGACAGACTGACGCCACAGGCGGAGGTAGTTCGACTGGCACCCGGATGGGATGTTGCCATTACACCGAGCATTGGCAAACTTTGTTTGCAATGACAGGGGTGTTCAAGGCATGCGAGTGACGTTCTACTCGGGATCCCTTGGTACCACAAGAACTACGCCGTGGTTGACTATCGGGCCGAGAAAGCAACTTTGATAAATGAAGGGCTTAGAGATTGTACTTGATGAACTTCAGTTTCTTACTCATTCTTTTGGAAGAGAACTGAACGATGGATAAAGGTTGAATATGTTTTGACCTGATCAAAAGAACGCTAAGATTTTTCTCCACACTCATGCCAATTGCTTTTCAGCGGGCCTGAAGATCAAACCATGGATCTGATACCTAGAAGCATGCCACCAAATCGGCCACCTTATCGTGTGAGCCGAGCACAGAATGAAGAGATTACGAACCAAGTGAAAGACCTCTTGGAAGCCTAGTACTTCATCGTATTGCTCTCCAGTGTTGTTGGTTTTGAAGAAAGACGGATCTTGGAGAATGTGCATCGATTATAGCACTCTCAACGAAATCACCATCAAGAACAGATTTCCGATTCCTAGGATCGATGATATACTCGACAAGTTACAGGGATCCTCGTGCTTTAGCAGGATTGACTTGAAGAGTGGATATCATCAGATCAATATATCGCCAGGAGATGTCTACAAGACTGCTTTTCGGACGACTTTTGGGTTATTTGAGTTTTTGGTGATGCCTTTTGGCTTAACCAATGCTCCTGTGACATTTAACCGGATGATGGACAGGATTTTTCGAGAGTACAGGCTATTTGCTAGCACTTTCTTTGACGACATCATTGTTTTCTCCAAGAATGAGGCAGAACACAGAGATCATCTGCTTCAAGTCTTTCAAGCATTACGAGATCACACGTTAGTGATTAATGCAAAGAAAAGTGAATTTTTCCTACCAGAGATACACTTTTTGGGACACATTGTGTCAGCATAGCAGGAGTGCAAATGGACCCGGCCAAGATAGAGACTATCCGTGATTGGCCCGATTTGAGGAATGTCCATGAAGTTAGAAGCTTCTTGGGACTGTGTTTGTACTACAAGCGGTTCATACGAAAGTTTGCAGAGGTTGCTTCCCCTTTGCATACCTTGACACAGAAAGGAGTACCTTTTTCGTGGGGACCCACAGAGGTGACTGCCTTTCGGACATTGAAAGAAAAATTGACTATAGGACCAGATTTGACTTTGCCGGACTTGCAGAAGTCATTTGAAGTATTTTGTGATGCTTGTGGTCGTAGTCTGGGTGCGGTCTTGATGCAAGAAGGCCATGTCATAGCTTACGAGAGCCGTTTGTTCTCTAGGCCGGAGATGACAGCATAGATCTATGAGAAAGAGCTTTTGGCGGTTATCCATGCTCTTACTCAGTGGCGGCATTACCTACTCGGAGCGGATTTTACTGTCTTTACAGACCATCAGAGTTTGCGCTACTTCTTGTCACAGAAGCAGCTTTCGGAAAAGCAGATGCGGTGGGCGAACATCTTGTCATAGTTCCACTTCCAGATTGTCCATGTGCAGAGACAGAAGAATGTGGTGGCAGATGCTTTGTCTCGGAAACCGTTGGTTCTAGCTATTTCCGCGATACATCATAGGAGCTTCGAGGATATGGTCGATCAGTATGCCACAGATACAGATTTTGCAGATATTTTCACACGGATACGGGATGGGGAGACAGTAGTGGGATACTCCCTTCGGGAAGGCTACTTGATGAGAAAGACTATGTTGTGTGTTACACAACCGTTGAGGGATAAGGTTATGACTGAATGCCACTGTCCACCTTTTACGGGTCACCGCGGCATTGCTACCACCATGAAAGGGGTAGAGAGATACTTCTTTTGGCCGTGACTCAAGAAGGATGTGGAAGAGTTTGTGCGCAGTTGCTTGGTATGCCAGAAGGTCAAGTTTGACACGCATAAGGCACAGGGATTGTTACAGCCTTTACCCGTACCCACCCACCCCTAGGAAAGTATTGCAATGAATTTCATTTTTGATCTCCCGAGAACACAGAAAGATCACGATGATTTTCCGATTACATGGCACGTCTGAGACGATTGTCTCAGACAGAGACCCCAGATTTATGAGTTTGTTTTGGAAGGCAATTTGGGAGAACATTGGCACGCAGTTGCAGTTCTCGTCATCGTTCCACTTGCAGACTGACGGGCAATTTGAGATTGCCAATTCAGTGATTTTAGATTTATTGAAGTCTTGTATCTCGGATCAGAAGACTCAATGGAAAAAGAACTTACCTTTGGTGAAATTTTCCTATAATAACACGATACACTCTTCAACGGGGAAGACGCCATGTGAGATTGTTGAAAGTGCTGCGAAGGTTCCATCCTTCCTGAGCACAAAAGATTAGATATTTGAAGCGGATGAATATTCGCGAGATTTGGATACGGCTTTTGCCAAGGTTCGCGAGACTTTGCAGGAGTCTCAAGAACGACAGAAAAAGGCAGCGGATCGCCATCGTCGCGACTTGAAATTGAAGGAGGATGATTGGGTGCTCTTACTTTTGAGAAGGCACGCCTAAGAAAGAAAAAGGGAAAGAAGAGGCTTTTTCCAAACCTTAGTATGCGATACTACGGACCTTTCCAGATAATTGAAAAGATAAATGATGTCTCCTTCCGATTGAAACTGCCAGATACTTGGAGGATTCACAATGCATTGCATGTGAGTCTCTTGAAACCTGTTAAGGGTAATGTGCCTGATGATGGGGAGCCTGATGAGCAACCCGTAGTGGAAGAAAAGGAGGAGATCCTTGTTCGTGAACAGATTTTGACACATAACGATACGAAGAAAGGTAAAGTCCGAAGGCGGGTTCTTGGTTTAGTTCAAGAACTTTCCTGCATTTGATGCGAAGTAGATGGAGAAGGAGGACCTAGCAGATACTCCTCGGATTGTGAAACTTTACCTCGATGTTTTGGTTTAGCATAGTCTACTCCAAACGGAACCCAAAAACTCAGCTTGGCCGAAGATCTGGTGTAGTGGGATGCACAAGAGGTGAGTTACTCCGCTCCTTTGTCAACAGATGCCTTGATTTTGATACTAAAGTCACTGATGTCTCTTTGAGCTTCAAGGATACTGAGAGCTGACAGTATTCTGCTGGATGACTTTATGAAATGGAATTCCTGATTATGATACTGATTTGTTCTTGACTTCTTGTGAGTGCAAGAACTGACAGACGAAATGATTGCAACATTTTGGTCTGATTGATCCCGAATAGACATGGTTGCAATAGGGGTTAGTCAATCGGACATCGATGAGGTCTCGATTGGACCTAGATGTGATTGCTAGCTACATTGCCGATAAATCATGGTCTAGGATCCGAATGAATGTTAAATGTCATGTGATGTCCTGTGATGTCTCGTGATGTCCTGTGATGTCGTGTGATGTGACTGTCGATTTTGTACATGTGCTAGATGTGTGTTCCTAGTACGTAGGTACTAACAGTCAGTGTCTGCTAAGACGGTTTATGGATTTTGTCGGTTTTGCAGGCGTAATCGCGGTCGATTACAATGATTTCAAGAGGGGGGTATGTCACAAAGTGATGACGTGACGGACAGCAGAAACCCTAATTTCTGCCAAAAACCCTAAAATTCCTGCAAACCCTAATTTCTGCCAGAAACCCTAATTTCCGGAAATCGCGGAGGCTAAAAAAAATAATAATAATAAAAATAAATAAATGATGAGCGACGCGAATTTTGCTTTTTTTTTTTATTAAAAAAAAAAGAAAAAGACTCTCTAAGAGAGAGAGAGAACTGATGCTTTTTATTTTAAAAGCTTTTGGGGCTTTGCTTTTGGGCATCCCTTGTAACCTTTAAATTAGTGGTGAGGGCCTCACTTCTCAGAGCATCTGGATGCAGAGTCTGAGAGTGAAACCCTAACCGCTCTCTTGTACTTTGATGATTGATTAATACAAAAAGAAATACCGAAAGGGGCGCCAGTCTTTGGGGCCAATATCTCTAGGCACGGAACTCCACCGGGCCAGTGCAAATCTATTGTGATCTGTGAATTGTTTTGAAGTGGTTATTTGGTGCTGTCGCGGTTGATTCTTGACTTGGAGTGTCCAAGTCTGTTACACTCCTATTTCTAGGGTTTAGGTTAGCCTAGAAAGTGTTCTTCCACCCTGTGAGCCTGTACGCAAGACGTGCATGTCCAAGCACTTAAAGTAGTTGCATACCCTCTGATTGCACAAGCCATTAGTACCTGAGCATAAGCATTTAACCCCGCATAAGCAAATCACTGCATACGAACCATCTCTTGTGCGCATGTGAACCACCTCTGATAAGGCCTTAAATATTAATAAGTGACTTTTCATCTTCCAAATCGTGGGGGTTGAATAGAACTGATGCAGTCCTTCGGGCACTAGGAGAAGGCAGAAGAGGCAGAAGAAGAAGCAATACCTGCAGCAGCGCCTCTTCTCAGCAGTACCAGCGTTTTGGATCTCAACAGTACCGGCGTTTTTGCATCAGATCCTCAACACAGGAAAGCACGATACATACACTCGAGGATCGCGTGTAAGGCCCAAGATGAGGAAATCGCACTACTCAAGAAAGAGCTTGCAGAGGTGCGATCGCAAAATGTCCTCGAAGAGGGAGAGCTTCAACCCTCTGTCATTGAAGAGCTTAACACGATCAAGGAACAAGTACAAGCCATCAAAGAAGGTGGGGAGCAACAAAAAGAAATGACAACCTCGTGGGTAGATGTCATCACAAAGACCCAACAAAAAGCAGAAAAGGCCAAAAAATGGATCGAGATTGTCAAGAAAGGAAAAGGCAAGGAAATAACCCCCACCCCCACACCAACCATCATCAACTTGACACTAGAAGAGAAGCAAAGGAGACGTGTGCGGGCCTTACACGTAAGGATATGTGGCCTCAGAGACCAAGATAATGTGGATAAAGAGGTGAAAGAACTCATGACTCTGGTGGGGATCAACGAGCAGACGCATAAGAGGGCTTGGAGAGTGGGCACTAAGAAAAGTGGGAACAACGGAGAAACCTCGCAGGAAAGGGCACTCATTCTCCACTTCCCCTCCATGGAAGCGAAGGACTTCTTGAAGAAGAGACCGACTCTAAAAAAGACTGGCATCTTTCTTGGAGATGACCTCACCCTCTCGCAGATTGCTCATATGCAAGAACTAATGCCGGAAATTAGAGTAGCAAGGGAAAAGGGAAAGATTGCTTTTTACAAGGATGGAAAGGTGGTGATATTGGAGAGACGCCCTGCATGACGATGCGAGACCTATGGGACCACACTAAAGATGGCAACCTGGAATTGTAATGGGTCACTCCGTCTTGATGTAGGGGCCTTTGAGGATAGCTAGAGATCATTTTCTACTCTGAGACGCATCAAGCACCTAGGCAATCCATGCCACAAGTGAGCGGATATAGATGGGAGATAGCCTGCAGACAAGAGACCAGATCGGAGCATCGAGGACGAGGCTCACGGAGAGTGGCAATTCTATTCAGGGAGGAGTTGCAGCCACTGATACATATAGCACGCAAGGATGAACAGGCTAGGTACATGTGGGTGAGGCTCAAGGTGGCAGAGACGGACAAATACCTCTACATTGCTATTTGCTACTTTCCTCCTAGTACGTCAGTATATGCATCACCTAGACGACAATCCCCCTTTGCTATTTTGGATAATGACATATGGAAGTTTTCCAAGGATGGTGACATTATCATACTAGGGGATTTCAATGCTAGGATTGCCCACCACCAGACAATATTTTATGATACTTCCGAGGAGATGCTTAGGGAGCTGGTCATCACAGAGATGGGTCTATCCAGACTATCACAAGATGAGGAATACACTAAATATGGCAGATACCTGATAGATATGGGAATCGCACACAAATTGGCCATTGTGAATGGCCTACAAAGATTTTTGACAGCTGGAGGTTTTACTTGTTTTCCACACCGACATGGTGCCAACACAGTGGATTATGTTATGGCCCCCAGCCAAGTCTCATTCCATTCTTTCAGGATTTCATGGTGGGTACTAGGCCAGTTGGAGTAGCAGTTAATCATGCTATCTTGTCTTTCACCCTACCTTTCAATTCAACACAACTCCATTAGGAGAGGTCCCCACACACACTCGATATACCTTCATGAGGGAGACAGATTCTGTGTATATGGATGAGATATACATGCAGCTATGCACCAACCAGCCGGGACGGCCACTAGATGAACTCACTCGGATACTGACAGAGACGCTCCATGATGCAGCAACAGAGGCATATCCCCACAGCCATCCCACATGGAGACGATCTGGGAGCATGCCCCAGAACAGTTCGTATGATGAGGAGTGTAGAGAGACGAGGATCAAATTACAGAGGGAAGTGCTCATGGGTATTACCACACATAGACAGTCACGGATTATCTTTCGCCGCCTAGTGCGACGAAAGAAAAGGGCTTATCTATCTCAGCTAGAGCGGAATCTGTATCAGTTATTTATAAGTCAGGACTCAAGCAAAGCATGGAGGCTATTCCACGAGCATTCACCACCACCAACGGTCACCTCCACTGAGACATGGGGGGAATATGCCACACCTACACAGCATCAAGGCAACCACCTCTGCCGGACCCACTAGAGACATGCCCCGAGACATGTTCTTTCTTTACTACCAAGAGGGTAAGGAAAGCCATTGACAGGATGAAGACAAGGAGAGCACATGATCATGATGGTCTAGTAGCAGAGCGCTTCATCCATGCAAGAGATATGCTTGCAGAGCTCCTGGCTATGATGTTTAATCGAGCCATGTATGAAGGCTTCCCGGAGACTTGGAGTATGTCTACGATTCTGCCTATTTTCAAGTCACGAGATCCCATGATTCCCGCGAATTATCGCACCATCATGGTTGGTCACACATTAGCTAGGTTGTATGCATCCGTTCTTGAGCAGGAGTTGAGTAGATGGGCAGAGCAAGAGGGCATAAGAGCACCAGGCAAGCAGGCTTCAAGAGAGGTTTCTCCACTCTTGACCAGATTCTAACACTCAGAGCTATTATTGAGGCGGGTAGACACCATGGCAAGAGGATCTATTGTAGCTTTGTGGATTTCCGCAAAGCTTTTGACACAGTGCCGAGAGCCAGATTTATACGCAGACTACAGGACATGGGTGTGCCTACAGAGGTGATATGGGGTATTCTGGCTCTATACAGGACAGTGATGGGGCGGGTACGCACTGAGGGAATGTCTGTCATGGTCCACTCCACTATTGTAGTAAAGCAGGGATGCCCCCTATCCCCGACTCTTTTTGGGATGTATGTGGATGAGTTTTCGGACTATGTAGAGCGTCAGGGGGACAGGGGGGGCCAGCTAGCGGGGACATGGATTCTGCTGTTACTATATGCTGATGATATTGTGATGATTTCTAACTCTCCAAAGGGGATGCAGCGTCATTTGGATGCTCTGCATACATTTGCTCGTGACAGTGGATTGTCTGTCAATCTGGGGAAAACCAAGGTTATTGTGTTCAACACCACACCACAGTGGGCCAAGAGGTCAGCACCCACATTCACGTATGACAAGGAAATTGTGGAGTACACAGATGCATATACTTATCTTGGGGTAGTCTCCGGTGGACCGGTGTTTTCACTAAGGAGAGCATCAGAGAGTAGACTTACGAGAGCATATGCAGCTTTGGGAGGACTGGAGAGGATGTGTTCGCAGGTTCAGTTTCAAGAACCGCGAACAAAGCTTTGGCTTTTTGACACTCTAGTGACTCCACCTATGCTCTGTGGAGTTCAGGTACGGGGACCCTCAGTAGACCACCATGGGAGATTTGGCAACACAGATGGATGGAGATGTATGGAGAGGCCTCTGGTCTCTATGATCGCTTCGATGATTCGGGCTAAGGCCTCAGTACCACATGAGATTATCCGAGGCAAGCTAGCCCCCCCCCCCCCCCCGTGGTGGAGGCATTGACCAGATCAGTATCCTTTATGCACGGTCTATAGGATCTCCCCAGGGACAGATACGCTCGGCTTGCCCTGGAGTCATCTCGACAACTAGCTCTACAAGGCGATACAGCATGTTGGTATGGACAGATGACAGCATGGTTTCAGTCGCATGGTCTTAACATGGATAGATTACCTCCGCTTCAAGACTCCCTGGATGCACCTACCCTGTCTCTCACACGGACAGAGATCACCAGACTCATACGTCAAGATCTGATTCAGCTAGATACCAGGAGCACATGGATACAGCCGACACAGGAGTTGGGCACGAAGATGGCCTTCTATAGAGAGCATCTTCTCCAACTCACGGAGGACGGCTTTGTGACTAGGCCTGCATACATAGAAACACACTTGTCTCATTGGATAAGATGCACTATTGGACAGATACGCACATCCTCACATCAACTCCAGATCGAGATTGGCCGATTTCGAGGGGTGTCGGCGACAAGGGCCAGGATATGTCACCTATGTAACTTAGAGCCAGAGACAGAGTTGCACTACACATGTCACTGCCCGGCATACTATGAGATACGCGGCCGCTTCCACTACCTGTTCAGAGAAGGGTTCGGATCTTTTTCTAGAGTCATGAGATACAAGGATCAGAGGTGTATCGGATTGTTCTTGCTAGAGCTGCGCAGACTTAGGGAGAGCTTGCTGAGGACATCAGGGAAAAGACAGTCTCAGAGACAAATCACAGATTTCTTTACACCAGCCAGAGGAGAGCCAACTGAGCAGTCATTACAGCAGATCTCAGAGCCTACTCATACTAGAGGTACGTTGCTTGACTGAGCCAATGAGCTTGGCAGATCCAGACGCCCACGACCTCTGGGGGTCTCCCACTACCAACGAAGGCTGCAACAGAAGATACAGATCACTCTAGCTCGACATGCAAGAGGCCCAACCAGAGTACTGACCATGGAGGAGGTCGATGAGATCCGACAACGACCGATGAGAGATTTCATCTGAACCCACAACCCCCCCCCCCCCCCCCCCCCCCCTAATTTCCTTTCTCCTTAGTGTTTTAGTGTTAGTTCTTTGTAACTTTGTGATTTCCGTACTCAGACATGGTATCAGATTCACCAATTGTAACTTTTTGGTCTCACAGGTCATTTTGGCCTTTTGAAGACGTTAATATAACATTCATTCATTTCATTTCTCTAGCAGTGTTCAGTATCATCACTCAAGGGAAACAATCATAAAGAACCACATAATTTTTTTTGCTTCTTCTTGTGATCGCACGTAACCCAAGTCACTTGGGCGTGTCGACCCCTAATCTGTGTTTTTTAAGAGTGGCAAGTAACCCAGAAAAGAAGGGCTTGTCTAGCCTCCCTCGTTCCCCTTTTCCACTCATTGAGAGCGGACCTTGCACTTAGCAGCAGGCCAGTCGACATGAGGTGGAAAAAAGCAACCTTGGTGTGAGCGCAAGGCCGCCAAGGGATACACCCGCAGGAAGGAGTTGAGCTTGGCTAAGAGAAAAGCCTTCTTAAACGCAAGTTCCAAGCAGTACCAAGTACCAAGAACCCCCAAGTACCCAAGTACCCAAGCACTCAATGCATGGTCATTACCAAAAGCAGAATGGAAAATTTGTGTGAATGTGATGAGGTGAAATTGAACAAGAAGAAGTTCCTACACCAAGAGGATTGTTTCTAGATCCTCCTCCATCTCCATCTACACCACGGATTCAAAGTTACATGAAACGGGAACGGGGAATGGGAATTGAAACGTTTCTGAAACGCCCCCCCCCCCGAAAAAGCGGAATGGGAACAGGGGCCAGAATGATAAGCTTAAAATACGGTTAAATTAGGTTGGATTTAACGTATATGTTGGTAGAGAGCCATACACACCATTAGTCCAAGTAGAATCCTATTTAGGCATGCTTTGCAATGATTCTTCAGCTTAAGGCTTACACGCGATTGCACACTACACACAACACATGGATTGGGATCATCCTTTACAAAAGCATCTTAATTCTTCATAGAAAGAAGATTAACTCGAAGCTGAATAGAGCCCAGACATCACACAAAAGCTTGGAGCAAAAAGATGATAGATTATAAAGATGGCTTACAAGGCCAGCCGAGACGCTACAAAAAGACATGCAGAGGCTAGAGTGCTAAATAACAACTGTAAGAGTCACTAGGTGACATGTCAAGACTCAAATCACTCATGTGGTAGTGCAATACAAAAAGGGGGCAAAGCCGACGGCCACAAAGGAAACAAATATCAAAAACCAATGAGCAATGAGTCATGACTCATGCCTGATGTTCACCTCTAGGTAGGGACAAAAGAGCATCCCGCCTCCCAATTTGTAGTGGTGTCCTGGACCTCATGAATATCGTCCCAATCCTCCTACATAGGCTCATTCTCATGCGTAGATCCTCCTGCGTCTCCAAGACACTGCCTCTCTATAAGGTACAACGGAAGTGAATGTTGAACTTTGCTCAAGATGAGTGCTCCGAACTGTGCTCAAGGGTTCCTTTTTCTTATGGAAAGGAGAGCCTTCCGTTCCTTTAGTGAGAGAGTGTAATGGACACTAACAAAGTGGATAAACACTGTGAATGAAGGTGCTGAGACTGAAGATAGATAGAGAAGAATACGACACCAGAATGTTGTCAAACCCTCCTCCGAAGGCCCCACTCTCTATGGCGAGAGCGGTCTACTATTGATTGCACAAATCTCTATAATGCTTTGACTTGCCAACGATGTCGACGACAATGAGGATGATGACGAGACGCGCTGAAATCTGAAAACGCTAAGGGCTGAAATCTACATAACTTTATCTACTGAATTCTGACTCTATGTCGGCGGTGACGACGATGCGACAACGACACGCTGAAAACGCAGATGCTGGAATCTGCGTTTTCCGGGCTGAATCTGCAAACTTCGGTGGATCTGACCGTGCGGCGAGGATTTGCTACGGAAAGGTGAGATCTGCGAGGTTTAAAACTATTGCGGTGTCTATGTGCTGAAAACTGAAAACGCAAATGCTTCTAGGGTTTCTGTCGCGATGAATCTGCAAAACGCTAGGAGTCCTGCTGATCCAAAAACGCTAGGGCTGATTCTGCTAACGCTAGGGCTGATCTGCGATGTGATGCCAAAACGCTAGGTGTTCTGTTGTGGTCTACTAACGCCAGGTAGATCTGCAAGTTGCAAAACGCTGGCTGCTCTGCAACTGTTAAAAAACATTGGGTAATTCTTGTTGATGGCTGAAAACGATAGGTTGACATGCCGGGGGGCGGGGGGGCTTGCTGAGAAGGTGCCTGTTGGATGTTTGGTCCATGCTGCCTCTTTTGCCAGAAAGTCTTAGCGCTCGGTTTCTATATATACAAACTTAGTAAGTTTGCCATACCTAGTTTCCAACAAAAGTCACTTAAAAATAATAAGTGAAAAATGTCAAAATTAGGAAAAATAGGTCTATGCGCTGTAAAAATGCTTTTGATGGGTTTTGAATGTAATCTGATGATCATGCTGTGTGCAACCAGAGGATATGCATCTTCTCTAAGTGTCTGGACATGCACGGTCTACGAACAGACTCACAAAAGTGCCAGAACACTTCCTATTCTAGACTAACTTGACTGAACTGAACCCTCGTCATGTTGTAGCTTGTCCACGGACACATAGGGTTGCATGTGTCACGTGACATCCCCTCCTTCTCAAAGTGAGGTACTGGTACCGAACTGTATGGCGTCGAGGGAGATCGCCAACAGTGTCTGGAATTCGGGAAAGGACTCTTCGCCGACCCACTCTGATGCGTAGGTCATGCGATACTTGAACTTCATAAAGGTCTGCAACGCTTGCGTCTTTCGGCCGCGCCGAAAGCGACACAAAGTCATTTGTGGCTCCTTCAATCCTTCAACTTCGTCTATAGTCATGCGTCTACCTTCTTCAAGAATCTCCGAAGATAAAAATTCCCGAAACCACTTCCAATGCAAAAACATGAACATACCCATTCCATGTAAAGTGACAGGAAAATTTTTCGTCTTTCGAAAAGACTGTGCATGCAATGGAGACGAACATACAGACGGAGTGCCAAACCGTTCATCAAACACACGCAAACAATGGGGTCGAATCGTAACTTTCTGATCTAAATCAATCAACTCTGGTAAATCACAAAGGAAATACCAATGCTTGATGCTCAATCCTTCTTGTGCTCTTTCTACGACTATGTCATGCCAAGGAAGAGACATGGAATGTGACTTCCTTGAATGCATACTTTTCAGCTTTTCATAAGAAATCCGCATACATCCGTACTCATTCATGAGTGAATTGTGCTCAACGTTCAATATGGCATGCCTATGAAAAGGGATCACATAAAGACGCTAACTAAAATACAGGAAACGATCAGGAATGAAACACTCGAACAATGCGTGCTGACTAATCATTCGAACACACAGTAATTCCTGTGAGGGTTCTTTGGACCTAGGCTCGAGAGCCAAGATCGGTTCTTCCTGAGGGGGTTCTTTGGACCTTGACTCGAGAGCCAAGATCGGTTCTTCGTGATTGAAGCTTCACTAGAAAAAGTATCCACTAAACCATCAACCTTGTAAACAATCATGTCTTTTTCCTGCAAATCATCATGCTTGTGAGAAATCACATCATTATCCTGCAAATCATCATGCTCATTATCATCATGTAATTCATCATGCTTATCATTATCATTCAAATCATCATGCAAATCTTTATGTGTGTCGTGCTTTGGAGAATTACTCTGCACATATTGCACCTAATCGTACGGAGACTTTGGTCAAGTCTCAACGCATAGCGGTCGAAGAAAAGAGGGCAGCTATGAAGCTAGAGCGTGAGCAAGCACGCGAAGTTTAACGCATAGCGGTTGAAGAAAAGAGAACAGCTATGGAGCTAAAGCAAGAGGCGCAACGGGACCAACGCATGAAAGAGTTTATCCTACAAGTACTGTCCCCGAAGAGCGAGCCACTCAAGGAGGCCAGCGAGTGATCACGTAGCGCAGGTAGAGACCAGGACTCCAACAATCCAGTCACAAGTTGACGTTCAGTAAGTATGATGGTAAGATGGATGCTTCTATGATTCATTCTTGGTTGCATCAATTTAATGCTTACTTTGCGACTGACAAGAAAGCCAACAGTAAAGTTTTGATTGCTGCCATGTATCTAGCGGCTGATGCCATTAATTGGTATCAAGCTTGGTAGGAGGCACAATTGGCTGAGCATCTTGAGCATGCCACGGATGGCGTACCCCACTCGACTTCCAAGACAAGCTCAAGGCTCGCTTTATGCCACCACAATACCATGATCGGTTAAAAGGAGATTGATTAGGCCTCAAGCAAAATGGCACTCGTGTTATGTCTTTTTCTAACCGTATTTTGCAAATTGGCGTTCAATTGCATAAATCGGATAAGGATCACAAGGAGGCTTTTCTTTTCGGGTTGGACGAGTACATCAAGTTCAATGTGTAAGTCTTCAATCCTATGGACTACAACGACCCTGTCAGAAACGCTCTAGCACAAGAAATGAAGCACAACAAAGGTAAGCCAAAGGAGAACAAGTCAAGTACCTCTCAGAACCAACCGAACGGTAAGAGTAATGGTAAGAACAACCGTAATCTTCCTCTTCTCAATCTTCTTCTACCTCTAGAGCATAGCACTCTTCACCTGACAGTGATAATAAAGGAAAGGCTAAAACTCAAGAGACCTCTAAGTTGACACCTGATGAAAAATCTGCTCAAAGAATTGTAGGAGGTTGGTTAAGTCTTGAAGAACGCGCCAAATATGGAAAAGAAGGAAGATGTTTTGAATGTCACACTAAAGGTCACATGTAAAGAGATTGTCCTAAGAAAGAACCCACAAATCCACATCATCTGTTAATGCAATAAATGAGAATACTAATGCGTCCCAAGTTTCTAATGATCATGTAGATAAGTCTCTCATGCAATGTGGTCATGTGAATAGTCAACGCATTGTGATCTTCTTTGATTCTTGTAGTATGCATGATGTGATTAGTGACTCTCTCATGAAGAGCGCACGTTTAGAAGCTCTTCCAATAGATCCCATTGTGATCTCTGGATTTGCTCCTGGCATACACTCCACACTCACGTATGAATGTCCTAATGTGACAATCTTAGTTCAAAATGTCGGTTTTCGTCGTAACTTTGTGGTTTCTCCTCTCAAAGGATGTAATATGGTTTTTGGCATCAAGTGGTTTAAAGAATATAATCCACAGGTTAGTTGGAAGAAAACACTTGCTCTCTCTCGCAGTCAAAGGTGTTGCTCCCATGGTTCTTCGCTATGACAAGAACATTCCGTCTATGTCATCAAACTCTCACTCTCATGTTTTGAAAGAGGATAAAACACGCAATCTCGTAGTCTCTCACAGTACACAGTCCCAAAGTCTAGAAACGAATCAGTCATTGCATGAAAAGGAACCTCTCTCTGTCATTCGTTCTCCTAAGCACGACACGCATTTTGTACATGATCCCGAGTTAATTGTTCATAAGGATCGTAAAGCCTTCAAGTTGCTCCAGTCTGTATCGAGTACATCTTGGAGTGATCGTCAAGCTAGATGGTTCCAGTCTTGTGAGCAATTTGGTGGTTTGTGTAACAGACTTGGACACTCCAAGTTAAGAATCAATCACGACAGCACCAAATAACCACTTCAAAACAATTTACAGATCACAATAGATTTGCACTGTCCCGGCGGAGTTCCGTGCCTAGAGATATTGGCCCCAAAGATTGGCGCCCCTTTCGGTATTTCTTTATGTATTAATCAATGTCAAAGTACAAGAGAGCGGTTAACGTTTTACTCTCAGACTCTACGTCCAAATGCTTTACAGAGTGAGAACCCTCTCCACTTATTTATTTGTTTACAAGGGATGCCCAAAAGCAGAGCCCCAAAAGCTTCAGTTAAAAGCAAAAATTCTCTCTCTCTCTCTCTCTCTCTCTCTCTCTCTCTCAAGAGAGTAAAATAAAGCAAATCAATTTTCTCTCCTTGCCCATGTGTAGAGAAAAAGCATCAATTGCGTCGCTTGGAGGCTGCTTTTTTTCCACCGTGAATCCTGCCGCAATTTCCAGAAAAATCCATACTCCTTGCCACGTGGCATTTTAGCCGCCAGATTAGGGTTTCCACCACATTTAGGGTTTCAGCCAGCAGTTAGGGTTAGGGTTTCTAGAAATTAGGGTTTCTGCAGAATAGGGTTTCTAGCAAAAATTAGGGTTTTCAGAAATTAGGGTTTCTGCTCTCGGTAGCCACGTCATCACTTTGTGACATACCCCCCTCTTGAAAGCATTGTAATCGCCCTCGATTACGCCTTCAAAACAGACAGAAGACATAAACCGTCTTAGCAGACACTGACTGTTAGTACCTACATACTAGGAGCACACATCTAGCACATGTACCAATCGACAGTCACATCACACGACATCACAGGACATCACATGACATTCAACATTCATTCGGATCTTAGACCATGATTTATCAGCAATGTAGCTAGCAATCGCATCTCGATCCAATCGGGACCTCATCGATATCCGATTAACTAACCCCTATTGCAACCATGTCTATTCGAGATCAATCAAACCAAAATGTTGTAGTCATTTCGTCTATCAGTTCCTGCACTTAAGAGAAGCCAAGAACAAATCAGTATCATAATCAGGAATTCCATTTCATAAAGTCATACAACAGAATACTATCAGCTTTCAATATCCCTGAAGCTCAAAGAGACATCAATGACTCTAGTAACTAAATCAAGGCATCTGTTGACAAAGGAGCGGAGTGATTCCCCTCTTGTGCATCCCACTGCACCAGATCTCTGGCCAAGCTGAATTCTGGGTTCCATTTGGAGTAGACTATGCTAAACCAAAAGCATCGAGATAAAGTTTCACAATCTGAGGAGTATCTACTAGGTACTCCTCCTCCATCCACTTCGCATCCAATGCAGGATAGTTCTTGAACTTAACCAAGAATCGCCTTCGACTTTACCTTTATTCTTCGTATCCTTATGTGCCAAAATCTGTTCAGGAACAAGGATCTCCTCGTTTTCTTCCAGGGTTGCTCATCAGGCTCCCCATCATCAGGCACATCTCCCTTAAAAGGTTTCAAGAGACTCACATGAAATGCATTGTGAATCCTCCAAGTATCTGGCAGTTTCAATCGGAAGGAGACATCATTTATCTTTTCGGTGATCTGGAAAGGTCCATAGTATCGCATACTAAGCTTTGGAAAAAGCCTCTCCTTTCCCTTTTTCTTTCTCAGGCGTGCCTTCTCAAAACATAAGAGCACCCAATCATCCTCCTTCAATTTCAAGTCGCGACAATGGTGATCCGCTGCCTTTTTCTGTCGTTCTTGAGACTTCTGCAAAGTCTCGCGAACCTTGGCAAAAGCCGTATCCAAGTCTCGCGTATATTCATCCGCTTCAAAAATCTTATCTTTCGTGCTTAGGAAGGGTGGAACCTTCGCACCACCTTCAACAATCTCAAATGGTGCCTTCCCCGTCGAAGAGTGCATCGTGTTATTGTAGGCAAATTCCACCAAAGGTAGGTACTTTTCCCATTGAGTCTTCTGATCTGAGATATAAGACTTCAATAAATCTAGAACCACTGAATTGGCAATCTCAGATTGCCCGTCAGTCTGCGGATGGAACGATGACGAGAACTGCAACCGCGTGCCAATGTTATCCCAAATTGCCTTCCAAAACAAACTCGTAAATCTGGGGTCACTGTCGGAGCCATGTAATCTGAAGATCTGGGCCACAAACAGTCTCTCTAAGTGATCCGGCTTGACTGTTTTCTTCACTGGAATGAAATGAGTCTGTTTGCTAAATCTGTCAATAACAGTCCAGATACCATCGTGACCACTCTGTGTCCTCGGGAGATCAAAAATGAAATCCATTGCAATACTTTCCCAGGGGCGGATGGGTATGGGTAAAGGCTGTAACAATCCCTGTGCCTTATGCCTGTCAAACTTGACCTTCTGGCATACTAAGCAACTGCGCACAAACTCTTCCACATCCTTTTTGAGTCTCGGCCAAAAGAAGTCTCTCTCTACCCCTTTCATGGTGGTAGCAATGCCGCGGTGACCCGTAAAAGGTGGACAGTTGCATTCAGTCATAACCTTTTCCCTCGACAGCTGTGTAACGCACAACATGATTTTTCTCATCAAGTAGCCTTCCCGAATGAAGTATCCTGCTATTGTCTCCCCATCCCGTATCCGTGTGAAAATATCTACAAAGTCTGTATCTGTGGCATATTGGTCGACCATATCCTCGAAGCTTCTATGATGTATCGCGGAAATAGCCAGAACCAACGGCTTCCGAGACAAAGCATCTACCACCACATTCTTTTGTCCCTGCACACGGACAATCAGGAAGGGAAACTGTGACAAGATGTTCGCCCACCGCATCAACTTTTCCGAAAGCTGCTTCTATGACAAGTAGCGCCACAAACTCTGATGGTCTGTAAAGACAGTAAAATCCGCTCCGAGTAGGTAATGCCGCCATTGAGTAAGAGCATGGATAACCGCCAAAAGCTCTTTCTCATAAATCTGTGTCGTCATCTCCGGCCTTGAGAACAATTGGCTCTTGTAAGCAATGACATGGCCTTCTTGCATTTTAGCGGCCAGATTAGGGTTTCCACCACATTTTGATTTCAGCCAACAGTTAGGGTTAGGGTTTCCAAAAATTAGGGTTTCTGACAGAAATTAGGGTTTGCAAGAAGTAGCCATGTCATCACTTTGTGACAATTTGATTGATTATGTTCATAGTAAAGATAACCCAATTGCAAATACGATCAGTCACATAGGACCCATCTTGACTCTCGAGTCGACGTCTACAGTACCCATTCAAGAAGTATCTTTTGTTCACATGATTAGTCAGTATGCATTGTTCGAGTCTCTCATTCGTGCAAGTCTCTTGTTTTTTTGTCACCGTCTTTATGTGTTACCTTCTCATAGGAACGCCATATTGCACGATGCACATGATTCACTCACGACTCAGCACAGACACATGAAGATCACTCTAGAAAAGATAGAAAGTTTGCATTCAAGGAATACACAATGTTTCACGATTGTACATCATGTCAGTCAGTTTTGCATGCTCATTCTTTAGAAGGACACAGTCAAAGGAAAAGCACTCGCACGATTATCCATCAAGCATTGGTATTCCCTTTGTGGTTTGCCACAATTGATACTTTTAGGTCAAAAAGTCAAGTTTCACTCGCATTTAGTATAGCGGGAGCCACGCAGCAGAGTGGGCCGGCGAAGAGTTCTTTGCAGACTCCCAAGAGTTGTTGGCTGACTATACAGACGCCATACAACTCAGTACCAGTACCTCACCTTGAAAAGGGGGGATGTCACATGCACATCTAACCCTATGTGTATGTGGACAAGATGTAACTCCTATTTCTAAGGTTTAGGTCACCCTAGGAAGTGTTATGGCACCCTTGTGAGCTTGTACACAGGACGTGCATGTCCAAGCACTTAGAGTTGCTGCATACCCTTTGATTGCACAAGCCATTAGGACCCTAGCATAAGCATTTGACACAGCATAAGCAAGTCACTGTAAGGTGCAACGGAATGATTGTTTGCGCTTTGCTCAAGATGAGTGCTCCGAACTGTGCTCAAGGTTCCTTTTAGTTCTTATGGAAGGGAGAGCCTTCCGTTCTTAATGGAGAGTGCTATGATCACGAACAAAGTGAATGGACAATGTGCGTGCAAGTGTATGAGACTAAGAGATAGAGAGCGAAGAGAGATACGACACCAGAGACGTTGTAAAACCCTCCTCCGAAGCTCCACTCTCGTCGGCGAGAGTGGTCTACTTTTGATTGCACAAAGTGGTACAATGACGATGCAATGGACTGATGCAATCCGGGACTATGCCGATGACGACGACGGGGAAGATGACAACTTTAGGGCTGAAATCTGTAGTCTTCTAACTGCTGAATTTCGGGGTTGTTTCGGTGGCTGAAAATGATTGTTTTGGCTGCGTTTTTATGGGCTGAAATTGGGGATCTTCTGCAACCAATGGGGATGAATCTGCTACCTCCTGTGTATGCTGAAAACGCTGAGTATTCTGCTCCAAAACAGGCTGAAAACAAAAACGTTGGTGTTGCTCTGTCGCTAGCAAAAACGCTAGCTTGATGCATCCAAAAACGCTGATGGGCTGAACTGGAAACGCTAGCAAAACTGATGCTTCTGCTGGCGATTGGGTAGATCTGCAAACGCTAGGGGACTTGGGACATGAGGGCGATCAGGCAAGGGCTAAAAACTCCATGGAATCTTGTACTCACGAGGGAATGCAAAACCGCTACCAAGCTGGTGGTGATGGCGATGATGCAATGGGTGGAAACGCCAGAGATCTGAAAATGCCCGGCGAGGATGGGGATCCGAAAACGCTAGGGGTGCTGAGGGGTTCCTGCTAAGAAGGTGCCTATTGAGCGAGAAGCTCCTACTGCCTCTTCTGCCAAAAAGTGCTAACTTGGGTTTGCTTATATATTAACTTAGCAAAATTGCCCTACCTTTTTTTGTTGGAAAGTCACTTAAAAATAATAAGTGAAAATACCAAAAATAGGAAAAATAGGCTAAATGCACTCAAAAATTCCCCTAACTGAATCTTATGGATTCTGAAGGGAATACTGATAATCATGTTGTGTGCAACCAGAGGATATGCATCTACACTCAGTGACTGGGCATGCATGGTCTACGAATAGACTCACAAAAGTGTCAGATCACTACTAATCTAGACTGACTGAACCCTGATCATGCTGTAGCTTGTCCACGGACACATAGGGTTGGATGTGTCACGTGACATCCCCTCCTTTTCAAAGTGAGGTACTTGTACCGAGCTGTATGGCATCGAGGGAGATCGCCAACAGCATCCGGAATCCTGGAAGGGACTCTTCGCCGGCCCACTCTGATGTGTGGGTCGTGCGATACTTGAACTTCATAAAGGTCTGCAAATCTTGCTTCTATGGGCCGCGCCGAAAGCGACACAAAGTCTTCTATGGCTCCTTCCTTGCTTCTTCTTCTAGAGACCTGCTTCTTTCGTCTTCAAGAATCTCCATGGCTGAAAATTCCTGAAACCATCTCCAACACAAAACCATGAACATACCTATTCCATGTAACGTGAACGGAAAAAATATCGTCTTCCTAAAAGACTGTGTATGCAATGTAGATGAACAAAGAGACGGAGTGACAACCCGTTCACCACACACATGTAAACAATGAGATCGCATCTTTACTATTTGATCGAAATCAATCAACTATGGCAAATCACAATGAAAATTGCCCACGCTTGGAGCTCATACTTTCATGTGCTCGTTCGGAAACTATGTCATGCCAAGGAAGAGACATGGAATGTGACTTCCTGACATACAAACTTTTCAGCTTTTCATGAACAATCCGCATACATTCGTGCTCATCCATAAGAGAAACGTGCTTAAACATACAATATGTCATGCCTAGGAAAAGGGATCACATAACGATGCTGACTAAAATACATGAAACGAACACGAATGAAACATTCGAACAATGCGTGCGTATCAATCATGCGAACACATAATACTTCCTGTGAGGGTTCTTTGGACCTAGGCTCGAGGGCCAAGATCGCTTCTTCCTGAATGATCGAATCGTCCTGTGGGGGTTCTTTAGACCTCGACTCGAAAGCCAAGATCGGTTCTTCGTGATTGATCGAATCTACAACGTGTTAGGTGCAGCGGAATGAATGTTGTATTTTCTCAAGATTAGTCATCTTTATTGCTCAAGGTTCCTTTTGGTTCTTAGGGAAAGAGAGAGCTTTCCTTCTTGTAGAGTACTGTGGTCACGAACAAAGTGAGTGGATATTGTGCGTGCAACTGAATGAGACTGAGAGAAGGAGAGAGAAGAGATACGACACCGAGAGGTTGTAAAACCCTCCTCCAAAGGCCCCACTCTCGTCGGCAACAGTGGTCTATGTCTCGATTGCACAAAGGTGTACAATGCGTATGCAATGGACTATGCAACTTGGTCTATGCCGATGACGACGATGGTGACGACGACAATGGCTGAAATCTGAGATCTTCTAAATGCTGAATTTCGGGACTGTTTCGGTGGCTGAAAATGACTGTTTTGGCTGCGTTTTCTTGGCTGAAAAATGAGGTTTCTTAGGGCTGAAAACTGATGGTCTTTACGGGCTGAATCTGCTACACTTTAGGTGAATAATGCCGGTCTTAATTTGCTGCTGAAATCCAAAAACGCCAGGGGCTGAAATTGGTCCTTCTGTTGCCGGGGTTCTGCAAATGCAAAAACGCTAGGCTAATCTGCTGTGTCGTGATGACGCCGGGGCTGATCTGCTGTGCACCAATCGCCAAGGCTGATCTGATGCAAAAACGCTAGGTCTTCTGTGGAGAAAACGCCAGAGTAGTCGCGGGGGTTGGTCTTGCTGAGAAGTTGCCTGTTGAGCAAGGTGCTCCTGCTGCCTCTTCTGCCAGAAAGTGTGAACTTTGGTTTGCTTATATATTAACTTAGCAAAATTGCCCTACCTACTTTTGTTGGAAAGTCACTTAAAAATAATAAGTGAAAATCCCAATAAATAGGAAAATAGGTTAAATGCACTGGAAAATTCCCCTAACTGATGCTAATGGATTCTGAATGGGAATTCCGATGATCATGCTGTGTGCAACCGGAGGATATGCATCTATGCTAAGTGACTGGACATGCACGGTCTACAAATAGACTCACAAAAGTGCCAGATCACTGCTAATCTAAACTAACTGAACTGACTTAACCCTGCTGTGGTGTAGCTTGTCCACGGACACATAGGGTTTGGATGTGTCACGTGACATCCCCTCCTTTTCAAAGCGAGGTACTGGTACCGAACTGTATGGCGTCGAGGGAGATCGCCAACAGCATCCAGAATCCTGAAAGAGACTCTTCGCCGGCCCACTCTGCTGTGTCGGTCGAGCGGTACTTGAACTTCATAAAGGTCTGCAACGCTTGCTTCTTTGGCCGCGCCGCAAGCGACACAAAGTCTTCTGAATCTCCTTTCTTGCTTCAACTTCGTCTAGGGATCTGCTTCTTTCGTCCTCAAGAATCTCCATGGCTGAAAATTCCTGAAACCATCTCCAACACAAAACCATGAACATACCCATTCCATGTAAAGTGAAGGAAAAAAATCTTGTCTTCTCTAAAGACTGTGCATCCAATGCAGATGAACAAAGAGACGGAGTGACAACCCGTTCATCAAACACATGCAAACAACGAGGTCGAATCTTTTCTATTTGATCGAAATCAATCAACCGTGGCAAATCACAATGGAAATGCTCATGTTGGGTGCTCATACTATCATATGCTCGTTCAGAAACTGTGTCATACCAAGGAAGAGACATGGAATGTGACTTCCTGACATACAAACTTTTCAGCTTTTCATGAAAAATCCGCATACATTCGTGCTCATCCATGAGAGAAACGTGCTCAACATACAATATATCATGCCTAGGAAAAGGGATCACATAACGATGCTGACTAAAATACAGGAAACCTTCATGAATGAAACACTCGAACAATGCATGCGTAGCAATCATGCGAACACATAATACTTCCTGTGAGGGTTCTTTGGACCAAGGTTCGAGAGCCAAGATCGCTTCTTCGGGATCTATCGAATCTTCTTGTGGGGGTTCTTTGGACCTCGACTCGAAAGTCAAGATCGGATCTTCGTGATTGATCGAATCTACAACGAGGTTAGCTTCGCTAGGAAAAGCATCCACTAACACATCATCCTTGTGAACAATCACATCATCTTCATGCAATTCATCATGCTTGTGAGAAATCAAATCTTGATCCTGCAAATCATCATGCTTGTCATTGACATCCAAATCATCATGCTTAGCAATATCATTCAAATCATCATGCTTATCTTTGTCATCCAAATCATCATGCTTATCATGGTCAATCAAATCATCATCATGCTTCACACAATCATGCAAATCCTGTGTGTCATGCTATGGAGAAGTAGAGACTGAAAGAGTCTCCTTTTCCTGCTCTTGTGGGAATTGCGCCTGCACAATAGAAAAGAGTCGCAAGAACTCTTTCATGTGTTGGTCGCTCTTTTCTTTTTGTGCTTTGATCTCGCGATCAAATCTGCTTGTCTTGCTTTGCTCTCGCGCGCTATGGCTACCATTCTTTCTTGGTACTTACGCTCGATGGCTGCCATGTCTTCTTCGTAGGCTTTTCTGTCTACTTCTCTTTCTTGTTCCAACTCCTCCATAGGAGTTAGTGCAATCTTTGTCGTAGATGAAAAAGAGGGAGGGTCGGAAAAACCTCCAGGTGGGGAAAATTCTTCTTCGTCTCTCTCATGCTCATCACCTCCAAGCGAACCATCCATTCTGCTTCGAGTGATGACCATTCTGAAGTCGTGGGTTCTTGTGGATTCTTGGAGTCTTAAGCTCGCGAGGAACTTGGGTTCTTGAGGGTCTTGAGGTTCTTGAGGTCCTCGATTCGTGAGAATCTTGGGTTCTTGAGGGTCTTGAGGTTTTCTTTCGCTTGCAAATCGTGTTAGAGAAAGATCTTCTCTTCACCCAAGTACACCCTTTTCTGCGGGCGTACCCCTTGGCGGCCTTGCGCTCACACCAAGGTTGCTTTTTCCCACCTCACGTCAATTGGCCGGCCGCTAAGTGCACGGTCCGCTCTCAATGAGTGAAAAGAGAGGTTTCCTAGGGCTGAAAAATGAGGTTTCTTAGGGCTGAAAACTGATGGTCTTTACGGGCTGAATCTGCTACACTTTAGGTGAATAATGCCGGTCTTAATTTGCTGTTGAAATCCAAAAACGCTAGGGGCTGAAATTGGTCCTTCTATCGCCGGGGTTCTGCAAATGCAAAAACTCTAGGCTGATCTGCTGTGCACAAATCGCCAAGGTTGATCTGATGCAAAAACGCTAGGTCTTCTGTGGAGAAAACGCCAGAGTAGTCGTGGAGGTTGGTCTTGCTGAGAAGTTGCATGTTGAGCAAGGTGCTCCTGCTGCCTCTTCTGCCAGAAAGTGTGAACTTTGGTTTGCATATATAACTTAGCCAAATTGCCCTACCTACTTTTGTTGGAAAGTCGCTTAAAAATAATAAGTGAAAATCCCAATAAATAGGAAAATAGGCTAAATGCACTGGAAAATTCTCCTAACTGATGCTAATGGATTCTGGTGGGAATTCCGATGATCATGCTGTGTGCAACCGAAGGATATGCATCTATGCTAAGTGACGAGACATGCACGGTCTACGAATAGACTCACAAAAGTGCCAGATCACTGCTAATCTAAACTGACTGAACTGACTGAACCCTGCTGTGGTGTAGCTTGTCCACGGACACATAAGGTTGGGATGTGGCACGTGACACAACGAGACTAGTTTCGCTAGAAAAAGAATCCACTAATACGTTATCCTTGTGAACAATCACATCTTCTTCATGCAAATCATCATGCTTGTGAGAAATCACATCTTGATCATGCAAATCATCATGCTTGTCATTATCATCCAAATCAATGTCATTCAAATCATCATGCAAGTCATTGTCAATCAAATCATCACCATGCTTCACACAATCATGCAAATCCTGTGTCATGTTTTGGAGAAAAAGAGACTGAGAGAGTCTCCTTCTCCTGAATCCTTTCAATCTTGTTCTGCATATTAGCAATGAGAGATGGAGAATGAGCAATGTCCGCTCCATGAATGACAATACGAGAACCACTTGTGGCATTGAGAGTTACAGTGTTAGTCTTAAAATCCATGAGAGCGTCATTATCACGAAACCATCGAATGCCCAAAATCATATCACATCCTAAGAGAGGAGAAACAACAAATCTTCTAGTGAAGGCAATCTGTTGAATTGCAAACAACACATCAAGGCACTCCTCCGTGATGAGAGCGTCCATACCGGTACGAAAGCCAGAGACCTCGATAGGAGATCTCGAACTAACTTCCAGGCGGACTCTCTCGACAACAGAGGAACTGATCACATCATGCATACTACCTGGGTCAAACAATATGACAAAACGGTGCCCCGACGTACGACCATAACATTTAATGAGAGAATCATCAATGGCAGGGTCCTGAGAAACTTGGGGCGCTGTCGTGTTATCATTCATTGCATTGACAGAGGAAGTGGGTGCTGTGGGTTCTTTAGATTCATTTGATTCAAGCTTAGGACATGTTCTTTTGATGTGACCCTTAATGTGACAATGAAAACAACAACGTTTCTTAGAATAAGTGCTTTGTTCTTCCGAGGTGATGTATCCTCCTACAATTCCTTGTGCTATCTTTTCATCTGGAGTAAGCTTAGGTTTAGCAATGGTGTTAGCCTTACCCTTAGATTCATTGGAAGAACTCTTTGATGAGAGACTGTTGGAAGATTGGTTAGAAGAGTTATCATTCTTACCATTCTTACCGTTCTGAGGGTTCTGAGAAGTCTCCGAGGTACTTGTGGAAGTCTTGTTCTCCTTAGGCTTTCCCTTGTTGTGCATCATCTCATGTGCGAGAGCAATCGCTACTGCCTTGTTGAGATCGATTGGATCGAGTACCTCGACATCGTACTTGATATACTCATCCAATCCAAAGAGAAAAGCCTCTTTGCGCTCATCATCCGATTTTCGTAATTGAGTACCTAGCTTCAAAACACGGTTAGAAAAAGACATGACTGGCATACCATTTTGCTTGAGAGAGCGCCAATCGTCCTTCAATCGTGCAAGGTAATGAGGTGGCATAAACCGCGCCTCGAGCTTGTCTTGGAAATCAACCCAATCGAAAGAAAGGGGCGTGAATCCGTCGGCTTCCTCTAGGTGCGCGGCTAGCTGTGTCTCTTGCCATGCGTGGTACCAATTGATGGCATCACCGGCAAGGTACATAGCTGCCGTCAAAACTTTGCTATTTCCTGTCTTCTTAGTTGTCGCAAAATAAGCATTAAATTGATGCAACCAAGAATGAATCACCATAGCATCCATCTTACCGTCATACTTACTACAAGTCAACTTCTCTGTGACTGGATGGTTGGAATCCGCATCGTGGCTTGCGCCACTTGATGAACTCCCACGATCTTTGGGTGGTTCGGTCTTCGAGGCTAGCACTTGGGAAATAAATTCTTGAGTGCGTAGCTCCCTTTGAGCATCACGCTCAGCGTCCCTTTCTGCTTTTCGTTCATTTCGTTCATCGCGCTCGCATTCGAAAGCAAGGCGATTGGTTTCTTGTTGTGCCAACGCAACTCGA
Source organism: Adiantum capillus-veneris (assembly GCF_014529385.1). Classification (NCBI taxonomy): domain Eukaryota; kingdom Viridiplantae; phylum Streptophyta; class Polypodiopsida; order Polypodiales; family Pteridaceae; genus Adiantum; species Adiantum capillus-veneris. Next base: position 15,964,734 of record NC_140931.1, on the reverse strand, counting down.
TTCGCTTCCAAAGTAACGCGAGTCGCTTCTTGTTGTGCCAGCATCATGTCCATCATTGACTTGACCATCATCTCCATAGAAGTTAGAACAACTCGTGGCGTTGATGGCGAAGGGGGAGGGTCGAAAAAGTCTCCTAGTGGGGGAAAATCTTCGCCGCCTCTCTCATGCTTATCACCTGTATGCAAAGTATCCATTCCGCTTCGGGGGACGACCATGCACTATGATCTTTGGTTCTTAAATCCATGAGGAACTTGGGTTCTTGAGGGTCTTGGGTTCTTGGGTTCTTAAGGGTTTTCTTTCGCTTGCAAATCGCGTTTTAGAAGGATCTTCTCTTCACCCGAGTTCTACTCTTTTCCACGGGCGCACCCTTTGGCGGCCTTGCGCTCACACCAAGGTTGCTTTTTCCCACCTCACATCGATTGGCCGGCCGCTAAGTGCACGGTCCGCTCTCAATGAGTGAAAAGAGACACAAGGAGAGGCTGAACAAGCCCTTCTTTCTTGGGATTCCTGTCACTCTTCAACAAAACACGATTAGGAATCGACACGCCAAAGCGAACTTGGGTTCGTGCGACCTCAACAAGCAAAAAAAAATTCTTGTGGTTCTTGTGGTTCTTTCCTTGAGAGATACAGAACACTGCCAAAGCTCTAATACCAATGTTAGGTGCAACGGAATGATTGTTTGCGCTTTGCTCAAGATAAGTGCTCCAAATTGTGCTCAAGGTTCCTTTTAGTTCTTATGGAAGGGAGAGCCTTCCGTTCTTAATGGAAAGTGCTATGATCACGAACAAAGTGAATGGACAATGTGCGTGCAAGTGTATGAGACTGAGAGATAGAGAGAGAAGAGAGATGACACCAGAGACGTTGTAAAACCCTCCTCCGAAGGCCCCACTGTCGTCGGCGAGAGTGGTCTGCTTTTGATTGCACAAAGTGGTACAATGACAATGCAATGGATTGATGCAATCTGGGACTATGCCAATGACGACGACGGGGACGACGACAACTTTAGGGCTGAAATCTGTAGTCTTCTAACTGCTGAATTTCGGGGTTGTTTCGGTGGCTAAAAATGATTGTTTTGGCTGCGTTTTTATGGGCTGAAATTGGGGATCTTCTGCAACCAATGGGGATTAATCTGCTACCTCCTGTGTATGTTGAAGACGCTGAGTATTCTGCTGCAAAACAGGCTGAAAACAAAAACGTTGGTGTTGCTCTGTCGCTAGCAAAAACGCTAGCTTGATGCATCCAAAAACACTGATGGGCTGAATTGGAAACGCTAGCAAAACTGATGCTTCTGCTGGCGATTGGGTAGATCTGCAAACGCTAGGGGACTTGGGAGATGAGGGCGATGAGGCAAGGGCTGAAAACACCATGGAATCTGGTACTGACGAGGGAATGCAAAACCGCTACCAAGCTGGTGGTGATGGCGATGATGCAATGGGTGGAAACGCCAGAGATCTGAAAATGCCTGGCGAGGACGGGGATCCAAAAACGCTAGGGGTGCTGAGGGGTTCCTGTTGAGAAGGTGCCTGTTGAGCGGGAAGCTCCTGCTGCCTCTTCTGCCAAAAAGTGCTAACTTGGATTTGCTTATATATTAACTTAGCAAAATTGCCCTACCTACTTTTGTTGGAAAGTCACTTAAAAATAATAAGTGAAAATACCAAAAATAGGAAAAATAGGCTAAATGCACTCGAAAATTCCCCTGACTAAATCTGATGGATTCACAAAGGGAATACTGATGATCATGCTCCGTGCAACCAGATGATATGCATCTACACTCAGTGACTGGGCATGCACGGTCTACGAATAGACTCACAAAAGTGCCAGATCACTGCTAATCTGGACTGACTAAACCCTGATCATGCTGTAGCTTGTCCACGGACACATAGGGTTGGATGTGTCACGTGACAGTCACCGCATACGAACCACCTTTTCTAAGGCCTTAAATGTTAATAAGTGAATTTTTATCTTCCAAATCGTGGGGGTGGAATAGAACTCGACCCAGCTTTTTACACCTACATATGCAATTCTTTGGGCGCTAGGAGAAGGCAAATGAGGCAGAAGAAGCAGTATCCACACTAGCGCCTCTTCTCAGCAGTACCCAACAGTACCAACGTTTTGGATCTCAGTAGTACCAACGTTTTGCATCAGATCCTCAGCGTTTTCAGCCTTCATCAACGCCAATAGATTCCCATCGCAACAGTAGCATCAGCGTTTTCACATAAAATACGGAATTCTGTACAACTCTGCCACGTCATCAATCTTTACGCAATTCTGTGTGGGTATATGTGTATTGGTGAAAACTTCTTCTGCTTCTTCTGTTGTTTCTTCTAGGGTTTAGGCCCCTCCACCGGGATATGGAAGTCGGCTCTGTTCTTCAGTGGCTTGACACGTCATCAATTTGTGATCCCCTTTTCTTGAGAGAGAGTAATCGTCCACAATTATAGCATATCTACAAAACAACTCAAGTTAGCTCAAAAAATTTCAATGGTCATTCCGAGGGACAATCAGTTTTCTCATTCCAAATTGGAGCTCTTGGTTTCCCAGAAGAATCTTATCCAATAAGGAGTCTCATTCCAGATTGGAACTCTTGATATCCTGGTCATTGGTTTTCCAAAAGTAATAATCCAATAAGGAATATTCAATGGTTGGCAAATCACAATGCAACACAAATGCTCACAAATACATGTTACAAGACATAGCAAACAGCACCGCTAAGCACTCCCCCGAGACAGACGGCCCGCGATATGAAGCTACTCACTGACTACCTCGTCACTTCCCCCGCAAATAACCTAAAAAGGTCCGGGCCATGAGATCAGAGGACTGATAGAACCAAACGCTCCCCAGACTGCAGTCTGCGTCGCTTGGAGGTTCAAGCATACAACCAAACGCTCCCTAGACATCCCGTCTGCGTCGTTCGGAGGTTTTCGAGCATACAACGAAAGCTCCCAAAACATCCCGTCTACGTCGTTCCGAGGTTTTCAAGCATACAACGAAACGCTTCCCAAACATCCCATTTGCGTCGTTCCGAGGTCCAGACAACATCAGAACAGTATTTCTCACTATTCCACCCGGGAGTAAATCACCAATCATTGAAACTAGTATTAAAACCAGAGTCAAACAGTTCAAATCGGCACCAAGACATGTTCAAAACAAATACCATCCATTTTAAAAAAATCCCAAAGAGGATCACCAAACAAGTTCTCAAATAGATTCTCAGACAAAATTCAAACTTAAAATACAATCTCGACATCAATCGAGCTCAAAAAGACGACTGGCTTTCCATCCTGAAACCTGCAACAAAATTAGGGTTAAATTTCTTCCATAAGGTTGTAGCCGATTACACAATGGTCCATAAGCTCTTCGACAGACAGTGCTCCTGTAGCAGTGATGGTAGTCTCAAGGCATAGTAATCACGCTGGACCTCCAAGGTCATCAACTCAAGAAGAGACACCTGCTGCGAGACATAAAGAAATTTCAACTTGTAATCTGCTAGGGTTTCCATGACAAGCATTTCAAGATACCCACTTTGCCAGAAGTTGCACTCCGAAGGAAGAAGTTAAAAAGCATGTAACTTTGTAACTACAGTGTCACTTCACAGGACAGGCAGACAGTTGGACAGTTAGTTACAGTTGGTTTGGTTCACACTGGACGGACCCTCTGGGCTGGGGAGTGACACGTGGCAGGGTACCGACGGTGGTCTAGTGGACATCGTGGCCAGGTCACCACCACCCCTCAGGTTGGAGATAGACTTAGCTGACTGGACATTTATGAGCCGTTGGTGGCTCTTTATGGTTGTACATATGAGTAGTCGTTTTGGGCCATTAGCATTATCTTGTACGTAGTCGTCTAGAGTGAGTCTATACACAGAGCACGTCTTCACCATCCGTGCACATCTGAGCCTCGACATCCCATTGTATCTGAGAGTCTTGGGCTGGAGCTGAGTGTGCTGCCACGCCAGAGTCTGTATCAGTTCTTTGAGATAGTCGAGTCATTTGTTGTGGACTACTGTTGCCGTTGTTGTGTGTTGCTGTTGTGACTCTGTGAGCTCAGTTGTTGTCTGTTGTTTCCCTTCTTTTCAGTCTGTTGAGTGAGATTGTCACGCACATTGCACTGAGGATCACCCACTGTAGAGAGCACGACACATTATCCGCGCTACAGGTGCTCTCATTTTGGCGATCACGGTGGAACCTCAACTGAAATCTCACTTTGTGAGGTGCAAATCTTGAAGCTAGTTGGGTTTATCTAGCTTCGCCTACCTTGCCTAGCTTCGCCGACTTGCCTTGCATTGTTCTCCTCTCGCCTGGTCCAACTGGTCTAGTTCTCTCTCGCCCTAGTCATCTCTCGACCCTGGTCCAACCTGTCCTCCTCGTCCTGGTCTAGTCCTCCTCGTCTTGGTCCAGCCTGGTCTAGTCACTTGCCTAGTCTAGTAGAGTGTAGACCAGTCTTCAGCCAGTTCAAGGTTTTCTTGCCCAAAACTTGGTTGGTTTGGTGATCCCTGCATGACCCATACAAGGCGGTCAATCGAACGTCAAAGCACACTCCTGCGTCCTCTGAAGTACTACAACAAAAGACAACCCTTCGAACCTGTTAGAAGTCCATCAACCTCATCACTCATACCTCCACATACGACATCACCCATTCCTCCCTCCGGTTCCACATCTTCCAGATCAACTTCTCCAGTAAAGCTCTCTCCTATTCTGCTACAGCAGGTTACTGAGCAACAGGCTCAGCAAGGGGCCATGGAGCCGTTGGCTAGCGTTTTGGCTAAGGTAAACATCAAGTTCCCTACATTCAAAGGACTCTCTTCAGAAGATGTTGACAACCATGCAAGGAGGTTTGTATCTCTCTGTAGGGGCCGTGGTCTTAACAGGGAAGATGCCTATTTGGTACTCTTTCCATCCACCTTGGATGGCTTAGCAGACAAATGGTACAGCCAGTTTGCAGAGAACCATTTTGCAACTTGGCAGCCTTAAGACAAAAGTTCTGTGCAGCTTTCAGGCCAGGTGACTACCAGGAGAAGGTGTTGGATGAGTTGGCCAACATGGTGCTCCAGCCAGAGGAGACTTTTGCAGAACTTATGACGAAAACCAAGTCTCCGGTTGCCAAGCTTCCCCAGCAACCCGGTGAATTCATGGTTAAGAAGTGGGTGGAGAAGGCGCTTCCCAAAACTTCTCAGTAAAAACTCCGAGAGAGTCTTTGACCAAACGTCACTTTGAAGGAGTTCATCGCAGCTGCTACTAGGATAGAGGGGGCTAGGGAGCTGTTCAACAACTCCCCTGACATAGAGACCCCCTCTGTGTTTTCGGAAAGTCCTGCTGATCCATTGACTTCTTTGCACAGAGAACTTGATGCCCTAAAACTACAACGCGCTCTCCAAGAAGAGAAATCTATCTCTCTTAGACAAGAGAAACCACCACATCTTGAGGCTTTGAATCAAATCAAGAGGAGCTTCGGCCTCAGCAGAAGACTAAAGCTATGGTATGGTGCAGCTCTTGTCGCTCTCAAGGGCATCCTCCACAGGACTGTCCTCTTCGGGCTTATTGCCACTTCTGCGAAAAATCAGGGCACGAAGACAAGGATTGCAACTATGTCAAAGGATTGCGGCAAATACAACAAAGTCTAGGTCATTCTCTCCAACAAGGGCTAGCACCTGCATCGAACATGGTCTCACCCTATGGCCACCCAAACCCGTTGCCACCTCTGCTGACAACACCTCCTATGCAGCAAGGTATGCACAACAATTTTGCATCTCCCAGCTTTTATCATGCTAGTACTCCTTCAGTTCCCCAAAGCTTCTACACATCAGCATCCGGTCCCATGCAGCAAGGGCAGAGACCACCTCGCCCCTCCAATAGGCCAATTTTGTGCTACAGGTGCGGAGAGTATGGACATTATCAGAGCAAATGTCCATTGCCAAAAGGGTCCCCTCCTTGCCGACACTGTCCCGAAGCTAAGGATCACTATAGTAAGGACTGCCCAAAACAACGAGCATCCACATCTGCAAGCAAAAACCAGAACCAATAGGAGTTTACATTCCCAAAGCTTAACCTCATCACAGTAAGCACCATTCCAGAGGCCCCGCCTTCCACTCTTGTAGTTGCCTCTCGAGATGGGTTGAAGCAAGTGGAAGAGCCGGCTGGTGTGCTCACACGCGCACAAAGAGCTGCTCTTTGGCCTCAGCCTCCCTGGTCCAATTTTTCCATCCCCTGTCACACAAATGAGTAAAACTCCCTTAGTAGCTGACAAACCAGCAGGTAGTGTCAAGAGCCAACCTACCTCGCTTCTATCAGATATTGATGGTGCTTTCATGGAAGCAGTAGAGGACTTGCAGAAGCTTAAGATACCAAAGCAAGATCTAATCAAAGGAGTGAAGCCTACAGCAGAGTCTATTTTGAAAAACACCTTTCAGCAAGTGTCACTGTACGACATGCTTCGACTTGATGCAAATTTTAGAAGTGACACCCTTTCCATCATCCAGTCTCTGTATCCTGGTGCAGGGCCTAGTGGCGGGCACCTACCTGTGCAGCCCTTGGAGTCCTACATGATTTCATATCCAGCTGCTCCCCTCACCGATTACAAAAGTCCTCGCCTCACTGTGTCTATTCTTGGGCATCAATTCTTAGGCGTCATAGTGGATGGTGGATCTAGGATCAATCTAATGCCAGAATTTACTATGTTGGTCTTAGGTCTGTAGCCTACTCGCCCTGCTCCATCCATTGTTACATTGGCAAACCAAAGGACAGTCTACCCTGTGGGCATAGTAGAGAAGGTGCCTCTGATGGTACAAGACTTCACATTTAGCTTGGATTTTGTGGTGGTCAGTCTTCCTCAGGTGGAGGGAGGATTTCCTTTGCTGATTGGTAGACCATGGTTGCGGCATACTAAGGCACTTCATGATTGGAGAAACGACGCCATGTGGATACATACTCCTGGCTCCCCCATGCAACCAATTCGGCTCGAAGGAGGTATGGATCCAGTGGTTCATCACAACTCATTGTCAGTACAGTCCAACCCCGACCCTGAGCAGCCCATCCCACCTGACGGGTCAGACGAAGACTTGCTGCAGTGGTTGGAAGCTACCGCCTCGATGCCATGCTATGTGGTCTCTATTCAAAACTCACATGTGCCGGTAACACTCTCTCTCCCAACTCCTCAGGTGGACACAAATGTCCCAAGTCCTACACCAGACAGTAGTCCTACAGCAGACAGTGGACCAATCGAAGAAGTAAGTGGATCAACCCCAAATTCTCATGATTCAGATGATCCTCCTATGGAAGCCCTCGGCCTCGGGGAACCTATAACACATCACCGAAGGGGGGAAAAATCTCCTCTGCATGAACTCGCCAATGATTCCCCCCTTCCTCTAACATCTCGCAGGTCGGATGCCCCGCCCACTCAAAAGCACTCTGTTATGTCGAAAGATTTACCCTTCGATGAGCTTCCACCAGGATGGTTACAAGAAGAGTATGTAGAGTTTCCAATCGATCAAACGCCAGCACATGATGTCTCGAAGCTCCAAGAAGCGGCTCATTTCTCAACTTCTGAAGTACCCTCCACAGTTACACCTCCTGACCCGGTCAAAAAAGTCAACCTGGGAGACCCTGACAACCCTCAGCACGTCCTCTTAGCAGCTTGGTTATGGGAGCATCCCGCATTACTTGATCAGGTAGTTTCTTTCATACACTCTTTTAAGGATGTTTTTGCTTGGTCCTACAAGGATTTGGAAGGGATCCCACCAGAATTGGGTCTCCACACTATCCCTCTGGTTGAAGGGGCTAGGCCTGTCAGAGGCCGAGCTTACAAGCTCAACCCAAAGTATGCAGAGGCTGTCAAGTCAGAGATCGAAAAAATGCAAGAGGCAGGGATCATTGTACCTGTGGAGCACTCTGAGTGGTTATCACCCATGGTGATAGCGCCTAAGAAGCAGTCTAATAAAATTCATGTGTGTGTAGATTACCGCGCTCTGAACAAGGTAACTATCCCACATGGTTTCCCCACACCTTTCACTGAGCGTGTGCTCGAAGATGTAGAAGGGCATATATTGTACAATTTTATGGATGGGTTCAATGGATACAATCAGTTGGGCATCCATCCAGGTGATCAACTCAAAACAGCCTTTGTGACTCCCTGGGATATTTTCATCGACACTAGGATGTTGTTTGGGTTGAAAAACGCTCCACCTTCCTTCAATCGAGCAGTATATCTTATATTTTGTCCTTTACTTACGGGTCATCTTCGATTCTTCATGGACGATTTTTCGACCTTCTCAGGTGCCCAATGTTCAAACCCATTGGAAAATCTAGAGGAGCCCCTCGCTCAGCTCTCTGCTGTCTTCCTCAGGTGCAGAGAGGCACGGCTAAAACTCAATCCTAACAAATGTCACTTTTTGGTCACTGAGCGTACACTTCTAGGCCATGTGGTGTCTACCAAAGGTTTAGCACCTGACCCAGAGGAGATAGTGGCAATCTTGAAGTTACCACCTCCCATCAACCCGAAAGGTGTTCAGAGCTTTGTAGGCCACACAGGATATCATCGTAGGTTCATACGAATGTATGCACAGGTGGCTCAACCATTGACCCGACTCACTAGTGCTACAGTGCCCTTTAAATGGTCAAAACCTGAGGCTGAAGCATTTGAATACCTCAAAAAGCGCCTCACTAAAGCACCTAGTTTAGTGGCTCCAGATTGGTCTCTCCCTTTTCATGTGCATACGGATGCCAATCAACTGGCTGTGGGGGCTGTGCTGACTCAGCCTAGTAATGAGTACAACCTGGATCGCCCTGTTCACTATGCAAGTCGCCTGCTCACCAAAGCAGAGCGACTATAGCACCACAAAAAGGGAAGGTTTGGCTATGGTGTATTCTTTACAAAAGTTTCGTCATTACTTGTTAGGGGTTCACTTCACTATCATCACAGATCATCATGCGCTACGCTACCTTCTGAATAAACCCAAGTTGCAGGAAGAGTGTGGAGATGGTTACTCATATTCCAGAAGTTCGACTTCGAAGTAGTTCTTAGTCCAAGCAAGCGGCACGTCATGGCCGACCATCTCTCTCGCATACACACAGGTGAGCCCAATACGGGGGTTGATGATGATTTTCCTGATAGTCATCTTTTTAAGGTGGACACAACCCCAGAATGGTATGGAGATGTGTTACATCTGCTCTCTGCTGGCCTATATCCTGAGAATGCTTCTCCCTTGCAAAAAAGAAGACTCTTGCTGAAGTCTAGACCGTTCTCTTTGATAGGCGGACAGCTCTACAAATCTGGGCCAGATGGTGTGCTGCGCAGGTGCGTCTCCCCTCATGAAGTAGACCACATTCTGGAGGATGCACACAGTGGTCCTACAGGAGGCCACTACCCTGGTCACATCACGGCGCAAAAAATCTTACAGACAGGCTTATGGTGGCCCTATATATTTAGAGATGCTATTGCTCATGTCAAGATTTGTGATGTCTGCCAACGATGTGCGCCCAAGCCTAGCAAGCAATCAAATCGCCCTCTGCAGGTATCTATGGCATGGTTGCCCTTTGAGAGATGGGGCTTGGACTTCGTTGGTCCAGTTACTCCATCTGCTCAACCCGACAATCGTAAGTATCTCCTGGTAGCAACAGATTATGCAACAAAATGGGCCGAAGTGGTGGCTACCATCGACTGTACAGCCGCCACTGTCACAAAATTTTTGTATGAAAATATTTTTTGCAAGTTTGGGTACCCTCTGGAAGTCACCAGTGATGGAGGTAGTCATTTTGTCAACGACTTGATCTCCACACTCCTCACGAATTACAAGATTTTTCATCGCAAATCTTGCTCTTACTATCCTAGAGCAAATGGGCAGGCTGAAAGCACTAACAAAGTGCTAATCGCCCTTCTCAAGAAAGCTTGTCACCTGCATCCAACATCTTGGGCTCAGGCTATCCTCGGCACAGTTTGGGCTTATCGTACCTCCTTCAAGGCAACCACTAACTACACCCCATTCCAGCTAGCTTTCGGCCTAGAAGCAATTGCACCATATGAGTTCAACTCAGGATCAGCAAGAGTGGGAAGTGTTCGTGTCACAACGGGGATTGCTTCAGCAAACCTCTCCCGTCTCTCAATGTTAGAAGAAAGCAGGAGGTTAGCTTCACATGATCTCCAAGCCGAGCAGATTCGTCGCAAAGCGTAGCATGATCGCCATCTCCGAAGGCCGAAAATAACGCAGAGCTCCTTGGTGCTACTCTGTCAAGCTAAGTATCTAAAGAAAGTTAAGAAGCTGGTTCTAGCCTGGCAAGGGTCATTCAGGGTACAGGAAATTTTGCCATAAGGAGCAGTCCAGTTAGTAACTTTGGACGGTGTTCCATTGCCTCTGGTAAATGGCTCCAAAATCAAGTGCTACTACTCCTCTGAGTAAACGGTCTGCAACTATTCCGCCATCTGTAGGTTCTATATCCCATCTCTCTCCTCACCACTATCTTTCCACCAGAACGCGTGTTATGTTACTGTCTCAGTTTATGCTCTCCTCCCCACTATCTTTCCACCAAAATGGGTTCTTCTCTCCTCCCCGCTATCTTTCCACCAGAATGGGTGTTCTATTACTGTCTCAGTTTCTGCTATGTCTGTAGAAGTTTCCGCCGTTCCTCCTAAGGTATCTTTTCTCCACTCAGTCTTGGTAATTAGGTATTGTCTTGAACTTCTTCAGTCCAAACACTCCTTCTCTAATTGTTTCTATCCTCAGTGTTATTTGCCGTTAAGTACTAAGGTCTTTCCAATTAAGCTTCTAGTCGGAGTCTCCAAGGGTCATGGTTTTGTTCAGTTTGAACAAGCGGAATCTGCTCAGATGGTGATTGAGAAAGTAAATGATATGTAATCAAGGACTTGATGAGGCTCAAAATTCACTAATGTCTATGTGAAGTATATGGCAGAGTTTATGTCAGATAAGAATTTAGGACCGTCTTTGAAACCTTTGGTCCATTAGCAGTGCAGTTATTATTCTAGCTCCAAGAATGGGCCATTCGAGCTTCTTTACTTTTGTGCTCCAAAACTTGCTACGAGTAAAAATTGCTTGCGAGCCTTGATCTCCTAATACTTGCCTACCAGTCTTCTTTTCTCTACGCTTAAACTTCCACAAGCTTTAATTCTCCCACTCTACGAGCATCAACTTCTCTTCCAGGTGTATCTGCCCACTGCATCCGATTCCCTACCCTCTCTCTAGCTCGCCCTTAACCAATCCCACCCCTACCCTCTCACCCCCTCGCCCCTAACCAATCCCACCCCTACCCTCTCACCCCCTCGCCCCTACTCTCTCCCTCGCCCCTACCCTCTACCCAACCCCTCGCCCCTACCCTCTCACCTCTACCCTCTATCCAACCCCTCGCCCCTACTCTCCCCTCACCCCTCGCCCCTACCCTAACCACCCCCTCGCCCCTACCCTCCCCCTCACACCCCCTCGCCCCTACCCTACCCCAACCCCCTCGCCTTACTTCCCTCGCCCCTACCCTCCTATTGACCCTCGCCCCTACCCTCCCCTTAAACCCTCGCCCCGACCCTCCCCTTACTCCGCTCGCCCCTACCCTCCCCTTACTCCAACCTCGCCCCTACCCACTCTCTCTGACCCTCGCCCCTACCCTTCCCTTAATTAACCTCGCCCCTACCCACCCCTCATCACTTTCGCCCCTACCCACCCCTCATCACTCTCGCCCCTGCCCACCCTCTCTGGCCCTCGTCCCTACCCACCAACCCCTACTCGCCCCTATCCAACATAACCCTCGCCTCTACTCGACGTACCCTACCCAGCATATTAGCCTCCCCTGCCCAGTTTAATTTTAACTTCGTCCTCCTCCTGCATCTGCCGCCTGACTCTTCTTCCCTGTGTAATCAAGCTTTTTCCAAGTGCAGCTTTTCCAAGTCAGCGCTAAAGCTCAAGCTTTTTCCAAGTGCAGCTTTTCCAAGTCAGCGCTACAGCTAGGGATCTGGGAGTAGAGCTCATCTGCACACTAGCCAGAGAGCGTTACATCTCACACTGCACGTTACATCTCACACTGCACATGGCTGGTACAAGCAAACAAGCTAGGAAGAAGAAAGCTTTGTCTCGACAGAGGCCAACTGAAACATCCTATAGTTCTACAGAGGAAGAGGATGTGGATACCTCCAGCCATGGCCTCAACGATGTGTCCTCCATTGATCACAGTGATGAGAATTACAAAGCGTCTCACTCAGGCTCTGCTTCTGACTCTGACTCAGAGTCTTCTAGCAAAGAGGAAGAGGAAGATGATGAACACGAAGATGCTGTGAAAAACCAAAAGAAGAGGAAAGCCATCATGCAAGTACTGAGTCATCAAATTCCTCGGCCTCCTTCTTCCAAAACCCAAACCAAGTTCACTTTGAACTTCCATCTGCAGCAGCCTCATCCATCTCTTCGAGAAGTCTTATCAAAAGATCCGCTACATACGCTAGGTCTGTCAGCATTAGCACGCACCGATCTGCCTTCTGATATTCCCATGGATATGGTGCATGAAGTTCTCAAGTTTTTTCCCAAAGTCAGAGGACACCCACTGACTGCTACACGCATTGGTCACGCTTTGGGGATGACAACCTTTCCTGCAGTAAAACTGGCTACGAGTACCTATTCACAACTTTCGAAAGATGCGACAATCGAGGCATGCAAAGAGCTACTTAATACGAGTCATGCTGACTATGCAAGGAATAAAAAGCTTTGGGCCATTTTCAAGTATTACTTTTTGGTCAAAGCTACTAAAGTCAGCAAGGGCAAGGGCAAGGGCAGATGTGACGTGCCTACTATATTCTCGCACCGCGAAGGCCTATACTGCCTCATACACACCATCCCGTGTGGCTTTCATCAAATTCTATTTACCTCTTTACAGTCGCGGGAAAAAAGATTCAAAGCTCAAGTGCAATGTGTGCAATCTAGCTTTCAATGCTTTGCAGCTCCCATGTTGGCTTGGGTCATTAACATACCTGTTAGTCCTATGGATGTGGATGTGGATGCGGATATGCGGCGTAAAAGCTCTAAGGCAAAAGGGAAAGATATTCAACAGACAATGAATCTTCTTGGGAAGCCAAAGAAAAAGAGGGCAAAGGTAGTGAAGGACACAGTAGAATCTTTAGTATCCCTACCAGTTTCAGAAAGCCAGCAGCTTCGAGTGAGGCAACCTGTTCGACGTTCCTCGCATACTGCCACTACTGATTCGATGGTAAGTTCAGGTGGTGCAGATCACACTATGCATGTCACAGCTCTGGCTTCTATAGTGTGTGTTCCTCTCTCTACTGCTGCTATTTTTACCCCTACCACAGAGACTAGCTCCCACGTCCCAGTGGGAGTTGCTTCTTCTCCTATGCCTAGTCCTGATGTAACCACTCCCACCATCTCTACTCCGACAGAGAGGCATGCTCCCAGTCCACCACGAGCAATGCCACTTGCCACACCAGTCCCACCAGCTGTACCACTTGCCAGCTCTCCACCCTGACACTGTTACAGGACCTTCCACAGGGTCGGACTCTACATCATTTTTTCGGCTATCTGAGGATATATTGCAAGAGTCTAGGCAAGCCATTGCCACCATTGAGCTTCGAGCAGAGCGTTTAGCAGCCACACACCAGCGTCACGCAGCTACTTACGCAGCTATGAAGGGATCTCTGCGAGTTGCTGAGAGCGCCATCGCCGATAGGGATGCCACTATTTTCGTACTCCAACAGGCCCTGAAGTTAAAGTCTCAAGTGATTAGTGACCTTCAAAATCAAGTACAAGGATTTAGAGAATTGCTCCTACATGAAAATAGGGCAACCCAGCCTACGATGATGGGTATGGGGTATGGGTGGACTGAAGCAGGTACACTAGTGCAACATGCAGCAACGGGTCCTTCTCAGCAATTTATGGGACTTTACTCACAGACTCCAGTTCCCGTTCACTAATACAATCAACAACAATAGTATCCTCCTCAAGGATTTCAGTCGTCACCATTGCCTCAGATACAAAATGTGACTTGTTGTGACGAAGTTGCTGGAGCACATCGCCATGGTTGTGTTACTCGACGTCCTCAGTACACTACAGGACAGGTGCTACCATCTGCCCAGCAGCAGGTGGTTGGTCTCTTCCCAAGGGGCACACTTACTGACAGGAGAGCTCACATACAGCAGGGCCCACAATTGATTTGATGGCTCCACCTCCAGAGGTTGATACTTCGGATGCAACAGTGGCCACCACTCTATCTCTTGGATGACAGATTCAGGAGCTCACCATTGTACATATGAGTAGCTAGTAGTGTTCTTTCACAGTTTTTGTCTTCCTCTCACCGAGACGGTGAGCGGTCTTGTGACAGGCAACCTATAGCAGGGCTACAGTGTCACGTCACAAGACAGGCAGACAGTTGGACAATTAGTTACAGTTGGTCTGGTTCACACTGGACGGACCCTCTGGGCTGGGGAGTGACACGTGGCACTGTACCGACGGTGGTCTAGTGGACATCGTGGCCAGGTCACCACCACCCCTCAGTTTGGAGATAGACTTAGCTGACTGGACATTTATGAGCGGTTGGTGGCTCTTTATGGTTGTACATATGAGTAGTCGTTTTGGGCCATTAGCATTACCTTGTACGTAGTCGTCTAGAGTAAGTCTATACACAGAGCACGTCTTCACCATCCCTGCACATCTGAGCCTCGACACCCCATTGTATCTGAGAGTCTTGGGCTGGAGCTGAGTGTGCTGCCACGCCAGAGTCTGTATCAGTTCTTTGAGATAGTCGAGTCATTTGTTGTGGACTACTGTTGCTATTGTTGTGTGTTGTTGTTGTGACTCTGTGAGCTCAGTTGTTGTCTGTTGTTTCCCTTCTTTTCAGTCTGTTGAGTGAGATTGTCACGCACATTGCACTGAGGATCACCCACTGTAGAGAGCACGACACATTATCCGCGCTACAAGAAACGGCTTCGGAGTGTCCAGAATCATGATCACCTCACGTGGAGGAGGATTTTCGGGTAAGAGTTCCTCCGGAATTACGTCTATGTACGAGGTGAAGGGAATAGGCACATAGTCCCCGTCGGCCATTGCAGAGAGGGCTGAATGCTGCCAGCGTTGGAGGAGGGATGAAAGGGTGGCGCTAACTGATGTGACTGAATGCTGGAGGACATTCTGATCGCTGGGTGATTTAACGTTAGTAGAGAATTGGCCAAGGGGTTTATTTAAGAAGTGCTTTCACATAAGCCCTTTATTATTGGGTTGGCTGGCCATTTGAGCACCAACATGGAGTAAAAAAAAAATCGTGTGCTGCTGGTGTTATTGGGGCCGAAACAAACCGACGAAAGGGCAGCCAGCCTGCGAAGAGGCAACGATCGATAACGCTTCAGTCAAGCCCAGCGAAGAATGAGCACAGTGAAAAGGCACGCCGCCGGGAAAGGGTGCAAGCACGGAAGCCAACCGGCAGCGAAAAGGCGCATAAAGAATCACCAGCATTACCTGTTCACTAGTACGCCTGCACACACACTTCTGTCTCTGGTACGCCCGCACACACACATCCGTCTGCTATCTATTACAGGGAGAGGAAAATAGAATTAGATGTGAGTTACCTCATGCTCGTATGTGTGTGTACCACACTTCTTCAGATTCCATACAATTCCGGGAGAAGATAGTGTAGCGGTGAGGGTAAGGCTCACAACCTTCGGGTCCCAGAAAAAAAAATTGCTTCGTACCATTGTGAGGATTAGAGGTGCTAATCCTATAATTAAGACTAAAACTTCATACTTAAGATCAAACTGAGACTCCAGAGACTGAATGTGTGTTTGATTGCTTGATGAATGCTTGAAAACTGAGTACAATAGGCTCCTTATATAGGAGATGAAGAGACACAAATGAAAAGACACGTCTCATGGTGAAAAGACGTGACTTTAGACGTAAAGACACATCCTTTTAGCAAAGAGCTGCAACCATTGGACGAAGAGTCGCAACCGTAGAGCAAAGGGGTGTGACCAGTCGTCGAAGGAGTGTGGCTTTTGGCGAAGAGACGTGTCTCTTGAGCAAAAGGTCGTGACCATCCAAGCATAGGGGAAGAACTTAGACTAAAACTTCACAATGTGAAGTCTGCATGTCCGCTATACGACTAAAAAGTATACCTAGATAAATTCAAGATACATAAAGATTAGAGGTAGAAGGAACTTGAGGCAAAGAAGCTAAAGAAAAGGAACGTGCGCCTTGACAACCTTCAGGGTATATAAAGAGAGTTTGTATCACTGAGGTTGCTTCTTCAACAGAGCCATCTCCTACGTGATGCCAAAAGAGGCTGCATTAAACAAGTTGAGTGCCCTGAAAATGATCCAGCTGGAGTTCTTTATACTTGTATTTAAACTTCTCATCCTTTTAGAATCTAGTTGCAACAGCTAAGGAACTCATCTAAGAGACATGAGCAATGCCACAGAAGTGGCATTCCTTCATTGGAATCCCAGTAGTTGTGCCCTTGAGGTGTCCTTGAAATTCTTTTGCTCTTATAATGTGACGTTGCATCCTCTTGATACACAGAGGAGCCAAGCTTGGACACTTTTACACATATTTGACAACATAGCACAAAAAGTGTGTCGTGCTCTCTACAATGGGTGATCCTCAATGCAGTATGCGTGAAACCTCACTCCAACAAAAAGAAAACATCACACAGCAATGGAACAACAACAAGGCTCAGAAACCACCAGTGCAAATATAGGAGAAAAACCCAAGAATAATAATAACTGAAAACGATGTTTTCAGGAAACAGAATTACAGCGCCTTCTTTGGTTTAATAAGCTTATATAGGAGAGGCAAATACACTCTTTTCAACCACTTAAATATTAGAGGAAAATACACTCTTTTCTTGGTTGAAATGGTAATCTGTTAAAAAAAGCAAACACAACATAATGGCTCGCATTGTAGCATTAAGATTAAATTTTGGCAATCTGCTCCCTACAAAGAGTAAACACCCAACCTGTTTGCTTGAACCAGATGGTAAAGGGAGTTGCACCTTGAGCCTGAAACTAATCGTTTTCAAAAAACACTGCGTATTAGATTACCTAGATCAAACACTACAAAGACTTTTGTAGCTTGTCATTTGAAATGCTCAAGAATTCCAGACTTCTTTATACCTTTTGAGGATCCCCATCAGTATACTATTAGTAAGAATGAATTAAACAACACATATACGTAAAACAATTTGAGTTGTCAAAGGGGAGTGCCATTAAGTCTTTCATTGCCTCGATCTTCTACCACTTTAATGCCACACACACAGATTCAATCTGTAGAGAATTCTCAAGACTCTCAGACCATTGGCAAAGCAATCAGGTTACAAATCCAAAACCCTTAGGCGGCTTTAAAGGTTGCTTTAAAGGCTTGTCCAGAAGTTTGCCATCAACATCTCTACGTTGGCGATAATCTTATTTAGTAATAAGGGGTAGCCTTCCGTCAACCATAGTTTCAAAAACCAGTTCAGTTAGAACTCCACGTACAACACAAACAATATTAGCACCATCGCTTAATTAAAAAGCAACAAAGAAATAAAACTTTGAATTTGAGAGCCTCAGTGAACAGTTTTTAGAGAAAATCACAATTTATTTGCATCACTTACCCAAAACAAACACGACCCTGGGGGTTCGTACATCATTCTGCTGGATCTGGCCACTTTCTTTGTCAGCCTACAGTTAGCCAACTTGCTTTATTCTACTGAGTAATGCTTGAAAACGGCAATTGATATGCTCCTTCCTTCATGTTTACCTCTTCTAAAGATGAACATGAACTCTCCAACAACATTGCAGAAGAAAAAGAACAAATTCCAGCTGCAGCAAGATACCACGTTGAATAACAAGCAGACTGGCCAAAACCCAAAAAAAAATGAGATTCAAATTATATACACAACTATTCCTCTAAAACATAATTAAGCTCTCCTCAATAGTGCTGCCATTTTGCATACTCCATCACTCTCACACACCCACACACACACACATAATCATGTATATATATGTGTGTGTGTGTGTGTGTGTGTGTGTGGTGTGTGTGTGTGTGTGTGTGTGAGAGAGAGAGAGAGAGAGAGAGAGAGAGGGTGTGTGGGTGTGTGAGGTGTGTCTGTGTGACCTCTGTGTGGCCCGCAAGAGCTACCTGTCCTGAGCATCCTACGCATTCGCCATGTTGCAGCAGTTCTCAATGAAGCAGGTTGCCCCTGCGCAGCCAACCGGCAGAGCACTGTTCGGCCCTGCGCGTTAGTCCTTGGTGAAGCAGATTGCCCCTGCGCAATCAACCAGTATAGCTCTGCGTGCAGTTGGCACTCTCTGTACAGCAGCGACTCAGCGGTGCAGAAGTAAGCTTTCAGTGGGATTTGCCATCTGCATGGTCTGCGCAGTTTTGTCCCAGAACAGTGGTGCAGAATCAGCAACAAATTGCCTCAGATTTAGTTTTGCAGAGTAGTTTGCTAGAACTTACAGGGTGAATTTGCAGCACTTTCTCTCTACAGCACGATTGGGTCGGGGTCTTCTAATGTATGCGTTCTGTGGCCGGTTGTATCTGCTACTGTGGTTTTTGTACAGAAATTGAGCTCCGTGATTCGGAAAACCTCCCTTCATTGCATTGTACATTTCGATAGGGGGTGGTTTGTTGGTGTTTCCTCGTAGGAAAGGATCTTCTTGCTTTATGTTCGACTCTTTGTGTGTGTTTAAGCGTCAAGAAGCCATGGAAAGTTTTTCAAGGCCAATTATGAGATCAAAGCTTGTTTATTTGAGGACTTTGAGGAGGCTCGGAAAGCATGAATTAGCCCAACTCCTGCTCTCTAAGTCCGTATCCCTGTGCAGGAACATGGACACGGTTGCGCAATATGCTATGAATGCAATCATTTTGTTTTTCCCGAGTAAAACGCCTACTGCACAAGATTTCGAGCAATGGGTTGATTTTCTTCTCAGACACCAGGTTGTCCGAGGTGTATATTTTGGTGCTCGTGGATTTTACGCAGTCTCTTAGCAAATACTAAAGCCAGAACTCTATTGCTGGAAATGTTCCATTATACTTTGGTACACAGATGACTCATGTTCTGTCGTGGGCTCTAACAAAGGACTGTCAAAGCCTTATTCGCCATAAATGCCCGCTATGGGTGGAAATAGTGGACTTCCCACACACATGGAGACATTTTCTACCTTTGTTGACTGCCCAGCATGGAAAGGTGATCTGTCTTCAAAAATTAGCAGCAGGTTTTGCATTCTATGGGACACTGACAAACCTACACCAGAAAGCATTATGGTTCATTCTGGGGACCCATGGGTGTTAGGTGCGCAGAATGAATGTTTGCGCCTTGCTCAAGATGAGTGCTCCGAACTGTGCTCAAGGTTCCTTTTGTTCTTATGGAAGGTAGAGCCTTCCGTTCTTAATGAGAGAATGCTATGATCACAAACAAAGTGAATGGACACTGTGCGTGCAAGTGTATGAAATTGAGAGATAGAGAGAGAAAAGAGATACGACACCAAAGACGTTGTAAAACCCTCCTCCGAAGGCCCCACTCTCGTCTGCGAGAGTGGTCTACTTACGATTGCACAAACCGGTACAAACTGAATGAATGTGACTGATACAAGTTTAGGCTAGGTTGACGACGACGACGGGGATGGCGACACCGATCTAAGGGCTGAAATCTGCAAGTGTGTATCTGCTGTCCAAAAACGCTATGGGCTGAAATCTGCGGCTAGTCCAAAAACGCTGATTTTGGGGGCTGTTTTTGTGGGTCTTTGTCGATGAAAATCTGCAGGTTTAGGGCTGAAAATTGAGGTTTCTTTAGACTAAAAACTAATGGTCTTTCCGGGCTGAATCTGCTACTCCTTTAGGGCTGAATCTGCAAGTACTTCATTGCTGAAAAACGCCGCATGCTGAGGTGGTATCTGCTGAAAACGCTAGGTCTATGAAGCTTCTCAAAACGCTAGGCATAGGGAAAAACGCAAGGCATGAGAGTTGCCAAAAATGCTAGATCTGAGTGTGTGGATGGCGATGATGCTGATGCAAAACGCTAGGCTTGGCTGGTCTTTGCTTCCGGCGATGATCTCCTCTCACAAAAGTGTCAAATCACTTCTAAATCTAGACTGACTCGAATGTAGCTTGTCAATGGAAACATAGGGTTGGATGTATCACGTGACATCCCCTCCTTTTCAAAGTGAGGTACTGGTACCGAACTATATGGCGTCGAGGGAGATTGCCAATAGCATCCGGAATCCTGGAAGGGACTCTTCGCCGGCCCACTCTGATGTGTGGATCGTGCGGTACTTGAACTTCATAAAGATCTGCAACGCTGGCTTCTTTGGGCCGCGTCGAAAGCGACACAAAGTCTTTTGTGGTTTCTTCAATGCTTCAACTTCGTCTAGAGTCATGCTTCTTTCTTCTTCAAGAATCTCCATGGCTGAAAATTCTTGAAACCACTTCCAACACAAAACCATGAACATACCCATTCCATGTAAAGTGAGTGGAAAAAATCGTGTCTTCCTAAAAGACTATGCATGCAATGTAGATGAACCAATAGACGGAGTGCAAAACCGTTCACCACACACACGCAAACAATGAGATGAATCTTTCTCTTATGATCTAGAGCAATCAACTATGGCAATTCACCACGGAAATGCCCATGCTTGGTGCTCATACTTTCATGTGCTCTTTCTACGAATGTGTCATGCCAAGGAAGAGACATGGAATGTGACTTCCTTGAATGCATACTTTTCAGCTTTTCATGAACAATCCACATACATTCGTGCTCATTCATGAGTGAAACGTGCTCAACATACAATATGTCATGCCTAGGAAAAGGGATCACATAAAGACGCTGACTAAAATACAGGAAACGATCACGAATGAAACACTCGAACAATGCGAGCGTATCAATCATGCGAACACATAGTACTTCCTATGAGGGTTCTTTGGACCTAGGCTCAAGAGCCAAGATCGGTTCTTCCTGAATGATCAAATCGTCCTGTGGAGGTTCTTTGGACCTCGACTCGAAAGCCAAGATCAATTCTTCGTGATTGATCGAACCTACAACGAGGTTAGCTTCGCTAGAAAAAGCATCAACTAACTCATCATCCTTGTGAACAATCACGTCATCTTCATGCAAATCATCATGCTTGTGAGAAATCACATCTTGATCATGCAAATCATCATGCTTGTGAGAAATCACATCTTGATCATTGTCATCCAAATCATCATGCAAATCAATATCATCCAAATCATCATGCTTATCATTGTCATTCAAATCATCATGCTTCTCATTGTCATTCAAATCATCATGCTTCTCACAATCATGCAAATCCTGTGTGTCAGGCTTTGGAGAAGAAGAGACTGAGAGAGTCTCCTTTTCCCGAATCTCTTACATCTGTGCCTGAGCTTGAGAAACGAGTCGCAAGAACTCTTTCATGTGTTGGTCGCTCTTTCCTTTGACGACGACTGCAATTCTTTCTTGGTGTCTGCGCTCCATTTCTGCTCTTCTTTCTGCATGTCTGCGTTCCATTTTTGCCATTCTTTCTGCATGTCTTGCTTCGCGTTCTAACTTTCTTTCCATAAACATCTAGTCTAAAGCCTCCATAAGAGTTAGTGCAATTCTTGACGTAGACGGGAAAGGGGGAGGGTCGGAAAAACCTCCTGGTGGGGAAAATTCTTCTTCGCCTCTCTCATGCTCATCGCCTGTAAGCGAAGTATCCATTCTGCTTCGGGTGACGACCATCCACTGAAGTCTTGGGTTCTTGTGGGTTCTTGTGGTCTTGGGTTCTTAACTTCACGAGGAACTTGGGTTCTTAAGTTCACGAGGAACTTGGGTTCTTGGGGTTCTTGAGTTCTTGAGGTTCTTCTTTCGCTTGCAATTTGTGTTCGAGAAGGATCTTCTCTTCACCCGAGTTCTGCTCTTTTTCGTGGGCGCATCCCTTGGCGGCCTTACCCTCACACCAAGGTTGCTTTTTCCCACCCCACGTCGATCGGCCAGCCGCTAAGTGCACGGTCCGCTCTCAATGAGTGAAAAGAGGCACAAGGGGAGGCTAGACAAGCCCTTCTTTCGTCGGATTCCTGTCACTCTTCAACAACACGATTAGGAATCGACACGCCCAAGCGAACTTGGGTTCGTGCGACCGCAACAAGCAAAAGAAAAAATTTCTTGTGATTCTTGTGGTTCTTTCCTTGAGTGATACAGAACACTGCCAAAGCTCTGATACCAATGTTAGGTGCAACGGAATGAATGTTTGCGCTTTGCACAAGATGAGTGCTCCGAACTATGCTCAAGGTTCCTTTTGTTCTTATGGAAGGTAGAGCCTTCCGTTCTTAATGAGAGAATGCTATGATCACAAACTAAGTGAATGGACACTGTGCGTGCAAGTGTATGAAATTGAGAGATAGAGAGAGAAAAGAGATACGACACCAAAGACGTTGTAAAACCCTCCTCCGAAGGCCCCACTCTCGTCGGCGAGAGTGGTCTACTTATGAATGCACAAACTGAATGCATATGATTGATGCAAGTCTAGGCTATGTTGACGACGACGACGGGGATGACGACACCGGTCTAAGGGCTGAAATCAGCAAGTGTGTATCTGCTGTCCAAAAACGCTATGGGCTGAAATCTGTGGCTAGTCCAAAAACGCTGATTTTGGGGGCTGTTTCTTTGGGTCTTTGTCGATGAAAATTTGCAGGTTTAGGGCTGAAAACTGAGGTTTCTTTAGGCTGAAAACTGATGGCCTTTCCGGGCTGAATCTGCAAGTACTTCATTGCTGAAAAACGCTGCAGGCTGAGGTGGTATCTATTGAAAACGTTAGGTCTATGAAGCTTCTCAAAACGCTAGACATAGGGAAAAACGCCAGGCATGAGAGTTGCCAAAAATGCTAGATCTGAGTGTGTGGATGGCGATGATGCTGATGCAAAACGCTAGGCTTGGCCGGTCTTTGCTTCCGGCGATGATCTCCTTGATGAGAAAACGCTAGGGCTGATTCTTCTTGCTTGGAGGAAATCCACCAAGGGGTCTTGTTGGAGAAGTTGCCTGCTGAGCTTGGCTCCTGTTCCCTCTTCTGCCATTTAGTGCTAGTCTAGGTTTGCATATATACAAACTTACTCAATTTGCCCTAACTACTTTCCAACAAAAGTCACTTAAAAATAATAAGTGAAAAATGTCAAAAATAGGTAAAATAGGCTAAATGCACTGGACTGGGCATGCACGGTCTACGAATAGACTCACAAAAGTGCCAGATCACTTCTAAATCTAGACTTGACTGGACTGACTAAACACTGATCATGCTGTAGCTTGTTCACGGACACATAGGGTCGGATGTGTCACGTGACAGTGGGTGGGCAAGCGCTCATTCAAGCTTAAATGGGGTAAGTTCGTAGATTCGTGTTTCAGATGTGGTAAATTTGGGCACATGCAATCTGAATGCCCTGAACTTGTTTTACAATCCCCTCCTACTACAGTCCCATCCCCTGCTTCGGTCTCTGTAGGTAAACCTGTCTCTGAGGTTAAGCAAAATGGAGGTGATTCCAATGCTTGGGTGGTGCCTAAAAAGACGATGAAGATTCGCACTCCACCCTCTTCTCGTAATTATGTTCCACCTGTTAATGCAAATAAGAATGCTTCGATCAAGCAGCTTCCATATAATGATAATCGCACATTGATTGACGCATGGGAAAAAGCAATGCATTCTTATAAAGATGTGCTTCTTGGTGAGGTTTCTTTCCCGCCTTTGAATTCAATGGAAGCTTGTTCTACGTTGAATCAGTGGATTGGCTCTTGCACAGATGTGGTTGAAGAAGACTGCATATGGACACGTCTACCTGAGTTCTCTTGTTCTTTTGCCTTCTGTACATATGATTTACCATGCATGAAAGCATTAGATACATCTCGTATAATGTGCGTGGGTTATGTAGCCTTGATAAATGGCGACTAACACGGCACTATGTAAATACATGTAGGGCTAATATAGTTGTTTTACAAGAGCATAATCAGCATTAATTTGCTGGCCAATGCTCTTACTTTGCGAGTTATTGGATTGTGTATGCTCGTTTGCATGATTACTTTGGAGTTTTGATGATGGTTTGACATGAGTTCGGCCACTTTTGGTGCGCAACGACCCGCGTTGTCGTTAAATGATTATCCAATGTTTGTTGAATGGTCAGATTTATGAAATTGGAGCTTTATATGCATACATGGTTTCCGGGCAAAGGGCTGCCTTTTGAGAAGATCTATCTTCTTATCCCTAGACCTCCAATGCATTCCTTTGTGGTGATTTTAACAATACACCCGAGGCATATGATAGTACCACAAGTGATTCCCATGTGGAGAGACAAGCATAGGACCATCTCCTTGCTTCTGCTCAAATGCTCGATTTATGGCGTTCTCTTTATCTTGTTGTCTCGGGTTTTACTTTTCAACATACTACTCATCGTTCATATCGTGCACGGCTTGATAGATGGTATGCTCTCAACATCCAGCAATACGAGGCTTTTGTATGTGATGCACAATTGGATTACACTTTGTAGTTATCGGACCATCACCCTGTCATTTTGAATATGCATTTTGAGCAATCACGTTGAGATGAACCTCTTCATCGCAAGCATCTGCTACAAGTTAACAATGTCTATCTTTCTCATGACGCCTTTCATGATATGATTTATGAAGTCATTCCTCCCTTGCTTAATCACATCCATTTTGCTCTCGATGCTGCTTGGTTTTGTTTTGTCATGCGAGTGCAAAGTGCTATTTAGGATTATGGTAAACAATATATGCATTGGACTCGAGGCACTGTTAAGAATGTCAAGTAAGTTTGTCGAAATCTGCAAGAATTATCTGACTCACGGCCTTTATCTGACTATGAATTGTCGGCTTTGTGTGAAGCTCGAGTATGCATACAACTTGATGAAAGAAAGCTTGAAAAATGGCAGACATGGGCTTGTCAATGGGCTTTTTTGGATAAAGGTTGTGCCTTGAAGCAATTTTTCAAGCACTTACATTACACAAGGGTTTCCTATGACATTAAGCGAGTAAAGCTTCCTTCATGTGCTTGGTCCTCATCTAAACAGGAACTTGCGGATGCAATGGTCTCGCATTATAGTCAGGTCTTTGCTGCTTCTCCTCAACCATCGCTAGCAATGTGTCAAGCACACGACTTGTTGCTCTCCCATGTACAACCAATCATTTCTTTTCAAGACGCACAATCCCTTGAGGAACCTTTCGCTAACTCTGAATTGCATTGTGCATTGCTTTCATTGGGCCGTTGGCGATCGTCTCGCTGGGATTGACTTACTATGGAGTTCTTTCTGTCTTTTTGGGAGAATCTCAAAGAGCTTTTGCTTTTCATGATGAATATGGCATGGGAGAAACAAGATTTGTCAGTGTCTTGGAAAGAGGGTTTGCTTAAATTGTTGCCTAAGCAAGCACTTTGTGAGCAATTCTTACGTTGGAGGCCTATTACACTGATGCATGTCGTGTATAAGATATTGGTGAACCGGATTAAGGATCATCTTCTTGCAAGACTTCATCAAGCGCAGTATGGTTTCATACCTCGCCGTCAAATCAATGACAACTTGGCTAATGTGCTAATTGGCATGGAATATACGAAGTACACGCAACAGGATGTACTTGTCATGCAAGACATTGAGAAGACTTCAACATTGTGCAGTGAAACTACATTGCAGCTAAGATGCGTTGCCTTGGGTTTGATCCTAAATTAGCCGATATAGTTTATTTCTTGTATGCTTGTAATTTGTCTTCGAAGATCCTTCAAGGAGAGCTGACGGCATCTTGGCCTCTTGGCTGTTCAGTTAGACATGGTTGTCCCCTTAGTGCACTGTTATATGCTATTGCCACTCATCCTTTGTTGATGCACCTTGATCATTTGACTTATGTTGGTTGTCTACATGGGTTGCAATTACCGTCGAGCCGCCACTTCATCAGGTAGGCTTATGCTGACAACTCCTTGTTTACGCCTCGCAACTATCAGACTGATGTTCGAATTATTATGAAAGCTTTAGAGTTGTATGGGCTTGCGGTTGGTTAATTTTCGCACACGAAGCTTCTGCCGTTGAATTCCTGTGATTGGCATGACTTGTTGTGGCCAAGAGATATTGTCTCTCCGAATGTCATTGTCAGACATTTAGGGTATCTGATTGGATGGAACGTCACTCACTCTCAAAAAGTGGATTGGGTTATGCAACGCTTGAACGTCAAATTGCATTACAGAAAGCTCTCCACGTGGCCCTTGCAAGAATTATTCAAAGTATCATGCTGACCTATGTTCAATTCTATTTGTCGCTGCTGCATTGGCCTCCGCACTGTCTCACATCTCCTATGTCATCCATTATGTCTCACTTGTGGCGCACTCATGTTCCATCTCTTATTCATCCATTCTGTCTATAACCTTGGTTTTACCATGGTTTACAAACAATCCACTATCCTCTGCAAAGCTATGTAATGCATCCAAATGTCGTCGCATACCCTCCGATGAGTCGGATATCAATACAATATCATCAGCATATAGCAACAATGGAATCCATGTCTCTACCAGCTGGGCACTATATTTATAGATATAAGTATGTATGCACATATGTTCCTTTGACACTTGTTCAATCTTTTCCACTAGAGTAGAAACCATTTAGACAAATTTCTATTTATACACACCCACATGCTTGCGTGTGTGTCCATACGTGTGTGTGTGTGTGTGTGTGTGTGTGTGTGTGTGTGTGTGAGTGAGAGAGAGAGAGAGAGAGAGAGAGAGAGAGAGAGAGAGAGAGATTTCTATTTATACACACCCACATGCTTGCGTGTGTAAGCATATGTATAAGTAGGTGTGTGTGTGTGTGTGTGTGTGTGTGTGTGAGAGAGAGAGAGAGCGACAAACACACAGTAAACACATCATGTATGTGCATCCTTACGTATGTAGATAAATGTGAGTGTTTTAGACTTATACACAAAAGAACATAACATTTCAAAAGATAACTGGCTTTAGATAAAGGACGATGATTAACACAAAAACAACTAAGTCTTTGATTCATTTTTGTACATCATAGTGAGAATGAGGTATCATTCTAGTGTTTTGTACATAAAATAGTCAAGAACAACTTATTCTGAAGTGAAAGAGACCAGGTTTGACAGTGGTGGACAACAGCTTAGCCAAAAAAATCATAAGTAAAGACAGAGTCCTCACCTGCATTCATATAAACAAGGCAACAGATTCATTAGCTTTGAATACGTATTACACGTGTCAACAAACCCATCAGTTGTTATCCATGTTCTACTTAAAACCTAGTTAACTTATATCTATCATCCATGTAGTGTTAGATATCAACAAATTTCCATTCTCAGAACAATAAGCCAGAGATGAAAGTGACATGTGTGTGTATGTGTGTGTGTGTGTGTGTGTGTGAGAGAGAGAGAGAGAGAAAAGCAAAGCTCTACTTTCAATACAAGTTAATCACCTTGGACGACTTAAAACTTGATGTGTCCCTCTCTTCATGCTTATTTGAGGTGTCAAATTTTCCTTCACAATGCCTGTAATTCTACAATCAAAAAACTAAAAACTATTACCTTTCTAATATAAGAAAGTCTAAAAACTGTAAGAGCGGCTAAAAAACTCGCACAAAACACATAATCAAGACATGCAAATCAACGTACAAAGAAAGAAAACAACCAAGCAGAGTATTATATAATTATTTAAATAGGACTTGTAAAGAATAGATTGGCAAAATAAACGAGATGCTTCCTTCAATGAAATGGTGTACAAAAACTCTACTTCAAAACTGTTCACATCAAGGACAAGATGACGCAAAGACTTGATTCCTAAACTTCAAACTCTTTTGCAAGTATAGAGGCATGAGACAAAAGAAAGCATGTAGCATCAAGGCAATGATCCCATCAGATGCAATGGAATTGAGAGAACGGGTAGAATTGAGAATGCACAATTCTTTGTTCTTTCCGTGCGTTAAAGAATGCAACTTTGCATCATTGATGGTTCTTTTTAGAAACTTGAGAGAGAGAGAGAGAGAGAGAGAGAGAGAGAGAGAGAGAGAGAGAGAAAGATTCAAAAAAAAGATAGAGAGAGAGGAGAAAGACGCACCGATGGGGACCCAACCAACCCTCTTGAGGGTCCCCCCCACACCATTACCAATGTGGTATTTTCTTTCAATGGAATGTAAATCAATGCAAGACTTGACTAGCCACAGTATCTCTTCAGAATGAAGCACCTCCAGGGCTGATTTGAGGCACCTATGTAATCCGGCTCGATGTGGGTTGCGGATGGCCACCACGACATTTGGGGCTGATTTGCACGACTGATGTGAGAGGATTTAAGAGCTGAATGTTGGCTGAAAATCACAGATCTGTGACGCAAATCCGACATTAACCACGCGGGGCTGAAAATAGCTGCAAATGATGAGGCAACAATAGGCAACAGATGGGGCACTTAACCAAGGCAAGGGAAGCAATGGGCTGCCTAAGCGCCAAGCACCAAGGAATGCAGCAGATTTGGTTCGACAGTAGGGTGCAACACAGATCTGGAAGAAGAGGGGCAATCGGCCAAAAACGCAAGGTATGAAGGTGAAGGGAGACAAGATCTCAAAACGCTAGAGATGCAGCAAGAGTCAGGGCGCCCAAGGAAAATG
Organism: Adiantum capillus-veneris; assembly: GCF_014529385.1. Taxonomy (NCBI): domain Eukaryota; kingdom Viridiplantae; phylum Streptophyta; class Polypodiopsida; order Polypodiales; family Pteridaceae; genus Adiantum; species Adiantum capillus-veneris. The sequence continues at coordinate 15,936,152 of NC_140931.1, read as the reverse complement.
AGGGGTTAGGGGTCTTTTTACAGGGAAGTAAGTAGCCTTGAGTTCCAATGATGGTATGACCATCTTCCATCCGGTAAGTGAAGTACCATCTAGTAAGCGCAATGTGCCCAGAGGTTTCTAGTAATATTCTTGGCGTATCTCACAAACCGATGATGCATTTACTGCGACTTAAACCGATGCATTTCCCTAGATCTAATTTCCATCCTCGTCGTGACAAATGTCCACCGAATGGTAATAACAATGATCATCCATCAAACGTGCATACAAACCATTTATGCTAGAAAGGTCCAAACCTCGAAAACCTAAACTAGACTTGTCCAAGCATGCAAGTCTTGCCAGCAGGCTCACAAAATTGCCAATACTAAATCCCCTAGGCTCTAAGAGATTGTTATGTACAGGATTGGCTCTCGAAGTCGATGTAACATGTCCACTTGGCACACAGAGCCATGTGCACGTGACATCCCCTCCCGCTTAAGGTGAGGTACAAGTACCAAGCTCCATGGCCTCCTTGTATGAGGCTAGCAAATTGTCACAAAGTGATGACGTGGTTGCCCGCTCTGTAGGAAAATCAGAAACCCTAATTTCCTAACCCTAATTGCAGAAAATCAAAAACCCTAATTTGTTGATACCCTAACCCTAAAAATCAAAAACCCTAATTTACTGACGTGGCCTGACACGTGGCAACTGTACGGACCCCCGCGAATTGTGGCGTGATTTTCGAGCAATAGGGCGACAGTTTTTTATTTCAGCTTTTGGACTTGCTTTTCCTACGCAAGTTGAGAAAGAGAGAGAGAGAGAGAGAGAAACCTCTTTGCTTTATTTCTAATTAAGCAAGAGAAAGAGAGTTCTTTTGTTTGTTTTAACCCCTCTCAAGAGAGAGAGATTGTGAAAAGCAGAGAAAGCTTTTGCTTTATTTTCAAAGCTTTTGATTTTCAGCTTTTGGGACAGCTTTGAAGCTTTTGGGGGCTCTGCTTTTAGCATCCCTTTGTACTCTTTAAATACGTAGGCAGGGCCTCATAACTCAACATCTGGACGTAGAGTCTGAGTGTGAGCGCATGCCCGCACTCTTGTACTTTGAACACAGATTAATACAAAAAGAAATACCGAAAGGGGCGTCAGTCTTTGGGACCAATATCTCTAGGCACGGAATTCCTCCGGGCCACTGTTGAATCAATTGTGAACTGTGAACTGTTTTAAAGTGGTTATTTGGTGCTGTCGCGGTAGATTCTTGACTTGGAGTGTCCAAGTCTGTTACACAAATCTAAATAGTCGACAAAAAAGTTAATCGCCCACCCAAGCAGCTTCATGTGTCCCTCGATCCTAAGAACTTCCAAACATATTGCTTTGCTTGCTTCTTCGTAGCGTCCTTGAATTGATGCAAGAGAATCTGTTCCGGCTTTTTCGAGAATGTCCTTTATGGAGGTCAAATTGAAAGTTGAAACAACTTAGGCCAAGAAACATGGAAAGCATTATGCATTATCCAATAGACAAACATAATTGCAACAAACCATCATTTACCTTATTGATGATTACAAAGAGACCATACATACGAAAAGAGAGTTTAGAACATTTCTTACAACTTGCTTGAGATGTTGCTTCATTATCCTCAAATAAAACCAATCAACTCCTTGAAAGAGACACCCTAAAGATGCCAATTAGCATGCCTAGAGTATGACGCTTCAGTATTGCTAAGCAGACACGAGAATAAAGATGGGTTCTAAGAAGCTTTTTTCTAAAAAGCTGAATGTTTTTAAGTGCTTTCCGGGAAAAGCAGGTGCTTTCCACTAGGAATCTGTGTCTGCATTATATCAATACCTGAGAATTGCATCCAAGGACGCCTAGGAAGTGTTGTGTAGCAACACTTTTACACTCACTTAGTTTTTATTGAGTTTTTAACAGGTTCACGTTCCTTTATTGAGTGACCAGCCGCCCACTTAATAAGTGGGCAACCACTTTATAATAAACGAAGCAAAGCTTATAAAAAAAATCAGTGCTGCTCTCTTATTGCTGAAAATCAGAGCAGGCAAACTCTCTCTCCTCTCTAAAAACAGCCGCCAGCCTCTCACTCTCTCTTCTTGCTATTCCAACACTACCTTGTGGGAATTCTACCAGCTATTCCCGCCGGCGCCAAGAGCCTATATAAGCAGCCAAAGCGTTCACTCTTCACCCACATTTGCCAGCGCTAGCTACAGGAGGCACTTCCTCCAGAAATCTGCAAGTAATCGTGCGAAGGTTGCTTTTCCGTACTTGGAGTGACAAGTATAGATTGTGGATACCCTCTTCGAGAAGTTGTTTTCGAGCTTGTGCTTTTTGCAAGTACTCCATCACGGAGAAGGAGCATTGTAAGGTGCAACGGAAGTGAATGTTGAACTTTGCTCAAGATGAGTGCTCTAAATTGTGCTCAAGGATTCCTTTTACTTACAGAAGGGAGAGCCTTCTATTCCTTTAGTGAGAGAGTGCAAATGATCACAAACAAAGTGAATGACACAGTGAATGAAGGTGCTAAGACTGAGAGAAAGAGAGAGAAGAATACGACACCAGAACGTTATCAAGCCCTCCTCCAAGGGCCCCACTCTCTATGGCGAAAGAGGTCTATGTTATTGATTGCACAAATCTCGTACAATGGTCTAAATGCAATGGACTTGCCGACGATGTCGACGACGAGACGGTTGAAATCTAAAAACGCTAAGGGCTGAAATCTGCAAATCTGAATTCTGACTCTATGTCGGTGACGACGGCAATGATGACGACGTGACGACGATGCGCTGAAAATGCAAATGCTGAAATCTGCGAATAGTTTGCTGAATCTACAACCTCTAGCTGATCTGACCGTGCGGCGAGGATCTGCTGCGCGAAGATGAGATCTGCGAGGTTTGGGGGCTACGGTACGGAGTCTGACTGCTGAAAATACAAAACGCTGATGCTATGGGCTGAACCGTCGCTGAGAATCTGCAAAACGCTAGGTGATGCAGCAACTGGAAAACGCTAGATGATCTACTGAAAATCTGCTAACGCCATACTGATCTGCAACTGCAAAACGTTGGGGTTGATCTGGAATTGCTGAAAAACATTGGTTGGTCTTTGGTGGCTGAAAACGCTAGGTCCCCTTGCCGGTCTTGCTGAGAAGGTGCACTGTCAGATGCTATCTGCTGCCTCTTCTGCCAGAAAATGCTAGCGCTAGCTTTTCTTATATATTGCCTTAGTCAATTTTCCCCACCCAGTTTCCCAACAAAGTCACTTTATAATAATAAGTGAAAAATTGCTAAAATAGGGAAAATGGGTTCTGTGCACTGCAAAATGCTCATGATGGATTCTGACTGTAATCTGATGATCATGCTGTGTGCAACCAGAGGAAATGCAACTACTCTAAGTGCCTGGACATGCACGACCTGCGAACAGACTCACAAAAGTACTAGAACACTTCCTGAGCTGAACTGAACCCTAGACATGAAGTAGCTTGTCCACCTGCACATAGGGTCAGATGTGCATGTGACATCCCCTCTTTTTCAAAGTGAGGTACTAGTACCGAACTGTATGACATCAAGGGAGATCGCCAACAACACCTGTAATCCTAGGAAGGACTCTTCGTCGGCCCACTCTGATGTGTGGGTCGTGCGATACTTGAACTTCATAAAGGTCTGCAACGCTTGCTTCTATGGGCCGCGCCGAAAGCGACACAAAGTCATCTGTGGTTGCGTCAAAGCTCCAACTTCGGCAAAGTCGTGAATCTACCTCCATCAAGAATCTCCGAGGAGGAAAATTCCTGAAACCACTTCCAACACAAAAACATGAACATACCCATTCCATGTAAAGGGACTGGAAAAATTATAGTCTTCTTTAAAGACTGTGCATGCAATGTAGATGAACAAAGAGACAGAGTGCCAAACCGTTCATCAAACACACTCAAAAATTGGAATCGAAACTTGTCTTTCTGATCTAAATATGTCAACTGTGACAAATCACAATGGAAATGCCGATGCTTGATGCTCAATCCTTCTTGTGCTCTTTCTGAGACTGTGTCATGACAAGGAAGAGACATGGAATGTGAATTCCTTGAATGCAAACATTTCATGTTTTCATGAGTAATCCGCATACATCCGTGCTCATTCGTGAGTGAATCGTGTTCATCATACAATATGGCATCCTATGAAAAGGGAACACATAAAGACGGTGACTAAAATACAGGAAACTGTCACGAATGAAACAATCGAACAATACGTACTGACTAATCGTGTGCATACACAATACTTCCTATGGGGGTTCCTTAGATCTTGACTCGAGAGCCAAGATCGGTTCTTCGTGATTGATCAAACCTGCAATGAGGTTAGCTTCACTAGAAAAAGCATCAACTAAACCATCATCCTTGTGAACAATCACATCTTTATCCTGCAAATCAACATGCTTGTGAATAATCACATCTATATCATGCAAAGACAAGACTGAGAGAGTCTCCTTCTCCTGATTCTTTTCAAGCTTCGCCTGCACATTAGAAATGAGAGATGAAGAATGAACAACTTCTTCCACGTGAATGACAATGGGAGAGTCACTTTCGGCATTGAAAGTGAGTATTTTCCACCCAATCAATGAGAGGGTTATGCTCACAAAACCATCAAATACGTAAAAGCATATCACATCTTGAGAGAGGGAATACTACAAATTTTCTGCAGATGGACGCTTGTTGAACACTGAACAACACATCAAGGCACTCTTGCGTGATGAGAGAGTCCATACCAGGAGCAAAGTCAGACACCTCGAGAGGAGATGTCTAACCAACCTCTAGGCAAGCTCTCTCTACAAGAGAGACACTAATCACATCATGCATACTGCCTGGATCAAACAATATGACAAAACGCTGACCCTTCACATGATCATAACACTTAATGAGAGACTCATCAATGGGAGGATCATGAGAAACTTAGGTCACTCGTGTTCTCATTTATGGCATTAACAGAGGATGTGGGTTTTGTGGATTCTTTAGATTAGCTAGATTCAATCTTAGGACATGTTCTTTTCATGTGACCCTTGATGTAACAATGATAACATCGACCTTCCTTAGAATAAATGACTTGTTCTTCTGACGTGATGTATCCTCCTAAAGTTCCTTGTGCTGCTTTTTCATATGGAGCGAGCTTAGGTTTAGCAATTGTGTCAGCTTTACCCTTAATTTCATTGTGTGAGTTCTTTTCCGAGAGATTAGAGGAAGATTGGCTAAAAAAGTTACGGTTCTTACCGTTCTTACCATTCTGAGGGTTCTGAGAAGTCTGAGAGGTACTTTGAGACGACTTATTCTCCTTAGGCTTTCCCTTGTTGTGCTTCATCTCTTGCGAGAGAGCAATTGCTACCGCCTTGTTGAGATCCGTGGGGTCGAAGACTTCTACATCAAACTTGATATTGTCGCGTGACACATCCAACCCTATGTGTCCGTGGACAAGCTACAACATGATCAGGGTTCAGGTCAGTCAAGTCAGTCTAGAATAAGAAGTGATCTGGCACTTTTGTAAGTCTGTTTGCAGACCGTGCATGTCCAGACACTTAGATTAGATGCATATCCTCTGGTTGCACACAGCATGACCATCATATTCTAGTTAGATCCCATCAGTAGCATTTTTACAGTGCATAGGCCTATTTTCCCTATTTTTGACAATTTTTCACTTATTAATTTGAGTGACTTTTGTTGAAAAGTGTAGCGCGGATAGTGTGTCGTGCTCTCTACAGTGGCTGCTCCTTCATGCAATGTGCGTGACAATCTCACTCAAACAGACTGAAAACAAAGGAACAAATAGACAACAACTGAGCTCACAGAGACACAACAACAGACCACAACATATGACTCAACTATCTCAAAGAACTGATATAGACTCTGGCGTGGCAGCACACTCAGCTCCAGCCCAGGACTTACAGCTACAATGGGGTGTCGAGGCTTAAAGTGTGTAGGGATGGTGAAGAAGTGTTCTGAGTATATACTCGCTACTCCTCATGACGACGTTGGACCATATATAAAGAAAATAATCCGATGACCAAACAACTACTACTCATGTCTGACCATAAAGAGCCACCAACGGCTCATAAACGTCAGTCATCTAAGTCTATCTCCAGACTTAGTGGTGATGGTAACCTGGCCACGATGTCCACTAGAACCACCATCGTATCCCTGCCACGTGTCGCTGCCCAGTCCAGAGAGTCAGTCCAGTGTGAACTAGACCAGACCAAGTGTACTAACTGTGTGTCCTATGAAAGTGACACTGTAGCCTGCTACAAGTTGCCCGCCACAAAACCGCTCACCGTCTCGGTGAAAGGAAATATTGAAAAAACTGTGAAAGAAAACCACTAGGTACCGCATTTGTACGTCTTTCTTGAAGCAGGTGCTAGGCCCAACCATGAGCTTACATGCCTCAAAAGTGGAGTTAAAAACACTGCACTGCTTGCAAACACCTTAAGCCTTTGAATAGGCAGGAACCCAGCATGATTGCATAGTCCAAGAATCCCAATTGGCAAAACAGAATGAGGCTCCACAACAAAGAGATATACTTGGTTGGATCCAGCGCATCTTTATCCACCATAATTGTCACGTGACACATCCAACCCTGTGTGTGCGTGGACAAGCTACAGCATGATCAGGGTTCAATCAGTTCAGTCAAGTCTAGATTTAGAAGTGATCTGGCACTTTTGTGAGTCTATTCGTAGACCGTGCATGCCCAGTCACTTAGTGTAGATGCATATCCTCTGGTTACGCACAGCATGATCATTAGTATTCCCTTTGGAATCCATCAGATTCAGTTAGGGAAATTTTCCAGTGCATTTAGCCTATTTTCCCTATTTTTGGTATTTTCACTTATTATTTTTTAAGTGACTTTCCAACAAAAGTAGGTAGGGCAATTTTGCTAAGTTAATATATAAGCAAACCCAAGTTAGCACTTTCTGGCAGAAGAGGCAGCAGGAGCACATGCTCAACAGGCACCTTCTCAGCTGAACCCCCAACAGATTCTTGGCGTTTTGGTTCCTCCATCCTCGCCATAGACAGATCAGCCCCAACGTTTTCTCAGTTGCATCATCGCCATCACCACCAGCTTGTGTAGTGTTTTTGCACACCGTCGTCAGCACCAGATCCCTGGCGTTTTTCCCATGGTCGCCATCTCCCCCAGATAGCAAGCGTTTTATACTAACGCTAGAGAAGAACAGCAGCGTTTTTAGTATTCAGCCCTTGGTAGTAGAAGACAACCAGTGTTTTTGGTTTGTAGCCAATCTGTAGCAGAGCAGTTCAGCGTTTCCATTTTCAGCCTGTTTTGAAGTAAATGCAGAAGCGTTTTCAGCCTTCAAATCGGTAGCAGATTCAGCCCTAGAAGCATTGCAGAAGACCCCCATTTTCAGCCCTCGAAAACGCAGCCAAAACAGTCATTTTCAGCCACCGAAACGGCCCGAAATTCAGCAGATAGAAGACCACAGATTTCAGCCGTAAGTCGTCGTCGTCATCCGCATAGTCCCAGATTGCATCAGTCCATTGCATAGTCATTGTACCACTTTGTGCAATCAAAAAGTAGACCACTCTCGCCGACGAGAGTGGGGCCTTCGGAGCAGGGTTTTACGTCGTCTCTGGTGTCGTATCTCTCTGCTCTCTCTATCTCTCAGTCTCATACACTTGCACGCACAGTGTCCATTCACTTCGTTGTGATCATAGCACATTCCATTAAGAACAGAAGGCTCTCCCTTCCATAAGAACTAAAAGGAACCTTGAGCACAGTTCGGAGCACTCATCTTGAGCAAAGCGCAAACAATCATTCCGTTGCACCTAACATTGGTATCAGAGCTTTGGCAGTGTTCTGTATCACTCAAGGAAAGAACCACAAGAATTTCTTTTCCTTGTTGAGGTCGCACGAACCCAAGTTCGCTTGGGCGTGTCGATTCCTAATCGTGTTTTATTAAAGAGTGACAGGAATCCCAAGAAAGAAGGGCTTGTCCAACCTCCCCTTGTGTCTCTTTTCACTCATTGAGAGCGACCGTGCACTTAGCGGCCGGCCAATCGACGTGAGGTGGGAAAAAGCAACCTTGGTGTGAGCGCAAGGCCGCCAAGGGGTGCGCCCGCAGAAAGGAGTAGAACTCGGGTGAAGAGAAGATCCTTCTCAAACGCGATTTGCAAGTGAAGAAAAACCTCAAGAACTTCAAGAACCTCAAGATCCTCAAGACCCCAAGAACCCAAGAACCCAAGACCCTCAAGAACCCAAGATCATCGTGAACTTAAAAACCAAAGATCATAGTGCATGGTCGTCACCCGAAGCGGAATGGATACTTCGCATACAGGTGATGAGCATGAGAGAGGCGGCGAAGATTTTTCCCCACCAGGAGACTTTTCGACCCTCCCCCTTCGCCATCTACGCCACGAGTTGTACTAACTCCTATGGAGATGATGGTCAAGTCGATGTTGGACATGATGGCACAACAACAAGAAACGAATCGAGTTGCGTTGGCACAACTCGCAAACAAAGCAGAACAACAAGAAGCTAAGGACCGTGAGCAAGCAACTAAGGACCGCGAGCGCGACGAAAGAAACGCAAGATTTGTCGCACAACAAGAAGACAATCGCCTTGCTTTAGAACGCGCAACGCACGAAAAGAAAGAAAAGAACTAAGAAAAGAGGAAGCGGCAGCACGAAGCGCGGCCTTGGAGACCGAGCGTGAAGCTCAAAGAGAACTACGAACTCAAGAATTGGTTCGACAGGTACTTGCCTCGAAGACCGAACCACCCAAAGATCGTGGGAGTTCATCAAGTGGCACAAGCCACGATTCGGATTCCAACCATCCAATCACAGAGAAGTTGACCTTCAGTAAGTATGATGGTAAAATGGATGCTACGCTTATTCATTCTTGGTTGCATCAATTTAACGCTTATTTTGCGACAACTAAGAAGACAAGAAATAGCAAAGTTTTGACGGCAGCTATGTAACTTTGCCGGTGATGCCATCAATTGGCACCACGCATGGCAAGAGGCACAGCTAGCCGCGCAACTAGAGGAAGCCGACGGATTCACGCCCCTTTCTTTTGATTGGGCTGATTTCCAAGACAAGCTCAAGGCGCGGTTTATGCCACCTCGGTACCTCGCACGATTGAAGGACGATTGGCGCTCTCTCAAGCAAAATGGTATGCCAGTTATGTCTTTTTCTAATCGTGTTTTGCAGCTACGCACTCAATTACGAAAATCAGATGATGAGCGCAAAGAGACTTTTCTCTTTGGATTGGACGAGTATATCAAGTACGATGTCGAGGTACTCGATCCAATCGATCTCAACAAGGCGGTAGCGATTGCTCTCGCACAGGAGATGAAGCACAACAAGGGAAAGCCTAAGGAGAACAAGACTTCCACAAGTACCTCGGAGACTTCTCAGAACCCTCAGAACGGTAAGAATGGTAAGAATGATAACTCTTCTAACCAATCTTCCAACAGTCTCTCAGCAAAGAATTCTTCCAATGAATCTAAGGGTAAGGCTAACACAATTGCTAAACCTAAACTTACTCCATATGAAAAGGTAACACAAGGAATTGTAGGAGGATACATCACGTCGGAAGAGCAAAGCACTTATTCTAAGGAAAGTCGTTGTTTTCATTGTCACATTAAGGGTCACATAAAAAGAACATGTCCTAAGCTTAAATCGAATAAATCTAAAGAACCCACAGCACCCACTTCCTCTGTCAATGCAATCAATGATAACACGAGTGTGCCCCAAGTTTCTCAGGACCCTGCCATTGATGATTCTCATTAAATGTTATGGTCGTACGTCGGGGCACCGTTGTCATATTGTTTGACCCAAGTAGTATGCATGATTATATCAGTTCCTCTCTTGTTGAGAGAGCCCGCCTCGAAGTTAGTCCGAGATCTCCTATCGAGGTCTCTGGCTTTCGTCCCGGTATGGACGCTCTCATCACGGAAGAGTGCCTTGATGTGTTGTTTGCAATTCAACAAACTGCCTTCACTAGAAGATTTGTTGTTTCTCCTCTCTCAGGATGTGATATAATTTTGGGCATTCGATGGTTTCGTGATAATGGCGCTCTCATGGATTTTAAGACTAACACTATAACTCTCAATGCTACAAGTGATTCTCCAATTGTCATTCATGGAGAGGACATTGCTCATTCTCCATCTCTCATTGCTAATATGCAGGACAAGATTGAAAGGATTCAGGAAAAGGAGACTCTCTCGGTCTCTTTTTCTCCACAGCATGATACACAGGATTTGCATGATTATGAGAAGCATGATGATTTGAATGATGGTTTGGATGATAAAGACAAGCATGATGATTTGCATAATCAAGATGTGATTACTCACAAGCATGATGACTTGCATGAAGAAGATGTGATTGTTCACAAGGATGGAGTGTTAGTTGATGGCTTTTCTAGCGAAGCTAACCTCGTTGCAGATTCGATCATTCAGGAAGAAGCGATCTTGGCTCTCGAGCGTAGGTCCAAAGAACCCTCACAGGAAGTATTATGTGTTCGCATGATTGATACGCACGCATTGTTCGAATGTTTCATTCGTGATCGTTTCTTGTATTTTCATAGTTACCGGGGAACGCCCCCTAGCCCCCGTTCCGGCGTTCCGGGGGGCAGTTCCTTTCTCGAACGTTCCGAAACGTCCCGGAACGTCTGACGTTTCGGGTGGCCAGTGCAAACCGGAACGGCCGTTCCGGAACGTTCCGGAATTCCCCTGGAACGGCCAATGGCTACAAACAAATTTGGCAAAAATTGAAAAAATTGAAGTAAATTTTTGGGCTTCTTTTTGCAGTGTGCAAGGCCTCAAGGACTCATAAAATGCACCCCCTCCCCCTTTCTCTCCACAAGCTCATCCTCAAGCCTCAAGCTCTCTCCCTCTCACACTCTCAAGATCTCTCCCTCTCAAGACTCTCTTTCTCAAGGCTCAAGGCTTTAGGCCTTCAAGCTCTCTTCCTCTCCCTCCCACTCTCTCAAATCTCTCCCTCTCCCTCTCACTCTCTCGAGTCTCTCTCTCTCTCTCTCTCTCTCTCTCATCATCTAGTCATAGCAAGGTTGAATGGTCTTCAAAACGAGTTTTTTGTGACTATTAAAGTCAAAGCACTCTAATACTCCTTGTATTTAAACACAAGGAGCTAAAAAATGCACTATTTGGGTGTTTTTTATACCTCCCGTTCCGCGCCGTTCCTGTTCCGGACCCCTAGCTGTTCCCCCGTTCCGCGGGGATCCCGTCGCCGTTCCCGTTCCGCGTTCCGGGTAACTATGTACAGTATTTTAGTCAGCATCGTTATGTGATCCCTTTTCCTAGGCATGACATATTGTATGTTGAGCACGTTTCTCTCATGGATGAGCACGAATGTATGCGGATTTTTCATGAAAAGCTGAAAAGTATGCATTCAAGGACGTCACATTCCATGTCTCTTCCTTGGCATGACGCAGTTTCCGAACGAGCACATGATAGTATGAGCACCAAGCGTGGGCATTTCCATTGTGTTTTGCCACAATTGACTGATTTCGATCAAACAGGAAAGATTCGATCTCATTGTTTGTATGTGTTTGATGAACGGGTTGCACTCCGTCTCTATGTTCATCTACATTGCATACACAATCTTTCGAGAAGACAAGATTTTTTCCCTTCACTTTACATGGAATGGATATGTTCATGGTTTTGTGTTGGAAATGGTTTCAGGAATTTTCAGCCATGGAGATTCTTGAAGAAGAAAGAAGCATGACTCTCAACGAAGTTGAAGCATCAAAAGAGCCACAGAAGACTTTGAGTCGCTTTCGGCGCAGCCCAAAGCAAGCGTTGCAGACCTTTATGAAGTTCAAGTACCGCACGACCCACACATCAGAGTGGGCCGGCGACGAGTCCCTTCCAGGATTCCAGATGCTATTGGCGATCTCCCTCGACGCCATACAGTTCGGTACCAATACCTCACTTTGAAAAGGAGGGGATGTCACGTGACACACCCAACCCTATGTGTCTGTGGACAAGCTACAGCATGATCAGGGTTCAGTCAATTCAGTCAAGTCTAGATTTAGAAGTGATCTGGCACTTTTGTGAGTCTATTCGTAGACCGTGCATGCCCAGTCACTTAGTGTAGATGCATATCCTCTGGTTGCACACAGCATGATTATCAGTATTCCCTTCAGAATCCATCAAATTCAGTTAGGGGAATTTTCCAATGCATTTAGCCTATTTTTCCTATTTTTGGTATTTTCACTTATTATTTTTAAGTGACTTTCCAATAAAAGTAGGTAGGGCAATTTTGCTAAGTTAATATATAAGCAAACCCAAGTTAGCACTTTCTGGCAGAAGAGGCAACAGGAGCACATGCTCAACATGCACCTTCTCAGCAGAACCCCTAGCAAATCCTTGGCGTTTTGGTTCCTCCATCCTCGCCATAGACACATCAGCCCTAGCGTTTTCTCAGTTGCATCATCGCCATCACCACCAGCTTGTGTAGCGTTTTTGCACACCGTCGTGAGCACCAGATCCCTGGCGTTTTTCCCATGGTCGCCATCTCCCCCAGATAGCCAGCGTTTTATACTAACGCTAGAGAAGAACAGCAGCGTTTTTGGTATTCAGCCCTTGGCAGTAGAAGACAACCAGCGTTTTTGGTTTGTAGCCAATCTGTAGCAGAGCAGTTCAGCGTTTCCATTTTCAGCCTGTTTTGAAGTAAATGCAGCAGCGTTTTCAGCCTTCAAATCGGTAGCAGATTCAGCCCTAGAAGCATTGCAGAAGACCCCCATTTTCAGCCATCAACAATGCAGCCAAAACAGTCATTTTCAGCCACCAAAACAGCCCCGAAATTCAGCAAATAGAAGACCACAGATTTCAGCCCTAAGTCGTCGTCGTCGTCACCGTCGTCGTCATCGGCATAGTCCCAAATTGCATCAGTCCATTGCATAGTCATCGTACCACTTTGTGCAATCAAAAAGTAGACCACTCTCGCCGACGAGAGTGGGGCCTTCGGAGGAGGGTTTTACAACGTCTCTAGTATCGTCTCTCTCTCTCTCTCTCTCTCTCTCTCTCTCTCTCTCTCTCTCTCTCTCTCTCTCTCTCTCTCTCTCTCTCTCATACACTTGCACGCATAGTGTCCATTCACTTTGTTGTGATCATAGCACATTCCATTAAGAACGGAAGGCTCTCCCTTCCATAAGAACTAAAAGGAACCTTGAGCACAGTTCGGAGCACTCATCTTGAGCAAAGCGCAAGCAATCATTCCGTTGCACTTAACAATAACCATAGTGAGAGGAAAATGACATGGTCCATGCTTGCAAATGAAGTTGCTCGAAAATAGGGATGACCAGAAGCTCGAGTAATACCACAACTAAGATTAAGCACCATCGTGATGGCAGAACGAAAAGCATTTACAGCAACGGAATGGCAACCAAGTGAATGCTTGAAAGCCACAAGGAAACAGCTAAAAGGCTCTTCATCTTGCTCGTCTGCTGTGAAACACCAAAAGACCTGCTTCAGAAACTACAAAGCTAGCAGAAACTCCAAAGCTAGCAACCCTTGCAGAGCAGAGTGGAAAGGGTGGGTAGGGGGGTTGAGGGCTAGATAGGGGCGAGGGGGGCTAGATAGGGGGTGGGTAGGGGCAAGGCCTAGGTAGGGGGTGGGTAGGGGGCGAGGGGTAGATAGGGGGACGAGGGGTGGGTAGGGGGTCTAGGGGTGGGTAGGGGGGGAGGGGTATATAGGGGGTCTAGGGGTGGGTAGGGGGCGAGGAGTGGGTAGATAGTGGGTCTAGGAGTGGGTAGGGGCGGGGGGGGGGGGGGCGAGGGGTGGGTAGATAGTGGGTCTAGGGTGGGTAGGGTGGATGAGGGGTGGCTAGGGGTCTAGGGGTAGATAGGGGGTCTAGGGGTGGGTAGGGGCGAGGGGGAAGTGGGTAGGGGGTCTAGGGGTGGGTAGGGGGACTAGGGGCAAGTGGGAAAGGGTAGGGGCGAGGGCTAGGTGGGTAGGGGGACGAGAGTAGTGGAGGGGGAGGGGCGAGGGCAGGATAGGGGGTGAGGGTGAGTGGACAGAGGGCGAGTGAGTGTGAGGGGGAGGGTAGGGTCGAGGGGATAGGAGATAGCAAACATTCATCTTCAATGCAAAGTATAGCCGAAAGAGCTCGTGTTCCACTATAGATGAATTCCGTGGTCCACTGGCTGAAAGAGGAGATGTTACAGAGCGCAGCAGCTAATGGAGAGCATGAGGAGGTATCATGAGCAAAACAGCTATCATGAGCAGGGAATTCATAAAACGTGAAAGCAACATCCTTTTGGTTGTATCCCGTCTTGTGGAAGCTAGACACAGAGGAGAGCTTTGTTCTGGTCGGAGAAGCAGGCACAGGGGTTGATGGGGCTTATGGTGAAGGGGGGTGAACTCCAGTAGAGGGGATTTCTTTCAGCTTCTATGATTCTTCATAGGCTCACCAAATTCAAAGGCCTCCACCAAGGGCGCATCAGGAGTATTCTCTCTAGGCAAGGAGTGAATAGAGACTCCATAACAGGGCATAGATTTGGTAGCTTCCAACCACTCCAGCAGATCTTCATCTGACCGTTCAGGTGTAGTAGGTTGTTCTTGTTCAGGGTTAGTTTCCATTGACAAAGAAACTTGCTGCACCACGGGATCCATACCTCCTTCGAGAATGGGTTGCATCGGGGAGCCAGAAGTATGTATCCACATTGCATCGTTTCCCCAATCATGAAGTGCTTTAATGTGTCGCAGCCATGGTCTTCCAATGAGAAAGGGAAATCCGTCCTCCACTTGGGAGAGATGACCCACAACAAAATCCAAGTTAAAAGTAAAGTCTTGTACCTGCAAAGGCACATTGTCCACTATGCCCACTGGGTAGACTGTCCGTTGGTCGGCCGATGTAACTGTGAAGGAAGAAGGGCGAGTAGGCTGTAGACCTACAGCTAACATAGTGAACTCGGGCATCAAGTTGATGCCAGATCCACCATCCACTATCACTCCCGAGAATTGCCGACCCAAAACGGACACTGTCAGACGAGGGCTTCTATAATCAGTGAGTGGAGCAACGGGATTGGATATCATATAGGACTCTGACGGTCGCACTGGGAGGTGCCCGCCACTAGGACCTACTCCAGGGTAAAGTGACCGAATAACTGCAAGGGTGTCACTTCTAAAACTCGCATCTAGCCGCAACATGTCATAGAGGGACACTTGTTGGAAAGTGTTCTTCAAGACTGTCTCTGTTGTAAGCTTTTCTTGTTCTACCAGTGGTTTCTCTGGTACCTTGATCTTCTGTAGATCTGAAACTGCTTCCAAGAAAGCTTCATCAATATCGGAGAGCAAAGATTTGGATTCCTTCATGGCACTAGGGGATGGCTTGTTAACAGCTGAAGGCAAGGTATCCACTGGTGTGAGAATGTGTGGGGGAGTTGAACTTGCTGGAATGCTAAGACAGAGAGTGGCTCTCTGGGCCCGGGTGAGGACGCCAAATGGCTCCTCTACCAACTACGGCGGCTTATTTTAGGGGTAACCACGTGGGTAGAAGGGGGCGGCTGAGAAACGACGCTAAATGCTATCAAATTGAGCTTGGGAAAGGCAAACTCATTCTGGCTTTGACTCGGTTCGAAGCCGTGGATGCACAAATTTTAGGCAATCCTTACTGTAGTGATCCTTCGTTTCGGGGCAATGACGAGAGGGAGGGGACCCTTCGGGCAGAGGGCATTTGCTTTGGTAATGACCATATTCCCCGCATCCGTAGCACAAGATGGGCCGATTCAATGGGTGAGTCGAAGGGCGAGGTGGTCCTTGCTCCTGGTGCATGGAGTTGGAGGTGGAGGCATAGAAGTTTTGAGGTGATGAGGGAGCATGGGTATGATAAAAGCTCTGAGACAGAAAAGTACATTGCATACCTTGCATAGGAGGGGCTGTCAATAAAGGTGGCATATGGTGTGGATGGCCACATAGAGAAACCATGTTGGATGCAGGTGCTGGCCCTTGTTGAAGAGTAGGACCAAGACTTTGTTGTATTTGTCGCAATCCCTTGAGGTAGTAGCAATCCTTGTCCTCATGTCCAGACTTCTCACAAAAGTGGCAATAAACCCGAAGGGGGCATTCCTGTGGAGGGTGCCCTGGAGAGCGGCATGAGCTACACCAAACCATAGCCTTAGTCTCCTGCTGAGACTTGAGCTCTTCTAGCTCGTGCTTGATCTGTTCCAATGCCTTGTGATGTGGAGGCTTCTCTTATCTAAGAGAGAAGGACCTCTCCTCTTGAAGAGCTCGCTGTAACTTTAGGGCTTCCAGTTCCCTGCGTAAAGAAGTTAAAGGATCACAAGGACTTTCCAAAGACACTGTGGGGGTCTCTACCTGAGGAGAGTTGGTGAACAGCTTCCTAGCTCCCTCTATCCTGGTAGCAGCCGCAACAAACTCCTCCAGAGTGGCGTCAGGTCGGAGACTCTCTCAAGTTTTTTGCTGAGAAGTTTTGGAAAGAGCCTTCTCCACCCACTTCTTAACCATAAATTCCCCTGGTTGCTGAGGAAGCTTGGCAACCAGAGACTTGGTTTTAGTCATTAGTTCTACAAAAGTCTCCTTTGGCTGGAGCACCATATTGGCCAACTCATCTAAAACCTTTTCTTGGTAGTCACCTGGCCTGAATGCCGCACAGAACTGTTGTTGTAAAGCTACCCAAGTTGAAAAATGGTTCTCTGCAAACTGACTGTACCATTTATCTGCTAAGCCATCCAAGGTAGATGGAAAGAGTACCAAATAAGCATCTTTTCTATTAAGACCACGACCCCTACAGAGAGATACAAACCTCCTTGCATGGTCGTCAGCATCTTCTGAAGAGAGTCCTTTGAAGGTAGGAAACTTGATGTTTACCTTGGCCAAAACACTAGCCAACGGTTCCATGGCCCCTTGCTCAGGAGCCCGTTGCTCGATAGCCTGCTGTAACAGAATAGGGGAGAGATTTATTGGGGAAGGTGATCTGGAAGATGTGGAACCGGATGGAGGAATGGGTGATGTCATATGTGGAGGTATGGGTGATGAGGTTGATGGACTTCTACTAGGTACCAAGGGTCGTCTTCTGTTGTAGTACTTCACAGGACTCAGTAGTGCGCTTTGACGCTCAACTGACCGCCTTGTATGTGTCATGCAGCGACCACCAATATAACCAAGCTTTGGGCAAGAAAACCTTGAACTGGTTGAAGACTGGTCTAGACTCTACTAGACCAGGCAAGTGACTAGACCCAGGCTGGACCAGAGACGAGGAGGACTAGACCAAGGTCGAGGAGGATTCGACCAGGGTCGAGGAAGGACTAGTCCAGGGACGAGGGCTGGTTGGACCAGGGAGAGAGGACTAGGGCGAGATAGGACTAGACCAGTTGGACCAGGGCGAGAGGAGAACCGTGCAAGGCAAGGTAGGCGAAGCTAGATAAACCCAACTAGCTTAAAGATTTGTACCTCACAGAGAGAGAGAGAGACTTCAGTTGAGGTCCCACCGTGATCGCCAAAATGAGAGCACCTGTAGCGCGGATAGTGTGTCGTGCTCTCTACAGTGGCTTCTCCTCAGTGCAATGTGCGTGACAATCTCACTCAAACAGACTGAAAACAAAGGAACAAATAGACAACAACTGAGCTCACAGAGACACAATAGCAGACCACAACATATGACTCGACTATCTCAAAGAACTGATACAGACTCTGGCGTGGCAGCACACTCAGCTCCAGCCCAAAGCTCACAGGTACAATGGGGTGTCGAGGCTCAAAATGTGCAAGGATGGTGAAGAAGTGTTGTGTGTATAGACTCGCTACTCCTCACGACGACGCTGGACCATATATGAAGAAGATAATCCGATGACCCACCAACTACTACTCATGTCCCACCATAAAGAGCCACCAACGGCTCATAAATGTCAACCATCTAAGTCTATCTCCAGACTGAGTGGTGATGGTGACCTGGCCACGATGTCCACTAGAACCACCATCGTATCCCTGCCACGTGTCACTGCCCAACCCAGAGAGTCCGTCCAATGTGAACCAGACCAGACCAACTATACTAACTGTGTGTCTTGTGAAAGTGACACTGTAGCCTACTACAAAAAGTAGGTAGGGCAATTTTGCTAAGATAATATAAAAGCAAACCAGAGTTAGCACTTTCTGGCAGAAGAGGCAGCAAGAGCACCTTGCTCAACAGGCAACTTCTCAGCAAAACCCAAGAGGCCTAGCGTTTTTGCATCACTGTAGCAAGCTAGCGTTTTTGGACAAGAACAAGGATCAGCCAGTGTTTTTGCATCTGCATCAACCCGGCGACAACGGAACATCAAAACAGCCTAGCGTTTTGCATTTGCAAGACAACCGGCAGCAGCAAAGCAGATTTTCATCCCTAGCGTTTTTGGTTTGCAGATCAGCCCCGGTGTTTTGCCGATTCTCCGTGACGAAACCTCAAGAACCATCAGCCCTTTCAATTTTCAGCCCGTAGAGACCGCAGTTCAAGTCCTGAACCTCGCGAATCTCACCTTCCGGAAGTAGATCCTCGCCGCATGGTCAAATCCGCGAAGTTTACTGTTTCAGCCCAGAAAACACAGATTTCAGCATCTGCGTTTTCAGCGCGTCGTTGTCGCATCGTCGTCATCGACAGAGTTAGGCTTCAGCAGATAAAGATCTGCAGATTTCAGCCCTTAGAGTTTTCAGATTTCAGCCCGTCTCGTCGTCATCCTCATCGTCGTCGACATCGTCGGCAAGTCCAAGCATTGTAGAGATTTGTGCAATCATAAGTAGACCGCTCTCGCCATAGAGAGTGGGGCCTTCGGAGGAGGTTTTACAACGTCTCTAGTGTCTTATTCTCTTCTCTATCTCTCAGTCGCATGCACTTCCATTCACTGTGTCCATTCACTTTGTTTGTTTCCATTGCACTCTCTCTCTACAGGAACGGAAGGCTCTCCCTTCCGTAAGTAAAAGGAACTTTGAGCACAGTTCGGAGCACTCATCTTCAGCAAAGTTCAACATTCATTCCATTGCACCTTACATTGGTATCAGAGCTTTTGCAATGTTCTGTATAACTCAAGGAAAGAACCACAAGAATCACAAGAATTTTTTTGCTTGTTGCGGTCGCACGAACCCAAGTTCACTTGGGCGTGTCGATTCCTAATCGTGTTTTTGAAGAGTGACAAGAAACCCAAGAAAGAAGGGCTTGTCCAGTGTCACAAAACGGGAGCGTACACGAGCACTTAGAAAATCTGAAAATTATAATACTTTGCAAACATGAGAGAAGGGAGAAGATCGACACAGTATTGGGGACCAGAAGATGGGTTGGTCCCCCCCCCCCGTTAAGAGTATTCTTTTATTCAGGGAGAATTCTTATACAAGCACGAGAACCCGAGGAAACACCTCCGTTCTGTAATCTTAGACCCGAAGGTCGTGCTTTCCCATAAAGGGCTTGGGCACAAGGCCGTTCCTTCCCGTAAGGGACTTAGGCATGAGGCCGTACTTTCCCGTAAGGGACTTAGGCGTAAAGCCGTACGTTCCCGTAAGACGAGAGGTTCCTGCAAAACAAACCACACAAAGCAACAATTCTCAATGCGTATCAACACTGTATACCTGTCGCTCCTTACTCGGAAAAACAACCTCCGTACTCAGTCGTCACACGAGCACTTGCAATTTCCGTCGCCAGTCTCTGCTCCAGAATCCCAACGCTAGTGCTTTCTGCTGCTTCCGGCAACTGAACGCTGGCTGTCCTTTTATAGGCCCTGGCACCCGGTGGGAATAGGGCCCCAAAAAGCAGAGCCTGGCGCTCCTAGAGAGAGGAGAGAGAAAGATCGCAAATTCAGCCCCCCCCCCCCCCTGCGTAGTTTTTTTAGCGCTGCCTTTTTTTTTAGGGACTTGCTTTATTTTATTAATAAAGGCCTGGTCACTTAAAAGTGATCGGCCACTTTAATAAAATAAAGTGTGAACCTGTTCAAACTTTAAAAACTCACTTAGTTAATGAAAACAATGCTACACGGACACATTCCAGGCGTCCCCGGGTGCAAGACACGACACAGATGCAATGCAGACACAAACTCCTCGCAGGAAAACATCTGTCCTCCCGCGACTATTCTTGCTTTTCGTAAAAAGCTTCATTGAACCCATCTTTATTCTTGTGCTTGCGTTCTTACGCGTATTTTCTTACTCAGTTCGGATTTCCTCCTTAGCCTACGGAATGCCCCCTTTCTGATGCACCCGTCACCCATCATGTGACGCATCAGGAGCACTCGTAACCCGGCCCTTTCCACCGAACTTACGGAAACTCCTTTGCAATGTTTACCGTCACCCATCAAATGACACATCAGAGTTGTCCGTTCTTGATGGCACTCCCTGTAGCTACAATCTTTTAACAATTCTTAGTGTACACAATAAAATATCCTAAAAAAAAGAGATTAATCATTAAAAATAAGAAAATAGTCCAATTAGCAACATCCCTCTGGCTTCTAAACAGTTGACCTCAACTGTAGTGCTTGGACATACACCTCCAGTATCTCGGGATAAGCTGCTAATTCCTCCTGCGTCATCCACTGAGCATCTAGATTCGAATAGTTCTTAAACTTAACCAAATACTTCCGTGTTATCTTTCCGGATTTGAGAGACCGCTCATGATGACTTACTATCTGCTCCGGTTGGAGTATTTCTTCTATTTCCTCAACCTCAGGAGGTTCCTCAGCACTAGGCTGGCTCGGAGGCGGTCCCACATACGGCCAGAGTAAACTGACATGGAAAGCATTATGGATCTTCCGATTAGGCGGTAGCTCTAATCGGAAAGTGACATCATTCACTCGCTCAGTGATCTTAAACGGCCCATAATAACGGGTAGAAAGTTTTACCACGTTCCCCTTATGAGACGCTTGTTTCTTAAGTCTTGCCTTCTCAAACTTGAGTAAGACTAACTGTCCGACTGTTAAGTCTAGATTCCTTTTGTGCTTGTCTACAGCTTTCTTATGCTTTTCTTGAGAGCGTAGAATAGCTCTCCTAACTTACCCGTAGGCTATGTCCAAGTCCCGGACAAATTCATCTGCTGCAAAGATCTTATCCTTAGTTAAAAGGATGGGTGGAAGCAAAGGCTTACCATAGAGAATCTCAAAAGGTGCTTTTCCTGTCGATGAGTGTATGGTATTGTTATACGCATACTCGACAAGAGGCAAATATTTCTCCCAGTCAGATTGCCGGTCTGACACATAAGCTTTTAACATATCCAATACTATGGAGTTGGCTATCTCACTTTGCCCGTCCGTTTGAGGATGGTAGGCAGATGAAAAATTCAGCTTCGTACCAAGATTATCCATCAAGGCACGCCAAAAATTTCCTGTCATGCGAGGATCTCGATCACTCACAATAGACTTAGGCATTCCATGATTCTTAAAGATCTGTGCTAGAAAGACCCTAGCCATATGATCTGCTTTGATCGTTTTCTTGACTGGTATAAAGTGTGCTTGCTTGCTAAACCTGTCCACAATGGTCCAGATCGTGTCATTTCCAGTCTGAGTTCTGGGGAGGTCCATGATGAAGTCCATGGCAATACTTTCCCAAGGCTCATTAGGCACAGGCAAAGGTTGTAGCAACCCAGGCGTCTTATGCCGATCATACTTCACTTTTTGGCAAAGCAAGCATTCCCTGACATACTTATCAATGTCTGCTTTAAGGCTAGGCCAAAAGAAATATCTTTCCATTGCTAAGGTCGTAGGGAGAATACCCCGATGACCCGCATAAGGCGAAGCGTGTGCTTCACCCATGATCTTCTTTCTTAATGGTTCCGCCACACATATGGCCTGATGGTGGTAGAGATAACCGTCCCGAATGGAATAGGGAAACTCATTCTCTCCACGATGTAGCTTTCCCCAAATGGTGGAGAAGTTTGGATCATTCGGATACAAATCCGGTAGTGCTTCTAATTCTTGGTGATACACCGAAGTGATAGCGTTCACCCTTGGCCGCCTAGACAATGCGTCTGCGACCACATTCTTGCTCCCAGCCGTGTGAAGGATCTGGAAGTGAAACATAGACAAAAAGTTTGCCCATCTCATCTGCTTCTCAAATAGTTTCCTTTGCGTAAGAAAATACCGCAAACTCTGGTGATCAGTCTTGATCACAAAATCCGCTCCTAGAAGATAGTGCTTCCAGTTGGATAAGGCGTGAATCACAGCCGTGAGTTCCTTTTCGTAGATTGATGCATGCAACTCTGCATCCTTAAGCCGTCTGCTTTCATAAGCCACTACATGGCCTTCTTGGTTTAACACTGCTCCAATGCAATCGCTTGAAGCATCGCAGTGAACCTCAAATGGTTTCCTTAAGTCAGGCACTATCAAAATAGGTCCATGGCTTAGCAAGTACTTGAGCCGATCAAAAGCTCCTTGTTGTCTCGATCCCCATCTGAAAGGAATCTTCTTCTTTGTCAAATCATGAAGGGGTCCTGCTACATGAGCAAATCCTCGAACAAACCTTCGATAATACGAACATAATCCCAGGAAGCTACGTAAATCATGTACCGTAGTGGGAATAGGCCAATCTTCTACCACTCGGATCTTGGCAGGATCCATACTCACTTGATTGTGAGAGACTATATGGCCGAGATAGTGCATCTCTGAGAGAAAGAACTCGCTCTTCTTTGCATTCACATGCAACTCATGCTTTCGCAATTCTTGAAACACTAAGTCCAAGTGCTTCCGATGTTCCTCTTCTGACTTAGAGAAGATGAGTATGTCGTCAAAGAATACTCCCGTAAAAGCTCGATACGGGCTGAAAATGCGGTCCATCATGCGATTGAACGTCGCAGGAGCATTGGTCAAGCCGAAAGGCATTACCAAAAATTCATATAGTCCAAAGGTTGTGCGGAAAGCAGTCTTATGGACATCCTCAGGGGCGATCCGTATCTGATGATACCCACTCTTTAAGTCTATGCGACTAAAGACACTTGCACCCTGCAACTTATCAAGTATATCATCAATCCGAGGGATCGGAAAGCGATTCTTGACTGTGATCTTGTTTAAAGACCTATAGTCTATGCACATTCGAAACGTGCCATCTTTCTTCTGCACCAATAGAACTGGAGAGCAGTAGGGTGAAGCACTTGGCCGTACTAACCTTTTCTCTAGAAGCTCATTGACTTGCTTCAGAATTTCCTCTTGCTGAGCAAGACTCACCCAATAAGGGGGTTGATTGGGAGGCGAGCTACCCAGTATGAGATCTATGCGGTGATCTTCCGGGCGTACCGGAGGGAGTTCATCAAGAAGTGTTTCCGTGAAACAATCTTTGTACTTTTCAATAAATTGAAGACACTTAATTTCCAGACTAGAGAGAGAGTCCCTACTCTTCTCACGTGCAAAAATCAAGTAAGCAGAAACACACTTCTTCATTTCTTTCTTAATGGAGATATGGCTTACAATTGGGAACTGCCAATCTCCTGCATCAGCATGAATCTTTATTTTCTTACCCCCATGATCAAAAGTGAGGGTCTTTTCCACATAATCGGGAATAGGTGTCATGTGGAAGTGCCATGGCATACCCAAGATGATATCACATCCCTCGATGGGTGCCATCAAAAATGATTCGCGGTCCTTGTACTCGCCAATCCGAAGATTGAGCTGTCCTTGCACGGGAGTTGCATTGGTTGTCAACCCCTCGAATGCCGATCCGGATGTAACCGGTGTGCCAAGCTGAGCCGGTGTGAGGCACAAACGTTCCGCAGTATCCAGGGAGATGAAGTTATCCGTGGATCCTGGATCACAAAGAATCAGTACTCGCTGGTTGTTCAAAGACCCCCAGCCCTTCAGAAGTTGACGCTTCCCTTTCACCATTTCTGTGTTTCCTTGAACATCTGGAATTGAGTTCGAGCTTGGTGGTGCGGGTTCCTTCCTTGCTTTCTCTTGCCTCGTAGAGGCTTGTTCTTGCCGTTGTTGCTTTAGCGGGCAATCTGGTTTCATATGTCCTTTCTCGCCACAATAGAAGCATCTTCCTTCCTCTCTGAAAGTTTGAAGTTGAGTAGGAGAAAGATACTTAGTTCGCTTGCCATTGCCCTCTGGCTTCTTAGAGTGATCATCGTCCCTAGGTGGAGGACGTTTTCTTCCTTGGCCTCCTTGGTCATCATAGACCCCTCTTTGTCTTGCACGGTAAGTGCTATGCTCCATTTTTCTGGGTGTCCCGGTTGAGTGTAAATCCTCAGCAATGATTGCTGACTCCATCATCCTCTGAAGAGTATGATGCGGATACACTTTCATACTCTTTCGAAGCTGCGGTTGGAGACCCGCTTCGAACTTTCGTTTCTTTTCCTCATCGGCAATCTTCATGAAGGGAGTGACCTTCAGAAGAACCGACCAATACTTGTCCACATACGTCGTTACTCTTTCATGTTCCTTCTGGGCAAGCCAGTCCCATTCCTTCCGTATGTCCTGCTCGAAGTCAGGTGGCAGGAATTGTTCATAAAATTCAGATTTGAAGCTCTCCCAAGTTCTGGCCTGTGAACCTTCCAAAATCTTGGCTAACCACCAATTACTTTCCGTTTCCTTGAGGTGCATCCCCACATGGCGTAATTCGGATCTTTCTGTGAATTGGTAAAGGCGACTTCAAACTGTCTGATGAAGGACAGTGCTTTGGAGATGTCTCTCCGTCCATTGTAGGTTTCGAACTTGATGTCCTTGTCGCCCGATTTGAAGACTCTCATACGATGTTGAGACTTGCGACCATGCTTCTTGAATCGAGGCTTATCTTTAGGTTGATGTAGGGTAGTGGCAGTAGTAGCGGCTTCCTTCTTCTGACGAGATGATCGAGAAGTAGAAGTATAGTCAGGAGAGTAAGATGGAGATGAGATAGAGATGTCCTTGCTCTCGTCTAGCAGAGAGAGCGCTTTTTCGTGGCCTTTCCTTGAAGTAGGCCGTTCATTCCGATCCGAAGATCCTTTGTGCACTTCGGCACGTTCTTCTTCTCTTGCCTCCTGTGGTCTCACGCTAACAGTGTTGTCTGGATGCTTGATTGCATCAGTTCCATTCGTTTTCTTCATTCCGCCCAAGAGCTTTTGGACGTCTGGCAACAATAAGATTTGTTGCAAATCCGCAAGCTGAGCTTGCACTTGTTGAAGCTCCTCTTCAACGCTTCTCCCTTGGCCCGACATGGTTCTTCCCGTTCTTCCCGGAATCGTCCTTCTTTGCTGAAAAAGAGAGGAGTCCGAGCTCTGATACCACTATCACAAAACGGGAGCGTACACAAGCACTTAGAAAATCTGAAAATTATAATACTTTGCAAATATGAGAGAAGGGAGAAGATCGACACAGTATTGGGGACCAGACGATGGGCTGGTCCCCCCCCGTTAAGAGTATTCTTTTATTCAGGGAGAATTCTTATACAAGCACGAGAACCCGAGGAAACCCCTCCGTTCTGTAATCTTAGACCCAAAGGTCGTGCTTTCCTGTAAAGGGCTTGGGCACAAGGCCGTTCCTTCCCGTAAGGGACTTAGGCACGAGGCCGTACTTTCCCGTAAGGGACTTAGGCGTAAAGCCGTACTTTCCCATAAGACGAGAGGTTCCTGCAAAACAAACCACACAAAGCAACAATTCTCAATGCGTATCAACACTGTATACCTGTCGCTCCTTACTCGAAAAAACGACCTCTGTACTCAGTCGTCACACGAACACTTGCAGTTTCCGTCGCCAGTCTCTGCTCCAGAATCCCAGCGCTAGTGCTTTCTACTGCTTCCGACATGTTCAGAAACTGAACGCTGACTGTCCTTTTATAGGCCCTTGCACCCGGCGAGAATAGGGGCCCAAAAAGAAGAGCTTGGCGCTCCTAGAGAAAGGAGAGAGAAAGATCGCAAATTCAGCCCCCCCCCCCCCCCCCCCTGCGTAGTTTTTTTAGCGCTGCCTTTTGTTTGAGGGACTTGCTTTATTTTATTAATAAAGGCCTGGTCACTTAAAAGTGATCGGCCACTTTAATAAAATAAAGTGTGAACCTGTTCAAACTTTAAAAACTCACTTAGTTAATGAAAACAATGCTACACGGACACATTCCAGGCGTCCCCGGGTGCAGGACACGACACAGATGCAATGCAGACACAGACTCCTCGCAAGAAAACATCTGTCCTCCAGCGACTATTCCTGCTTTTCGTAAAAAGCTTCATTGAACCCATCTTTATTCTTGTGCTTGCGTTCTTACGCGTATTTTCTTACTCAGTTCGGATTTCCTCCTTAGCCTACGGAATGCCCCCTTTCTGATGCACCCGTCACCCATCATGTGACGCATCAGGGGCACTCGTAACCCGGCCCTTTCCACCGAACTTACAGAAACTCCTTTGCGATGTTTACCGTCACCCATCAAATGACACATCAGAGTTGTCCGTTCTTGATGGCACTCCCTGTAGCTACAATCTTTTAACAGTTCTTAGTGTACACAATAAAATATCCTAAAAAAAAGAGATTTATCATTAAAAATAAGAAAATAGTCCAATTAGCAACATCCAACCTCCCTTTGTGCCTCTTTTCACTCATTGAGAGCAGACCGTGTACTTAGCGGCCGGCCATTGGACGTGAGGTGGTAAAAAGCAACCTTGGTGTGAGCGCAAGGCCACCAAGGGGTGCGCCCACGGAAAAGAGCAGAACTCGGGTGAAGAGAAGATCCTTCTCGAGCACAGATTGCAAGCAAAAGAAGACCCTCAAGAACCTCAAGACCCGCAAGAACCTCAAGACCCTCAAGAAACCCAAGAACCCAAGTTCCCCATGAACTTAAGAACCCAAGACCACAAGAACCCAAGACTTCAGTAGATGGTCATCACTCGAAGCGGAATGGATACTTCGCTTGGAGGTGATGAGCATGAGAGGCGAAGAAGAATTTTCCCCACCAGGAGGTTTTTCCAACCCTCCCCCTTCCCCATCTACGCCAAGGAATTGAAGCAGTTGTTTATGGAAAGAAAGTTAGAACGCGAAGAAGAGAAGCAGAAAGAAAGGCCTACGAAGAAACAATGGCAGCCATAGATCATGACTATGAAGAAAGCGTGGAAGCCATAGAGCGTAAGTATGACTTGGAAGCCAAAGAAAGTCGAGCCAAATTGGATCGCGAGAACAACGAAAGACAAGCAACATTTGATCGCGAGAGCAAAGCAAGACAAGAACAGAGCGACCAACACATGAAAGAGTTCTTGCGACTCTTTTCTATTGTGCAGGAGTAGTTTGCACAGAATCAAGAAAAGGAGACTCTCTTAGCCTCTTCTTCTCCCAAGCATGACACACATGATTTGCATGAAGATGATTTGAATGACAATGATAAGCATGATGATTTGGATGATAATGATGAGCATCATGATTTGCATGATCAAGATGTGATTTCTCACAAGAATGATAATTTGCATGATCCATATGTGATTTCTCAAAAGCATGATGAGTTGCAGGGAGATAATGTGATTGTTCACAAGGATGATGTGTTAGTTGATGCTTTTTCTAGCGAAGCTAACCTCGTTGCAGATTCGATCAATCACAAGGGATCGATCTTGGCTCTCGAGCATAGGTCCAAAGAACCCCTTCAGGAAGAACCGATTTTGGCTCTCGAGCCTAGGTCCAAAGAACCCTTACAAGAAGTACTATGTGTTCGAATGATTCGTCAGCACGCTTTGTTCGAGTGTTTCATTCGTGATCATTTCCTGTATTTTCGTCAGCGTCTTTATGTGATCCCTTTTCCTAGGCATGACATATTGTACGTTGAGCACGATTCACTCATGAATGAGCATGGATGTATGTGGATTTCTCATGAAAAGCTGAAAAGTATGCATTCAAGGAAGTCACATTCCATGTCTCTTCCTTGGCACGACACAGTTGTAGAAAGAGCACAAGAAAGTATGAGCACCAAGCATGGGCATTTCCGTTGTGAATTGCCACAATTGATTGATTTAGATCAGCGCGACAAGATTCAATCTCATTGTTTGCGCGTGTGTGGTGAACAGCTTGGCACTCCGTCTATTTGTTCATCTACATTGCATGCACAATCTTTTAGAAAGACGAGATTTTTTCCACTCACTTTACATGGAATGGGTATGTTCATGTTTTTGTGTTGGAAGTGATTTCAGGAATTTTCAACCATGGAGATTCTTGAAGAAGGAAGAAACATGACTCTAGACAAAGTTGGAAGCATTGAAGGAGCCGTAGATGACTTTGTGTCGCTTTCGGCGCGGCCCAAAGAAGCAAGCTTTGCAGACCTTTTTGAAGTTCAAGTATCGCACAACCCACGCATCAGAGTGGGCCGGCGAAGAGTCCTTTCCAGGATTCCGGATGCTATTGGCAATCTCCCTTGACGCCATACAGTTCGGTACCAGTACCTCACTTTGAAAAGGAGGGGATGTCACGTGACACATCCAACCCCCGTGGACAAGCTACAACATGATCAGGGTTTATTTCAGTCAAGTCAGTCTAGAATAGGAAGTGATCTGGCACTTTTGTGAGCCTATTTTGCAGACCGTGCATATCCAGACACTTAGATTAGATGCATATCCTTTGGTTGCACACAGCATGACCATCAGCTTCCAATCAGATCCCATCAGTAGCATTTTTACAGTGCATAGGCCTATTTTCCCTATTTTTGATATTTTCACTTATTAATTTAAGTGACTTTTGTTGGAAAGTAGGTAGGGCAAATTTGCCAAGATAATATAAAAGCAAACCAGAGTTAGCACTTTCTAGCAGAAGAGGCAGCAGGAGCACCTTGCTCAACAGGCAACTTCTCAGTAGAACCCAAGAGGCCTAGCGTTTTTGCATCACTGCAGCAAGCTAGCGTTTTTGGACAAGAACAAGCATTAGCAAGCCTTTTTACATTTGCATCAACCCGGCGACAACAGAACATCAGAACAGCCTAGCGTTTTGCATTTGCAGGACAACCGGCAACAGTAAAGCAGATTTTCAACCCTAGCGTTTTTGGTTTGCAGATCAGCCCCGGCGTTTTGCCGATTCTCCGCGACGAAACCTCAAGAACCATCAGCGTTTTCAGTTTTCAGCCCTTAGACACCACAGTTCAAGTCCCGAACCTCGCAGATCTCACCTTCCCACAGCAGATCCTCGCCGCACGGTCAAATCCCGCGAAGTTTACAGTTTCAGCCCAGAAAACACAGATTTCAGCATCTGCGTTTTCAGCGCGTCGTCGTCGCATCGTCATCATCAACATCGTCACCGACATAGAGTCAGAATTCAGCAGATAAAGATTTGCAGATTTCAGCCCTTAGAGTTTTCAGATTTCAGCCCATCTCGTCGTCGTCGACATCGTCGGCAAGTCCAAGCATTTGTAGAGATTTGTGCAATCAGAAGTAGACCGCTCTCGCCATAGAGAGTGGGGCCTTCGAAGGAGGGTTTTACGTCTCTGGTGTCGTATTCTCTTCTCTATCTCTCAGTCTCATGCACTTCCATTCAGTATGTCCATTCACTTTGTTTGTTTCCATTGCACTCTCTCTAAAGGAACGGACGGCCCTCCCTTTCGTAAGTGAAAGGAACCTTGAGCACAGTTCGGAGCACTCATCTTGAGCAAAGTTCAACATTCATTCCGCTGCACCTTACAGATATATTCGTCCAACCCAAAAAGGAAAGCCTCTTTGCGCTCATCATCCGATTTGCGTAATTGGGTGTCGAGCTGCAAAACACGGTTAGAAAAAGACTTGACTAGCATACCCGTCCGATGGGGCCCCAAGTGACATAAAGAAATTAAATAAAGCAAGACCCACAGCTTATGCCGTGGCACTTTTCGGAAATTGCGCTAACAGTGCTGATGTGGCAGGCTGTATGGATTTTCGTGTTTTGCGATTACTGTTGACGTGGCAATTGTATTAATGTCACGTGACACATCCCAACCCTATGTGTTCGTGGACAAGCTACACCATAGCAGAATTCCAATCAGTTTAGATTAGCAGTGATCTGACACTTCTGTGAGTCTATTCGTAGACCGTGCATGCCCAGTCACTTAGCATAGATGCATATCCTCCGGTTGCACACAGCATGATCGTCGGAATTCCCATCAGAATCCATTAGCATCAATTAGGGGAATTTTCCAATGCATTTAGCCTATTTTCCTATTTTTGGTTATTTTCACTTATTATTTTTAAGTGACTTTCCAACAAAAGTAGGTAGGGCAATTTTGCTAAGTTAATATATAAGCAAACCCAAGTTAGCACTTTCTGACAGAAGAGGTAGCAGGAGCTTCCCGCTCAACAGGCAACTTCTCAGTAGTACCCCCCTCAGCATCGAGATCCATCGCCATCCTCTCCTAGCCCCTTGGCGTTTTTCATAGCATCAACCTCGTCTTGAAGCTTCCCCCTTCTGGCGACAGTGCCCCAGCAGATCAGCCCCAACTGCTAGTGTTTTGGATCTCCACAGCCAACGTTTTGGCAAGGAGAAAAACAGCCCTAGCGTTAGTGAATTTCAGCCCAATCGCATCAGGTTTTACAGCATTTCCAGACCAGCGTTTTCAGTTATTGATGACCTGCTGTCCAGCGTTTTTCCAGCCAAGATAAACAACTCAAAAACGCAGCCTAAAGAGCAGCAGCATCAGCGTTTTCATTCTCAGCATGACCCCCGACATAGCCGCTCATTTTCAGCCATAAACACCACAAGAAAACAGTCCATTTTCAGCCCGAAACAGTCCAAGAAATTCAGCATATAGAAGATCCACAGTTTCAGCCCAAGTCATCGTCGTCATCACCGTCGTCGTCATCGGCATAGAGTTCCATTGCATCAGTCCATTGCATTTGCATTGTACACCTTCGTGCAATCAAAGTAGACCACTCTCGCCAACGAGAGTGGGGCCTTCGGAGGAGGGTTTTACAACCTCTCGGTGTCATATCTCTTCTCTCTCCTTCTCTCAGTCTCATTCACTTACACGCACAATATCCACTCATTTTTTTCGTGATCATAGCATTCTCTATAAGACGGAAAGCTCTCTCTTTCCCTAAGAACTAAAAGGAACCTTGAGCAATAAGGATCACTAATCTTGAGAAAATACAACATTCATTCCGCTGCACATCACAATGAAATTCTGTGATTTACACTCGTTGCTTTTTGGCATTACTTTTGGACCAGAAGCTTTTGAGTTTGAAGGCTTTTCATGTAAACTGCTTTTCATAGGCCAAGGGCCTTTACATATGTGCTAAGGGCTCATTCTCTGGCATGCTTCCTGGAGAAGGTGCAGAGTCTGTAGTACCGGCTTGTACTGAGTTGATGCAATATAAAGAAATACCGAAAGGGGCGCCAAGGTTTGGAGCCAATACTCTCTAGGGTGAAATTCCGCCACTCCGTGTCGCGTGTCGTCTCTCTCTCGATTCAGTTGTTATTAAGGTGCTAAAAGTTTGTTAAGTCTGTTCTTTTCTATTGACACATGGTGCCTGTCTTGCGACACGGCTTCCTCTAGGTGCACGGCCAACTGTGTCTTGCCATGCGTGGTACCAATTAATGGTATCACCGGCAAGATACATGGCTGCCATCAAAACTTTGCTATTCCCTGTCTTCTTAGTTGTCGCAAAATAAGCATTAAATTGATGCAACCAAGAATGAATAACACTAGCATCCATCTTACTGTCATACTTATTGAACGTGATCTTCTCTGTGACGGGGTTGTTGGAGTTCGAGTTTGCTACTTGATGAACTACCAACATCTTTGGCCGGCTCGGTTTTCGAGGTAAGTACTTGTAGGACCAACTCTAGCATGCGTTTGGTCTCTCTGCGCCTCACGCTAACTCCAAGGCCGCTCGTCTATCTTCGGCCGCCAAGCGCGCTTGCTCGCGCTCACGCTCCAAGGCTAACCGTCTTTCTTCGCGCTCGCGATCCAATTGTGCCTTTCTTTCTTCGGCCACCAAGCACGCTTGCTCGCGCTCACGCTCTAAGGCTGCCATTCTTTCATGTAAAGTCTAGATCTTGTTACCATTTCAATTCCGCTACACTTAACAGTCATAGAGATGAAGTAGATGTAGATAGAGAGAGAGAGAGAGAGAGAGGAGCAAGACACACCATAGGGTGTCAAGTGCAGCGGAATTGAATATGGTGAAGATCTAGGTTTTACACTTCCACAAATCCTTTTCTTTCTTTCCTTGTGTTAGTGATCCCTTTTAGCTTGAATGATGGTTCCTTTTACTTTTCCTTGAAGAGAGGCAATAAGGCTGCGATAGAGATCTGTAGAGGGAGAAAGAAAGAGAGGAGGAGAATGACACCCGATGGGGTTCCAACCAACCATCTCAAGGGCCCCCCACACCGTTGCCAATGTGGTATTTGCTTTAGAGGACGTCCACAAATTGAGTGTGCACTGTGGAAATGAACAAGCTAGTACAAGCCTTACCAAGTGTGGAGAATAAGCTCCCATAGGAGACTTCAGCTTCCAATTTTGAAGTAAACCGCACAAGTATCAAGGATGATCAAGCTCCCATCATTGATGTGGAATGCAAGATCAGAAAGCACTCGAAGATCATAGAGAATGTAACATTAGATGGAGGAGCAGTTGTTATTGTCATGTCTAAAGCCACTAGGGTCAAATTGGGATTGGGCATGATAGCTACGCCATTTACTCCTAGGATGGCTGATCAAACGGTGTCACAACCTAAGGGGATGGTAGATTCAATGCCCATGAAGGTAGGAGGAGTGCATGACTGGCAAACCAATGTCAGGTTGGGAAGGATGAAAGTCACTACCCACAAATGCCGTAGGATTGCCAGGGATGATGAAACCGGAAGAAGTGTTCTCCACCAAATCCCAAGCAAGTTCTCAGGGAGCTCAAGGCATTGAACATATTTTCAATGGCTACATTGGATTTAACTCAATAGCTGCAGGTCTGAAGATGGAGGATCAGCAACAGACATTTCCAGCTCATTTTATAAAATGTCAGGAGCAGGTTAGACAAGTGGCAACCCCTGAACAAACCAAAGCAACGATAACCCACCTAAGAGTTGGACGAATTAGGTGATGTTTGTTGTATGATGGCTGGCCTCTACTCTGAGTACACTATTAGGTGCAGCGTCCAAGGGGATCTCTCTCTCTCTCTCTCTCTCTCTCTCTCTCTCTCTCTCTCTCTCTCTCTCTCTCTCTCTCTCTAACTCTAACTCTATGTACACAACATTAAAAAGTCAGCCAAGCAAGCAGCCGCCTTGATGAGAATAATCAAGAGACCCAGGCAATTGTGAAAAGGATGGTTCATGCCATGCATAGAACAGTATCTCACGCATCCTCTTGAACAGCAGAATGGAGGTAAGATGACGCGACACCTCAGCTCTAACATCATCAAAGAACTCTAATGATCTACGAATCCCCGACACGCAATGCGGCCTCACTAGACATGAAATCTATGAAGACCCCCTCATGCAGAGTAAACTACATTGGCTTCTGATAGATGCCAGCCAACCAGGTCCCACAGATATGCATAATTCTCCGCTATGGAACTATCACACGCAATACCCTGGCATTCCAAAATGTCCTAGCTCGGCACCAGGACGGTGTAGTACTGCCAATAGGGCATGGAAAGTCTTTCATTACACAAATTAAGTGAAAGTTCGATGCTCTGTCGTAGAAGCTCCACATTGACTTAAAGACATGGACATGCTGCAAGAATGCAGGGGTACTGTGAATGCAATTGATCAACAAGCAGACATGGAGCATACATAAAGAAGTCACATACAAACCAAGTTGGTGAGGACGAGCTGAGAAATCCGAGAGAACGGTGCCTGCACGTTGTTCGCAGAGAGCGCGTGAAGAGAGACGCCATGCTGCAATGCCTCAGTTCTGGCGGGACATCGCACTCTGAGAGAGTCGAGCTTTTTTAAACGTTCTAGGGGTTTTGAGCTCAAAACGTACACATCACGGAGCAGTGGGTTTGTGTGTGTGTGTGTGTGTGTGTGTGTGTGTGTGAGAGAGAGAGAGAGAGAGAGAGAGAGAGAGAGAGAGAGAGATAGCCTGCGCACATGCAGTGGTCTCCGGTGGCTGGCCGGTTGAGACCCCAACTTCACTACCTATCGGCACCTAGCGCACATGTTGCAGCACTACCGTCGGCTGGCCATTTAGTCAAAAGTCGACCAGCTCCTGTCACACTGTTCTGCATCACAGCCAATGAGGCCCGCTCCCTCCACGCGAACGACTCTTACCGGAGATTACCATTTACGCACTGCATGTGAAGTTCTGCTGCTGTCGATACACTGCCGGTGAGTCTCTCGGTGCGTAGCTACAGGGGCGTGGCGGGCCTTTGGTGGGCTCTCAACGCTTTTTCGTCGAGAGCAGCCACCGCGGTGATGCATGTGCGCAGGCAGAGAGAGAGAGAGAGAGAGAGAGAGAGAGAGAGAAATGAAAAATAAAATCAAATGAAATGTTATATTAACGTCTTCAAAAGGCCAAAGTGACCTATGAGACCAGAAAGTTACAATGTGGTGGATCTGATACAAAGTCAGTGTCAGAGTAACAAGATGACAACAATGACAAAAATGAAATGACAAATGTCACAATAAAATACTATGGAATCCTAAACTACTAGGTGTGAACAGCAGCTAGCTAGGATAGCTAGATCACAAGAGATCCAGCATCGGTCACGCTGGCGGATCTCATCAATCTCATCCATGGTCAGTAGTCTGACCGAGCGTCGTGCATGTCGAGCCAAAGTGATCCGGATCCTCTGATACAGCCTCCGTCGATGCTACTCTCCGCAGTCGTGGGCGTCTGGATCTTCCAAGCTCAGTCGCTCGGTCGATCAGTGTGCCTCTGGTGTGAAACGACGAGCTCTGCTGTGGTAGTAACTCCTCCGGGTGTCTAGTGGCAGCTCTAAAGAAATCTGTGTGTGTGTGTGTGTGTGTGTGTGTGTGTGTGTGTGTGTGTGTGTGTGTGTGTGTGTGTGTGTGTGTGTGAGAGAGAGAGAGAGAGAGAGAGGAAGAAGAAGAAAAAAAAATTGAGCTCAAAACGTACACGAGCAGTGTGTGTTTGAGAGAGAGAGAGAGAGAGAGAGAGAGAGAGAGAAGGGGGGAGTGGGGGGGGGGGCAATCAGCCATGTGTGTGTGTGTGTGTGTGTGTGTGTGTGTGTGTGTGTGTGTGTGAGAGAGAGAGAGAGAGAGAGAGAGAGGCTCTTCACAATCTCACACGCAATGTTTGTCCCAAAGCCTAGGACATACCAAAGTTGTCCCTTCGAAAATATCTACAACTTCAAGGAGAGTGTGTACATTTAGGAACATGAATCTCCCTAACAATGCTCACAAGTTACAGCCTTGGATATGTGCTTAATCCAGCACTAAAACATCCCTAGGGTGGTGAATGGACTTAACCTTTCATGCAATTTTGGCTCGACAGTTCAATCATCCAACGCGACAACCAGGTCAATTTTAGCACGATGAAATTGCAAAAGCTCAATTGCAATCCAGTCTAAATAAGTTGATATCAAGTAATGTGGGGCAATCAAAAGTATTTACGATCGCCAAAATGCAACTACAAAGCATGTTTACAAGCACTAGTTGTGTGCCTTAGCATCCTATTTTATGTCCGTAAGTGTTTGGGATGCATGATAGTCTTAGCGCCTCTATGTTCAAACATTTTGAGATGTGAATATCTCCCTCCTTTTGTCTAATTCTCTACATGCATCATTGAAGATAGCAATGTGGAACAAATTGGCCGGTAGGCCAATCTAAACCACTATAAGCTCATATTTGCATAATAATGGCTAGGGATTTACGCTTTCAACCATAGTAGGCATGGTGCCTCACTAAAGACAATGTCAAGGAGATTGAGTGATTTTTAAGCTCAAAAATTTTGAGGCACTTGAGTCAATAAGAAACGGCCCAGCAACCAATCATGTTGTATTGACTTCACCACATCCCATAACCCACTTTTCTCTCAATTCGGTCGCCTCTTATTCTAACTAGTACAGTCGACGAGCTTCGCCCTCTCTCTCTCTCTCTCTCTCTCTCTCTCTCTCTCTCTCTCTCTCCGTCACTGTGCTCCGAAGCTGCAGGCCACACCCGCCGCTTGTTGAAGGGCGTTCTGACGCGTGGCAGGGAGGGGGAACCAGAATTCCCCCCCCTATTATCCTTAGTATAGATGTTGAGTCCATTTTCTTTAGGACCTCTATGCAAAATGAACTCCCTCATGCGCATGAGAACATCATGCTAAATATTAACCATCCATTAAAATAAAGTTAGTAAGACAACTCCATGTCTACATCGGAGTCAAGCACCCTTGCCGTTTAAGTTTCTAAGATTTCACATATTTTTGGCTAATTTAGTGTATGTTTTAAAGGGCATCTCCCATTGTTACTATTACAAAGAAGCAAAAACGGGGAACATGCCCATTAAAAATCAATCTTGGTGTGCATCATAAGGGTGGAACAAAAATTGAAGGTTAGAGCTTTATTGGGTGTGAAAAGTTTGGTAGCAATGCTTGGAGAATACTTCACTTTGAGAGAAGTCCCAACAATGAACTTCTTGAGAGAGTAACTTTATATAAAAAGTTTTTGACCTTGTATAACAAGTTAAGATTCTTGTTGTATACAACAAGTGTGCAAATTGCTCCATACATACTCGTGCATTGCAAGAGAAGTGCTCAAAGCGAGCATGTCTTCTAGCATCCTTTTCCAATAGAACAAGCAAAGTAGAAATGCTCGTTCATTGATACGCATAGGATTAACACTTATTTGATGGGAGCCTTAGTTCACAAGAGTGAAAGCCCTCATCCAACCAACGGGATATCTTTCTCATAATTTTAGCACTTTTGAAACTAAGCTTGAAAAATGATAAACAATTTAAGATAGATGCCATAGGAAAAATCATTTTCAATGAATAATGAATAGCATATTTTTAAAAGTGTGGGTAGGGGTGTGTGTGTGTGTGTGTGTGTGTGTGTGTGTGTGAGAGAGAGAGAGAGAGAGAGAGAGAGGAGAAATGAATGCAAATGTTGTTGGTTTTTCCAACCTCAAGATTTAGCATTCAAGAACAAACAATTTGTATGAAGGTATCCACCTAAAACCATCATTTCCATGTCTTGAAAGCTAAAAAAACCAACAAACCCTTTGCCACTTCAAGTCAAAAAGACAATACTAATGAAACCACAAAACAATATGAACAATTCCGAGAGTCACTAGAGGTGGTAGAGTACAATGTCAAGGATGGTCGGGCAAGTTGGAAAATGCACGAAGAATATAAAAAATGTTGGCATTGGCACTATATCTCCATCATGTTGGGGTATTAGGATGTGGGACAATGGAAATGAGGGACGGCGGGGACATGGGGCAAAAGCCCAATATGTGTGGTTTTGCAATGGCAGGTGGACCAGACATGGCAAATTTGCAATACGATTACCCAAGGCCTGAGGAGAGTGCCAAACACATGGCTAGTGGAGAAAGGGACAAATTTGGTATCAAGTGAATTAAAAATTTTGGAAGAAGGAGGATTTAAGGTTCAAAAATGGTTGGTGACTGAGCCAACAAGCATGCAGTATCGTCCAGGTATTTCTACTGCTATTGTTAAATGAATAACTCTGCAATACCTACAAAGGGGCCATGTTGTGAAAAATAGAATCAACATGAAATATTTATGGTGGACACTTTCATTTCAAAAGTACGTGATGAGCTGTATGAAGTACACATTGCAACAATGATCCCAACGTGTACATGCAGAGACTTTGCCAATCGAATTGCACAAGGATGTTCGTATCTTGGATGTGAGCCACAACATCTTTATCCGTCAATGTAAGTTCACAAATCAAAACCTTGCATGAGTGTCCCAATGTTTGTCGTACATTATAGGTACCATGAGATTCAAGGATTTCAACAGGACATTGCAAGAGTGTTAAATGTTGGTTGCACTATTTTAATTTCCATAATGATATCAGTTTTTTTGGAATTTCATTGAATAGGCAAATTGGGCACTTTATTGTGGTGCTTTATAACAGTTGTGGTGTTGATAACTTTATAGAAAGTGGTCATGTAGTCACATCAATAATATCTTTCTCATAGTCACGTCGTTGATACCATGCTTATAGCAATGCCAAGAAAGTGTTGTTCCTTCTAACATTTGGATGATTTGATGGGAGTATAGATATGGAGTGTAGTGCTATGGGACCTACTATTGTGCTTAATTTTTTTGTTAGTTGTCCATTCCTTGCCATGCAATCATGTTCCTACTTTCTTGGTAGCATCAATGCTCTCCAATCTCATCACCTTGTCGAGGATGGCCATTTACCGTTAGTTGAATTATCTGCAGGAGTAGCTCGTGCGCAAAATGCACAAATAAACTCCAAAGTGAGCAAGAGAGGGCTCATTTGAGAGCTATGAGGAAGAGCTATTAGAGTCACGCCAAAAACAAAAATTGCAAAGAATTGGGAATAAGATAGGTTTAAAATTGAAGCACAAGTTGAATGTAATGCTCACACACACAATGCAATCAATCCAAAAGTTATTGTGCAAATGAACCTAAAGAATGCAATGCAAAGAGGTACGATGGTGGCCATTGCAAGCAAGAGAGAGAGATCTTCAATGGCCTAGCTTAGAGGTGACTTTGACAAATCTACAAGACCCAAACCTAGGCTAATAGGAATAGCCTAGCGTTAGGCTCTGATACCACATGTTAAGTACATAGGTTAAGGTGGATAGATTAGGCTTGAATTCATGATGATGGTGAAAGCATCATGTGAAATCACTCTAAGCACAATTAGGAGACTCAAAGAGAGTAAGCACAAATTGGATTGATTATTGAACTAAATTTGCAAGTACATAGTGAGCCACTATATAGGCTTCTAGAGGGAGCTTTGAATGACATCATAGGTGATGGTAGCCATCAAGATCAGCCCAAATCTCTTCTAGGTATTGCACGCCTCTCTATGAGTGTGTGTGTGTGTGTGTGTGTGTGTGTGTGTGGGTATGTGTACCATGTGGAGTCAATACAAGCATCAACTAAAAGTAAGTCATCACCCCTTTGTCCTAATGGTGGCATCAATCCTTAATGAAAGGGGAGGGGCACCATTAGGTGCCCTAAGGTCATCTTAAGGGACTTGCCCCACATTGAGCTCTCGAGTAAAACACGGGGAAAAGATTCTCCACATCTTTTAGCAGAAGATTAATGCAAAGTAAGCGGATTGAGGTTATGACTTTGCATCAGCTTATGTTCAAAAATCTACGAAAGTTTTTGTGTGCATCATTCCTTTTGTTAAAATCCCTTAAGCCAAAAAAAAAAATTCCATTAAGTGAACATGGCATGCAAACGATGCATGCGGCATTACTAGTTCTTCATCCATTGGTGATTGCATTTGCATGCAAGGGAACTTAACAATGTACACTTTTGCAAGCAAGTAACTTAAATTTTGTTCTTGGCATTTGTAAAATGGGGGTTGCCAATCCTCACTCTATCTTATTGTAGACATAGTGAGAACCGCGTGCATAAATTTCATGTTGTGGGATAAAAGTATGGAGGCTACAAGAGGTTGTCAATCTCTTGGAAAATACACTCATCGCTATCCACTCAATGCCACACTCAGTTGCATGTCTGACATAAAAATCCAATCATCACATTGACAAGCAAATCTTGACGGTTCACCAAGCAAACATGCTCCAAACATCATCAAATTCGTAGGTCAAGTAGACGAAGTTTAAACACAAGTGCCTAGGGTTTCAAATCCACATTTTGGTCACTTGCCAAAAAAACGCTTATTACCTATAGGTCTAATTTGACCTAACCCATTTCGACCTAGAATGCACTCAATAGCTTAGCATTGATGCTCCAAGACCCCTCATATAGCTAAAATATAGTTTCTATGCTTATTTTGTGAGTTATGATCTAATTAGAAAGCGGATTAGCAACATCAATTTCAAAGAGCCATCATGATGAACTTAAGTCATTACGTAGAGCTTTCATTTCTATACGTGTAGCAGTAGACGACACTTCAAACGAACAATCCACGAGGGAGATACGAGCATTTTCAAAAAGAGGGAGAGTACACAATGCTCAAAGATCAAACATAAGGTTCATTGTCCAAAACTTATGAGGTTTTTTACAAAAGTTGTCTTTGATCCCTTAACTAAGGTTTTCAAATTCAAACTGGCTCAAATATGGGGCAGAAAGGGACTAGAGATCACATGGGTAATGCTTAACTAGAAGCTGGAAGCTCATAGCTCTGACTCCCAAATTTACAAATTTGATTAAAAGTACAAAATTTGGACATGACGGGTTTTACATTAAAAAATGAGATGATATTGAAATTGGTGAGCTTGAAATAGAGCAGCTTTGTTAGCGTGGTGCTAGCATTCCCCCCTCCTAAACTAGGTCGTGTATGACACAGCTACCGTGTGGCGAGGTAGAACTCGGGCTTTCATGCTTTATGCTACTTTGGAGTGTGTTGAATTCTCTATAATACTTGATTTGCAGCTTCTTGTTGCCTCCAGTGAGGAATTGGAGGTTGATTGGGCTTTTGAGCTCCTTGGCAGAATAGCCAACAAATCTAGCACGGAGGTTTTCAATTACAACGCCGAAGATCCTTAATCTGAAAGTGAAGAACCCTATAAAGAATGCCTCTTCAAAAAAATTGATATAATAGGAAGGCAAGAACGTCACTTGTACATAGATGCCATAGAGGGCTTCATCGGGTGGTTGATATGATAAGTCATAGCACAATCCTTGATTGCCCTCAAGAAAGGATATCCACAAAACATTTGCCTGCTCGGCTTGAGGGAAAGTCTAAATGCATGTCAGAATCATTTTTGCTATCTCGATGAACATGATATGTGCCAAATCTTGAATCCTTTTAAAGACTTCAGTAGCATCTGCCAATGTTTTGAACATATAATCTTCACTAGGTCTACATAAGGTGGAGAGGGCCTAGGGTAGTTATGGCCATGTGGGCTGTTTCTTGAGAATTAGTTGATGGCTTCCCTAGCTTCTAACTCCTGGCATCGGGTAAACCATTGGATCTTTTCTAATTTTTGGAGGGGCTTGTGCATAAAGAATAAGATATCATGGATGCCTCCTCAACCAAAACTTTCTCCATGTAGGATGTGGTTCTACACTATCTGCTACCTGGTCTTTGAGTAGCCTCTTTTTTATTTTAAGAACTTCATACTTGATCAACGGATATGGCAAGATATTATCGGTGCCAAGTGTCTATGATCTACTATGAGGTAATTTGAGAGACATTTGCAGAGTGTAATATATGCTCCTCCCATGCCATGGCCTCTTTCCATATATCTTTTGATTCTTGCTCAATATTGAATTTTAAGGCTCTTTTTGCTTCCATTGCGAAGTTGTCAAGTGGCCCTATGTCTTCCTCCTATTCAAGAGGTGCTATTTTGGGAAGATAAGATTTTTCCTCCATCTCTTACATGCATTGCAAAATTTTTAAAGATTTAGTATCCTTGGTGTCATGTTCAGAGGTGTCCTTTTCTATAAATGTTTGCTTGCCTTTGAGTTGTGGTTGGGCTGCTTGTAGTTCCTACTGGAGCTTTACTATTTGCTTCTCATATTTCTCTTCTTTATGCATGAAGCTTAGTGAGAGCTCCCTTAATTGCATCTGCTCTAGTTGGGGCTCAATCTCAAAACCTTCACTTCATTTTTCCATGGCTTAATCGGATTCTTGGAGAGTAAACACTATAGGATTTGCCTATAGCTTGTCTAGAAGCTCCTTTTGATCTTTTAATTTGGATTTTGCTTGTGCTATTTGGATGTTTGCTACACCCAATTGCATTTGCAACCATCGGGAATGTCCACTTGTATCTAACATAGTGGTATTTAGCACTTTAATATTCTTCTCTTGCTCTTCACTAGCCGACGATAGTTGTTTCAACATCATGGTCATATATGTCATTTAATCAAGTTGTTGGTGGTTGGCCGATTGTAATGTTTGTATCTTTGCCCGAGTTTGATCATGCAGGCTACTATATTCATCTAGAAATGCATCATCCAAGAGTTTCCAGATAATGAAGGGTGCTTTCAATCTCTCCAATCTTGTTTTGGCATGCAAGCACCTCTTGCTTTATTTTCTCAATGATGTAGTGGGGAAATTGTGTGTAATCTTATATGATTTTCATTTTTGCTACCTAAGAGGTACTGTCCTCTCCTTGCTCTACCTTCTCCTCCTCTTTTATATCATCCTTTATCTCTTCCTGTGAGTCCTCCTTTGGCTCCTCCTTTGGCTCCTTCTTTGTCTCTTCTTTAGTCTCCTTTGGGGTCGGGTCTCCTGTCTAACCTTATTTATCCTCTTTTACACGTTCTATAAGGTATTCTTTAGCATGTGCACTTCTTGTTCAATAGTTTGAGGCTCTTGTGATGATGCCTTTGGTAGGTTTTCCTCATGGGGTTCTTCTTCTATGGGGGAAAGGATTTTGGTGTAGCCGTATGAATTGGCACAATTGTTGTGATGCCTTCGGCCTTAGTGCTGACTTTGGTTGAGTCTTTTTCAGCTTCACTTTCTTGTATTCTCTCTTTTTCTTCTTGTCCATATAGAAACTCTAGATTCGCTAAGGGATCCTCGCCTTGGCAGTATAGGGGTTTTTTGGTGTGGAGCTTATGAAGGTTCCATTTCCAGTACTCTTCAAAATCTCCCTGAAGGCCCTTCTCTCTCAAAAGCTTCCTTTTCTCTTTCCAGTCTAGCAGCTCTTTGGGAAAGCTTGTTTATAATGACTGGTGGTGTGGCACTCTCATGCGCTTGGAGCTTTGCTTGCCCATGTTTTGCTTGCCCTTGGCAGCTCTCTTCCTTTCCTCCTCCATATCGGAGGGTCCTTGAGCACTTTCTGTTGTATCTATAGATGGTTGATCTTCAAACTCTGGTTCATCCATTGGACCTTCATCACTTTCTTCCTCTTCATCCTCAGGTAGTTGCATCAACTTTCTTTTGGATTTGGTGGTAGGATATGCAATATATTCTGTAATGGAATTTGCCTATTCAATTTGAGAGTAGCGGAATTTAATGAGAGTACTTTCAAGAAATGATTTTGTGAGCATAACGGGTTGACATAATTGAAGATAGCAACATAATCATAACAATTAGTTAACTTGGCATAGACAATATTTTTGCAAGAGAGAGAATTTAGAGAACATGACAACAGTTGAGGACCGGATTTATGTGGAGCCGGTCCCCCCTCCAATAGGCATTTGTATTATGATTTCTCCCATAAAGAGAGACTTGTTACAATACATTCTTTGTGTTCCTTGTGACCTAGGTGAAGCAATGAAGATGGAAAGCTTCATGCATCACCATCATAGCATAACCTAAACTTGAAGAAAGCTTTAACTATACCAAGCCTCAGTCCCAAAACCTCAAACACCTTCGAAGGTGGAGAGAGCTAGCAGGGAATGAGGGTAGGGAAGAGGAAGAAGAAACATTTCATACGAGAAAGAGCTAGTTCCTCACTTATCATAACTCTTGTGCTAGCATACATAATAGCATAGTAATGAAGAAGAAATAGATGGCAAGCTCAAGCATTGAAGCATGGCTCTTGGATGGATTTGCACTCCATAGCCAAGAGTGTTGGTGTAGGCTCTCAACCTCTACTTACTTGGAGAAAGAGAGGGAGCTCTTGCACTTTGCATAGTACACAATGAGAGTGTTTGTGAGTGTGTGTGGGTGAGTATACCCCCTAAGCACCCCCCTAGCTTGCTTGGGTTGACCCCCCCTTGTAGCTCATGCTTGAAGCTCATCAGACCCCTCCAGGCCTAGCCAATCACAAGCAGGAGCCATTACAAGCAACAGGGATAGCCTTGGGACAAGTGTCCCCCTTTCCCCTTTGAGAGAGAGGACTTGATAAATGCAAAATCAATTAATTAAATATCCTTTATTATCATTGGACCCCTTGGGTGGCCAACCAATAGGTTTCAGGCACACCATGAGGGCAACATGAGGAGGAACTTGACAAGTGTCCTTGCTGCCTCTTCAAGTTGGGGCTTCCCTTGTGTGTGTGTGTGTGTGTGTGTGTGTGTGTGTGTGTGTGTGTGTGTGTGTGTGTGTGTGTGTTCTCTCTCATCCCCCCCCCCCCCCTTGTAGGCTCGCCCCCCTCCTTGTAGGGATATTTTTGACTTTGGATGAGCAAGCCCCTTAGTCATCAAGCATGACTAAGCACTTGAAGTAGGGGGTGTTCCCACAAGCATCTCAGGCAAGCTTCTCAAGGCACCTCAAGCACCTTAATCATGCACCAAGTCAAGCACCTCAAGCATGGAGCCAGTCAAGCACCTCAAGAATCTTAATCAAGCACCTCAAGCATGACAAGCACCTCAAGCGGGACAAGCACCTCAAGCACGACAAGCACCTTGAGTTTGGGCCGGGTTCCCACCTCAAGCTCAGCCCTAGCTTACCTAAGGTCAAAGGACTTTTACACAAATTATTGGAGGTCTTCAATGAAGCTAACCCTAAGGTCTTATGCTCCATTGGTTAGCCTTGCTCTTGATAGACCATCTCCCATTTGGGCCCCTTTACTATTGGCCCCGTGTTGAGATAGATCTATAAGCACATATCTATATCTTAACACTTGTTCCCGTTTATTCTCCCACATTAAGTGATCAATTTAATATGAGAAAATCATTTGGGTTGGTTAGATATCAGATTTTATGACATATTCCATTTCTTGTTCCCCCTCCTCTTCATTCTTCACCTTGGCTATTAGCCATGCATTTTGACCCGACGAAGGTGGGAGGTTACCTACAACATGGTAGGCTATTCGTGTGAGGACTTTAGGAGCTCTAAAGTATGAAATCCCACTGCTTTTCTTGGTGCTCTTTAGTGTATGAAGCATGCATGAGGCGTGATCAATCAACATTGGTAGCCTCATCTTTGAAGCTGTTTAAAGGCTGAAGCCGCAACATAGTTGGGGGTCATATATCTAGGTGGTCTTCTAACAAAGAAGTGGAAGTGTTGGTGAGACAATTGTGTTGGATTGTTAACCACTGGCATCCACT
Organism: Adiantum capillus-veneris; assembly: GCF_014529385.1. Taxonomy (NCBI): domain Eukaryota; kingdom Viridiplantae; phylum Streptophyta; class Polypodiopsida; order Polypodiales; family Pteridaceae; genus Adiantum; species Adiantum capillus-veneris. Next base: position 15,891,355 of record NC_140931.1, on the reverse strand, counting down.
TCTAGTAGTCATGGGCCGGACTTGTCGGTCCAATAGGAAAAAGGTAAGAGTGATCGTCGATGAGAGGCGCACTCTAACATGAACATTCAAGGGTTAGTTGGCTAAGTATGGGCCCAAGTGTGAATGGGGCGAGCTCATATAAAAGTCAATCTAAACCTAAAATACCTCATTCTCTCATTTGTGCAATTGAAGAGTGCTCTTGCTCCATCTCCATCTTCTTCTTCTTCATCTCCTTGTGTGTGTGTGTGTGTGTGTGTATGCGTGAGAGAGAGAGTGCGATCGAGCATTGTGATGACGGCACGATGGCGGAGAGGCGGTTGAGCGCGGCACGACGGTAGCTCCTTCTTCTTCACACGAAGGCGAGCGTAGGGCGGCGACTGACACACCCTTGCTCTCTTGAGCTTGCTAGATTAGTTTAGTTGTGTGCTTGGAGCCATTTGTGGCTCGCACACAGTGTATCGACAAGTCCCTTGCATTGACACGTGCGACAGACGCGCACATTTTTGGCGTCGTTGCCGGGAAATTGCTATAAGAACTAGGGGACTAGACGACTTGGATCCTCCTCCCAACCCCCCATTATATAGGTGGGATCCTAGCCTCTTTCCCTAGACGGATCCCATGTCCACACTGTCTAGCCTGGCCGCCTGTCCGTAGTCCGTGACCGCCCTAGTCCTTAGGTTTAGGCTGTGCCCCTTAGGTCCATGACTCCCTGGCCTTGCCCCTATGGGACCCTTGTCCTGACATTAGTCCCCCCTTAAGCAAAAGTTTTCGTCCTTGAAAACTAGAGTGAAAAGAATAAGTTTTCACAAGAGTCTTAAAACAATAGACTTGACTATAGGCTAGTCAAACCATCTTGAAGCCATACCATAAAGAGACATAAGAATCATATTAAGAGTTGTAATGTGCATATTCTTTTTAGCATACCCTAAAGTGTATGCTCTTAGCAGCTCTGAATAGTGTAACCACCTATAGTTTATGCTCGTAGCACAACACTTAGGTTTTACACATGGCACTGCTCATACACTTTATGCATTGCTTCTAGCTTACCGCATTAAACACTCTGTAACTGATCCACTCATTGGCTTTGCCGTATAGCATGTCTATGCTCCTGGTATGTCTATGCTCGTAGCAAATTTATGCTCTTAGCATGCCTTTTGTCCTTGTTTAGAATTAACCATGTAAGTAACTTAAGTTGCAGCATGGAAATAAACCTTTTTTTATGACATGTTTATAACTTAAGTACATAAATGATTAATGATTTACTCCTTCCGTTTGAAAGAGGGTTTCCTCCTTGAAACAACTGGAGTTTTGGTCTCATGCCGCCTCAGACAAAAGAGTGTTAAACACTAGGGCCCATAACACCTAGTGTGCATGCAATAACAAACTTTTATCTTAGCCTGTAGAATATAAGAGTGCATGAATCAACATAGACTGATCCTACCATGAAATTGTCAAAAAGGCTCGTAGCCTGCATGTAATTGTGATATATGATCGTATCGCAATTGCATAAACCTAAGGGACACTGCAAATTTCATGTAAACTCAAGTGAGAATTTGCAACCCTTGTTAACAAAATCTAGGCTAATCTCTAGGTCCTAAAATACCTAGTGTAGATTAGCAAAGATAAAACTAAACCAGAAGAGTCCACCTTTGGAAGCACATCCAAAACTTGAACCTGTGGCGAGGCTGGATACAGAGTACTCAACCAAGCATGACTATACATGCATTCATTTACTTAGCTAACACCATAGATTGTAAGAGGAAACACATGTTCTAGGTCTGAAGTGTGTAATGAAAATGCACTTGTGCATCCTTAGAAACTTGTGTCAAGCAACTATCCATGAAAGTTGCATCTTGTAATCATAACTTGCTACCATAAGCAAGCCTTACCTAGTACTCGACAATTTCTGGCCACTGAAATTGTTCCCAGTACTTGTGCTAGAATGGTCTTGGGAAATGGAATTGACCAGCACCTTGGGACTTTGTTGCGACACATAATTAAGGAATGGTGCCAGTGTCAGTCCCTGAGAACTCATATTCTCCTCATGCGGAATATGTCTCATGTAGGAATGTTAGAAATGTAACATCCGTCAAGTACAAAAGAGTACTTGTGTGTGGAGGAAACGTAAAACACTCAGTGACAGGAGTGAGAGGGACCCTCATTAAACTTGCTCCATACCATGGCTAAACCAAACTCCGTGAGTTCCTGGACAATGAACGTCCACGTAACGTAAAACATGTGCCAAAAGAATGATCTCTACCTTTGTAGTCATGTGATCGTCTTAAACATATTGATCCCAAAGACAAGTAATGTCTGTGGTGAAGCTTCTAGTCCATCGTATGGAAAACTTGATATGTGGAAAGGCAAGGTAGGTATTATATACACAAACCTCTAATCCTGACAAAAAAAAACATGACCATGTCATGTGCATCAAAAAATCACTTACTAACATATAGTCCACATGTAAAGTACGGCGTAAAAGAAACACTTACCATGAAGAGGAAAAGTACCTCATACTACCTTGATGAAATAGTCCATAGAAGTAAAGGGTTTTACCTAAACCAATACTTGGACATGTGAACTAAGCACTATAAACAAACATTAGTTAGAAACATAAACACTAAAAACCATGAGTTAGCTGAGAAGCTATATCTCATAAGCTAAAAACTCTGATGTGTTTCGACTTAACAATTGAGGACTTCTTTCCTGAGTTGTTACGCCCGTATCAAGCTTGAGTTACTGAATTGCCTCCTTTGGCTAGAATCGTATTCTAAACATAACACTTAGGTTGGAATCGTATTCCCAATGTAGCGTATAGGATAATCTTACTATCCCCGTAACTCGACTAAGAATGGTATGTACCGATCTGAGTCTTTGACAAATATTCTTGCTCCTAAAGCAAGAAAAGAATAAGGTTGCAACTAAACACAGTAGGTTAACATACATGCGAAGAAATTTTCTCAAGGTGTTGCTTAACTGATGAGCACAATTATCTTCTTTTAACTCTTAGCTAATGTAGCTATAACTATATGAAATAGATCATATACAAAACTCTTGGAATGTGCTGGTGAGACACAAGAAGTCCATTGCGTTAGCATTGTGCAAACCCGAATCTGTGCCACTTGACAGAAAATTGGGAAAGCAAGCTAATACAGCAAGGAACTAGTGGGTATCGTAACCGCAAAGCATCATAACTACCGTAGTATAGAGGATGCTATCTACAAGGTGTCGTAACCTTGAGCTTCATGAAACAAGGTGCCTTGACTTGACACTTTCTTGAAACAACATTGAAAGATGCCATAACATAGTCACTTGGCCTAGTATAGATATTGACGACTTGTGGTAAGTCCGAAAGATTGTATGCGCATAGAAACAATCGTATTGAAGAGTCGTACTATGATTGAACTATTGTATAGAAAAATGACACTATCTCAAAGGCATTAAAGAGAGGATGACCTCACACTAAGCATGCATGTGTAGTGAGAAAATTCATAGTGTAATTTTGTCTTAGATAGGCCGTGCTTGCTAAACTTTATGTGCGTCCTGCACTTACCAAGAGACACCATCACAAATAAGTAGCTCTAACCAATCAAACCCACCAACACGCCATGCATGTGAGGAATTTCGTGATCGCAAATCATGCTTGATGAGATGTTCTCTCCTAGACGAAAGAGATAAAATATTAATTACTATCATCAATAGTAGAGAACATCGTATACACCTTCATAAAGTGACATTACCAAAGCACTTGCAAAGCATACCGTCCTCGACAGAAACAATGGAATGTAAATTTGCAAAGGACTTATATGTGGTATATGCCGTGCATATTAGTCACATAGACAAGAGTGTATGCATTCATAGAACACATGTTCATAGCAGTGTGATAGGCACTGGAGTGATTCGTAATAAGAAATCGTGTGCCATTCCTAAACACCCAAAGAAATTCGTATTTTTTCACACTGAAGTGAAACAACTATACCTACAAGAAAGAAGCTCATAGCTTGCCTCCTTGTTAAAAACACGGCTCATAGCCTAACGTGAAATCGGATAAGCCTTGCTTATCAAATCTTAAGTGTGCCTTGCATAAGACAAGAAATAACAACAACTCAAATATCTCTAGTGTTGCATCTTACAACTCCCCACATGCCTTGCATGTGGTGCGTTCATAGCATGCAAACTCTTCTTGATGAGAGGTTATCTCATAGATAAGAGAGTGAAACCCATCTCTGCGTCTCTGCTTTGTGTGGGGGAAAAGAAAGTCGCAACTGGGAGACCCCTGAATTATGCTGTGCATATTCCCTATTGAAATCTCTAACACACGCTCGTAGCAGGGTGTCAGGTAGCACTAGAGCAAGTAAACCATAGTACATGCAATCACAAGGGAGCTAGCATAAAAAATGTGTACCCTTACTCAACATACAAGGTCATGATCAACTCATAGAGTATGCCTTGTCATGCGAGTAGGATGGATACCAATTCATGGAAGCAAGAGAGTCCTAAGCAACATGTTACATATGACGGTCTACCACGACTCCAATAAATTGGACACCTTGTGTGACCAGTCGGCCAACCTGGTGACGAAGAGCATAAATGCTTCAACTGATAGCATATGTCTAAGCTTGCGTGCTTTTGACAATCGACCTTGTCTTCATCATGATCACAACATGCCTTGGCTTACGCAACTGGAACTCAACCCTGAGAGCCTTGCTCGAAGGGTCTTGCCATTGCATGAATTAAGGAAGCCGCTCGCACGTCAACATACTTATGAGCAATCTCGTCTAGCAAGTCATGCACCTTTGTGCTATGAGATGACAAATATCATGATGTAAGCATCCGATAGAACTTGTATCACACAGCATAACCTGGACATGCCGTGCATGCCCTAAGCTGCCTATAGTCTTCATAGGAATGGGCTTTCTTGCGGTATAGGCGTGAAGCCGAGCATGTACATAATAACACGACAAGAAACGAAAGAACTTACGCGTAGTCTTTGCCGGAATAGGTGGGTGCTCCCTTGATTTGGCAAACCATATAGACGTGGTGTGGGGCCAATAGCAGGAGAAACAACACTGTTAAAAGCATGGTCTTGCTTCACATGAAGGGTCGATGATGCAAACATGCCATGCATGTATAAAAAACGAGTATTACTCATCTTGCATGAAGTAAAAACCATCCTCTGCTATCATGCCATGCATGAGCTAATCACGAACACCTCTCTTGCCTTGAAAAGATTGCAAAGGCCAAAGCCCTTTGGGCACTTTGAATGTGAATTGAAATCTTCAAGAGGAAAAGAAATCGACGCAGCAACGTAAGGAATTTTCGACCGAGGTTCATTCACTGTGTGTGGCTTGGAAGAAGAAAGAGCACATGTGTTCTGAGAGAGTTCAAATTGAAGGGGGGACGCTCCTTGGCCAAACCATGCTAAAAAAGATGCACCATAGCGACAATGCCAAATCGAGAAAGCTTGCCAATTTAGGAAAGGAAAGTTTCTTTTTTTGGAAAAGCCCCCCCCCCCCCCCCCCCCCCCCCCAACGCCACGCTTCACACCAAAAAGAAGTTATTTGGAGAGCGTCTTCTCCGTGATGCTCAAGCTCACCATTAAATCTTGCTTATTGGACCTTGAAGCTTTCCATGAAAGCTGAGGATTCGATTCTGAACCCAACCTGAGGCACTCATCGTGATTTGACTGAACTCGCAATGGAACCTTCTTGCAAATCAAAGCTTTCCATGAAGGCTTCCTCAACGACTCTCCTCTTCTCTTGAGAGCTACTTGCTTCTTGCAACAAGCACAACTTCGACCTTGTTCCTTGCATGCACAAGCGCCATGATATGCACGACCTTCCATGCCTGAGAAAGAGAGAGAGAACCTCGGAGCCATGCTCTTTGCGTTAGCGGAAGAGAAGGGAGCCATGCTCCACCTCCATAGCCAAGAGCTCTTTGAGCTATGATACCAATATAAGAACTAGGGGACTAGACAACTTGGATCCTCCTCCCAACCCCCCATTATATAGGTGGGCTCCTAGCCCCTTGCTCTAGACGGATCCCCTGTCCACACTGTCTAGCCCGGTCGCCTGGCCATAGTCCGTGAATGCCCTAGTCCTTAGGTTTGGGCCGTGCCCCTTAGGTCCATGACCCCTTGGCCTTGCCCCTACGGGACCCTTGTCCTGACAATCGCCCTGCACTAAGCTCAAGAGGCACTCTGTGTTGCGTTGTGGTGCAATTTCAGACGTAGGAAAGGTAGAGAAGGAAGGTGTGTGTGTTGAGAAGGAGTTTGTTTTGCTGTTGTGTATTGTTTTGTTAATAAGGTATCGAAAGGTACTATGTTTTTTCTGTTCATAAGACGTTTTCTCTGTGATAAGGTGTTAGAATTAAGGTAGTAGATCCATAATGTTAGTTATGTGTAAAGTACAGTAAGTAGTTATGTTAGCTAATGAGTTGCTATAGTAGTGTGTGAGTGTGTAACAGTAGTTCTATTAGTTGTAAGTAGGTAGTTTAGGTGTGTGTGTGCTCGCGCGCATAGCGTAGCCGCAACGACCTTATCCCAAAAACAAAAAAAAAACGTATAGATTTTTTTTAAAAAAAATAAAATTTTTAAAGGTAGGACCGAGCTCGGGAATATTTCCCAGGCCCAAGCCCGAGCCCAAGCCCACACTCAAGCTTAGGCCTCAATTCCCCTTTAAAATTATGTATTTTAGTCTCACGTGTAGGTAAAAATTGACCTTTTTGAGGACCAACGGAGCTTCGGGTAACCGAACGCTGTGCTGTAAAGCACACCACGACCCCTTGAGCGATACGCTTGTTTCGAGCTATCACACACTCTAATCCAAAAACTGATCATTAAAAAACATCAAAAAACGAGTGAAAATGGACGCCTAAAAAAGTAAGCGGTTAACCTTCAAAGTTATTCATCAACGCTTGTGGGTGCCAAAGGCACATGCATGTGTGCTCTCGTCATGTGCTAGAGGCCGAGAAACTAGAGAGCATTTCGACTTACGCGAGTTCTCAATATCCACCTACCTTAGGTTCCGGGCCCTCGGCGGGGACCCAAGGTAGTACAAACCAAGACCCAAACATAGCGGCTAGTGACTCTTCCTCTGAATACGACGTCATGGAGGGTTTCCCAATGCCTAATCCCGATAGCTCAAGCCAAGACATGCATGCCATGGGTCCACAGTCCCGGCCGAGCGTGCTTAGCCGCTCGAAGGAAACCTTTAGTAGAGCCACTCGCTCCGAACATGGAGCTAATGATGTAAATGAGGGGGGTGGGGAAGTAAATTCGCCATTCATGACAAACGTAGACCCAATGCTCTTAGAGAGTGTGCACGTGAATACTCCATTCACCGCACCCCCTGACTCTTCAGAGCTATTCCCCTCCGAGGTCATATTACCTGATGGTAGAAGCCTTGCCGAAGTACAAGAAGTTGAGCGGTATATCATCGCGGCTAGGGAAAAGGAAATCGAGAGCTTACGCAAGGCGGACAACGAAGAGAGTTAAAAGCCAAAGCCCCTATGTCAATATCTTTTCTAGGAGAGCAATTGAGTGCCCCTGAATTAGCGACCACTAAGGGCCAACCCATAGAGAGCAACATTGCATCTAGTCGAAGGACACCCCTAGCACCTCAAGCCTAGATGGAGCATTCTTAAATGAGATATGGGAGTACGAACTACAAACGGAAACTCTAACCGACCTATACACAGGTCACACCTATCACGTGGGTTGGTTAGATGTCCTACAATCCACAACGGGTGCTACTAGTTTGGAGGATCAACAACAAAGAGTTTGTGAGGTCATCCATGGGTTATTGAGCTAGAGAGACAGAATAAGGGATCCATATGCCTTCAACAGGTCTCATGAGATTCTTGGATACAGGGAAGGCTAAACAACCAATCTTATCACAAATGGAGACTCCCTCGGTAAGTCCGATGGATCCTCCATATGTTGTTTTGCCAGGGGTCTCAGTGCAATCTGAGCCTACAAGTGATAGCTTTACTTTTCCAAGTCTAGGTCATCTTTCCCTTGATGACACCACGGCTACCATGCCTACCCCAATGGTGGGCATGCCAAGAAACACGCCATGGATCTCATTTGTTAGTAAAGCACCGCTACATGGTAGCTCAATGCCTGCAACAGTACCTACAAGTGTGTACCAATCGTATACACCCATGGGTCATCGCACTCATGCAGCCCCTACCCCTCCCATTGTTTCAACAACCTATGCTCCACAACCATAACACCCAAGCTCTTATTTCCATGGGACCATACCGGCTAGCATTAGCATGTCACATCCGAAGTCTGCTATGCCTAGGGCCACACATATGAACTTTGGACCGCCACATGACACAACACCATACCAAACATGGAACCCAAGGGCTTCCTACGCGCCAAGCCCAATGCCAATACCTACTCCACTGTAGTCTCTGGAGCGCCTTCACCCACGGTGCCTGCTCACTTAGGTGACTTGCCAATATTTTCTCAAGCTATCGGTCGATCTATTGCTGAGAATATGCGTAACAGGCCTGATAGAGAACCTAGAAGTAAGGCAGTATAAATAGCCAAGTTGACACAAAAATTTACTGGAGACGGGGATGTGAGAAAGCATATCGAAGTCTTTGAACAAATATGCAATTCTCTAGGAGAACACAATGACCTACATAAGAGTAATGCTTTAAGACTAACCTTAAGTGGGAAGGCTGGGGATTGGTATAGAATCCTAAGGGTGGAATAAAAAACGATTTACCCTACTCTTAGGAGACTGTTATTAAAAGAATACATACAAGAGGGAGTGCTTTGGGGTGTAGCCTCTCAGCTCCAGAAATGTAAAGAATGAGGATGCAAGAGAGCTACACAAGACAAGCACAAAGCACACAGAGATGGAAAGCTTCTTCTTCTTCTTCACAGAAAAGAGAGTACAAAATGACTAAGTGCTAAAGCTGAAAAGTAGCACATATGTACATGCGGTCACTAAGTGTGAACTCGCTAGAAGCGTACTAGGCTGGCACTATAAGTGTAGTCCAGCTGTAGAATCACTGGCAGAGATCCTCCGTGTCGGTCACCTAACGCGCCAGTGAGTAAATGCCATAAGCGGCCAAGACCCGTAGTGGATGCCAGCTCAAGGTGTAGAGCTCGACATCTCAACACTCCCCCTCGAGCTCTGCATGTCGCAGAGTCCAAGCATAGTCCGGAAACGTCGAAGCTTCTCAGCTCCGAGGGCCTTGGTAAAGATATCCGCTATCTGCTCCTCTGTGCTGACGTAGACCAAGTCGATGTCGCCCGCCAACACTCGCTCTCGAACGTAGTGGTAATGGACCTCTATGTGTTTGGTCCTAGCATGGAACACTGGGTTCCTAGCCAACTGCATGCTGCTGAGGTTGTCACAATGAATGACAATCTGCTGGTCCACCTGCACTCCCAAGTCCTCAAGTAATGTGCGTAGCCAAGCTACCTCGCACGCCGCAACTGCTGCACCTCTGTACTCGGCCTCTGTGCTCGATAAAGCAACCGTAGGCTGCTTTTTGCTGCTCCAAGTAACAGCAGCACTCCCAAAAGAGAACATGAAGCCACTCGTAGATCTCCTATCAACAATGCTACCTGCCCAATCTGCATCTGTATACCCATACAATGCTAATGGTGCATCTGCTGCATAGAACAATGCGTAGTCAAGAGTCCCTTGCACATACCTAAGTGTGCGTCGTACTCCATCCAAATGTGGCTTCCTCGGAAGCTGCATGAACTGACTCTCCAAGCCTACTGTGTAGCTCAAGTCTGGCCTTGTGATAGTCAAGTAGATTAGACTACCCACCATCTTCCTGTACATATTGACATCCTCAACAACATCACCCTTCTCTGCACTCAACTTTGCATTCACATCCAAGGGAATGGAAATCGGCTTACAATCAGCCATACCATACTTTGACAACATGTCCAAAGCATATTGTCTCTGTGACAGCCATACACCCTCTGGAGTCCTGATCACCTCAATGCCAAGAAAGTAGCGCAACTCGCCCAAATCTTTCATTTCAAACTCCTGTTTGAGAAGACCCTTCACATGGTCAATCTCCATAGCATTGTCACCAACAATAATAAGGTCATCTACATATATGGTAATGACCACAATCCCCACATCACTCTCACGTACATAGAGTGAATGATCAGCATGAGCTCTCCTAAAACCAATACTGACAAGATACTTGGCAATCCTGTCATACCATGCTCTAGAGCCCTGCTTCAAACCATACAAAGCTTTGAGAAGTCTGCATACATAATCTGGGTAACCTGGATCGACATAACCAGGTGGCTGATCCATATACACTTCCTCTTGCAACTCACCATTCAAGAAGGCATTCTTTACATCCATTTGATGCATAATCCATCCTCTAGATGCAGCCACTGCTATGACAGCTCTCACAGTCGTCATCTTTGCCACTGGAGCAAAGGTCTCCTCATAGTCTATGCCATACGTCTGTGCATAACCCTTTGCGACCAGCCTTGCCTTGTGACGCTCAATGTTACCATCAGCCTTATGCTTGGTTTTATACACCCATTTACAGCCAATAGCTTTCTTGCCACTTGGCAATGGCACCAACTCCCATGTGTCATTTGCTTCCAATGCAGCCATCTCTTCATTCATTGCATCATCCCAATGCACATTTCCAACTGCATCCTCAAAACATGTGGGCTCCACATCCTGTATCACCTTAGCCATGTAGGCTTGGTGATGCGCTAGATACCCATCATAAGTCAATTTCTGAACTGGATTTCTGACTCTATTAGATCTGCGCGGTCCTGGGTCACTCCTTTGCCCTCTAGCATCTTCTTGTACTTTCCTTACACCAGGTGTCCTGACAGCCGGAATTCCAAATTCCTCATCAAGACTTTGTTCAGAACCATCTGAATCCATGTTTACATGTGAAAAACCTGATGATGCATCAGCCATAAAGGGAGGTTCATCAACCTTTTCCTTTCCTTTTCGTGATACATTCCCTGTACCTGTTGGTGGAGTAACCTGCGTACGTAATCTACCATTCCATGGTTTCTCAACAGAGCCACGAGAAGAGGACTCTTGTGGTCCACTCAAAACCTGTGACTGTGGCCTCACATTTTGTACAACCACATCATCTTTTACATCAGCCCCAATAGTGCCATGTGCATTACTGTACCAGCTGCTCATCTCATCAAAGACTACATCTCTGCTCACTCGTAATTCTCGTGTAGTAGGATTGTAGCACCTGTACCCCTTTTGTTCAAGGGAATATCCCACAAGAATACATTTCTCTGCTTTAGGATCCAATTTCCTACGCAACTCATCTGGTACATGCACGTAAGCTATGCAGCCAAACACTTTCAAGTGTGCCAAATCAGGCTTTGTACCTGTAAACTTTTCTTCAGGTGTTACATCATGCACCGCAGCTGTAGGTGTCCTGTTCATAATGTACACAGCTGTATTTACAGCTTCAGCCCAGAAATGATGAGGCATGTTCTTCTCATTCATCAATGCACGTGCAACCTCTGCAATGTGCCTGTTTTTCCTTTCTGCGACCCCATTCTGCTGTGGAGTATATCTGCATGTAAACTGCCCGTGTATACCATGCATTCGCAGAAAATCTGAAAAATCATTGGAGAAGTACTCTCCCCCTCCATCTGACCTCAATGTCTTGATTTGCATATCTGTCTCCTTCTCAATCATGACTTTGAAGTCTTGAAAGTGACCAAACACTTCACTTTTGTTACGCATGAAGTAGACCCATACTTTCCTTGTATGGTCATCAATGAAAGAGACATAATACCTGCAACCATGTATACTTGCAGTATCGGTTGGACCCCAAACATCTGTGTGCACCACCTCAAGTGGCTTTTTACATACATTGCGCTCATGTGGAAATGAGCCCTTTGACTGTTTTCCAAACTGGCATGCTGCACACACTTTATGCATACCATCCACCTTGAATTTGGGCAAACCTTTTACAATCTGTTTTGATTGCATGCTGCGCAATCTCTGCTCATTGACATGGCCAATGCGTTTGTGCCAAATGTCAACATCAGCCACAACACCTGTGCCCTATGCAAATAATGCAGCTTTTACCTCAGGCATGTCTACATTCAGCGTAAACATTCTGCCCACACATTTGCCCTCTGTGATCAGCTTACAGCCATTCTGGAAATCTTCTACATAACAGCCATTTGAATTGAAGCGAACCTACAAACGCTGCTCAACCATTTGTCCAACAGAAACAAGATTCTTTGTAATGTTTGGGACATGAAGTACATCTGCTAAGTACTTTGATTTCCCACTCTTCGTATTTAGAGGTATGTCCCCTACATGAGCAATGGGGTGAGCTGTGTCATCTTCTGTCTACACATAGCCTGACACATCTGGTTTGCGCATATCTCTAAACCACTCTCCACGAGACGTCATGTGATTAGAGGCACTTGAATCCACATACCAAACATCATCTTGGGTGGAATTCTCTGCAGTCATTGTATTCATTACATGCTGCATAATAAACATGCGCTCGTTTTTGCTGTCATCTGCATCTCTGCTAGTAGATGCATAGTTGCCCTGTTCTCTCTTTCTACTTGCTTTTCCCTTTGGACAGTCACCTGACATGTGACCTCTTTCACCACAAGTCCAACATTCTCTACTATCTCGAGTATGTTGCTGCCTGCTTGATCCTGCACCACGACCTCTTTGACTCCCCCTGCCTTGAGACTGGTTTCCCCTGCCACCTGTATTGTTTTGATTTGATTGACCTTCCAGAAATTGGCCCCTGCAACCCCTTGGGCCTCGACCACGACCTCTACCTCTACCTCTGTTGGAGTTAGAATAGAAGGCCTGTTCAGAATTATTTCTGCCATGAGAAGAAGATGTGTCAAGGTTCTTCTCCTCAAGAATAAGCATAGAAATCAAATCTTGGAACACGGGGATGTCGTCTCTTGTATTCATGGAAGACCTAAAATGTACATACTCATCTCCTAGACCATCCAAGCATGCACGGACAATGTCATCGTCTTCCACTGAGACTTTAATAGATCCAAGAGCCTCAATGATACTCTTGATCTTCAAGGCATAATCATTGATTGAGAGGTTGTTCCTCTTAACCTGATTTAGCTCCGACTTTAGTTGAAGCTTCCTGGCCTTGGTGTTCACCTCGAACACTCTGCCTAAGTTTCTCCATGCAATGGTGGGGGTTTCAGCATCCTGTAGATAGCCCATCATGCCATCTGTGATGCTCATAGACAGCCAATACATCACTTTGCTCTGGCCTTGTTGCCAGTCCCTCAAAGCTTTCCTTTGTTCTGCTGTAGCATTTGCCTCGGGAATCTCTGGTTCCTTTTCATTGTCTCCTTCTACATAGTCCCAATAACCTTTTCCTTTTAGGAAATTTGTTATTCTGAACTTCCATGCAGGGTAGTTATTTTTCTCAAGCTTCTCAGTAACAATCTGACTGAAACCGTCAGACATCTTGAAGCACTAAGACAAAATAGCTGCAATCAGCAAAAACCTGCAAATCTGCTGAACCTGCTATCGTGGTTCCTGTAATGCTTTCTACACTCAACGAGTGTCCACAATCAAGCGTTTCACAACCACTGTACTTGTACAGTAAATCTCTGTATACTTCACGAAGGGATTGTGATGCTCTTGCTCTCTTAGACTCTCTTGCCTGCACCAGGCTCTGATACCATGTAAAGAATGAGGATGCAAGAGAGCTACACAAGACAAGCACAAAGCACACAGAGATGGAAAGCTTCTTCTTCTTCTTCACAGAAAAGAGAGTACAAAATGACTAAGTGCTAAAGCTGAAAAGTAGCACATATGTACATGCGGTCACTAAGTGTGAACTCGCTAGAAGCGTACTAGGCTGGCACTATAAGTGTAGTCCAGCTGTAGAATCACTGGCAGAGATCCTCCGTGTTGGTCACCTAACGCGCCAGTGAGTAAATGCCGTAAGCGGCCAAGACCCGTAGTGGATGCCAGCTCAAGGTGTAGAGCTCGACATCTCAACAAGAAAGCCCAACGAGAGGAAGGGGAGTCGGTGAGAGACTTTATTAGTCGCTTGAAGCATTTGAAATCTCGTTGTAATCCAAATGAGCGCTTCAATAATAATCAATTGCTTGATAGATTCATTAGGGGATTACGACATGAGGATATCTACAATGGCCTAGTCATTAGAGGTATCACCACTTGGGAAGCAGTTACCACCAATGCAATCCAATTGGAGGATAATTTAATGATTCAAGGAGAAAGAGTGTCTGTTGAGACTAAATCTATTAGCTCGCAAGCATTGAGGCATCAACCAATGACCCTAAAGCCTATTGCTCAGGAGCCAAAGATACCTGAGATGACTTTAGCAGATCTCACCAAGACCATTCAAGAGAGTCTTAGAGACAGTCGTGCTCCGCAAAACAATCATATGTATCCAAGAAGGGAGCAACAATGGTGCTCAGTATGCTATGGACCGCATAGTACCAGTGAATGCCCTACTTTTAGAGTAAAATTCAATGGAAACTGCAATGCCTGTGGGAGGTATGGTCATCAAGCTAAAGATTGCATAGTATTTAAGCACGCGATGGCCAATAGACCAACCTTAGCATGGACAAACACACCTCGAGTGCCTGCATTGATGCCGGCCCCACCTCTTGAACAAATGTCACAACACATGGTCCCGAGTCATCTATTGCTTGTTTGGAAGGCTGTGAGGAAGATATGGACCCTAATATTGCCTATGGGATGGATGCGCTTGAAGAAAGTCCACAATACTACATGGAGGACTATTGGGGACAAGTCAAACCTGTCTATCAAGTAGTTGCTCTTGCTGCAAGAGGCCAAAATATCAATTACACTGCTAAGAGACCACCTCTTTAATGCTATGAGTGTGGAGGTCCACATCGTGTGGCTGAGTGTCCTATTAGGCTACAAAAAAACGCCACACTAATGCAAACCAATCAAGCAAGCACGTCTACAATGCCGATACTCATGTGTAATCGATGTGGCATAGATCATTTGATTGCTCGATGTTCAAATAATCCAAATGCACCAAAGGTCACACCATTAAACTTGATTGAGGTTACTAAGGAGCCATCACAAAGTACACCTGTGGTACTAGTAAACGTACTCACACGATCGATGCTCCAAAAACAAAATTATATTCTTGAGGAAAGAGACACGGCATCAATCGTCCAATCTCAAAAAAAGAAGAAAACACGAAGGAAGAGATCGCAAAAAGCAGTGAAGTCAGACCCCAGTTCAAAGACCAACATAGGGACTGGTGACGACCCTGTAGATATGAACGACACTGAAGAGGACTCTGATTCAGGTGAAACCATGGAGACCAAAACGACCACCAAGATAGAAACCAACAAGGAAGATCTTCATGTGCCACAATGGCCAGGATCCAAGAAGAAGATAGGAACTTATCCAAACCCTATAGAGGAGATTGAGTGAGTCAAGCAATTAAGGAGTTTGGTAGAAAATACCCAAAGGGATCTAGAACCAACACCTAGGCAGATCCAAATTATAGACACAGTGTTCCCTACGCAACAACAACCTCACCAAGTCTATAGACCCTTAGCCATACCTAGTGTCATCCAAGAAGAAAGTGACTTAAAGTCATGGGAAGTGGGAGTACTCACTTCTTGATGGGAAGAATGTTTATAGAGGGACTACCTGACCCTATCAAAGAAATGGAGATCCCACCTTCCCCACGTCAAGGGACTGAATCCCAAAAGGTGCCGTTAAACATTGCCAAATTGATGGATTTCATGTCTTCAGAAGTTAGAGCCACCATCGTGTCCAAACTATATAAAGACCTTAAGCTAATCTCAGCTCTTCGAGCCTTCCTCAATGGAGAACTAAAGTTTGGGCTACCACAATTTGCACAGATGGATAGAGCTAGGGAGATGCCAATAGAGGAGGAACACTTAGATCCACAACCCAACCTAGATGAGAACCTTGTGATAGAAATACCTGTTAACAAGTTGGGACAATACTTTGAGGGTGATGAATCCAATGCAACCATACCAATCACTACTAAGGGATTAACTGTGAAGGGACTCCTTGATGGTGGCGTTGGGGTTAGCATTGTGACTAAAAATTGATGGGAAACTATGGGAAGACCTCACCTTGCGACCACAACCATAGTAGTGAAGATGGCCAATGGGTCTATTGTTAAACCTATTGGGATGCTAGAAGATCTCAAGATCAAGGTCTTTGGATGTAAAATAAAAATTACCTTCATTGTTATGGATTTCTCCAAGCACACTAAGGCATCAGAGATGATCTTAGATGTCCTTTCATGACGGAAGCAAAAATGGTGCATGACTGGTCTAAAAACCATGTCTACCTGCAGTTCCAAGACTCTGTCATTCGAGTGGATCTTGTAACTGGTGGAGCACATTCCCTAGAAAACAGGTTTTATAATTGATCATAGATCTGACACCACAGTTCACTTGGCCCCATTGCAGTATAGTTACACGTGTAAAGTGGACACTGATGTTGGGGAAGATTCTCCTTATATGGATGTACTACCTGGGATGACTAAGTCGGACAATGTGGATTGAGTCCATGTAGCAACAACCATAGACACTTGTGGAAATAGGGGGACGACCTGGGTAACACTTGAGGGGGATGAAATGCCACCACTTTTGCCCTTGAATACGCTAGAAGCAATGCAGATAGCTTTTGATGACCTACAAGATGAAGGTTTGCCAGTAGCGTTGGTACAACCAAAGTTGGTCAAAGCTAAGAGGTGGTCTATGCAAGGCAGAGACAGTAGCCGAGTGCAGTGCAGAAGGCTAGGGCAAGTGCCAAGGCCCTAGGCAGCCAAAGGATAGCGGGAATGTATGCTTAAAGCGGCTTTTTAGGCCAAAAGTGTTGCGGGATAGTCCAGATGGGATGGCAAGTCAAGGTGTCCAAAATGCCAAGTCAATGCTTTGAAAGTTAGTGCTCAGTGTGTTCTAGAAGCCGGTCCAGACGGCTCGTCAAACGGAGCCTCGGTGCTCAAGATATTGCAGTTTAAAGAAAGAGTGTGTAGCAGATCCCCGACGGACAAGGCAGCTGGGGACAGGTGGCCCGGGCTTGTATCAGTGCATACATGTGTACTGCTCAAGTTACGGAGCATGCCTGTCTTTTCGGAATGCGAATTGGAGGCTTGGTAGCAAGTTATGGCCGTCAAAAGATTTTTAGGGGGCCGGGTCTGAGCCCACTTGACCTCATGGGAGGATGTGCCATCTGGGATCGTTTGGACCTCGCCAAGATTCTCAGTGGTAGTGTGCATCATGTGGAGCTAGCACGAATCAACGAGGCGTCAAATGGACACACTTGATCAACAGGATATGGCAAGATCAAATTATGGGCATTTGGCGCGAGAGTGCATGCGGATGATTTTCTCAGTTTTGATGGCCTCGAAAAGCGAGCTCAGAAGGATTGGAGTGCGGGGGGATGTTCCCATCCCCGGGACCGACACGGTAAAGGTTCAGCAGGCTTGGCGGCCCAAGGTTATGACCATCGAGCGATACATGGGATCACGGGGAAGGTGTGCTGAAAAAAGCATTGTATGAAGGTGTTATTTTTGAAGATTTTCAAGGTGTGGAGGCTCAGTGCCCCAAGGAGTGCCACGTGGCTCAGCAGATAACCCACATATGGGGTGCAGGCCTGGTGGCAGAAAGTATAAGGGCCAGGGGGCACCTCCCTATTGTAAAGAGAAGGGGAGCTCTCCCTCCCGTTGGCTATGGGTAGGGGCGGTAGCCCTTCTGGGCGCTGCGCAGGGCGGAAACGCCTTGGGTTTTGGCGGCGGCCGGTGAGGAGGGGCGCGCCTGCGTGTGAGAAAGGAGACCGAGTGAGGTGACATGTTGATGTGGCCACCCGATAAGGGGGGGCGTTCTCGCGGAACAGATTTTGGAGAGGGAGAGAGGAGGCAATAGCGACATCGCTATTGCCCCCCTCCCCCTTGTATATAAGAGGAGTCCCACGGCAGCAGGGTGTAGTGAGCGAGAGGGAGAGGGAGCCCGAGAGCTACTAGAGCAAGGGCCATTCTAAAGTCCGGACAAAGCAAAGGACAAAGCCAAGCCCAGGTGGACCAAAGAGAGGACCAAGTGGAGAGAGAAAAAGAGAGAAGTGGCAGGAGGAGTCGGATAGAGAGAGAAAGTCAAAGTCAAGCTAATTGAGCATTATAAGGTTGAGCCTAAAGAGGGTAAAAATTGAAAGATAAAAAATAAAAAATGAAAAGGCTAGGGGGCAATAGCGACATCGCTAATGCCCCCCCCCCAAGTGCAAAGAGTGAAGGAGAGAGAGAGAAAGCAAGGCGGTGCCCCCTTTCCCAAAAAATGCCAATTCAAGGTGCCAAGTGGACCAATTAAATTGTAAATTCCCAAATTAAGGGCCCCCCTATAAAAGTCAAAAATGGATCAACGTAAGGGCTTTTTTCCTAGCTCTTGGGTGCCGTTTGAAGCCTGCAAAGTGGAGTTCTCTGGCAAGCTAGCCCCTTTGTAACTTTTGCTTGAAAATGGCCATGGTGATGGCAGTGCAAGCCCGTGTATATGTTTTTTGAAGTGCAATCAAGCCACAGTTGCCTCCCGTGCTGTTGTTTCCCCTTTCGCCCTTCTCTTTTTCCTGCTTTCATGGTTCTCCTCGGTGCCGGTTGTGTGGATGTGTGTGCCCCCCCGGACCGATGGTGTTTTGTGTGAGAGAGTGAGATTGAGTGGCTGTGTGCGTGTGTAAGGGTGGAGACAGGCAGTGGTAGTAGGTGTATCTTGTGTGGTGGTTTGTGGAGTGTGTGAGCAATGGAGATTGAGCAGGCGGTGGTCTGCTAGTGTGAAGTGTTTCTTTGAAGGTGTTTTTTGAGAGGATAGGGGTGCTGTGAATACCCTGAGCTATAGAGAGGCCCTTGTGTTTGTGCCGGGTGTGTTCCCCCATTCCCCCTCTCCAGCGTCTCACAAGACTATAACCCACACAATTTGGGGTCAGAATCATCAATTGAAATTGACTCTGAGGACGAAGAATTTGAGTTAAATCTTAGTGCAAATGTGGGGACAAACCATTCAGGGCCCAGTGGTACCCCAAATGACAATCTATCCAAGGGAGCAAAAGACACAAGTAGCGATTCATCTAGTGACTCTTCACTAGAGATCGGCCGCAATAAAAAATTAGACAAGAAGAGTAAGAGATATAAGAGGCGACGATATCGAGCAAATGTGCGCGCTAGAATTAATGAAAAGAAATTTACCACGAAATGGATTAATTATATAGGGGCATGTGATGCTTATCGAAAGTTGGTGGATAACTGTGGTGAATACCTTCAAAGAATTATGTGGTGTAGTCCACAACCCATTGACATCGCACAACTAGAGGCTACATAGAAGCCAAAGTTGAGCCGTACCGTAAGGAGACGACAAAATCGAGAGTTAGCTCAACAACAAAAGGAATTGGAAGTGAAATCACACTCCACAGAACAACAAGACCCCACAAACTTACACCCTGCACCTGAACGTTTAAAATCATATACCACAGAGGAACGTAAGGTTGTGTATACAAAGGCTCAAAGAAAACCTATCGATTGGAGCAATGGAGTCTATGACGGTCCAATGATAGTTAAGGAAATAGAGTTAGCAGACCCAGGAGAAGAGTCCAAACCTATTTTCATTGCCCAAGATCTGACAGAGACTGAGGAGTGTGTACTTAAAGAACTTCTCAAGGAATTCATGCATAAATTTGCCTGGATATATCATGATATGAAAGGTGTTCCACCTTTCGTGGTGCAACACACGATCCCCATGAATAGCATGGCTAAACCAGTTCAGCAACGACCCTACCCAATGAATCCTAAATATGAAAAAATCGTTTAAGAAGAGATTAAAAAGCTTGTAAAATGCGGATTCATATACCCTATTGAGTACTCAGAATGGGTGTCTCCAATAGTGATTGTGCCAAAAAGGAATGGGAAAGTCAGAGTGTGCGTGGATCTCAAGAAGGTCAATGCTGCCACTAGGAGGGACCATTACCCCTTGCCATATTTAGAACATGTGCTTGAAAGAGTTGCAGGGAAGGAATCTTATAACTTTTTAGATGGGTACTCTGGCTACAATCAAATCACAATTGCACTGGAGGACCAAGCTAAAACAACCTTTATAACCGAATTTGGAGTGTTCGTATTTCGTGTTATGGCTTTTGGCTTAACCAAGCCCCTACTACCTTTCAAAGATAAATAAACACTGCTTCTAGAAAATATTTGAGGGAGTTTTGTGAAGCTTTCTTAGATGACCTTTCTGTTTATTCCTCTTGGAAAGAACATCTATCATGCTTACGAAAAGTGTTTGAGAAGTTAAGATTGTATCGCATCTCCTTAAAACCTTTCAAATGCCAATTTTGGGTTAAACATGGAGTCATTTTAGGGCATATAGTGTCCAAAAATGGGATTTCCATAGATGAGAGCAAAATTAAAGCCATTGCTGAATTGCCACCACCTCCAAACTATAAAGAAGTTCAAATGTTCATTGGCCATGTTGGTTATTACCGATGATTTATTTTAAACTTTGCCGAGATAGCTCATCCTTTGTACAAGCTTCTTATTGAGTTCCACTGGACCGCGGAGTGTGACCATGCTTATGAGTCATTGAAAAAGACCTTGACTAGGGCTCCTATCCTACGAGTGCCCGCTTGGAATGTAATTTTCCATGTGTATATTGATGCATCGGACTTTGCTATTGGGTGTGTTCTAGTTCAACCAGGAGAACATAAACTGGACTACCCCATTAGCTTTGCAAGTCGTCAATTGAATGATGCCGAGAGAAACTACACCACCACAGAGCGAGAAGGTTTAGGTATGATTTATGCAGTGAAGAAATTTCACTACTACCTTCTAGCCAACAAGTTTGTTTTCTATGTTGATCATCAAGCCTTGTTTTATCTAGTAAATAAACCTCGTTCCATGGGAAGAATTACACGATGGTTGTTAATTCTCCTGGAGTTTAATTTTACCGTTGTGGTGAGAACTGGTAAAAGACATGTCATGGTAGATCATTTGTCTCGCAATGGTGAAGCCCCTACTGGACTCGATGATGAGTGTTACCATATACATGTGGTAGTGATGTGTGTGAACACACTAGGACAGTTGGGGCATTTTTTCCCTCTTTAGGAGGTTTCCCCCCCCGTGCACTGTATATACGCCCATCACTCTAGGGCTATTTATCTTTCCATTGCACACTAAGTAACACACTCTCTATTGTGTGCCTTGAGCTTCCTTCGTCTTCTCCAAGCTATGTGTGTTTCTCTACGACCCTAATTCCAACAATTGGTATTAGAGCAGGTTACGTCCTCTCGGGCTTAGTCGCCAACTGCTCCAACACACGCCTGCTCACTTTCTTCGATTACAGTGAGGTTTGGCGAGTGTTCGCAGGTCGACAGATATTTTGGGCAAGCTCATAGAGCTTAGTCTGCTCAAATTTCTGATTCGGGCTCATTTCGGCCTCCGTTTCCACTACAGGCAGTACTGCACAGGCTATTTTGTCATTTTGTGCAAAATTTTTGTCAGTGCCGTTTTCTGCATAGCAGGTGCCTTACAATCTTCTACGGTTTGTGCTATATAGCACGTGTTGTTCCCGCTCCATTTCTCCTATTTTTGGGCAGTTTTCACAACAGGTATAACATTTACCATGGCTGACAAAAACACAAATGTCTTCAAGATGTTTGCTGCTGAGGATAGGTTGGATGGGGACAATTACCCTATGTGGGCTTATATGATGCAACACTTTCTTGTGTCAAAGGGCGTCTGGAATATTGTGCAGGGCATTGATGTACGTCCTGGTTCTGAGGATGTAGGCGATGTTGAGGATGTTGCAGGTCTTGCTACTATTAGAGTTGTTTTGCCTATGACAGAACAAGCTCGTTGGGATGGAAAGGATGCGCAGGCTCATGCATTGATTGCGTTGTCTGTGAAGCGCACTATTGTTCCTCACATCCGTTCAACAAAATCTGCAAAACAGGCTTGGGATATTTTGGCTGGTCTTTATGCAAGTCACAATGAGGCTAAAATTGCTTTGCTGCATAAAGAGCTGGAGTCAAAGATTATGCATGAGGAAGATGATATAGACACTTTCCTTGCTAGTGTAAAGGATATCAATGAGCAACTTATTTATGCAGGTGAAGTCATTTCAGACAGTTCCCTTGTGCAGACTGTTCTTGATGCCTTACCAGATTCTTACCAGACTTTTGCTAGTACTTGGAGACTTATGACCCAAGGAAATCCAGAAGTTGTCAAGTTTGATGCATTATGCAAATTGCTATTGCAAGAGTCACTTTCCAGAAAAAACAGGACTAGATAGCGTGCAGTTGAACAGGCTTTTATTGCTTCTCAAAGAAAGGGTGGTAACAACAATGGAGCCACTTCTTATGGTTCTGCTACGAGGAGTGGCAAAAATTATGTTCCCAATGCTTCTACTGGCAGCCTTCGTCTGGCAATTCTGGTGATAAGGGCAAAAAGAAGATGCGTTTTCATTATTGTAAAGCTAATGATCACTTGATCAAGCAGTGTCCTAAGTTGAAGGCAAAAGAGGCTAAGAAGAAAGAGGGTGGTTCCATTGCAAATGCTGGTTCCACTACAAATGCAGCCATTGTTGAGTCTTCTGTAAAAGGAGACTGTAATGTTGATATTGATGCAGAATGGGCTTTTAGCACAGAGTGCACTTACAATCCTGCTGTCCATGATTTATGCATGTCAGTTGTTGCAGATTCACATGTGTGGTATTTCGACAGTGGTGCTACAAAGCATATTACCTCACATCGTGAATTGTTCACCTCTCTCAAGTTTGCCCCTCATGGGAATTCAGTCACTCATGCCAACAATGCCTCTTATCCGGTTCAGGGAGTTGGAAAGATTGTGCTTACTGCTGCAAATGGCAGTTCTTTCACACTTGTTGATGCACTTTATGTACCTGGGATCAAGAAGAATCTTTTGTCTGTATCTGCACTTGCTAGACTTGGACTTGTAGTCAAACTTGTGGATGACAGATGTACAGTTCATGATCTCAGTTTTGGTGATGAAATTGTTGCATTTGGGCTTTTGTGTTGTGGGCTGTATAAGCTCACTTTGTATGACAAGTGTGGACAAAATTTTGCAAATGCAGTTGCAAATTCAAGGGCTATTTCAGATGCAAAACTTTGGCATGCACGTTTTGGTCATTTGAATTTTACTAGTTTGCTGCGTTTGTAGAAATCTGATATGGTTGCTTATTTGCCGCCTCTTGAAGCACCTGCCAAACATGTTTGTGAAGGCTGTATTTTGGGTGAGATGCAGCGTTCTAAATTTTCAAAGGATGGTTCATTTCGGGCCACATGCAGGTTGCAGCTTGTGCATAGTGATGTTTGTGGGCCCATGCAAACTCCATCCTTAGGCAATTACCTTTACTTCGTGACTTTCATTGATGATCACTCCAGGCATGCATGGGTATCCTTCATCTTCTCCAAGCTGTGTGTGTTTCTCTTCAACCCTAATTCCAACAATGAGTTGCCATATACTTCTGTATTCCTAGTCAAAACCATACCTGGATGGAGTTAGAAGATTATGAACTTTCTAGTTAATGGTTTTCCACCCAAAGATCTTCGTAAGGACATAGCCCAAAAACTGTTAAAAGAATGTGAACCTTACTCTCTCATTGCAGGAACTCTCTACAGGCTAGGGAAGGATGATATTCTTAGAC
Organism: Adiantum capillus-veneris; assembly: GCF_014529385.1. Taxonomy (NCBI): domain Eukaryota; kingdom Viridiplantae; phylum Streptophyta; class Polypodiopsida; order Polypodiales; family Pteridaceae; genus Adiantum; species Adiantum capillus-veneris. The sequence goes on along the minus strand of NC_140931.1, from coordinate 15,867,669 downwards.
GTTGTGCCCGTGAGGATGAGTATTTATACATACTGCAAGAAGCCCACATGGGTATAGCTGGAGGAAATTTCTCAGGGGAGCTAATAGCTAGAAAGGTGTTGCAATCAGGCTATTGGTGGCCTACCTTATTCAAGGATGCATCATTTTTTGCAAAAGGATGTGATGAATGCCAACGTTACAAGATCACACAACAAAAGGATAAGATGCCCTTACATCCTGTTAAAGAGACTCAACCATTTGAAAAATGGGGTTTGGACTTTGTAGACCCAATTAGTCCTGCAGCTCGTAGCAGTCAATCTGGATATATTATTGTTTCCACTGACTATGTGACAAAGTGGGCGGAAGCCAGGGCAACACGTAAGGCCGATGCGAGGTCAACTCCCAAGTTTCTCTTTGAGAACATTATTACAAGATTTGGTTGTCCCTTTGAGATTGTGAGCGACAATGGTACTCATTTTATAAATGGAGTAATAAAAGAACTCACTACCAACTTTATGATAGCTCACCATAATTCCACACAATATTATCCACAAGCAAATGGCCAAGCTGAGAGCACCAACAAGACCTTAATCTCTATCTTGACTAAAACAGTGGAAGCTCATCGCACATATTGGGATTTAAAGCTGACTTCAACTTTATGGGCTTATCGTACTGCATATAAAGTTGCCATTAACTGCACACCGTTTAAGATGGTGTATGGCCAAGAAGCGGTTATGCCATGGAAGTTTGTCGTTCCGATTCTTCGAGTAGCTTCTCAAGAAGTTTGGGATGGTAACCCCTTTGTTGAGCGATTATATATCCTTGAAAGGCTAGATGAAGAGAGGCATCTAAAGAACAAAGATATCAATGTTGGTAATAAAGTCCTTATGTATGGAGTGCATAACGAAAAGAAAAAGTTGAAATATGCGGGAAAAGGACTATATAGAGTATGCGAAAAGAAAAAGTTGAAATATGCGGGAAAAGGACTATATAGAGTATGTGGGATCACCCCACAAGGAACCATTGATGTGGAGACTCTTGATGGAGTTGAAACCATTGGATTCCTCAATGGGAGCAAATTTAAAAGATACTATGATCCTTTAAGCCAAGAGGAGCTATGTGCCATCCATTAAAAAAAAAGGCATCCAAGGCACAAACAGAATTGAAGAAGATACAAGCTCAAGCTGAGGCTAAGGAGTGACAACAATGCATAAGACGCCAACGAGAGGCTAACCTGGGAGTTACACATGCATTCCACGTTGAAATCGACGAGGATTGGCTGGACTCTTACACACCTCTACGATACCCTATTGAGCTAAACAATGTCTATGGAAAAGTGCTATATAACACCTTATTGGACACAGGTGCTAAATCTAATCTGCTATCATATGGGGTGTGGTGTCAGTTAGAAAAGCCACCTCTATTTGAGAGTATTATCCAAGTCAAGGGTGTCAACAAGAAAAAAACTACGGTTTTTGGAATCTGGCACACTTTTGTCAGTTATGAAAATGGGGTTGTAGCTCAAGACTTTTTGGTCATGCCCGTTGAACTATGGAGGGTAATATAAACCTAGGACGCACGTGGATGATAGCCACGTGGATGATAGCCACCAAATTCACTATTGATTGAGTGACAGGGGGTGTCACAATGCAGAAACCAACTCTTAGCCATGCCACTCAAGCCATAGTCCCTGAGATTACCTCTTAAGGAAATAAAACCCAAAACATTGCATGTCCAAGAGGTTGAACCATATGTCCCCATAGCCCAACTCTCTAGAGCTTCAACTAATGTAGTTGAAATAAAGCTTGAGACACACAAGACCCATCCCAATATAACAAAGAAAACATACAAGTGGGTCCCTAAAGCTTCTTTAGCGACCATAGCTCGTGCTAAAAGACAGGAGCCTGGTAAGAGACGTCCCACTCGCCCCAAGAAATGTAAAGAAACGTTGCGTTGGATTCCTCAAAAACTATTGGAAGCCCAAGGCTACTATGAAGGAAATGATCAAATCTGGGTGCCAAAACATAAATTATGCTCTTACTTGTCATCTGACCCATGTGAGCCCAATTCTGTGGCTCCAAAACGAATTGAAGATCGCGAAAAGGAAAAAATCATGGAATGCTACACACCCGCTCCAGAGCTTGTTTGGATACCGAAGAAAGAACGATTTGTTCCACCTAGCTCAGGAATAGGGAAGTCAAATGAAGCTTCTTGCTCTTCATGTAGTTTCTATATGGAAATAGAAGCTTTGACACAACCTTCACCCACCGTTGTACATATCCATACAGACAAGGAAGAGTTTGCACCTCCCGTTGTAAGTTCACCACCTACAACAACGTTGCAAATAAAATCATGGGAGAGTACCTTACCACCCTTGCAAGTAGATGAAACACATAGGGCGGTCGAAAACTATTGGTTAAAGCCTTCACCCATAATAACTTGGAATAATTGGTTTCAAAAGGTGACGACATCATTCCAAAAGGTATGATCTACCCAAGGAAGGGGGGAATGTTTGCTGACATCCATCATTCACTTGCTGCCCTCTCAACCTTCCTCCCTGACCTCCTATCTCCAATTCTAGGGAATGTATATATAAAGCCTTATACTCACAAAAAAAAGATAAAAAAGTAAAAGAGCAAGAGCCACCAAACAATGATGTGGAAACTTACAAGTTCTATACATAACACAAAATCATAAAAACACATTATCCATAAGAACACGACCCTTGTAATATTTGCACTGTAACCATCATCTATCTGTGTACAGATATGGCTAGTACCCTAGAGCCATCCACTCCTGCCTTGGGTGAGAGGTACCCTCGTTACTTTTCACAAGTGTTTCACATGGTCTTTTCGGTGCTTGCTTATGAATGGGATTTGGTAGGTACGTTAGCATGTGAGAGGAATTTCGAGGAGTTAGAATGGATGATACGTCTCTTGACCACGATTGATCCATACTTAGTGAAGAGAGTTTCTCCCATTGCACAAGCTTACCCTTTTGACCAAGATGACTATAGGCGTCTAGTGACCTTCTTACTAAACATTGGTGCCTCTGATGAAGAAGAAGATTTACATGATTACACGGATGACACATATGGTCTCACGAATGATGACTTTGTTTTTATCGACGATGAGGATAGGGATTTAGCCTTAGGGTTCCCACCCAATCTCTACAATATCCTATTCCCTTGACTCTCTAGGGGGAGTGCAAATAATCAGGTTAGGGTTCCTCATGTTTTTTAATTGTGCTCAATAAGTCTTGGTACCTTTTCCCACTGACGTGCCTCTGGAAGGTAGATGTTTGGTGGTGACTATTGTGCAGTTTGTGACTACATAAGGATGCCTTTGAAGGACAACGACAATGGATGTTTACATGTTACAACGGATGTTCTCCATTATATCATGTGTACTACTTCCTTTTATCTATGCTCACATTTACATGTTTGCATCTTGTCATTTGAATTCTAACAATGCATAAAATTTATGAAGTTGTGACATTGCCAATTTAGATGCTATAATTTTTTCAAACTCTAGTACCTGTTGGGGTATAAAGCCCAATGTGGTCGCCCAGGTAAGTGGGCGGGCCGCCAGGTATGTACACATATTCTTTTGTAAAAACCTAATAAGAACTCACTATGCTCTACACATTACAGTAGAGCGAGTTCACCATATCTCGCTCTTCTTCTCGCACTCTCTCTCGCGTCGCACTTTCGCTCGTAGTCCTTCAACTTGTATCAGAGCTCAGATCGAGGCTCGGGGCAGCACTGCAGGAGGCTAGAGTCACCAACTCAGATTGGAGTGAAATTCGACAGGCGAAGACACGGCCCCAAATCTCGTGGGTAAGCCCAAAGGGCGCGGTGTTGTCAGAAAATCATTCTGAGGTCATCTCGGCCACCGTTCGGCTTCGACAAAGTCCTGCGTAGGCCATTTTCGACTACGTGGTCTCGACGGGTGAAGATCCGACTCTGTAAATTTGGGGTTTTCGGCCGACGACTACAAGTGCTGAGGATATCGACACTCCCAGAGTGTTGATTTGTGGCTGTCTACACATCGAAGGATGGATCACAGTTCTTGGAGGCGTGTCACATATGACACGGACGCATCTACACACAGACTGTAGGCGACATCCACTAGTTCATCAGGTAGCTTGTGTTTGCTGCTTGATATTCCAGATTTCATTCTGACATTGCAGGTACTTCCACATGGGATGTATTGTCAGAGATGATGTATGTTTGTTGAGGGTTTGCTGGCTGTGAGTCACGCAGCAAACAACCGCCGCAGCGGTTACAGCATATAGTGGGAAATTTGTGGATGTATGACTTTGTTGGAAGTCTATGTACTGTCAGATTTAGTGCAGCCTTTGTTGAGGGTCGAGTGAGGTTTTATTGAGCTGGGGTATTCTCGAATGTTGAGATCCTTTCGGTGATACAGGTCTTGGAGCGATCCCTCGAGCACCCTTAGATAGGCAGCTAAAATGTATTGACTGTGAGTTAGACAGTTGGGATTGCATCTTTGCTTTATTGCCGTCGAGGCATTGTCACAGTCTATGCTTACAAGACAGTGACAGGACAGTGAGAGACAGTACAGGTGCAGGATAGGTTTACCCGCAGCTTACAATGTCAGAGAGATAGTGTTTTTTGAGCTGTTTTTTGGTCTGTTTTTGAGTACACCAGAGCCATTTTACAAAGGAGACTCTGCCAAAATTTATGCAGAATCTGAAGCTTTCTTGGTTCATTTGACAGGTTGATATTGGTTCAGAGGTCAGTTTACAGGGGAAACTCTGCCGAATGTTTCCCAGGAAAGTAAACCATTGTGAAGCGTAGCTATGGCTGGATCACAGGACACCGCTCTTTACAATATCAAGAAGCTGGATGGAACCAATTTCCCATTGTGGAAGAAGCAGATTTGGCACGTTTTGGTACAAAAGAAGCAGATAAAACCTATAAAGCTCAAGGGGATAAAACCAGAAGATATGGACGAAGATGAATGGAGCGAAATGGATGAATTGGCACTTTCTACCATTATGCTGACTTTGGTAGAAAGCGTTTACTTCAATGTAGCAGACGAGATGTCGGCTTATCAAGCATGGTTAAAGCTGAGTGATCTTTATGAGAAGCAGAGTGCAGCTTCTTAGGTATACTAGCTTAAAAAGCTTGTTGACTTGAAGATGAAATAAGGGACACCTATGTCCAATCATCTGAATGAATTCAACACAATCTATAGTCAGTTGTCAGCTCAAGGTGTCAAGTTTGATGAACCTGTTAGAGCTATGTTCCTGTTGATCACATTGCAGGAAAGTTGGGACACTTTTCGCACAGCTTTGAGTAATTCTGCACCTCTAGATGGTTTGAACATAGCAGGTGTAGAAGGAAGTCTGCTTACTGAAGAAACCAATAGAAAGACAATGGACAAAGGCAAAGGAACAGCCTTAGTTGTCAGAGGAAGGACCAAAGAAAAGTACAAAGGTGGAAAGAGGAATCAGTCTCATAGCAAGTCCCACAGTGCTAAAGGCAAGAGTGACATAGAATGCTACCATTGTGGCAAGAAGGGTCACATGAAAAGAGAGTGCAGAGAATGGAAAGCAGAAAAAGGCAAAGAGAAAGCTGAAGACCATGGTGAGAAGAACAACTCCTCAGTGAAGATTCAAGAAATAAATGTGACAAACACTGTTGCAGAGGATGACAGTCTAGTGTCAGGAGACATCTACTTCTTGAAGAATACAATGGACTCAGCTCTTCTTACAGCATCTGATGGAAATGCACTGAGTGACTAGATTATAGACTCAGGGGCATCACTTCATGTGTCTCCAAACAAGGAGTGGTTTACTTCTTATGTGACCACTAAAGATCATGTTCGGCTAGGCAATGGGCAGACATGTGAGATCTTAGGTGTTGGAGATGTTCAATTGAAGTTTCAGAATGGCTCTTCTTTCACGCTGAAGAATGTGAGACATGTTCCCGCAATTACAAAGAGCTTGATCAGCACAGGTTTACTTGATGATGCTGGCTACGTCACCACTTTTGGACAGAACATGTGGAAGATATCCAAGGGTTCTATGACAGTAGCACATGGAGTAAAGTCTGGAGGACTTTACATGATTTATGTATCAAATGTCTCTAAAAATGTAATCAATGTAACCGAGCAGCCGAACGTTTCTTTGTGGCATAGCCAGTTAGGACATATGTCCAAGAAGGGAATGGAAATCTTGTCTCGTTCTGGTTATTTGCTTGGCTTTTCATTTAATGATTTTGAATTCTGTGAACATTGTCTGTATGGTAATCAAACACAACAGCCACATAAGCATAGAAGCAGTAGAAGAGATACACAGTTGGCACTTGTTTATAGTGATTTGTGTGGACCTATCCCTAACCTATCTCTAGGGGGAGCTTCTTACTTTATGACATTTATAGATGATTACTCGAGGAAAGTATGGGTTTAGTTTCTCAAGCACAAGGATGAAGCGTTTAGTGTTTTCAAAACGTTTGTGACACTTGTGGAGAATCAGAGTGGCAAGAAGCTTAAATGCTTACGCACTGACAATGGTGGAGAGTATGTTTCAAAGGCCTTTCAGGACTTTTGTGAGTCAAAAGGTATAAAACGTGAATTTACTGCTCCTTACAATCCTCCTCAAAATGGTGTTGCTGAGAGGATGAATAGGACCATACAGGAGAAGGTCAGAAGTATGTTGTCTAATGCACAGTTGCCAAATGGATTTTGGGCTGAAGCTGTATCAACAGCTGTTCATCTTGTAAATAGATCTGCTAGCAAGGTTTTGCAGAAGGATTCAGTGCCAGAGATGGTATGGTCAGGCAAAATGCCCTCATACAAGCATCTCAGAGTCTTTGGCCGTGAGGCATATACTCACGTTCCAAAGGAATTTAGGAACAAACTTGAGCCAAAGAGTAGAAAGTGCATCTTTCTAGGCTATGGTAATTCTGGTGAGATGGGGTACAGACTTTGGGATCTCGAATCCAGAAAGGTTGTCCGCAGCAATGATGTTCACTTTAATGAATCCAAATAGCATTCTAAACCAGAGAGGGTTGAGGAGATTAGAAGAGTTGTCTTCCAAGAAGATGGACCTGCACGTGCAAGACAAAATGTCAGGGCTCAAGAGGAGCAAGGACAGGATAGAGTGGAACCACAGGTTGTGGCTGAGCCTGAGCCACCTATTGTGCGTAGATCTGGACGTGTCACACGACCTCCTGATAGGTTTGTTACATCTATGAACTATGTCATGTTGACTGATTGCAATGAGCCTTCATGTTACAAGGAAGAAGTGCAAATGAAGGACTCTGGGAATTGGCAATTGGCCATGCAGTCAGAGATGACAGCTCTGCATAAAAACAAGACATGGAAGCTAGTTAAATTACCACAGGGCAAAAAGGCTCTACCTTGTAAATGGGTTTACAGGTATAAGATCACCGCTCATGATAGTCAACCAAAGTACAAAGCAAGGCTTGTTGCCAAGGGCTTTAAGCAAGAACAAGGCATTGACTTTGATGAAGTCTTCTCTCCGGTGGTCAAGATGACTACATTGAGATGCTTTTTTGCATTGGTTGCCATATTAGATTTGGTGTTGCACCAAATGGAAGTCAAGACAGCGTTCTTGCATGGTGATTTAGATGTGGAAATTTACATGCAGCAGCCAGAAGGGTTTGTTGAGAAAGGCAAGGAAGATTGGGTATGCCAGTTGTTAAAGAGTCTTTATGGCTTAAAACAATCACCGAGGGCATGGTACCATAAATTCCACAAGTTTATGCTTTCTCAAGGCTACAAACGTAGTGAGTTCGATCACTGTCTATATACAAAGAAGGCTAAGGATGGCAGTTGGCTGATCCTTATTTTGTATGTGGATGACATGTTGATTGCTGGCAAGCACTTGGAAGAAATTTCAGCTTTGAAGTCAAAGATGGCAAAATCGTTTGACATGAAAGACATGGGTGAGGCAAGTCATATACTTGGTATGCGCATTGAGAGAGACAGATCAAAGAAGTTGATTTGGTTATCTCAAACAGAGTATATTGACAAGGTTTTGCAACGTTTCAATATGGAGAAGGGAAAGGCACTGAGTGTTCCATTGCCACCATATGTGAAACTTAGCAAACAATATTGTCCTGTGTCTGAGGAAGAACAGGCTGAAATGGATAAGATTCCATATGCGTCTGCAGTGGGTAGTTTGATGTATGCAATGATTGCTACTCGCCCAGACATTGAATTTGCAGTGGGAGTAGTAAGTCGATACATGTCAAACCCAGGCAAGAAACATTGGGAGGCAGTGAAAGGAATATTGAGATACCTGAAAGCTACAAAGAGTATGCGTATATGCTATGGGAGTCAGGAGCTAAGTGTAAAGGGTTTTACAGACTCAGATTATGCAGGTGACTTAGACAACCGAAGGTCTACGTCAGGGTATGTCTTTACATTGGCTGGTGGAGCAGTATCATGGCGTTCTAGATTACAAGACTGTGTTACTCAGTCTACTATAGAGGCTGAATATGTTGCAGCATCAGAGGCATGCAAAGAATCAATTTGGCTTAATCGACTAGTAACAGATTTGGGAATCAAAGAAGAGATGCCTGTGTTATATTGTGATAGTCAAAGTGCTATACAATTGGCTCGCAATCCAGTTTATCACTCAAAGACAAAGCATGTGGATGTGAAGTATCATTTCATCAGGGAAATGCTCGAGGATAAGCAACTTCAGCTTGTCAAAGTTCACACCACAGAAAATCCTGCCGATCTACTTACAAAAGGACTTCCCTCAGAGAGCTTTGCGCATTTTTGCAAGCAGTTAGGTGTAGGGTAGTACATCACTTCTCTACATCTCTTGTATATTAGCTTGTATAGTAGCTTCTCTCACACTTAAAGTACCACATTGGACTTTAAGTGGGAGGTTGTTGGGGTATAAAGCCCAATGTGGTCGCCCAGGTAAGTGGGTGGGCCGCCAGGTATGTACACATATTCTTTTGTAAAAACCTAATAAGAACTCACTATGCTCTACACATTACAGTAGAGCGAGTTCACCATATCGTCGTGCTCTTATTCTTGCGCTCTCTCTCGCGTCGCACTTCCGCTTTTACTCCTTTAGTACCTTGTTCTTCTCTTTGAGTTTGGTCTATTAGTTGGCTTTAAGTAGGTAACAGGACCTTAGGCTAAACTAGGCCACTTAATTGCTGACTTTAATTCCTAAATAGTCTATTAATTGTAGTAACTTTAGTAATGTTTTAGGCTATGAGGATATAGTTCTCTCTAGTTTATTCCACCTAAGTGTGACTTGTGTTATGGAAGCCCATGTGTTAAGCTGGTATTTGAGACCTCGAGTCTCCTGGCTAGTTTATGCTCAAGCTGGTATTTGAGACCTTGAGTCTCCCAGCTGCTGATATTTGAGACCTTGAGTCCCCCAGCTACTTGTAGCAACTATGACAACAAAAAAAAAGAAAAAAGAAAAAAGAAAAAAAAAAGAGAAAGCAAATGGCACAAAATTTCTTGTATTTTATGTGGATCACACTTAAGTGGTATAAGTGACAAGACCACTAGTCCTTAGACCCCGAAGAGCATTCCTAGGGTTAACTACTCTTTAGTCGACATTTTTTAATTAATGTTGGTCAATCTAGTACTTACATTAGCCCTAGATCTTGTGTACTTCTCTTAGAGTCGACCTACTAGACCCTAACTCAATTGCATTTTATTCAGATACTACGCTTGTTCTAGTTGGCAATGTTACAATTCATGAATTTGTTGTGCATTTCCTAGAATATCATGTATGCATTTCACTTATTGCACACCTATACATGTTGCCTTTCTTCACAATGTTGTTTTTCTTCTGACAGGTACTTCTATCGTGGATCTCGATGTTGCACTGTTATATTCCGAGGACAGAATCTACATCAGGAAGGGGGGCATTTTAACCACTGCCATCCACTTCTAATAGTCATGGGCCGGGGTTGTCGGTCCAATAGGAAAAGGGTAAGAGTGATTGCCGATGAGAGGCGCACTCTAACAGGAACATTCAAGGGTTAGTTGGCTAAGTATGGGCGCGCAAGTGTGAATGGGGCGAGCTCATATAAAAGTCAATCTAAAATAACTCATTCTTTCATTTGTGCAATTGAAGAGTGCTCTTGCTCCATCTCCATCTTCTTCGCGGCGAGGAATCCTCCATGAAGGCGAGCGTAGGGCGGTAGCTCCTTCTTCTTCGCGGCGAGGAATCCTCCATGAAGGCGAGCGTAGGGCGGTGAGTGACACACCCTTGCTCTCTTGAGCTTGCTAGATTAGTCTAGTTGTGTGCTTGGAGCCATTTGTGGCTCGCACACACTGTATCGGCAAGTCCCTTGCATTGACACGTGTGACAGACGCGCACATGGATCTTTTGTCAGCTTGTGGATCATGTCAACAAATGTGGTCGTTGCATTGTTTCTATTAAACACTCATGTTCACTTCTTCTTTTTAGATCACCTTGACTCTCCTTCTATTGGCAGGTTTAATGCCGCTGCTACTATATCTTTGGTAATATTCACTTTGGTGGCCTGCCCAGTTGAATCAGTGATGTGAGCCGTGTCATCTTCTTGAACAGAGATTTGAAGCTCGCCTGCCCTTTGGGGACCAGCTATGTATGGTTCCATCTTATGGAAGGGGAGTAGCCCTAGTCACCGGTTTGCTTCCCTGGCCACTGAAGCTTGGGCCACATCATAAATTTCCTTTGGAAGGAGTTGGAGTTCAACTACTTGATTGTCAGCACTTTTAAATTTGCCATGGATGATTGCAACATGGTGCTTGTGTAGTTGAGTATGTCATGCATATGTCCTTTTGGCGAATCGAATAGACTCTTCTTCTAGCTGGTATGATGGAAGCTCCAATAGCTTCTGATTCATTGTCTTTTTCTTTTGAGCCACTGCTGGTGTAGTGCTCACCAGCCACTGTTGGTGAGTACTACATTGAGCCTGTAGGCATCACACATGATTTGACAAGTCAAGTACATTTCAAAGTTGAAAACTTTTCAAGCCCCATTTGAGCTTGGAATTGCTAACGTTAAGTTTAATGCTAAAAGATTACTATCGAAACCCATGAAAATAGATGAAACAAGCCAAAATCAATTTTGAACAAAAAACTATAAGCAAGATAATAAGTGCGATTATTATCTCAGGCTGCTAGATTTTGGCTTGAAAAGTGGGATCTGGCTATGCACATGGATTATATGCATTGTAAATAAACAAAATTTGGCATTTTGAAGAATTGGGTTGGATAAATGCCAGGTTAGTGTCATTTTTTGCATGAAAGGATTTTGAAATTAACTAATTTGAGGTGGGAGTGCCTTGGGTGTCCAAATTTTTAAAAACTTGATGTATGGGCTTTTGATACCATGCTAGAGCTGTGGGTGACAAAAATTTGTGAAAATGGGCTCATGTTGACATAATAGATTATAAGCACGCTTATTATCTTAGGTCACTTTTTTGCACATTGGCTAAACACAATGTTTCACCATGATGTAATAAAGCCTTGCATGTGGTTTTGGAGAAATTTAGATTTTTGAAATGTCCCCTTAGACCAAAGTTTAGAAAATAGAGGTTCTATTGCGTTTTCTGTATGGGGACAAAGTGAAAATTGATTTTTTTCACTTTTTCTTGGTATATGGGTTGATATAACATGTATAATAAAACTGTGATGAAATTCTGCAAAGATGGGTCAATTTGGGGCATATAGATAATAAGCGCAATTATTATCTATACTTGTAAATCTTTGATAAACTAATCTTTGATGCTACACACATGCCTTACAGGCCTAGTAACTCCCATTTTGAATTTGATTTTGCTACCTTGAGGTGTTCACCCCACTTTGGTCTCTGATCTTGGCGATTTTCCCCCTGACTCCTACTGATGGTGGGCCTTTTTCCCAATCTAAGGTTTATGAGCTTGTTCCATAAGTTTTATGGATCTAGTCTACCAAATTTGGATCACTTCAGAGTTGATTTGTGGAGGCAAGTCAAAAATGATGCTTTGCATACCTCCGTGTCATTTTCTAATGCCATATACATCACATGATGTTTTTCGTTGATCCTTATGAGGTACATTTTCTATAATCTCTTTATAGAAGCTAACTGTGTAGTCAGAACTCAATGCCGACACTGGGCAAAAATAGAGATTATTATCTATAGACCCACCTAGACTCTAGGACCCTAGTCAAATGGTCATCTAATCTTGTGAAAGTGCCCTATAGGTCTATGCTATGGCCCCCTTCACGTTTGGTTCACTTTGGTGTACCGAGGAGCTCTCTCTCCAAAAGCCACAAGTGAAAATGAGACTCTATTTGGTCTACCTAGTATATACATACCCGAGCTTCCCTATTCACTCTCTCTCATACTCCCCAATCAGTCTCAATAGATTGTGAATTATACCTTTTCTTCAAAAATTTCCTCGTTTAGACTCTGATTGCCCAGTTTTCGAAGATCTTACCAGAATCAGGCACCATGAGACTAATTTAGGCTTCCTGTCACTGTCATCAGAATTGGACTAGATTTGACATGCTCGTTCATCATAACTTGTTGATCCCCATCGTATTTTCCTTTTGTCAATGTGAGCCTATTTGCTATTTATTTCATAGTTTCAACCTTTTTATTAGAAAAATCAAAAGAAAATTACAATTACCTTTAAAAAATAGAAATCCAAACTAAAAAAGTCAAAACACACATAAATACCATACTTGGCCGTATCTTTGTAGATTGCTCCATTTTGGTCACTTTTTTTGGCCAAAAAACACACAAAAAACACTGAAAAGTATATATTTTTTGACTTTTTTGATGATATATACATTATGTGCACACACCTAGGGGTTGTCTTCGTACACGTTCCCCATTCTCTGTACTTAGAAGGGCATTTTCAATGGATTTTGCGAAAATAATCACACATTAATATATAGTAAACACTTCAAACATTACCCTTTTTATAGCAGTTTTCATGTAGCTGGGTTTGCATTCAGAATGTCTCTCCCTTCCTAATTGGAGTCCTCTGAGTTGATAGTGTGTAGCTTGGGTAGTGTTTTGTATGGGTTGAAAAGTCATGTCTATGCATAGCCAAATTGGCTATGCCATGCAGGCTATGCCATGCATGTGATGTCAATGTATTGTAGAACAATATGCAGTGCAAGAGGAGGGTCTTGATTTGAATACTCAAGGCTTTCTGATGATGAGGCTTTCTGCTGATGGTTCCTCTTAATAGAATATCTTGAAGAAATTGAGCGCTTTCTTTGATAGTCAATCGTGAACAACCATCTTTGTCCTGTCAATCAATCTTTTGAGAGATTGGTTGTTGCTTTGATGGTTGTCAAAGCTTTGACACCCAGTTATAAGTTGATTTGATTGGTGTCTTTGTTTCTAGCCGATTCTTTGGCTTTCACATCCATCTAGTCATAGGTGGTTGCATTGTCTTCTTGCTCCTTGGTTTCAAAGTTGGTTCTTGAGGGTTGCGTGTATTTTGTTTGTTGTTGGATTGGTCCTTTGACACCCAGATTTTCGTGGGATTTGTTTGAAGTAGACTCTTTTGACACCCACTATTTCTTGGTTCCTTATTGTTGGGGTTCATCAACACATGATTCACTCTCTCTCAAACACAATTTCACATAGTAGAACAACACACACGTCACATCAGACTCATCAAAAATGGTAGAAAGATAAATTCAGATTGGACAAAGAAGACATCAAGATAAACATGCAGAGTCATCGACATGAAAAAAAAAAACTGCTCTTGAACACCACGACCACCAATAGTTATAACTACCCAACCAAAATGTTCTTGACGTAACATCCAACTCAGCTATATCAGGCAGGAAAATCTAACCCAACAATATTCCAACTCAGTAACTTCCGATTCAACAGTATCATACTATGTATACACTATCTAGTCAACACATGGCACGTTCTGGTGGTGGAATTCGTAGAAATCCGACTCGGATCCATATATCCCTTGATCACAAAATACTTACTAAAACCAAATTGAGTCTAATAACTAAACTACATGCTCTTGCTCAGTCAACAGTGCCTTGAGGAGACGAGATCAGCAACAGTATGGTCAATTGGTACTTCAGAGTCATCAACCATATTCTTAGATACTTCCATAATTGCATTTGCACTTTGATTTTTTGCAGCTTCTTGCGTTGCCTCATCCACTACTGCTCCCTCTAATGCATCTCCATGTAACATGCTTCACCTGCTTAACATCCAATTTTTTTTTATCTGACACTTGCTGCCCCTTCTCCTGCACTGGTCTCTTTGAAGACTCTCCTTGCTCTGGAAAATGTTGCACTTGATCTGTACCTTGCTTCTCCTCTTCCAACACTTTCCTCCCCTTCTTCTTTGCCATATGCTCTTGAACCTATTTTATCCAATACTCTCTCTCTCTCTCTCTCTCTCTCTCCTTCTTTAATTGGTCAACTTCCACCAGTAGGTTAGCTTCCTAAGCACTGAAAAAACCTGTTTTGACCAGCTCATAGGGATGCTTGAGCACAATAGAGAATCTTTCCTTCATAGATGTCCATGCTTCTTGCATGCTATCCATCAACTGGCGTCTAAGCACCTGAACATCTCCCTCAGACATAAGTACCCCATTTACATCCTATTCCTCCAGTTCCAATACTTGTCTCTCCAAGTGCAACAAAGGCTTTAACCTCTGATTAATCATATGGTTCTAAACATGCAATTCTATATCTTGCTAGCCAATTTCTCTAGCTCATACTTTACCTTCTCCTCCAATGTTCAAGTCCACTCCTAAAGACATTTTAACCCTAGCTAACTCATTTTGATGTTGCACTAAAAGTTCTTGCTCTTCCTCTTTACGGCACCTCTTCAAGTCCTCCATCTCCAACTTCAGAATCTACACCATTTCAGTTTGTTTCTACAACAACAGCCGTGCTACCCCTGTTTCTGCCACTGAATGCATTTGATTCTCCAAATGCATTCTGATTTCTCAAAAGAAATTCAGACCATCTAATATATTAACAGCCATATTTGAATCTTCAATAGATACACTTCCATGACTCTCCTTATTAGTTGGACCCTCAAAATCTAAATGTTTAACTACATTGACACTTGAGTGCTTAACTTCCTCTTTTTAGACAAAGTAAACACCTTACCCAACTTGGTTGGTGTTTGCACTTTCAACTTAGGATTAGGAATGGATATATCTAGCTTCTTTAAAGAATCCACCATCTCTGGCGTTTGCACACCCTGAGGGCTTCTTCTTCTGTATACCCTGCATGCATTAAAAACCTAGAGGACTCCAACCTCTCTTGATCATCTTCCAATCCTATTGGTAAGTCTAATTTTTGAGTTGAAGGCTCATCTTTCTTCATCACTACTGCTTTTCTAGAAGACCCACGTAATCCTTGCTCCTCTGCAGCACTCTCCTCAGCTGGCATCTTGTGGAAAATGTAAACAAAGCAACCAAATATGCGCATAATCTACTACCATTTTGAGTCTTCCTTTTATATGACAAATAAACTTCAACAAAAATCTTTTCATACAACCAATTGTCCCAATTCACTATACCCCCTTGCTTTGCAAAAAATAAGGGAGCATGATTCTCCTTTGACATATAATCAAACTTCATTAAAAAGCGCATCCTTTCCAGATACTACTTTAACTATTCCATCCTTACATAATTCACATTCTTCAGCATGTAATATCTCATGTCACCTTCAATAGCACCAAACTCCTATCTCAACAACATTTTCGAGCACGTAGAGATCATGGTCACACCTTTCAATGGCAATTTAAACACCTCTGCTACCAATTCATGGGTTAAGGAAAGAGTGCTAGAAATCATTCTTTCAATTTTCTTGAGACTGTCTACCTATGATTTAGCATAATATTAACACTTCCACTCACCCCAAAGAAGAGATGCAAAGGCTTACAACCCTATTCTTTGCAGTTGCCTCTGTCTTTAAGTCAACCTCCACCTTGAAGTCCATGAGTGGGTCCATCAAGGATTTTTGGATCGTTCACAGCACCCCACTTAAAAAATAAGACCCTGTTGAAAGGTCAACCTTTCAACAACGCTTCCACAAAGATTCCATAAAGATCCCTCAAAGATTCTCTAAAGATTCCAAATAAAGATGCTGATGAAGTGATGAAGACGAAGATGGATGCTGTAATGTGAAGATACAAGCTCATGGACATCATCAAATATCCCGTTATTATCATTTTGAGCCATTATGGCCACTTTTGTAATGTTTATGGGAACTTCATATTTTAAGTCATCAATTGTATTGAGACCACAGATGCTTGTTGGATGAGCAAAGCCAGCTCACGGTGTTGTAATTAAGCTCTATAGAAGCCTAGGGACAAATAAGGTCATTTTGGTCGGACATTAGGTTTTCTAAGGCTTAGTATATAAGCCAAAACCTAAAACTTTGTAAGGAGACTTCTAATAAATCTGATCTTCTGTGTCGTTGGGAGACTGCGAGAGAGTGAGAGAGAGTGTGTGTGTGCTACAGGAGCTACGGTGGTCGGAATCGCAAACGGAGAGCAGCAGTGTGCTGCCCACTAGGAGAGCTACTCATTGATGCTTACACCACGTGCGTTCGTCTGTGTTTTGGTAGATTCACCCGCGAGCTACTTTTGGAGTTTCGGTGAGTAACTGTTGTCCGTTTTTACATTTCAACATATCCACGTGATCAAAGCGAGTAGAGCTACACATTAGGTACTTTAGTTTTCGGAAACGTTGACCTACAAAAACCGGCCATACATCCTACGCGTTTTCTGCACGGAGGGTATTGAGTAGGTTTTTTTGGTCACGGACCTTAGGGAGAGTGGCCTATTGGTGTTGATAGGATATCCCTCAAGTTTCGTAACGTTTCGAGAACGTCTAATGGGCTTTTGGATTGCGGTAGCATCATAGGAGACTCTCACATTCACAGAACCGATGGCATGTAGAGTTGATATCTCTGTAGGAAGTAATCATTAGTCGGTTGAGTAGAGGTTGACACCCTTTGCTTGCTTCCACGCGCTTGCGGGTCGAGCTTCGTCCTCAGTTGACATTATATGTTAGGTGAGTTCTCGCTATGCTGACGTCCGTCACGGTGTACCCGTCCAACAGACCCACGTAAATCCAACATGGTAAAATTTGACACAGTACGACTGGCCACAAATAGTGCTCAAAACTGGTAGGAATGCTTGAAAAGTAGTGCTCAAGACTTGGGGATTCCTGTGGATGAATTCTGCCACAAATTTCATCAGTAGACATCCTACGCGTAGGATGTCTAGAGAGTGATTCTGGAAGCAAAAATCAAGTTTTGGCATCATACCCATATTCTGCATGTTGTGTTGGACACACACACCAAAGCTCATGTCATTTGGACATATAGACTAAGAGTTAAGGGTATGTTACTCTTTCAGAGAAATATTTTCCCAAAAGTGGTGATTCTGAGCAATTTTGACATTCAAAATTTGCTGTGATCACATAATCTTGTTATATGCATCAAGAAGCACATTGGGTAGAAACAGAAGTCCATTCTGAGAAAATAAAAGACATCCTACGCATAGGATGTCTACAGGGTGATCTGGTGGAAATTTTGAAAATCTGAGGTTACCAATGTGTTTAGAAGGTAGGTTTTATCCTATTTTCACCTGGAAGGGGGAACTTGACTATATCTTGACAGGATAAGGCCAGATAGACTGAAATTGCCAGACATCCTACCCAAATTGTGCCAAGGCATTATTCCAGGACCAAAACCATAGGATGGCTGCAGGAGCATGATCTGCATGATATATTGAGTGACTGAGTGAGTTTTCATCTCATTTGGGGAAGAAAAGGGGGTCCTAAGCAGACTTTAGCACTTTTGACTGAAAAAGACTAGAACAGCTAAAATTGGGATCTTTTGAAATCCAAACCAAAATCTGAGCATAGCATTGGATTGCTGACATCAAGGGGAAGCCGTGGGACAAGTCTGGGGTCAAACGAACCAAAAAGACATCCTACGCGTAGGATGTCTTCTGTGTGATTTTGGACTCTAAACAAAATTCTGAGCATACCACAGTGATCACCACCTTAAGGAGAGTCTGTGGTTCAAATTTGGGTTCATTCTGAGCAAAAAGACATCCTACGCGTAGGATGTCTACCTCATGATTGTGAGACCAAAATTCTCATGTGACCATACCATGCTGTTGTATAGCCTTAGGCAAGCCTCCTAGTCAAATTTGGTCCAATTTGGAGTTTGATTTGACTTAGGAATTCATCAGAACAGACATCAGGCTTCTGGAGCAGATTCTGGATCATTTGACCAACCTATAGATGTCATAATCAAAAGTAAAAATAGTTGTGACTTTAGCACATCAAGGGGAAGCTACAGTGCAAGTCTGGACAAAATCTGAGCAGTTAGACATCCTACATGTAGGATGTCTCCAGCTTGATTTAGGACTCCAAACCAACCTATGAGCACACCACTGTGATCAGCACATCAAGGAGAATCTAGGGTAAAAATTTCAAGTCATTCTGAGCAAAAAGACATCCTACGCGTAGGATGTCTCAAGGCCATTTTCAGGTCCAAATGAAAATCTGAGCATACCATTGTGTTGCTGGACTTAAGGGGAGTATCTGGACCAAATTTTGTTAAATTCTGAGCATATAGACATCCTACGCGTAGGATGTCTCTAGGCCAGTTTTAGGGTCCAACTGTACTTTTGACCATACAGAAGTGTTCACAGTGTCATAGAGATCCCAAATCTTCTTTTAAAATTGAATTTGGACTCATTTTGACCAGTCTAAACTGCAATTCACTGTTTTGGCCATAACTTTCACAAACGGTATCGGATTGGAAAAGTTTTTATATCAAAACGTAGCTTGAGAGCGACACTACAGATCTTAGAGCAGAACTTGAACTAAATGTATGCCGACGGAAACCATTTAGTTCAACTTTGAAAAAAACGTCGTTTAAGGCCTCAAAATGCATCCGGAAGTCAGGGGTGTCTAAAACCGATAGTTCGAAAGAATTGTGAGAAAACGTTCACGGTTTTGAAGACTGCTAAGTTAGCAGATTGAAATTATCTTTTGGGAAAACCATTGGTCACCTGCTGGAAGGTGCTCAAGGAACAAGTGTGGCCGTCAAAGGTACATCAAGGATTTTTGCATTCATTGTGAAAAAGTTTGCCAGCTAAATAGAATTTTGTAGATTGTGTGCTAAAGGGAACACATGTTAGCTCGACTCAAGAATCGCTACAAAGGGAGTAGTCATTGCAGTATAGTGGTAAGTTGCATAACTTATCACAGTGCTTCCACTAGATCGAGGCTTGCTAAAAATCTCTAGGCAAAGCTAGCAGCCAGACAAGTCAGTATCAGCCTTGGCAAGCAAGGGAGATAAGAAGTTCAAGCAAAACCCAATTCAGAAAACTCAGAGATTAAGGCATCCACAAAAGTTGAAGAACCTCAAGCGAAAAAGACCGACACAAGGGTGCTAATAATTTTTATTAGCATTGAGGCAAGCAATTAGAGCTATCACTGAACAGGTACAACAAGGGAGTCAAGACGAAAGCGATGGCGTCTCAAAGGAATCAGACTAGTCAGGAAGAAGCTTCAAGTACATCCATAGATATTACAAGAGAGAAAATTCGGATCTATCTAATTGGATACTACAAAGGACTGCCATGCTATGAGGATGTCAATCGGAATTTGTACATCAAGACAAAGAAAGATACAGAGGAAACTCGGACATCTCAATATGTGGAAGTTGAAACAGTGAAGAATGTACTACACCCACATCCAAATTTCATGGAAGACTGTCTGGGATCAATTTACATGAGGCACGAAAAATACATCGACAATGAGATAGAAATGTTGTACAAGGATCAACTTACAGAACTCTATGCATATCCTCCAAGTATTTTTCTGTACAAAGCACAAGATGGAAAACAGAAATTTGGTACCCTCTATGGAGATGAAGACGATCGATACTACAGAGCTGTCACAAGTCATGAAGTTCCTGTAGAAAACAATCATTACTTTACAGCAGAAGCGTTTGGCTCAAGAGGAGAAGACTACATGTCTAAAGGTGGTAATGTATACCATCTCGTCATGGGTTTACCTGTAACTACGCACCTGGAAGAATTGACACCTACGGCTGTCACTACACAAACGAGTGACACACCACATGACACACAACAAGGCACAACATGGAAAGACACAACACAAGTCTCATGCACTGCACCAACACAAGAGGTACCAACTATGAAGATAGCCCAACTTCAAAAAGAACTAGCTTGGTCTCAAGAGCTACTTAACAAAGCACAAGAAGTCATATCATCAGGCATTGAACAGATGCCAACATCAGATATGAAACCCTCTCGGATGGTGGGAGTTCAAACTCAACAAAGAGACCCTATATCTTCAAGAGCGGGATTAAGAAGTCCAGCTTTACAAAAAACAGTGTCCTTTTCAGGAGTCCAAGTAGAATTTCAAGAAGCATTGGAAGATGCCGAGCCGGAGGGGAGACCACTGGAAATTCACAATGCCCAATGTAGAAGGTCAGGTCAAGATGTCATTATGGTCGACAAATACGATAGGCACTATGAAATAGCCGATGTGAAAAATATGGATGAGTCTAGCAATTGTGGGCAACCTGTAAGTCACATACTTGGACCCCGTCCAAAAGCACCATCAAGGGAAACGGAAACAAAAATTTGGTTCAATCTTCACCCTCGGTGCAGAACTCGTCAAAATCAACTCGGAAACATAGCCCTAAGGCTATGCAGAAGCCCCACGTCAAAGACCATATACTGATGGAAGAATTAGCATCACAACTGCTAGAAAGCATGGATAGTGATTTGATCTTGTATGCAAGCAATAATGGAAGATATTTTCAGCTTCTCAAGGACAAGACGATGAAGGATAAAGAGACAAAGCCAATGGATACACCTAAGTCAGTCGTAATCTACACGTTCATGCATGCAAAGAAGAGGTCATATCTGTATCTAGATACCACAGGAAACCATTATCAGCAGTATTATGGAAAGCTGCCTTGTCCAAAGGGTGTACATGTTGAGATAACAACATATTGTGACCAATGTGCCATTGGTCATTTAGTGAAGGACTTCCCAGTAAAGCTCTACATGGAAAAGAAGAATCAACAAGCCAAAAGCATAGTTCAGACAGTGACAACAAGGGAACGGAAGAAAGAATCCCCAACAAGATCTCCGGAAAAGAAGTAGATCTTGTCGCAGAGCACGAAAGATAGGCTCAAGACAAAGTTGCTTGAAGTCAAGGGTGTCAACGACATTATCATAGAGAATCAGGCTTTCAAAAAAGATCAATTGAATGAGCTGATTCAAGGTCGTTTAAGGAACCTCAGTGAGGACAAGTCAGAGCATCCACAAGGTGATGAAGATGAAGCTCGTAGTTCAAGGTTTGAGAGCAAAAGAAGCCAAGATTCTGACGATAGTGAGCCAACACAAGAAGAGGTGGCAGAGGTAACAAAAATTCTTAGTGCCATGTCACAAGTGGAAGACATGCAAATAGAATCAATGGATGAAGCTGAAAGTCTACCAAATAAATTCTCTAATGTGGACTCTTTATTGGTGATTGAACAAATAAAAGAGTATGAGAAGCTAAAAGAAGATGTAACTGAAGACATAAAATACGCAGAAGAAAGGGAAATGACTGAGTCCAAGATTGACTACCAAGGACAAGCAATACAGGATATGAATGAATATTTTCAAGAAGAAACTCTACAAAAACCCATGGAACAATGGAAACCAAAGGCCACGGCGACCATTGCATCAGAAGAAGGGAGTAAACCTCAACATCCTGCTACACAAGCTTCAAAACATTTCTAAGAAGAAAAGTCACCATTGAATGACCTTCAAGTGCTAGAAGAAGTAAATAGTGACAGAGAGCTTCTAAAATCAAGAATCAAGGCATCACAGTCAAAAACTAGCAATGAACACCAACAAGCAGCTACAACAGAAGATAGAAAGAACTTGGGACATGCTACAACCAGTCAAATGACAAAGAAGTTCAACATACAAGAGGATGACAAAGCTTCCAAGGCACAAAAGTCCAAGACAAGTACCAAAAGCAAAGAGGACATCAATTACTTGGCAGCCAACAAGAAGATTAAATTCTCGTTGGATGTGTATGAGAAACTGAAATTCAACTTTACAGCAGAGATAGATTGCACTGCCATGACTAATGTCATGTCTTATGGGCTATGGTTACTTCTAGGTAAGCCAGAACTGTATGAAATTCAGATACAGGTTCCTATATCACATGGAATAGCCGTCACAAGTTTAGGGATTGTGAAAGCTACCCTTAAACTACGGTCAAAGGTAATCAAAGACAAATTCCTAGTGGTGGATTCATCGAAAATGAGTACACATTTGATTTTGTCCAAGCACTGGAAAAAAACATTGGCAAAAGAACCTGGGTTTTCAACAATGGTCATCACGACTAGCTCTCAAGAAATCCAGCCTACTACTGCTACAAGATTATCGGCTACCGACAAAGGCAAAGCCAAAGTGAGCCCACAAATGTCC
The DNA here is from genome assembly GCF_014529385.1 of Adiantum capillus-veneris. NCBI lineage: Eukaryota > Viridiplantae > Streptophyta > Polypodiopsida > Polypodiales > Pteridaceae > Adiantum > Adiantum capillus-veneris. Next base: position 15,845,184 of record NC_140931.1, on the reverse strand, counting down.
TACCAACAGAAGCAACCCATTAAATCAGAGTCTTCAATCCAGCTTCGAAAAGTTCAATACAGAGCTTTGACATCAACTGACCACATGCTTCCACATGAAAGACAGACTCCAAAGAAAATATTTCAATCAAAATACCCTACACTGCGAGATCATTGTCGACAAAAATCTTCAAAGGTCTACATCAAAGCTGAAGAAATCAAGGTCAAGGACCCAATATGGGTAAATGAGACTAGCCGATTGGCGAAAGGTAAACACATGGGATGGATAGCCTCTCACTACAGCTTAGCAGAGCAAGGCTATTATGAGGGTCAAAAGAAACTTTGGTTACCAAAACCACAGACCTCGGCTTATGTGGTGGATAAAGGTTTCAAAAAGCTTCCCCAAAAGCAACAAAGCTCATATTTATATAGCCAAAGGAGACCAACCAACAAGGCTCGCCAAAGGGATGCAGGAAATTTCAAATCCAACTGGCCTTCATACCAACAGAGGACTTCATCGATAAATAATCCCAAAAATGGCACTCTTGTACATCTCAATACGACATCAAAAACATCATGGGAAGTGCCATCTACAATTCTTCAAACACAAGGTTACTATCAAGGAAATCGGAGAATCTGGCTACCAAAGATGCCAGGTAAACATTCTTCAAGCAAACGACTTCAGCTTGAAAATAATCGCAATTTCACGGAAGGCAAAATCAAGGACAATGTCACAGTCAAGGCAAAGGATATCTGCAAAGACACGCTAATCACACGATGCAGATACAAATGGGTGCCAAAAGAACAACAAATAACGAAGAAGATTGAAGTCATCTCTAGCTCTCAAGAAATGTCAAGACATGATAGACAAAGTGTTACGGGGAATGGAGCGAGCCAATCTTCTCAACCAAGGGACCAACAACAACAAAAAGAAATTTTGACAACCAAGTCACCTAGGTATGGCAAAAGAAACCAATATTGCCAGTATGGTCCTTTACAAATCCTCTCTTCGAGGATGGGAGTTTTGAATTTCAACACCTATTCTTCGTCGAAAGCTCCCGAGAGTAAGTCAAGTCGTCATAAAAATCATGGCATAAGAGTCAAGAGTTGGGCAGCTGAGCCACTAAATGAGCAAGCGTCAGACCCAAGCTTCATGTCTTAATATTCTTTGTGGTCTATGGGTCTAGATATTTAGATTAAAGCTCAAGCTGGAGAGTTGAGCATACATAAAGTCATGTCACTCATGCTGGAAGAGGTGAGCATAAGAGTCAAAGTCTACTATTTTAAATGGTGGAGTGGCAGAGTAGTCCAGAAAACACTCACGCACATGAACACAGTGAGGAGAGTGGAAAAAACCTCGTCGACAAAAACCCTTCTTGTGAGTAACGGCAGCTCTTGAAGTCAAATATATATTTTTGCTTCTCTAGCTACGTTCACTCCTGGAAGCACCCATTCAAACTCCTCTCGCACCGCATATTGTTTCCCATGCATCTATCTGTGCAAGAATATTTAATGTCCCATCATTGGACATTTGCATTTGACACGATTTGTGTTCCACCCATGCACTTACACAACAAAATGACGACGAAGAAGAAGTGGTAACAGGTTTCATAAGCATTTGCTCAACAACAATGACTCTAACTTCAAGCTACTAACACTTATCCACTGTATATCCAGTAATAGTAGCCATACGGCCATAAGTACTTTAACTCAACAAAACTCGGTTACATCAAACATAAGTACATATAGCCTCACATTTAATGGTGACTAAAGGAATTTTTTTTCCCAATGGGTTTTTCCCTTTAGTCCTATCCAGGATCAAAGGGGAGCGGCCTAGAAAAAATTCAAAAAGGCTTCAAGATTACAGGTACACATATAGGATGACACCCAAAGAACAAAGAATACAGAGCTGCCAAGATAAAGACTTGTTGCAACAACAAACAAGACTCAACCTATTCACCCTACAACAAACAATCGGAGGGGGAGAGCTATGGCTTCAACTACACTACATGTACAAGAAAAAGGTACCTCTACAACATACAAAGCATTTGGTAGAAGCAACTGCAACAACAAAAGCTTCAACCAACACCACAACATGAAGCACTCGTCAAGGCCACTGCAGACATAGGGTCTTGTCGGGGACGACAAGACTTCGGAAGGGGAGAGTGTTGAAAGGTCAACCTTTCAACAATGCTTCCACAAAGATTCCATAAAGATCCCTCAAAGATTCTCTAAAGATTCCAAATAAAGATGCTGATGAAGTGATGAAGATGAAGATGGATGCTGTAATGTGAAGATACAAGCTCATGGACATCATCAAATATCCCGTTATTATCATTTTGAGCCATTACGGCCACTTTTGTAATGTTTACGGGAACTTCATATTTTAAGTCATCAATTGTATTGAGGCCACAGATGCTTGTTGGATGAGCAAAGCCAGCTCACGGTGTTGTAATTAAGCTCTATAGAAGCCTAGGGACAAATAAGGTCATTTTGGTCGGACATTAGGTTTTCTAAGGCTTAGTATATAAGCCAAAACCTAAAACTTTGTAAGGAGACTTCTAATAAATCTGATCTTCTGTGTCGTTGGGAGACTGCGAGAGAGTGAGAGAGAGTGTGTGTGTGCTACAGGAGCTACGGTGGTCGGAATCGCAAACGGAGAGCAGCAGTGTGCTGCCCACTAGGAGAGCTACTCATTGATGCTTACACCACGTGCGTTCGTCTGTGTTTTGGTAGATTCACCCGCGAGCTACTTTTGGAGTTTCGGTGAGTAACTGTTGTCCGTTTTTACATTTCAACATATCCACGTGATCAAAGCGAGTAGAGCCACACATTAGGTACTTTAGTTTTCGGAAACGTTGACCTACAAAAACCAGCTAGACATCCTACGCGTTTTCTGCACGGAGGGTATTGAGTAGGTTTTTTTGGTCACGGACCTTAGGGAGAGTGGCCTATTGGTGTTGATAGGATATCCCTCAAGTTTCGTAACGTTTCGAGAACGTCTAATGGGCTTTTGGCTTGCGGTAGCATCATAGGAGACTCTCACATTCACAGAACCGATGGCATGTAGAGTTGATATCTCTGTAGGGAGTAGTCATTAGTCGGTTGAGTAGAGGTTGACACCCTTTGCTTGCTTCCACGCGCTTGCGGGTTGAGCTTCGTCCTCAGTTGACATTATATGTTAGGTGAGTTCTCGCTATGCTGATGTTCGTCACGGTGTACCCGTCCAATAGACCCACGTAAATCCAACATGGTAAAATTTGACACAGTACGACTGGCCAACTCATTAGCTCTAAGACTGGTGTCTCTGACCTGCTATTTGACTCAACCAAAAACCTGACCCAACATCCATTATATTATTGAGATTCTTCCCTTGCATTGAGTTATAATGTGCAACACCTTTCTTCTTCATGTCCTTTCCAAAACACTAATAAGCACAAAGATTTCTAACAACCCTGATTTCTGTAAACTTCTCTAACTCAATCAACCCTTCTAGAGGCCAATCTAAATGAGGTGGTTTCCCATGAAACTTTCTCAACCTGAAACCATTAACACACTTCTCAGCCCTTGGTTCCAAAAACATCAGCCACCAACCTGAAATACCGTAAATTTAACATTCATATTGATCAAAGATTTTTTCCTTCTCTGAATCACCCGAGTGATGTAGGAACTAACCAACCTGTCCTCTTCCAAGTGCATCAAATATTTGCTCCTATACTTGATTGATAATTTAGGACTCATTTTTTTTGCACTCACTCTGAGGCTTGGCACCACAAATTCCATGTGAACTAGAGCTTCAAGGCCATACACCAATTTAAATGGAGTCATCCCTGTTGTTACCTTGAAAGCTGTTCTGAAAGACCACAATGCTGAATCCAAATTCTTATCCCAATCCTTCTTATTATCCTGAACAATCTTCTTCAAGATTCTGAAAAAAGTCTTGTTTGTGCTCTCAGCCTATCCATTGGCCTGAGGATGATAAGCTGTAGATTTCTTATGCATGATCATATGAGTTTTTGTCAATTCAGAAACCATGACTAGATAAATTCTAATGGCTGTCATATGGTGGCCAACTCTATTTGTTGATGCTAAATAAATTTTCAGGAGATGTGATTATTACCAAAGGGCTAAAATGCCAACCAGAATGAATAGCATCACATTGCGAACAATGATGGGAGCAAGAGCAATTGCTAAGTGGGGTATTGAATTTGTTGGTCCTAAACCTACTTATAAGGTCTAGGCACAATATATCATTATAGCCACAAATTATTTGACCAGGTGGAATGAAGCGAGAGTTAATAGGAAGAACAATGTAGAACTACGGTTGCATTCTTGTATGAATGTATATTCATGAGATACGAACTTTTGATTGAGATTGTGCGTGATTGAGGAACCCATTTTCTCAATGACGCGATCAAAATGACTTTATGATTATCCATAACAAGTCCACACCATATTATCCTCAAGCGAATGGCACACAAACAAAACCTTAGCTTTGTGCTTACACAAATTATCGCTTCGGCGTACTAACTAGGAGATTAATCTCGGGAGGCATTTTGAATGCAGACCCATGAAGATGATTTCGGCTAGAAAAATGTCAATGTTTGTAGTTGTATGTTAACGTGTGAATTTTTTTTAAAATCCATGAGAGATACCCTTTTAAGTAAAAACAATGGGAATAATGTAATATGATAACCCCTAGGTGCGTGTAAATTAATGTAAACATCATCAAAAAGAGCCAAAAATATTACAAATTTCACTCTTTTTGTGTGTTTATTGACAAAATTAGTGATAAAAATGGAGAAATCCACAAACATATGTCCAAGTCTAGTGCTTATGTGTGTCTAGGTAATTTTTGAATTGGTTTTTATGTTTTGGATTACTCTCGTATTTGTCTTTTAATTATCCTAATAGAAAGAGTCAAAAATAGAAAATAATTAGTAAACAAGCTCAGATAGAGAAATTAAAAATGACCAAGTGATCAGATGAACATGTCAAATCTTGTTCAATTTTGACGATGGTGAGAGAAAGCCTAAATTGGGCCTGTGAAGCCTGATTTGGAGAAATCCTTGAAAAGAATGTCGAAAACGACAAGAGAGGTACAAGCAAAAATGAGGGAGTAGATTGAAGAGATGAAAATTTGTGCCAAAAATCAAGGGCAAGATGCAATGTTTGATGATGATTGATGCGGAAGATTGTATCAAAGACAAAATCACTAGCAGATACCCCATCTCAAAAAGAGAGAGAAACTTGAAACAATAGACCAAAACGAAATGCAAAACCCAAAAAATCAACCAAGAAAAAGAAAGGAATCTTTTATGACTAAAACAAAAAGAGGGTCAAATGTCAAGAATTAAAACAAATCCTAAAAGAAGTTTGGACCGCTGAGATGGAATCGAAAAGTGAAAAACAGGAGTCTATGAGTGTTCCATCGCATTACAAGGACTACACTTGGCAAGTTAGAAGAATCATTGTTGAACAACCCATGAGTTAGCCTAGGGAACCAAGAAAATCTTATGAAGGGCCAGAATATGCCAAGAAGATTGACCTAGCAGAATGCGAGGAGGAACCTAAACCTGCATACATAGCCACTGACCTATCTCATGAAGAAGAGGAGATCCTTGTTAAAAACCTAGAAGAATATAGGTATATTGTTGCGTGGTCCTATAAAGATCTCAAAGGAGTAGATTTTGACATCTATCAACATACTATACCGATGCAATATGATGCCAAGCCAAGTAAATAGAGGCCGTATACTTATAATGAGACCTTCACAAAAAAGATCAAGGAAGATATTGAAAAGCTTAGAGAAGCGGAATTCATCTATAAAATTGAGCACATTGATGGGTGGCCCCAATTGTGTGGTATGAAAGGAAAATGTTAAGCTAAGAGTGTGCGTTATCTCAAGAAGGTGAATGCAACAACTATAAGGGACAATTATTGACTTCCTATCATTGATCACGTCCTAGAAAGAGTGGTTGGAAAGAGGCTTACAGCTTCCTAGATAGATTCTCTAGCTACAACCAACTAGCCATTGACTCAAAGGACGATCATAAAATAGCTTTTGCCATGGAATGGTGAATATTTGCATATAGAGTTGTGCCTTTTGGGCTAATAAATTCTCTAGCAACATTCCAAAGGTTGATGAGCCATGCTTTCAAGGAGTAATTACAAAACTTCTTAGAGGTTTATATGGATGAATTGAGTGTACACTTATCCAAACAAGCAAACCACTTTGAGCACCTCAAGAATGTCTTTGAGAAATGCTGCCTATATCGGATTTGTTTAAATCCTGAAAAATATGTATTCATAATTAGGCAAGGAAAATTTCTCGAACACATCATTTCCAAGAATGGGATTTCTTTTGATATGAAGAAAGTGGTAACGATTACTAAAATGCCTAGAGCTCCCAATGTCACGGCAAGTACATAATCTGCATTGTTCACTTCCTGATCCTAGATACAATTCTCTCGTTCTAAACTACCATTTTTTTAAGTCCCACACATCCAAACAGGAATGTCTTTGTTCAATCATGATGTTAATTTAGTTTCAACTATTGTTTCAAAGTCAAAATCTTGAATAGGTGTTTTTAGGACATCCTTGTAAGAGTGTTCATTCTTGTAATTGATCCTGCTTGTTTCAAATAAAGGTTATTAATTTTTCCAGCCTTCGATCAATTGTATTTTATCTTTCATGTTCATTCTTGTAATTGATCCTACTTTTTTCAAATACAGGTAATTGTTTTCCCAACCTTGGATCAATTAAATTTGTCTTATAAAAGGCCAAAATGATCTCATAGTTTAGTTTCTTTTTGAAGTCAACAATGCCAAAAGTGTGTTGGTAGTCAATTCCACATGAGTTAATTGGTTGTTCAATGTGATCATCTACCAGCGTCACTGCTTTGTTTAGGTACGTAATTTATAAAAGATATTTTCTGATTGCAACGATGACGTGCTTGGAGAGATTTTTAATTTAATGTGGCTTAAACAGGTTGTTGCGGGAGCAACTTCTCCCGGCTGGCAATGAAATGCCCCCCTCCAGGCCAGACGCAAAGCAACTATTGACCTCAGTTGGCTTGGACTACAACAAGATTCATGCACGCCTATGGGGGGGGGGGGGGGGGGGGGGGGGGGGGCCTGCGAGGTCTTCCATCACGGCCGCTTCGACACCCAGGGGTGCGGCAGAGGCGGGTACGTCCTCATCTCCGCAGCACAGGCGCACTCGCCGATCTTGGTGATCGTCAGGTGGAGGTGGTGGTTACTGTGGAGGAGGGTCCATAGATGCTATGACCCCTCCTCGCTCACGACCCCTGTCCTACCCAGGCACACCTCTCGACACACCTCTTGGAACACCTCGGACACCTTGGGGGGCACACGATCCTAGTGCCTCCAAGCTCTATACTGTACGGGTAGATGGTTCTGTTGACATGGATAGAGTCGGGACTGAGATGAGACAGCGGATTCGCCAGCTCGCGGAGCTGCAATTTTCGACCAGCATTCTGACGCCTTGGCCTGACCAGGATGAGGACAAAGTCAGTTATATAGTGGAGACCATCATGAGAGAGTACCAACTTGCTCCGGGTTCAAAGGCTGTTCCGATTGCAGTTTCATTTAATTTTGCCAAGTTGTCGGTCGGCCCCAAGCTTCGCATACTGCATTGGTAGCTATGGCAATGCAAGCCCCACTATCCAATACAACCATGGCTTTTACATCCTCATATTCCATAGGAAGAGTTATGTTTCCTCCATTACCCTCACAATAATATCTTCCTTTGTTCATTGGATAGATTTGAAAAGTGTGCTTCGAAATTCCTCCAATTGCAACTCTTCAGCTTTTCCCTTAATTAGTCGTGTATTCCTACATTTCCTAAAGTGTTCTACATATCTTTCCATGGTAGCGGTCTGATCTTCAATAATTCTCCCAAAGTTACGATGCATTGAGTGGGTGTCGACATGATCGACTGAAGGCTTTTCACATCTAACGTGTGCTTTGCTCTGTTTAATTTCATGGTCTTCCATATCAAAGATTGTTCTTCGTTTTCTCCCAAGTATGAGGGTAGTGTCTTGTGTTTGGGCTTTGGAAAATCTTGTCTATTTTGACTTCCAATCTCCATATAGAGATTGCTCATCCAATTCCATGGGCTGATAGTCTAGCCATACTTCTTCAATTGGAGCCGATTTCAAAGTAAAGCTTCCATCATTCACCTCTTTGACCCTTTCCCATAGGTGATCATGCTAATCTTCCTCCATTAGAGGGATTCCTTCTAGCTCGTCTTCACTATCTAGAATTATGATTTTAGCTTCTTCATTTTCCACTAAAGAGTCTCTCAATTCTTTAGTGTCATTGATCCCCACTGGTTCTTTTTTTATCGCATCTTTTGCTAGATTCCCAATTATCTCTAGTTTTTGTTTTTGTGTTCAATACAACGTGAAGCGAAAAAGTAGGTGATCATTGAAAGTAACCTTTATGGGAGAGGGATCAACAACAACTTGAGAATATATGCAGCAGAGAAAGAATACTTACCAATTCTTGAGCAAGCACATGCTGAACCGGTAGGAGGTCACTTTTTGGCCAACAAGATTGCAAAAGCAATACTCCTTGCAGGCATCTGGTGGCTTACTCTGTACATGGATGCAAAGAAATATATCAAACAATGTGACGATTACAATTGAGCAAAATTATTGATGTGCCATGATGAAATGTCGCTAAGACCAATGATGGGTGCAAGGGATTTTTCCAAATGGGGGATAGATTTTGTTAGACCTATCTCACCACCGACATCTCAAATGCATGCTCAATATATCATAATAGCAACAAATTATTTGACCAAATGGGTAGAAGCCAAAGCAACACAAAAGAATGATTTCAGAACAACAGTGTACTTCTTGTATCATCACATTTTCACTAGGTATGGGCTTCCAATTGAGATAATGAGTGATTGGGAGACTCATTTCATCAACCATATGTACCTATTGCAAGAATTTATGGTGCTTCATTCAAAATCAGCACCATATCATCCTCAAGCAAACGGGCAAGCGAAGAGCACAAACAAAATTCTATGCACGATGCTCCAAAAAATTGTAAACGAATCAAGAAACGATTAGGATTAGAAACTACACTAAGCTCTATGGGCATATAGGGTTGCATACAAAACTCCACTAAATACGACACCCTTCAATTTAGTGTTTGGGATAAATGCCATCTTGCCCATGGAATTCTTGATTCCTACACTACGCGTTGCACAAGAATTAGGATGGACTAGACACTAGTTGTTTGGAATACTTGACAAGATAACCAAGTTAGATGAAATGCGACTCCACGCGCTTGCAACCATCTATGCACAAAAACAGAAAATGAAAGAATTTCATTACCAACATGTGATCAACAAGAAGTTTTAGAAGGGACACTATGTATTAATCTACACCTTGAAGCAACACTCCAAGAAACTGAAAAAGCGGGGTAATGGATTGTTTGTGATCAATGATATATCACCAAGTGGCACTGTATAACTTGCGACATTGGAGGGAGATCATGAGATGCCTTACTAGATCAATGGTTGCAGACTTAAGAAATATCATCAACCTCTCACACAGAAATGTTGGAGAAGATTCATGAAGCAAATCAAAAGAAACAACTTGCTTGCACAATTCAAGAACATGCAAAGGAGGCAGCCAGGTTGCGGATTTTAAAGTGCAAAGAACGACAACATCAAATTGCACTTCAGCAAAGTAGAAACACCATCTCCTCCTATTGAAGCAGTCTCGATCGAGTAGAGTTGTCTTGGAGGTATTGATGTACACATCAATGTCCAACTTGCTGATGGAACAACCAAAAGAGCATTTGTGGATACTAGAGCATGCGTTAATACCATGATAGAACTCCTCGATATTCTACATACATCAAAATATCGAGCTCCTTGATAGAACTAATGAATATTGAGCTCAGGGTAGCTAATAGAGGAGCCATGGTCAGTTTAGGCCAAGCCAATATCTCAATCAACATCAATGGTAACCACTACCCGCATCAATTCCACATCATGTGGCAGATACGAATGTCAATGAGAAAATCATCTTGGAAGTTTCATGGATGTGCACTTACAAGGCACTTCCAGACTGGTAGGATGATACTTTGAAGTACAACCTCCTTGGCACAAGAAGATTAAATTTGGAATGCACAATCTCAGTCTCAACATCAGAACCCAAAGAGC